>NC_069499.1:486096710-486696710 GCF_027579735.1 Bombina bombina
AAATTGTTACTAAGGAGTGGGATAGACCCGGTGTGCCGTTCTCACCCCCTCCGATATTTAGAAAGATGTTTCCAATAGACGCCACCACACGGGACTTATGGCAAACGGTCCCTAAGGTGGAGGGAGCAGTTTCTACTTTAGCTAAGCGTACCACTATCCCGGTGGAGGATAGCTGTGCCTTTTCAGATCCAATGGATAAAAAGTTAGAGGGTTACCTTAAGAAAATGTTTGTTCAACAAGGTTTTATATTGCAACCTCTTGCATGCATTGCGCCTGTCACGGCTGCAGCAGCATTTTGGTTTGAGTCTCTGGAAGAGACACTTGAATCAGCTCCATTAGATGAGATTACACACAAGCTTAAAGCCCTTAAGTTAGCTAACTCATTTATTTCAGATGCCGTAGTACATTTAACTAAACTTACGGCTAAGAATTCCGGATTCGCCATTCAGGCACGCAGAGCACTGTGGCTAAAATCCTGGTCATCTGACGTTACTTCTAAATCTAAATTGCTTAATATACCTTTCAAAGGGCAGACCTTATTCGGGCCCGGGTTGAAAGAAATTATCGCTGACATTACAGGAGGTAAAGGCCATGCCCTGCCTCAAGACAGAGCCAAACCTAAGGCTAGACAGTCTAATTTTCGTTCCTTTCGTAATTTCAAAGCAGGAGCAGCATCAACTTCCTCTGCACCAAAACAGGAAGGAGCTGTTGCTCGCTACAGACAAGGCTGGAGACCTAACCAGTCCTGGAACAAGGGCAAGCAGGCCAGGAAACCTGCTGCTGCCCCTAAGACAGCATGAATCGAGGGCCCCCGATCCGGGAACGGATCTAGTGGGGGGCAGACTTTCTCTCTTCGCCCAGGCTTGGGCAAGAGATGTCCAGGATCCCTGGGCGTTAGAGATCATATCTCAGGGATACCTTCTAGACTTCAAATTCTCTCCCCCAAGAGGGAGATTTCATCTGTCAAGGTTGTCAACAAACCAAATAAAGAAAGAGGCGTTTCTACGCTGCGTACAAGATCTTTTATTAATGGGAGTGATCCATCCGGTTCCGCGGTCGGAACAAGGACAAGGGTTTTACTCAAATCTGTTTGTGGTTCCCAAAAAAGAGGGAACTTTCAGGCCAATCTTGGATTTAAAGATCCTAAACAAATTCCTAAGAGTTCCATCGTTCAAAATGGAAACTATTCGGACAATTTTACCCATGATCCAAAAGGGTCAGTACATGACCACAGTGGATTTAAAGGATGCTTACCTTCACATACCGATTCACAAAGATCATTACCGGTATCTAAGGTTTGCCTTTCTAGACAGGCATTACCAGTTTGTAGCTCTTCCATTCGGATTGGCTACGGCTCCGAGAATCTTCACAAAGGTTCTGGGTGCTCTTCTGGCGGTACTAAGACCGCGAGGAATTGCGGTAGCTCCGTACCTAGACGACATTCTGATACAAGCTTCAAGCTTTCAAACTGCCAAGTCTCATACAGAGTTAGTACTGGCATTTCTAAGGTCGCATGGATGGAAGGTGAACGAAAAGAAGAGTTCTCTCTTTCCACTCACAAGAGTTCCCTTCTTGGGGACTCTTATAGATTCTGTAGAAATGAAGATTTACCTGACAGAAGACAGGTTAACAAAGCTTCAAAATGCATGCCGTGTCCTTCATTCCATTCAACACCCGTCAGTAGCTCAATGCATGGAGGTGATCGGCTTAATGGTAGCAGCAATGGACGTAGTACCCTTTGCACGTCTACATCTCAGACCACTGCAATTGTGCATGCTAAGTCAGTGGAATGGGGATTACTCAGACTTGTCCCCTACTGGATCAAGAGACCAGAAATTCTCTTCTATGGTGGCTTTCTCGGCCACATCTGTCCAGGGGGATGCCATTCAGCAGGCCGGACTGGACAATTGTAACAACAGACGCCAGCCTACTAGGTTGGGGCGCTGTCTGGAATTCTCTGAAGGCTCAGGGACAATGGAATCAGGAGGAGAGTGTCCTACCAATAAACATTCTGGAATTGAGAGCAGTTCTCAATGCCCTTCTGGCTTGGCCCCAGTTAACAACTCGGGGGTTCATCAGGTTTCAGTCGGACAACATCACGACTGTAGCTTACATCAACCATCAGGGAGGGACAAGAAGCTCCCTAGCAATGATGGAAGTATCAAAGATAATTCGCTGGGCAGAGTCTCACTCTTGCCACCTGTCAGCAATCCACATCCCGGGAGTGGAGAACTGGGAGGCGGATTTCTTAAGTCGTCAGACTTTTCATCCGGGGGAGTGGGAACTTCATCCGGAGGTCTTTGCCCAAATACTTCGACGTTGGGGCAAACCAGAGATAGATCTCATGGCGTCTCGACAGAACGCCAAGCTTCCTCGTTACGGGTCCAGATCCAGGGATCCGGGAGCGGTTCTGATAGATGCTTTGACAGCACCTTGGACCTTCGGGATGGCTTATGTGTTTCCACCCTTCCCGATGCTTCCTCGATTGATTGCCAGAATCAAACAGGAGAGAGCATCAGTGATTCTAATAGCGCCTGCATGGCCACGCAGGACTTGGTATGCAGATCTAGTGGACATGTCATCCTGTCCACCTTGGTCGCTACCTCTGAAACAGGACCTTCTGATCCAGGGTCCCTTCAAACATCAAAATCTAATTTCTCTGAAGCTGACTGCTTGGAAATTGAACGCTTGATTTTATCAAAACGTGGTTTTTCTGAGTCAGTTATTGATACCTTAATACAGGCTAGGAAGCCTGTTACCAGAAAGATTTACCATAAGATATGGCGCAAATACTTATATTGGTGCGAATCCAAGAGTTACTCATGGAGTAAGGTTAGGATTCCGAGGATATTGTCTTTTCTACAAGAAGGTTTAGAAAAGGGTTTATCCGCTAGTTCCTTAAAGGGACAGATTTCAGCTCTGTCCATTCTTTTACACAAACGTCTGTCAGAAGTTCCGGACGTTCAAGCTTTTTGTCAGGCTTTAGCTAGGATCAAGCCTGTGTTTAAAACTGTTGCTCCACCATGGAGTTTGAACTTAGTTCTTAATGTTTTACAGGGGGTTCCGTTTGAACCCCTTCATTCCATTGATATCAAGTTGTTATTTTGGAAAGTTCTGTTTTTAATGGTGATTTCCTCGGCTCGAAGAGTCTCTGAGTTATCTGCCTTACATTGTGATTCTCCTTATCTGATTTTTCATTCAGACAAGGTAGTTCTGCGTACTAAACCTGGGTTCCTACCTAAGGTGGTCACTAACAGGAATATCAATCAAGAGATTGTGGTTCCATCTTTGTGTCCTTATCCTTCTTCGAAAAAGGAACGTCTGCTACACAATCTAGATGTAGTCCGTGACCTGAAATTTTATCTACAGGCAACTAAGGATTTTCGACAAACGTCTTCCCTGTTTGTCGTTTATTCTGGTCAGAGGAGAGGTCAAAAAGCTTCGGCTACCTCTCTCTCCTTTTGGCTTCGTAGCATAATACGGTTAGCCTATGAGACTGCTGGACAGCAGCCTCCTGAAAGAATTACAGCACATTCTACTAGAACTGTGGCTTCCACTTGGGCCTTTAAGAATGAGGCTTCTGTTGAACAGATTTGCAAGGCTGCAACTTGGTCTTCTCTTCATACTTTTTCCAAATTTTACAAATTTGACACTTTTGCTTCTTCGGAGGCTGTTTTTGGGAGAAAGGTTCTTCAGGCAGTGGTTCCTTCCGTATAAAGAGCCTGCCTGTCCCTCCCGTCATCCGTGTACTTTAGCTTTGGTATTGGTATCCCATAAGTAATGGATGATCCGTGGACTGGATACACTTAACAAGAGAAAACATAATTTATGCTTACCTGATAAATTTATTTCTCTTGTAGTGTATCCAGTCCACGGCCCGCCCTGTCACTTTAAGGCAGGTAATTTTTCCATTAAACTACAGTCACCACTGCACCCTATGGTTTTCCTTTCTCTGCATGTTTTCGGTCGAATGACTGGTAATGGCAGTTAGGGGAGGAGCTATATAGCAGCTCTGCTGGGTGAATCCTCTTGCACTTCCTGTTGGGGAGGAGTTAATATCCCATAAGTAATGGATGATCCGTGGACTGGATACACTACAAGAGAAATAAATTTATCAGGTAAGCATAAATTATGTTTTTTCTACTCTAATTATAGTGGCTGAAGTACATACTAAATACTTAAGTATGATACAGTTCACCTAATTTAAATGGACACTAAACACCAAGAATGGTCTCTAAGTTGCTGATGCCTTCATCCATTTTTGACTACCATATCTTTATAATAATTCCATCAAATGAGTTTCTGCTTTTAATTCTATAAAACATTATTAAGACTTTGTATGTTTGGTTTACTCATGTGTTTATTTTTTGGTTGACGGCTGGCGTATTTGTTTATAGAGTGATAAATGTGATATGTTGTGTACTTGCTCTATGAACAGCAGAAAATAAAACTAGTTTAGACATCTGGAAAAAGTCGACCTGCACTTTATAAGGTTTAATTATAATATAAAGTGAATGACCCGTTTTAGTTGAACTATTTATTTTAAAGGGACATACAATAGCATTCATAAAGTACACTTGTGTATGGTATTTCCTTTTTTCTCTCTTTACAGATAAATAGGAAATTAACCTATCAAGACCAACCATGTCAAATTATTTTCTGAGACTTCATCTTCTGTTCTTTTCACAAGAGTAAGTCTAAAACTACTTTATTTTTATTGGTTAATTAAATAAAATATGTGTTGATGTATTTTGAGCGTTTTTTATTTTCTGAGTTATTTAAAATCATATTGTTACTGTACAATATCAGTATCAGATCATATTTCTCTTGTTAAGTGTATCCAGTCCACGGATCATCCATTACTTGTGGGATATTCTCCTTCCCAACAGGAAGTTGCAAGAGGATCACCCACAGCAGAGCTGCTATATAGCTCCTCCCCTCACTGCCATATCCAGTCATTCTCTTGCAACTCTCAACAAAGATGGAGGTCGTAAGAGGACTGTGGTGTTTTATACTTAGTTTATTTCTTCAATCAAAAGTTTGTTATTTTTAAATGGTACCGGAGTGTACTGTTTATCTCAGGCAGTATTTAGAAGAAGAATCTGCCTGCGTTTTCTATGATCTTAGCAGAAGTAACTAAGATCCTTTGCTGTTCTCACATATTCTGAGGAGTGAGGTAACTTCAGAGGGGTTATAGCGTGCAGGTTTTCCTGTAATAAGGTATGTGCAGTTAAAATATTTTTCTAGGGATGGAATTTGCTAGAAAATGCTGCTGATACCGAAGTAATGTAAGTAAAGCCTTAAATGCAGTGATAGCGACTGGTATCAGGCTTATTAATAGAGATACATACTCTTATAAAAGTGTATTTTAAAACATTTGCAGGCATGTTTAATCGTTTTTTTATATATGTTTGGTGATAAAACTTATTGGGGCCTAGTTTTTTCCACATGGCTGGCTTGAATTTTGCCTAGAAACAGTTCCCTGAGGCTTCCCACTGTTGTAATATGAGTGGGAGGGGCATATTTTAGTGGTTTTTTGCACAGCAAAAATTACAGACACAGACATCCAGCTTCTTCCTGCATGATCCAGGACTTCTCTGAAGGGCTCAAAAGGCTTCAAAAGTCATATTGAGGGAGGTAAAAAGCCACAGTAGAGCTGTGGCAGTTGTTGTGACTGTTTAAAAAACGTTTTTGTCATTTGTTATTCCGTTTTTGGTATTAAGGGGTTAATCATCCATTTGCAAGTGGGTGCAATGCTCTGCTAACTTATTACATACACTGTAAAAATTTCGTTAGTGTAACTGCATTTTTTCACTGTTATTTCAAAATTTGGGAAAATTTGTGTTTCTTAAAGGCGCAGTAACATTTTTTATATTGCTTGTAAACTTGTTTTAAAGTGTTTTCCAAGCTTGCTAGTCTCATTTCTAGTCTGTTTAAACATGTCTGACACAGAGGAACCTACCTGTTCATTATGTTTGAAAGCCATGTGGAGCCCCATAGGAGAATGTGTACTAAATGTATTGATTTCACCTTAAACAGTAAAGATCAGTCTTTATCTATAAAAGAATTATCACCAGAGGGTTCTGTCGAGGGGGGAGTTATGC
The DNA here is from genome assembly GCF_027579735.1 of Bombina bombina. Taxonomy (NCBI): domain Eukaryota; kingdom Metazoa; phylum Chordata; class Amphibia; order Anura; family Bombinatoridae; genus Bombina; species Bombina bombina. The sequence continues at coordinate 486,102,815 of NC_069499.1, forward strand.
CGACTAACTCTCCCCACGTGTCAGACCCTTCGCCTCCCGCTCAGAGGACGCACGCTAATATGGCGCCAATTACATCAGGGACGCCCATAGCGATTACCTTGCAGGACATGGCTGCAATCATGAATAATACCCTGTCAGAGGTATTATCTAGATTGCCTGAATTAAGAGGCAAGCGCGATAGCTCTGGGGTTAGGAGAGATACAGAGCGCGCAAATGCTGTTAGAGCCATGTCTGATACTGTGTCACAGTATGCAGAACATGAGGACGGAGAGCTTCAGTCTGTGGGTGACATCTCTGACTCGGGGAAACCTGATTCGGAGATTTCTAATTTTAAATTTAAGCTTGAGAACCTCCGTGTATTGCTTGGGGAGGTATTAGCTGCTCTGAATGACTGTAACACAGTTGCAATTCCAGAGAAATTGTGTAGGCTGGATAGATACTATGTGGTGCCGGTGTGTACTGACGTTTTTACTATACCTAAAAGGCTTACATAAATTATTAGCAAGGAGTGGGATAGACCCGGTGTGCCCTTTTCCCCACCTCCTATATTTAGAAAAATGTTTCCAATAGACGCCACTACACGGGACTTATGGCAGACGGTCCCTAAGGTGGAGGGAGCAGTTTCTACTTTAGCAAAGCGTACCACTATCCCGGTTGAGGACAGTTGTGCTTTCTCAGATCCAATGGATAAAAAATTGGAGGGTTACCTTAAGAAAATGTTTATTCAACAATGTTTTATTTTACAGCCCCTTGCATGCATTGCGCCTGTCACTGCTGCGGCGGCATTCTGGTTTGAGGCCTTGGAAGAGGCCATCCAGACAGCTCCATTGAATGAAATTATTGACAAGCTTAGAACGCTTAAGCTAGCTAACTCATTTGTTTCTGATGCCATTGTTCATTTGACTAAACTAACGGCTAAGAATTCCAGATTCGCCATCCAGGCGCGTAGGGCGCTATGGCTTAAATCCTGGTCAGCTGACGTGACTTCAAAGTCTAAATTACTCAAAATTCCTTTCAAGGGGCAGACCTTATTCGGGCCTGGCTTGAAGGAAATTATTGCTGACATTACTGAAGGCAAGGGTCATACCCTTCCTCAGGACAGGGCCAAATCAAAGGCCAAACAGTCTAATATTCATGCCTTTCGAAATTTCAAGGCAGGAGCAGCATCAACTTCCTCCGCTTCAAAACAAGAGGGAACTGTTGCTCATTCCAGACAGGCCTAGAAACCTAACCAGTCCTGGAACAAGGGCAAGCAGGCCAGAAAGCCTGCTGCTGCCCCCAAGACAGCATGAAGGAACGGCCCCCTATCCGGAAACGGATCTAGTGGGGGGCAGACTTTCTCTCTTCGCCCAGGCGTGGGCAAGAGATGTTCAGGATCCCTGGGCGTTGGAGATCATATCTCAGGGATATCTTCTGGACTTCAAAGCTTCTCCTCCACAAGGGAGATTTCATCTTTCAAGGTTATCAGCAAACCAGATAAAGAAAGAGGCATTCCTAAGCTGTGTGCAAGACCTCCTAGTAATGGGAGTGATCCATCCAGTTCCGCGGACGGAACAAGGACAGGGATTTTATTCAAATCTGTTTGTGGTTCCCAAGAAAGAGGGAACCTTCAGACCAATCTTGGATCTAAAGATCTTAAACAAATTCCTCAGAGTTCCATCATTCAAAATGGAAACTATTCGGACCATCCTACCCATGATCCAAGAGGGTCAGTACATGACCACAGTGGACTTAAAGGATGCCTACCTTCACATACCGATTCACAAAGATCATCATCGGTTCCTAAGGTTTGCCTTTCTAGACAGGCATTACCAATTTGTAGCTCTTCCCTTCGGGTTGGCCACTGCCCCGAGAATTTTTACAAAGGTTCTGGGCTCACTTCTGGAGGTTCTAAGACCGGGAGGCATAGCGGTGGCTCCGTATCTAGACGACATCCTGATACAGGCGTCAAGCTTTCAAATTGCCAAGTCTCATACAGAGATAGTTCTGGCATTTCTGAGGTCGCATGGGTGGAAAGTGAACGTGGAAAAGAGTTCTCTATCACCACTCACAAGAGTCTCCTTCCTAGGGACTCTTATAGATTCTGTAGAGATGAAAATTTACCTGACGGAGTCCAGGTTATCAAAACTTCTAAATGCTTGCCGTGTCCTTCATTCCATTCCACGCCCGTCAGTGGCTCAGTGCATGGAAGTAATCAGCTTAATGGTAGCGGCAATGGACATAATGCCATTTGCGCGTCTGCATCTCAGACCGCTGCAATTATGCATGCTAAGTCAGTGGACTGGGGATTACTCAGATTTGTCCCCTCTACTAAATCTGGATCAAGAGACCAGAGATTCTCTTCTCTGGTGGCTTTCTCGGGTCCATCTGTCAAAGGGTATGACCTTTTGCAGGCCAGATTGGACGATTGTAACAACAGATGCCAGCCTTCTAGGTTGGGGCGCAGTCTGGAACTCCCTGAAGGCTCAGGGATCGTGGACTCAGGAGGAGAAACTCCTCCCAATAAATATTCTGGAGTTAAGAGCAATATTCAATGCTCTTCTAGCTTGGCCTCAGTTAGCAACACTGAGGTTCATCAGATTTCAGTCGGACAACATCACGACTGTGGCTTACATCAACCATCAAGGGGGAACCAGGAGTTCCCTAGCGATGTTAGAAGTCTCAAAGATAATTCGCTGGGCAGAGTCTCACTCTTGCCACCTGTCAGCGATCCACATCCCAGGCATAGAGAACTGGGAGGCGGATTTTCTAAGTCGTCAGACTTTTCATCCGGGGGAGAGGGAACTCCATCCGGAGGTGTTTGCTCAACTGGTCCATCGTTGGGGCAAACCAGAACTGGATCTCATGGCGTCTCGCCAGAACGTCAAGCTTCCTTGTTACGGATCCAGGTCCAGGGACCCGGGAGCAACGCTGATAGATGCTCTAGCAGCTCCTTGGTTCTTCAACCTGGCCTATGTGTTTCCACCGTTTCCTCTGCTCCCTCGACTGATTGCCAAAATCAAACAGGAGAGAGCATCGGTGATTCTGATCGCGCCTGCGTGGCCACACAGGACCTGGTATGCAGACCTAGTGGACATGTCATCTCTTCCACCATGGACTCTGCCTCTGAGGCAGGACCTTCTAATACAAGGTCCTTTCAATCATCCAAATCTAATTTCTCTGAGACTGACTGCATGGAGATTGAACGCTTGATTCTATCAAGGCATGGCTTCTCCGAGTCAGTCATTGATACCTTAATACAGGCTCGGAAGCCTGTCACCAGGAAAATCTACCATAAGATATGGCGTAAATATCTTTATTGGTGTGAATCCAAGAGTTACTCATGGAGTAAGCAAACAAAAGCAAATGATGATGCACTCAATGAAGTGAAAGGGCTTTTATTAAAGTGAACAGCAACGTTTCGGGGCTACTGCCCCTTTGTCAAGCTAAAAATGTAATGCACAAGCAAACACTTTATAGCACAGTCAATTAAAACAAGGACCAATAGGAGCACATGTAGAAGGCGGGGTTACACAAGAGAGACAAAACTTTTCTCATACCTAGTAAAATTCATTTAATTAACCCCATATAGCCAAAATTGGTATCCTAAAGGGCCTAAATTAAAAACATCATATGAGAAGGGGACAATTAAAGATGAATACATAGCCATCTAGATTGAAAGGGATATAAACTAGAGAAACATAAAAATAAAATCATAGTAATGGATTAAGATCAAACTCCCTATTCATGCCTTTAGGGTAAAGTGTGTCTAATTTCCATATCCACTTAGCCTCTCTGTATAGAAGCTCTCTATGTCTATCACCCCCCCTAGGTTTTCTTTTTATTTGATCAAATACCATAAACCGAAGTTGGTTTACTTGATGTCCCATTTTTAAAAAATGAGCAGGCACAGGAAGGTCTTTAGTACTGTCATTTCTGATAGTCGACTTATGTTGTCCTATACGGTCCCTTACCCTTTGGGTGGTCTCACCTATGTATAACATCCCACATGGACATTTAAGGGCGTATACAACGTAGGATGAGTTACAGGTAAAAACCCCGGTATTTTAAATTTACACCCGAAGTTGGGGTGACAGATTTCACCCCCTTTAATGACACTGTTGCAGTGTGGACAACCCAAACAGGGGAAGGTGCCATTCTTAGGTTTCCCAAAAAAAGGAGACTTATTACTATCAGAGTTGACAGTAGATCTAACGATCCTTTTGCCACAGGTGTACCCCTTACGGAATGCTGCTCTAGGGAGTTGGGGAAAATTCTTCAATGTCAGGACATGACTCCTTTAGGATATGCCAATTGTGCTTAAGAATACCTTGTATCTTATAGCTTAGAGTATTGTATGTACTGACAAAAGTTAACCTATTATTGTTGGGGTGACTCTTTCTAGACTGGAAATTTGACCTCACTTCTGTTAACTCTTTCTCAGAGTATCCTCTCTCTTTAAATTTTAATTGAATCTCATTAAGTCTATTTACCTTAACTGAGGGGTCCAAGACAATTCTATCAACCCTGAGAAATTGAAATTTAGGTACTGATTTAAATATAGCAGGAGGATGTAAACTATTCATATGAAGTAATGTGTTTTTGTCAGTTGTCTTGACATAAAGGTCTGTGTTTAAATGACCATTCTCTTTGTAAACCAAAGTGTCAAGAAATTCAATTTTAGTGTAATTATGTTTGGCAGTGAATACTATAAATGATGCTGATCTTTCAATGTCATTTTTTAATTGATTTAAACACTCGGGGCTGCCCTGCCAAATAATAAAAAAAAAAATAAAAAGGTCATCTATATACCTATGCCATGCAAGGCAATGTTTCTGAAACAGAGGATGATTGTAAACAATAGATTCCTCTATGAAATCCATGACCAGACAGGCATAGGATGGGGCCACATTTGACCCCATCGCTGTGCCTGTCTTCTGCATGCAAAAATTTTTGTCAAAAAGAAAGTAATTTTGGGTCAAAATAGCTTCCAATAGGTCAATCATGAAACCTATCTGAGTATTATTGTAGTCGCCACATGCATGCAGTTTTTTTTGCGAATGCACTCAATACCCACATTATGTGGGATAACAGTATATAAACTGCAAACATCCCATGTAGCAAGTACAACATCATCATCAAGACCACTAAATTGTTTTATCTTAACCAGGAAATCATTAGTGTCTTTAATGTAGGATTTGCCTGTGTGTACCAGAGGTGCCAAAACTTTATCCATAAACTTAGATGCATTGCTCATGATAGAGCCAATACCGGCCACTATGGGGCGCCCTGGGGGGTTTATGGGGTCTTTATGAATTTTTGGTGTCAAGTAAAAAGCTGGTACAATGGGGTGCTGGATAAATAAAAAATCATATAATTTCTTACTGATTATACAATGGTGCAAGGCACGATCTAACAAGCCCAAAAATTGTGTCTGTATCTTTAAGGTTGGATCCCCTGACAATTCAGTGTGCACAGATACATCATTTAACTGGCGTAAGGCCTCAACAATATATGCATTAGTATCCCAGACAACCACTGCCCCACCTTTATCTGCATTTTTAATGGTTATACTAGCATCATTCTGTAACATGGTCAATGCACATTTTTCATCATTCGTTAGATTACACATTATAAACTCATGTTTATTACAGCATTTCTTGTTGATTAAAGATTTAAATTGGTTATCTACCACCTTAATGAATGTCTCAACGCCAGCGTTAGTGCATGGTGGAGAAAAACTACTTTTATTACGTAAACCAAATTTATCTAAATCCAACATCTCATTATCAGTGACCTGTAACTCAGCATTAGGTAAATGTGGAATATTGCTGAAAAAAGCTTTTAACCGTAATAATCTAAAGAACCACATCAATTCAACAGTAAGTTCAAAAGTGTCCGGTAGCTCAGTCGGGCAAAATGAGAGACCCTTACTGAGCACACGTAATTCAATGTCACTGAGCGGTCTTGGAGATAAATTGACAACATTTACCTCCCCCTCCTCTGCTGGCGTCTGGTGTACCATTCCTCCTCTTTCGGCCGGACCCTCATGGAGTAAGGTTAGGATTCCTAGGATATTGTCCTTTCTCCAAAAGGGTTTGGACAAAGGCTTATCAGCTAGTTCTTTAAAAGGACAGATCTCTGCTCTGTCTATTCTTTTGCACAAGCGTCTGGCAGAAGTTCCAGACGTCCAGGCATTTTGTCAGGCTTTGGTTAGGATTAAGCCTGTGTTTAAAACTGTTGCTCCCCCGTGGAGCTTAAACTTGGTTCTTAAAGTTCTTCAGGGAGTTCCGTTTGAACCCCTTCATTCCATTGATATTAAACTTTTATCTTGGAAAGTTCTGTTTTTGATGGCTATTTCCTCGGCTCGAAGAGTCTCTGAGTTATCTGCCTTACATTGTGATTCTCCTTATCTGATTTTTCATTCAGTCAAGGTAGTTCTGCGTACCAAACCTGGGTTTTACCTAAGGTGGTTTCTAACAGGAATATCAATCAAGAGATTGTTGTTCCATCATTGTGTCCTAATCCTTCTTCAAAGAAGGAACGTCTTTTGCATAATCTGGACGTAGTCCGTGCCTTGAAGTTTTACTTACAGGCTACTAAAGCTTTTCGTCAAACATCTGCCCTGTTTGTCGTTTACTCTGGACAGAGGAGAGGTCAAAAAGCTTCGGCAACCTCTCTCTCCTTTTGGCTTCGGAGCATAATACGCTTAGCCTATGAGACTGCTGGACAGCAGCCCCCTGAAAGGATTACAGCTCATTCTACTAGAGCTGTGGCTTCCACCTGGGCCTTTAAAAATGAGGCCTCTGTTGAACAGATTTGCAAGGCTGCGACTTGGTCTTCGCTTCACACCTTTTCAAAATTTTACAAATTTGACACTTTTGCTTCTTCGGAGGCTGTTTTTGGGAGAAAGGTTCTACAGGCAGTGGTTCTTTCCGTTTAAGTTCCTGCCTTGTCCCCTCCCATCATCCGTGTACTTTAGCTTTGGTATTGGTATCCCACAAGTAATGGATGATCCGTGGACTGGATACACTTAACAAGAGAAAACATAATTTATGCTTACCTGATAAATTTATTTCTCTTGTAGTGTATCCAGTCCACGGCCCGCCCTGTCCTTTTAAGGCAGGTCTAAATTTTAATTAAACTACAGTCACCACTGCACCCTATGGTTTCTCCTTTCTCGTCTTGTTTCGGTCGAATGACTGGATATGGCAGTGAGGGGAGGAGCTATATAGCAGCTCTGCTGTGGGTGATCCACAAGTAATGGATGATCCGTGGACTGGATACACTACAAGAGAAATAAATTTATCAGGTAAGCATAAATTATGTTTTTTTACATAGAGATGCTCAGGTGATATTTTCCTGTCAGCTTTTCACAGTTATGCTGCATCAGTTTCAAGTGATTTAGCATATGTGTATTATGTCCCTTTAAGTATAATCATAGTGAGGGAATATTCACGGCGATGACACGCTGGTGTTAACTGGAACATACCCACAAGAAGTCCTACTAAGACACACAGGGGAAAGTAAGGAAGAAATACTTGATGTGGAATGTTGTTTGTATACAACTTTTAAACCAACGCTTTTACATACCTCATATGTTTGAGGGTAGACTTGTGAGTGTACATCTTTCTATTCTTTTTTTCAATAAACTACTCACTGTTTAATCTGCACTTAGATCGTCCTCCTGTGCACTTTGTTGCACTCTTTTTGTTCTGTTTTTACAGATCATCATTTTTGAAGACAATATAACAGTGTTGGGTGTGAAAAACTGGGGAATGGTTATAGGGACATAATACTCATATGCTAAATCACTTGAAACTGATGCAGTGTAACTGTAAAAAGCTTACAGGAAAATATCACCTCTATGTAAAAAAGGAAGATATTTTACCTCACAATTTCCTCAGCTCAGCAGGGTAAGTCCTGTGTAAAAAGTTATACTCAGCTGCAGCCCAGATGCAGGTAAAAAAAATAAAAAATAAAGAAATGAACAGCAGCCAATCAGCATCAGCCGTGCTGAGGTCATGAACTCTTTTACTGTGATCTCATGAGATTTGACTTAACTCTCATGAGATTTCATTGTAAACTTCCCTACACTGAATATGGAAATAAGATGAGAGTGCACGAGGCTCATCTCATCGGCTGTCCCGGGACAGACATACTGATTTGCTGCTTAGAAGTCCTTTACAATGGGATGTGGCTACTGAGAAACTTTTGAGGTAAAATATCTTTCTTTTTTTACATAGAGATGTTCAGGTGATATTTTCTAGTCAGCTTTTTACAGCTATACTGCATTTCTTTCAATTGTTTAAACATTTGGGTTTTATGGCCCTTTAATAAAAGGGATTATCTATCTTTTTTAAACAATAACAATTCTGGAGTAGACTGTCCCTTTTAACTAAAATATCTATGTTTCTGTCACTCTCTCAAAGTGACATATTTAGGTGTTAGTTGATTGCAGTACCTTGTGCCTCATTGAATATTCTGAGGAAGATTCTGTCTGTTTCAAGGCTTCCCCTTCCTACACAAAGCTCTTTCCTTCCTGATAGTTCAGTTTCTACCTATTTGAAACAAGGATCTGCTTCAGCCTGGATTGTGTTTGTGCATGAACATTAAACATTACCTGGTAGGAGATTCTCTTCTTCAGTGTCTCATTATTTTTACCAGTTGAAGTACATAGAGTATTTTTCTGCCTACAATTCATATTAAATAAAACATTACATGAAAATACAACAGATACAGCATGCATTTCTAAGAAACTTTACTATTTGACTAATATTATTAAATGTACTTATTTCCCTTGGTATCCTTTGTTGAAGAGCATACCTAGGTAGCCACAAAACGAGCAATGCACTACTCACCGGATGTCTTTAGCTAGGCCCTAGTAGAGCATTGCTGTTCTGGTGCTGAGTTTAACTATGTGTTTGACCCTTTTGCAGGGTTTAAGCACAGTTATATGCAAACAGTAGGGCAATAAGAGCATTATTTGCTCTTGTATATCCCTTTAAACTCATTACATATAATCAGAAATACATCAGTTAAAGGGACAGTAAATTCAAAATTAAACTTTCATGATTCAGATAGGGCATGCTATTTTAAACAGTTTTCCAAATTAGTTCTGTTATCAAATTTGCTTAGTTCTCTTGGTATCTTTTTTTGAAGAGTAAAACTAGGTAGGCTCATAAGAGCTCAGGAGTGTGCCCGTGTCTATAGTACTCTATGGCAGCAGTTTTTTGCAACATTGTGTAAAAAAGACATGCACACTCCTGAGGTCTTATGAGCCTACCTAGATTTACTCTTCGATGAAAGATACCAAGAGAACAAAGGAAATATGATAACAGAAGTAAATTGGAAAGTTGTTTAAAATTTCATGCTTTATCCGAATCATGAAAGTTTTATCTTGACTTTTAAGTTCAGTTAAAGGGATAGTGAACCCAAATTTTTTCTTTCATGATAGAGCATGCAATTTTAAGCAACTTTCTAATTTACTCTTATTATCAATTTTTCTTCGTTCTCTTGCTATCTTTATTTGAAAAGGCAGGAATGAAAGCTTTGGAGCTGGCCTATTTTTTGTTCAGTACCCTGGATAGGGCTTTCTGATTGGGGCCTGCATTTAGCTATCCAATCAGCAAGCACAACCCAGGTTCTCAACCTAAAATGGGCCGGCTCCAAAGCTTTTATTCCTGCTTTTTCAAATAAAGATAGCAAGAGAATGAAGGAAAATTAATAACAGAAGTAAATTAGAAAGCTGCTTAAATTTGCATGCTCTATCTGAATAATGAAAGAAAAAAAAACTGCGGTTTAATATCCTTTTAAGTTCCCAGTAAACTATAATTTATTTTTTAGAAACATTTTAATTGTTTTTCAGTCCTGGGAAACATCCTTTATACAGCCGCAAAGTATTGCCTACCTTATCTCCGTTGTTGTGGCCAATTAGGGACAAATAAGAATGAGCGCCTATACTTATAAAGCAATCTCTGTGCACCATCTAGGAGAATGTGCTGTAGCCTCTCATGGGAAAGTGGAAAAATAACAATTTTCAGAATAAAATTACATGAAAAACAAGCAAAATAAACAATGAAAGTGCACTGCAAAGTTGTTTCACTATACACAATTAATCCTTATATGGAGAACTGAATGCCCCTTTAAAATCCTTTTTTCTTTTCTCACTTGATAGTATTTCACCTGTGACTTCTGACCTTTTTTCTGAGGAATGGTTATGGCCTGGTCAGAGTTTTTTCCGCATTCCCCGTTTGGTTCTTTGTATATGTTTCCTGCCGCAATTTCTAGAACACCAAATATACTATAATTTCTTCTAAAGCGGGGTTATATTAACCCTTAAAAAAAAAATGTGCAAGCATAGCAGTGCAATTAGAATTTGATAGGAAGCAATACACTTTGCTTCTCGGACTTTGTGATATCGTTTCTCATGCTGACGGCTCTCTGGGTATACACAGGTGTAAGCTATGTGCATGGTCATCTGAAATAAGTACATAGTTAGTGCCAGCAGTGATGTTGCATGTCGTTGGCAGTCTGAGAAGGCACAGGAATCTGCATGCAGGTAGCTTAACTGTGTACATTAGGGGAGCTGCGTGCATAAGAATAGCAGACTCTGCCCTTTCAAATGAGATGTTACGTGTTTACCGCTAAGAAATGTCTGACCACCATTAAAATTGGGATCACCTACAGCATCAGTAACCAGAGTAAATCTGACCCTCATGTAACCCTTCTTTAAAATGAGCTGTCACTTGTCTCTCTAAAGTTCAAATGATTGTCATATCATTTATGAAGCAGCTTTGGAGCCCGTGTTAAATGTGGGAAGTGGATGCTCCCTGCGATTAAGGGGCGGACAGGTTCTCTAGTTGGGAACATTGTCTGTGATCTGATAAATCTATGAAGTGGTTTGAGACTCTGAAAGGAGGATTTCCTTCTCTTTAGTGAAGGGGAACTTGATCTTCTGACAACCCATCAAAAAAACAATGTCAGACTGTATAAACTATACATTTAACGTTTCTCTAATTTTTGATCATCAGAATGTTTAGATTTTTGGTTAATAAGAATGTTACATTATGGTGTTTAATGTGTGGATACGTTTGTTTGAAATATTCTTTATAATTGATATACTCGGTAAAATGTATTATTGTATTTTTTAAGGTTTGCGTGTTTGCTGCGCAGGAAGAGCCTGTGAGCGTTGAAGCAGAGAACAACTATCATGATCGGGTCACTCGCACCAAAATCATGACAGCGCAATATGAATGTTATCAAAAAATAATGAAGGAACCTGAACAAAGAAAAGAAGGTAATTGCATTTATTTGCCTCCTGTTCATCAGGTTTTTTTTTTTTTTTTTTTTATTAAATTTTTATTGAGGTGCTTAAATTAGGCATACAAACAGTATAAACACAAAGGAAATTGCCATTCAGTACAGAAGGAAAAATTTACAGTCCAGCTTAGATCTATAATGGTATAGGAAACATTCTGCACAGCTCACCTATGAAATAAAAACAGTTAGTGATGGCAAAATTAAATACATGGTGCCTATTCATAAGGGGACCTTCCATATCAAATCTAATAGGTCTCTCTTGGACCTTAAGTAAAGAAACACAGCTTATAGAAAGGAAAGGTATAATGGAATGTAGAGACCACTCTTGGATCTCTCTATGCTAACCTCATTTCTCCAACATTGGTGTGTCCGGTCCACGGCGTCATCCATAACTTGTGGGAATATTCTCTTCCCCAACAGGAAATGGCAAAGAGCACCGCAAAAGCTGTCCATATAGTCCCTCCTAGGCTCCGCCCACCCCAGTTATTCTCTTTGCCGTTGCACAGGCAACATCTCCACGGAGATGGTGAAGAGTATGTGGTGATTAGCAGTAACTAAAATCGTTTGCTGTTTCCACATAGGACTGTTGAGATGAAATAACTTCAGTTGGGGGAAACAGCAGACTTTTCTGCTTAAGGTATGACTAGCCATTTTTCTAACAAGACTGTGTAATGCTGGAAGGCTGTCATTCCCCTCATGGGGACCGGTAAGCCATTTTCTTAATCAAATTCAGAATAAAGGGCTTAATGTGGGCTATAAAACTGGTAGACATTTTTATGGGCAAGATCGATTGCTTTATTTGGGCTTTTTATAAAGATTGATGTTGATATTCACACTTATAAAATTTGGGGAACGTTTTTTTAACGTCAGGCACTGGTTTAGACACCTTTTCAGTCAGGAAGGGCCTTCCCTGTAGTAGGCTGAGCCTCATTTTCGCGCCATTACTGCGCACTTTCTTTTGAGAGCAGGACATGCAGCTGCATGTGTGTGGGTCTCAAAGTATTTGAAAAGGTTCCTAGAAGGCTTCATTTGGTATTGTATACCCCCTGGGTTTGGTAAAGTCGCAGCAAAGGCTGTAGCTGGGACTGTAGAGGGGTTAAAACTTTAACCGGCTCCGTTTTCTTCATTTTAAGGGTTAAAGGTCTCAAATTTGGGGTGCAATGCTTTGAATGCTTTAAGACTCTGTGGTGAAAATTTGGTTAAATTTGAACAATTCCTTCATAGTTTTTCACATATTCAGTAATAAAGTGTGCACTGTTTAAAATTTAAAGAGACAGTAACGGTTTTGTTTAAAAACGGTTTTTGTACTTTATTGACAAGTTTAAGCCTGTTTAACATGTCTGTGCCTTCAGATAAGCTATGTTCTGTATGTATGGAAGCCAATGTGTCTCCCCCTTCAAAATTGTGTGATAATTGTGCCATAGCGTCCAAACAAAATAAGGACAGTACTGCCACAGATAGTAACGTTGCCCAAGATGATTCATCAGATGAAGGGAGTAGACATAGTTCTACATCATCTCCTTCTGTGTCTACACCAGTTTTGCCCACGCAGGAGGCCCCTAGTACTTCTAGCGCGCCAATGCTTATTACTATGCAACAATTGACGGCAGTAATGGATAACTCCATAGCAAATATTTTATCCAAAATGCCTGCATATCAGAGAAAGCTCGATTGCTCTGTTTTAAACACTGTAGAGCAGGAGGGCGCTGATGATAATTGCTCTGTCATACCCTCACACCAATCTGAAGGGGCCGTGAGGGAGGTTTTGTCAGATGGGGAAATTTCAGATTCAGGTAGAATTTCTCAACAGGCAGAACCTGATGTTGTGACATTTAAATTTAAATTAGAGCATCTCCGCGCACTGCTTAAGGAGGTGCTATCTACTCTGGATGATTGGGACAAACTGGTCATTCCAGAAAAATTGTGCAAGATGGACAAGTTCCTAGAGGTTCCAGTGCACCCCGACGCTTTTCCTATACCCAAGCGGGTGGCGGACATAGTGAATAAGGAGTGGGAGAAGCCCGGCATACCTTTTGTTCCCCCTCCTATATTTAAGAAATTATTTCCTATGGTCGACCCCAGAAAGGACTTATGGCAGACAGTCCCTAAGGTCGAGGGGGCAGTTTCTACACTAGCCAAGCGCACTACTATTCCTATCGAGGATAATTGTGCTTTCAAAGATCCTATGGATAAAAAATTGGAGGGTTTGCTTAAAAAGATTTTTGTACAGCAAGGTTACCTCCTGCAACCTATTTCGTGCATTATTCCTGTCACTACAGCAGCGTGGTTCTGGTTCGAAGAACTAGAAAAGTCGCTCAGTAGAGAGACTCCGTATGAGGAGGTTATGGACAGGGTTCACGCACTTAAGTTAGCTAATTCCTTTATTTTAGATGCCGCTTTGCAGTTAGCTAGATTAGCGGCGAAAAATTCTGGGTTTGCAATTGTGGCGCGCAGAGCGCTCTGGCTAAAGTCTTGGTCAGCGGATGTATCTTCCAAGACAAAATTGCTCAATATCCCTTTCAAGGGTAAAACTCTTTTTGGGCCAGAATTGAAAGAGATTATCTCAGACATCACTGGGGGTAAGGGCCACGCCCTCCCACAAGATAGGCCTTTCAAGGCCAAGAATAAGTCTAATTTTCGTTCCTTTCGCAATTTCAGGAACGGACCGGCCTCCAACTCTGCAGCCTCTAGACAAGAGGGTAATGCTTCGCAAACCAAACCAGCTTGGAAACCGATGCAAGGCTGGAACAAGGGTAAGCAGGCCAAGAAACCTGCTGCTGCTAACAAGACAGCATGAAGGAGTAGCCCCTGATCCGGGACCGGATCTAGTAGGGGGCAGACTCTCTCTTTTCGCTCAGGCTTGGGCAAGAGATGTTCAGGATCCCTGGGCACTAGAAATAGTTTCTCAGGGTTATCTTCTGGAATTCAAGGAACTACCCCCAAGGGGAAGGTTCCACATGTCTCACTTATCCTCAAACCAAATAAAGAGACAGGCATTCTTACATTGTGTAGAAGACCTGTTAAAAATGGGAGTGATACACCCAGTTCCAACCATGGAACAAGGAATGGGGTTTTACTCAAATCTGTTTGTGGTTCCCAAAAAAGAGGGAACTTTAAGACCAATTCTGGATTTAAAGTTCCTAAACAAATTTCTCAGAGTGCCATCGTTCAAAATGGAAACCATTCGAACGAATTTACCTGCAATCCAGGAGGGTCAATTTATGACTACCGTGGATCTAAAGGATGCGTATCTACATATTCCTATCCACAAAGATCATCATCAGTTCCTAAGGTTCGCCTTTCTGGACAAACATTACCAGTTTGTGGCTCTCCCATTCGGGCTAGCCACTGCTCCAAGGATTTTCACAAAGGTACTCGGGTCCCTTCTAGCGGTTCTAAGACCAAGGGGCATTGCAGTGGCACCTTACTTGGATGACATTCTGATACAAGCGTCGTCTCTTTCAAAGGCAAAGGCTCACACAGACATCGTTCTGGCCTTTCTCAGATCTCACGGATGGAAAGTGAACATAGAAAAAAGTTCCCTGTCTCCGTCGACAAGAGTTCCTTTCTTGGGGACAATAATAGATTCTTTAGAAATGAAGATTTTCCTGACAGATGTCAGAAAGTCGAAACTTCTAAACGCTTGTCAAGTTCTTCACTCTGTTCCACGACCTTCCATAGCTCAGTGCATGGAAGTAGTAGGGTTGATGGTTGCAGCAATGGACATAGTTCCTTTTGCGCGAATTCATCTAAGACCATTACAACTGTGCATGCTGAAACAGTGGAATGGGGACTATACAGACTTGTCTCCAGTGATTCAAGTAGATCAGAAGACCAGAGACTCACTCCGTTGGTGGCTAACCCAGGATCACCTGTCCCAGGGAATGAGCTTCCGCAGACCAGAGTGGGTCATCGTCACGACCGACGCCAGTCTAGTGGGCTGGGGCGCGGTCTGGGACTCCCTGAAAGCTCAGGGGCTATGGTCTCGGGAAGAGGCTCTTCTCCCGATAAACATTCTGGAACAGAGAGCGATATTCAATACTCTCAGGGCTTGGCCTCAACTAGCAAAGGCCAGATTCATAAGATTCCAATCAGACAACATGACGACTGTTGCTTACATCAACCATCAGGGGGGAACAAGGAGTTCCCTGGCGATGAGAGAAGTGACCAAAATCATAAAATGGGCGGAGGATCACTCCTGCCACCTATCTGAGATCCACATCTAAGGAGTGGAAAACTGGGAGGCGGATTATCTGAGTCGTCAGACATTCCATCCGGGGGAGTGGGAACTCCACCCAGAGATATTTGCCCAGTTGACTCAATTATGGGGCATTCCAGACATGGATCTGATGGCGTCTCGTCAGAACTTCAAGGTTCCTTGCTACGGGTCCAGATCCAGGGATCCCAAGGCGACTAGTGGATGCATTAGTAGCGCCTTGGCCACGCAGGACTTGGTATGCAGACCTGGTGAATATGTCATCGGCTCCACCATTGAAGCTACCTTTGAGACAGGATCTTCTAGTACAGGGTCCATTCGAACATCCAAATCTAGTTTCCCTCCAGCTAACGGCTTGGAAATTGAACGCTTGATTTCTCCAACATAGGTGTGTCCGGTCCACGGCGTCATCCTTACTTGTGGGATATTCTCTTCCCCAACAGGAAATGGCAAAGAGCCCAGCAAAGCTGGTCACATGATCCCTCCTAGGCTCCGCCTACCCCAGTCATTCTCTTTGCCGTTGTACAGGCAACATCTCCACGGAGATGGCTTAGAGTTTTTTAGTGTTTAACTGTAGTTTTTATTATTCAATCAAGAGTTTGTTATTTTAAAATAGTGCTGGTATGTACTATTTACTCAGAAACAGAAAAGAGATGAAGATTTCTGTTTGTATGAGGAAAATGATTTTAGCAACCGTTACTAAAATCCATGGCTGTTCCACACAGGACTGTTGAGAGCAATTAACTTCAGTTGGGGGAACAGTGAGCAGTCTCTTGCTGCTTGAGGTATGACACATTCTAACAAGACGATGTAATGCTGGAAGCTGTCATTTTCCCTATGGGATCCGGTAAGCCATGTTTATTAAGATAGTAAATAAGGGCTTCACAAGGGCTTATTAAGACTGTAGACTTTTTCTGGGCTAAATCGATTCATTATTAACACATATTTAGCCTTGAGGAATCATTTAATCTGGGTATTTTGATAAGATTATATCGGCAGGCACTGTTTTAGACACCTTATTCTTTAGGGGCTTTCCCAAATCATAGGCAGAGCCTCATTTTCGCGCCGGTGTTGCGCACTTGTTTTTGAGAGGCATGACATGCAGTCGCATGTGTGAGGAGCTCTGATACCTAGAAAAGACTTTCTGAAGGCGTCATTTGGTATCGTATTCCCCTTTGGGCTTGGTTGGGTCTCAGCAAAGCAGATACCAGGGACTGTAAAGGGGTTAATGTTAAAAACGGCTCCGGTTCCGTTATTTTAAGGGTTAAAGCTTCCAAATTTGGTGTGCAATACTTTTAAGGCTTTAAGACACTGTGGTGAAATTTTGGTGAATTTTGAACAATTCCTTCATATTTTTTCGCAATTGCAGTAATAAAGTGTGTTCAGTTTAAAATTTAAAGTGACAGTAACGGTTTTATTTTAAAACGTTTTTTGTACTTTGTTATCAAGTTTATGCCTGTTTAACATGTCTGAACTACCAGATAGACTGTGTTCTGAATGTGGGGAAGCCAGAGTTCCTTCTCATTTAAATAAATGTGATTTATGTGACAATGACAATGATGCCCAAGATGATTCCTCAAGTGAGGGGAGTAAGCATGGTACTGCATCATTCCCTCCTTCGTCTACACGAGTCTTGCCCACTCAGGAGGCCCCTAGTACATCTAGCGCGCCAATACTCCTTACTATGCAACAATTAACGGCTGTAATGGATAATTCTGTCAAAAACATTTTAGCCAAAATGAACACTTATCAGCGTAAGCGCGACTGCTCTGTTTTAGATACTGAAGAGCATGACGACGCTGATAATAATGGTTCTGAAGGGCCCCTAAACCAGTCTGATGGGGCCAGGGAGGTTTTGTCTGAGGGAGAAATTACTGATTCAGGGAACATTTCTCAACAAGCTGAACCTGATGTGATTACGTTTAAATTTAAGTTGGAACATCTCCGCATTCTGCTTAAGGAGGTATTATCCACTCTGGATGATTGTGACAAGTTGGTCATCCCAGAGAAACTATGTAAAATGGACAAGTTCCTAGAGGTCCCGGGGCTCCCAGAAGCTTTTCCTATACCCAAGCGGGTGGCGGACATTGTAAATAAAGAATGGGAAAGGCCCGGTATTCCTTTCGTCCCTCCCCCCATATTTAAAAAATTGTTTCCTATGGTCGACCCCAGAAAGGACTTATGGCAGTCAGTCCCCAAGGTCGAGGGAGCGGTTTCCACCTTAAACAAACGCACCACTATACCCATAGAAGATAGTTGTGCTTTCAAAGATCCTATGGATAAAAAATTAGAAGGTTTACTTAAAAAGATGTTTGTTCAGCAGGGTTACCTTCTACAACCAATTTCATGCATTGTCCCTGTCGCTACAGCCGCGTGTTTCTGGTTCGATGAGCTGGTAAAGGCGGTCGATAGTGATTCTCCTCCTTATGAGGAGATTATGGACAGAATCAATGCTCTCAAATTGGCTAATTCTTTCACCTTAGACGCCACTTTGCAATTGGCTAGGTTAGCGGCTAAGAATTCTGGGTTTGCTATTGTGGCGCGCAGAGCGCTTTGGTTGAAATCTTGGTCAGCTGATGCGTCTTCCAAGAACAAGCTACTTAACATTCCTTTCAAGGGGAAAACGCTGTTTGGCCCTGACTTGAAAGAGATTATCTCTGATATCACTGGGGGTAAGGGCCACGCCCTTCCTCAGGATCGGCCTTTCAAGGCCAAAAATAAACCTAATTTTCGTCCCTTTCGTAGAAACGGACCAGCCCAAAGTGCTACGTCCTCTAAGCAAGAGGGTAATACTTCTCAAGCCAAGCCAGCTTGGAGACCAATGCAAGGCTGGAACAAGGGAAAGCAGGCCAAGAAACCTGCCACTGCTACCAAGACAGTATGAAATGTTGGCCCCCAATCCGGGACCGGATCTGGTGGGGGGCAGACTCTCTCTCTTCGCTCAGGCTTGGGCAAGAGATGTTCTGGATCCTTGGGCGCTAGAAATAGTCTCCCAAGGTTATTTTCTGGAGTTCAAGGGGCTTCCCCCAAGGGGGAGGTTCCACAGGTCTCAGTTGTCTTCAGACCACATAAAAAGACAGGCATTCTTACATTGTGTAGAAGACCTGTTACAAATGGGAGTGATTCATCCTGTTCCATTAGGAGAACAAGGGATGGGGTTCTACTCCAATCTGTTCATAGTTCCCAAAAAAGAGGGAACGTTCAGACCAATCTTACATCTCAAGATCTTAAACAAGTTTCTCAAGGTTCCATCGTTCAAGATGGAAACCATTCGAACAATTCTTCCTTCCATCCAGGAAGGTCAATTCATGACCACGGTGGATTTAAAGGATGCGTATCTACATATTCCTATCCACAAGGAACATCATCGGTTCCTAAGGTTCGCTTTCCTGGACAAGCATTACCAGTTCGTGGCGCTTCCTTTCGGATTAGCCACTGCTCCAAGGATTTTCACAAAGGTACTAGGGTCCCTTCTAGCTGTGCTAAGACCAAGGGGCATTGCCGTAGTACCTTACTTGGACGACATTCTGATTCAAGCGTCGTCCCTTCCTCAAGCAAAGGCTCACACGGACATTGTCCTGGCCTTTCTCAGATCTCACGGATGGAAAGTGAACGTGGAAAAGAGTTCTCTATCTCCGTCAACAAGGGTTCCCTTCTTGGGAACAATAATAGACTCCTTAGAAATGAGGATTTTTCTGACAGAAGCCAGAAAAACAAAACTTCTAGACTCTTGTCGGATACTTCATTCCGTTCCTCTTCCTTCCATAGCGCAGTGCATGCAAGTGATAGGTTTGATGGTAGCGGCAATGGACATAGTTCCTTTTGCGCGCATTCATCTAAGACCATTACAACTGTGCATGCTCAGTCAGTGGAATGGGGACTATACAGACTTGTCTCCGAAGATACAAGTAAATCAGAGGACCAGAGACTCACTCCGTTGGTGGCTGTCCCTGGACAACCTGTCACAAGGGATGACCTTCCGCAGACCAGAGTGGGTCATTGTCACGACCGACGCCAGTCTGATGGGCTGGGGCGCGGTCTGTGGATCCCTGAAAGCTCAGGGTCTTTGGTCTCGGGAAGAATCTCTTCTACCGATAAATATTCTGGAACTGAGAGCGATATTCAATGCTCTCAAAGCTTGGCCTCAGCTAGCGAGGGCCAAGTTCATACGGTTTCAATCAGACAACATGACAACTGTTGCGTACATCAACCATCAGGGGGGAACAAGGAGTGATGGAAGAAGTGACCAAAATCATTCTATGGGCGGAGTCTCACTCCTGCCACCTGTCTGCTATCCACATCCCAGGAGTGGAAAATTGGGAAGCGGATTTTCTGAGTCGTCAGACATTGCATCCGGGGGAGTGGGAACTCCATCCGGAAATCTTTGCCCAAGTCACTCAACTGTGGGGCATTCCAGACATGGATCTGATGGCCTCTCGTCAGAACTTCAAAGTTCCTTGCTACGGGTCCAGATCCAGGGATCCCAAGGCGGCTCTAGTGGATGCACTAGTAGCACCTTGGACCTTCAAACTAGCTTATGTGTTCCCACCGTTTCCTCTCATCCCCAGGCTGGTAGCCAGGATCAATCAGGAGAGGGCGTCGGTGATCTTGATAGCTCCTGCGTGGCCACGCAGGACTTGGTATGCAGATCTGGTGAATATGTCATCGGCTCCACCATGGAAGCTACCTTTGAGACGAGACCTTCTTGTTCAGGGTCCGTTCGAACATCCGAATCTGGTCTCACTCCAGCTGACTGCTTGGAGATTGAACGCTTGATCTTATCGAAGCGAGGGTTCTCAGATTCTGTTATCGATACTCTTGTTCAGGCCAGAAAGCCTGTAACTAGAAAGATTTACCACAAAATTTGGAAAAAATATATCTGTTGGTGTGAATCTAAAGGATTCCCTTGGGACAAGGTTAAGATTCCTAAGATTCTATCCTTCCTTCAAGAAGGATTGGAAAAAGGATTATCTGCAAGTTCCCTGAAGGGACAGATTTCTGCCTTGTCTGTGTTACTTCACAAAAAGCTGGCAGCTGTGCCAGATGTTCAAGCCTTTGTTCAGGCTCTGGTCAGAATCAAGCCTGTTTACAAACCTTTGACTCCTCCTTGGAGTCTCAACTTAGTTCTTTCAGTTCTTCAGGGGGTTCCGTTTGAACCCTTACATTCCGTTGATATTAAGTTATTATCTTGGAAAGTTTTGTTTTTGGTTGCAATTTCTTCTGCTCGAAGAGTTTCAGAATTATCTGCTCTGCAGTGTTCTCCTCCTTATCTGGTGTTCCATGCAGATAAGGTGGTTTTACGTACTAAACCTGGTTTTCTTCCAAAAGTTGTTTCTAACAAAAACATTAACCAGGAGATTATCGTACCTTCTCTGTGTCCGAAACCAGTTTCGAAGAAGGAACGTTTGTTGCACAATTTGGATGTTGTTCGCGCTCTAAAATTCTATTTAGATGCTACAAAGGATTTTAGACAAACATCTTCCTTGTTTGTTGTTTATTCCGGTAAAAGGAGAGGTCAAAAAGCAACTTCTACCTCTCTCTCTTTTTGGATTAAAAGCATCATCAGATTGGCTTACGAGACTGCCGGACGGCAGCCTCCCGAAAGCATCACAGCTCATTCCACTAGGGCTGTGGCTTCCACATGGGCCTTCAAGAACGAGGCTTCTGTTGATCAGATATGTAGGGCAGCGACTTGGTCTTCACTGCACACTTTTACGAAATTTTACAAGTTTGATACTTTTGCTTCTTCTGAGGCTATTTTTGGGAGAAAGGTTTTGCAAGCCGTGGTGCCTTCCATTTAGGTGACCTGATTTGCTCCCTCCCTTCATCCGTGTCCTAAAGCTTTGGTATTGGTTCCCACAAGTAAGGATGACGCCGTGGACCGGACACACCTATGTTGGAGAAAACAGAACTTATGTTTACTTGATAAATTACTTTCTCCAACGGTGTGTCCGGTCCACGGCCCGCCCTGGTTTTTTAATCAGGTCTGATATTTTATTTTCTTTAACTACAGTCACCACAGTATCATATGGTTTCTCCTATGCAAATATTCCTCCTTAACGTCGGTCGAATGACTGGGGTAGGCGGAGCCTAGGAGGGATCATGTGACCAGCTTTGCTGGGCTCTTTGCCATTTCCTGTTGGGGAAGAGAATATCCCACAAGTAAGGATGACGCCGTGGACCGGACACACCGTTGGAGAAAGTAATTTATCAGGTAAACATAAATGCGTGGGTTTTCGGATTCTGTAATAGATACTCTGGTACAAGCCAGAAAACCTGTAACTAGAAAAATTTACCATAAAATATGGAAAAGATATATCTGTTGGTGTGAATCCAAGGGATTCTCATGGAGTAAGATCAAAATTCCTAAGATCCTTTCCTTTCTCCAAGAAGGTTTGGATAAAGGATTATCAGCGAGTTCTCTAAAGGGACAGATTTCTGCTTTATCTGTCTTGTTACTCAAACGACTGGCAGCTGTGCCTGATGTTCAAGCTTTTGTTCAGGCTGTGGTCAGGATCAAGCCTGTTTACAGACCTTTGACTCCTCCCTGGAGTCTGAATTTAGTTCTTTCAGTTCTTCAAGGGGTTCCGTTTGAACCTCTACATTCCATAGATATCAAGATGTTATCTTGGAAAGTTCTGTTTTTGGTTGCTATTTCTTCTGCTAGAAGAGTTTCTGAGTTATCTGCTTTGCAGTGTAATCCGCCCTATCTGGTGTTCCATTCAGATAAGGTTGGTTTCCTTCCAAAGGTTGTTTCCAACAAGAATATTAACCAGGAAATAGTTGTGCCTTATTTGTGTCCGAATCCAGTTTCAAAGAAGGAACGTTTGTTACACAATTTAGACGTAGTTCGTGCTTTAAAGTTCTATTTAGAAGCAACAAAGGATTTCAGACAAATGTCTTCTCTGTTTGTCGTTTATTCTGGCAAGAGGAGAGGTCAAAAAGCTACTGCTACCTCTCTTTCCTTTTGGCTGAAAAGCATCATCCGATTGGCTTACGAGACTGCCGGACGGCAGCCTCCTGAACGCATCACAGCTCACTCTACTAGGGCTGTGGCTTCCACATGGGCCTTCAAGAACGAGGCTTCTGTTGATCAGATATGTAAGGCAGCGACTTGGTCTTCCCTGCACACTTTTGCCAAATTCTACAAATTTGATACTTTTGCTTCTTCGGAGGCTATTTTTGGGATAAAGGTTTTGCAAGCCGTGGTGCCTTCTGTTTAGGTAACCTGATTGGCTCCCTCCCTTCATCCGTGTCCTAAAGCTTTGGTATTGGTTCCCACAAGTTATGGATGACGCCGTGGACCGGACACACCAATGTTGGAGAAAACAGAATTTATGCTTACCTGATAAATTACTTTCTCCAACGGTGTGTCCGGTCCACGGCCCGCCCTGGTTTTTTAATCAGGTTTGATTAATTTCTTTCTTTAATTACAGTCACCACGGCACCTTATGGTTTCTCCTGTTTTTTCTCCTGTTTGTCGGTCGAATGACTGGGGTGGGCGGAGCCTAGGAGGGACTATATGGGCAGCTTTTGCTGTGCTCTTTGCCATTTCCTGTTGGGGAAGAGAATATTCCCACAAGTTATGGATGACGCCGTGGACCGGACACACCGTTGGAGAAAGTAATTTATCAGGTAAGCATAAATTCTGTTTTTTTATTTTTCTAGAAGATACCACGGGATACACCCTCATTTATGCCCATCTTATTTTGCTAATCTCTAATCCCCAAAAAAGAAAAACAAAGGCCTCTCTTGGACCTTATCTTTTAGTGTTTGATGATAGGGAAGCTTGATAAGGGGTATAAAATAATATTGGGAGAAATTAACTATTTGAATTGCTTTTACTGTTGAGCCCGCTTTACATTGATGGCAAAAATAATATATAAGAGAAGCTAGGGAAAAAAGAAATATATATATATATATATATATATAACTATACATGAAATGAGGCACATGGAAGGTTAGGAATGGCTGGGATCTGTAGGGTATAGTGAAAACATTTCTCTTGTTAAGTGTATCCAGTCCACGGATCATCCATTACTTATGGGATATTAACTCCTCCCCAACAGGAAGTGCAAGAGGATTCACCCAGCAGAGCTGCTATATAGCTCCTCCCCTAGCTGCCATTACCAGTCATTCTCTTGCACCCAACGACTAGATAGGATGTGTGAGAGGACTATGGTGATTATATTTAGTTTTATACCTTCAATCAAAAGTTTGTTATTTTATAATAGCACCGGAGTGTGTTATTCCTTCTCTGGTAGAATTTGAAGAAGAATCTACCTGAGTTTTTACTATGATTTTAGCCGGCGTAGTTAAGATCATATTGCTGTTTCTCGGCCATCTGAGGAGAGGTAAACTTCAGATCAGGGGACAGCGGGCAGATTAATCTGCAAAGAGGTATGTAGCAGCTTATTATTTTCTGACAATGGAATTGATGAGAAAATTCTGCCATACCGATATAATGTAAACTCAGCCTTAAATGCAGTAGCAGCAACTGGTATCAGGCTGTCATGTATGTATATTTTACACTTCAGTATTCTGGGGAATGGCACTTCACTGGAATTATACTGTGTGCATAAGACTTTAGCCTAATTTGCAGGGACTGGCAACAGGCTCTTTAATAACACTTAATTTATGTTAAACGTTTTTTGCTGGCATGTAAAATCGTTTCATTTTCTGAGGTACTGGGTGAATAAAATGTTTTGGGCATTATTTTTTCCACTTGGCAGTTGTTTTATTTAATTTATGACAGTTTACTGATCTCTCTCACTGTTGTGTGTGAGGGGGAGGTAAAAAAATTCAGTCAGAAGCTCATTGTATTTCCTGCATGATCCGGTTCATCTCTACAGAACTCAGGGGTCTTCAAAACTTGTTTTGAGGGAGGTAATCATTCACAGCAGAGCTGTGAGATTGTAGTTGACTGTGATAAAAAACGTTTATTTCTGTAACTTTTTTTTCTGCTATCAGGGTTAGTTATCCTTCGCTAATGGGAACAAGCCTTTGCTAAAATTGTGTTTTTTACAAAGATTTGATGCTATAACCTTTCAGTTTATTAACTTTCAACTGTCATAACTCTTTCTGTGCTTCTTATAGGCACAGTACGTTTTCATATTATAGTAAATTACTTGAAAAGTATTTCCAAGTTGCTAGTTTATTTGCTAGTGTGTTAAACATGTCTGATTCAGAGGAAGACATCTGTGCTATATGTGCTAATGCCAAAGTGGAGCCCAATAGAAATTTATGTACTAACTGTATTGATGCTACTTTAAATAAAAGTCAATCTGTACAAATTGAACACATTTCACCAAACAACGAGGGGAGAGTTATGCCGACTAACTCACCTCACGTGTCAGTACCTGCATCTCCCGCTCGGGGGGTGCGTGATATTGTGGCGCCGAGTACATCTGGGCGGCCATTACAAATCACATTACAGGATATGGCTACTGTTATGACTGAAGTTTTGGCTACATTACCAGAACTAAGAGGTAAGCGTGATCACTCTGGGGTGAGAACAGAGTGCGCTGATAATGTTAGGGCCATGTCAGATACTGCGTCACAACTTGCAGAACATGAGGACGGAGAGCTTCATTCTGCGGCTGACGGTTCTGATCCAAACAAATTGGATTCAGATATTTCAAATTTTAAATTTAAGCTGGAAAACCTCCGTGTATTACTAGGGGAGGTGTTAGCGGCTCTGAATGATTGTAACACAGTTGCAATACCAGAAAAAATGTGTAGGTTGGATAAATATTTTGCGGTACCGTCGAGTACTGACGTTTTTCCTATACCTAAGAGACTTACTGAAATTGTTACTAAGGAGTGGGATAGACCCGGTGTGCCGTTCTCACCCCCTCCGATATTTAGAAAGATGTTTCCAATAGACACCACCACACGGGACTTATGGCAAACGATCCCTAAGGTGGAGGGAGCAGTTTCTACTTTAGCTAAGCGTACCACTATCCCGGTGGAGGATAGCTGTGCCTTTTCAGATCCAATGGATAAAAAGTTAGAGGGTTACCTTAAGAAAATGTTTGTTCAACAAGGTTTTATATTGCAACCCCTTGCATGCATTGCGCCTGTCACGGCTGCAGCAGCATTTTGGTTTGAGTCTCTGGAAGGGACACTTGAATCAGCTCCATTAGATGAGATTACACACAGGCTTAAAGCTCTTAAGTTAGCTAACTCATTTATTTCAGATGCCGTAGTACATTTAACTAAGCTTACGGCTAAGAATTCCGGATTCGCCATTCAGGCGCGCAGAGCACTGTGGCTAAAATCCTGGTCAGCTGACGTTACTTCTAAGTCTAAATTTCTTAATATACCTTTCAAAGGGCAGACCTTATTCGGGCCCGGATTGAAAGAAATTATCGCTGACATTACAGGAGGTAAAGGCCATGCCCTGCCTCAAGACAGAGCCAAACCTAAGGCTAGACAATCTAATTTTCGTTCCTTTCGGAATTTCAAAGCAGGAGCAGCATCAACTTCCTCTGCTCCAAAACAAGAAGGATCTGTTGCTCGCTACAGACAAGGCTGGAGACCTAACCAGTCCTGGAACAAGGGCAAGCAGGCCAGGAAACCTGCTGGTGCCCCTAAAACAGCATGAATTGAGGGCCCCCGATCCGGGAACGGATCTAGTGGGGGGCAGACTTTCTCTCTTCGCCCAGGCTTGGGCAAGAGATGTCCAGGATCCCTGGGCGCTAGAGATAATATCTCAGGGATACCTTCTGGACTTCAAATACTCTCCCCCAAGAGAGAGATTTCATCTGTCAAGGTTGTCAACAAACCAAATAAAGAAAGAGGCGTTTCTACGCTGCGTACAAGAGCTTTTATTAATGGGAGTAATCAATCCAGTTCCACGGTCGGAACAGGGACAAGGGTTTTACTCAAATCTGTTTGTGGTTCCCAAAAAAGAGGGAACTTTCAGGCCAATCCTGGATTTAAAGATCCTAAACAAATTCCTAAGAGTTCCATCGTTCAAAATGGAGACTATTCGGACAATTTTACCCATGATCCAAAAGGGTCAGTACATGACCACAGTGGATTTAAAGGATGCTTACCTTCACATACCGATTCACAAAGATCATTACCGGTATCTAAGGTTTGCCTTTCTAGACAGGCATTACCAGTTTGTAGCTCTTCCATTCGGATTGGCTACGGCTCCGAGAATCTTCACAAAGGTTCTGGGTGCTCTTCTGGCGGTATTAAGACCGCGAGGAATTGCGGTAGCTCCGTACCTAGACGACATTCTGATACAAGCTTCAAGCTTTCAAACTGCCAAGTCTCATACAGAGTTAGTACTGGCATTTCTAAGGTCGCATGGATGGAAGGTGAACGAAAAGAAGAGTTCTCTCTTTCCACTCACAAGAGTTCCCTTCTTGGGGACTCTTATAGATTCTGTAGAAATGAAGATTTACCTGACAGAAGACAGGTTAACAAAGCTTCAAAATGCATGCCGTGTCCTTCATTCCATTCAACACCCGTCAGTAGCTCAATGCATGGAGGTGATCGGCTTAATGGTAGCAGCAATGGACATAGTACCCTTTGCACGCCTACATCTCAGACCGCTGCAATTGTGCATGCTAAGTCAGTGGAATGGGGATTACTCAGACTTGTCCCCTACTCTGAATCTGGATCAAGAGACCAGAAATTCTCTTCTATGGTGGCTTTCTCGGCCACATCTGTCCAGGGGGATGCCATTCAGCAGGCCGGACTGGACAATTGTAACAACAGACGCCAGCCTATTAGGTTGGGGCGCTGTCTGGAATTCTCTGAAGGCTCAGGGACAATGGAATCAGGAGGAGAGTCTCCTACCAATAAACATTCTGGAATTGAGAGCAGTTCTCAATGCCCTTCTGGCTTGGCCCCAGTTAACAACTCGGGGGTTCATCAGGTTTCAGTCGGACAACATCACGACTGTAGCTTACATCAACCATCAGGGAGGGACAAGAAGCTCCCTAGCAATGATGGAAGTATCAAAGATAATTCGCTGGGCAGAGTCTCACTCTTGCCACCTGTCAGCAATCCACATCCCGGGAGTGGAGAACTGGGAGGCGGATTTTTTAAGTCGTCAGACTTTTCATCCGGGGGAGTGGGAACTTCATCCGGAGGTCTTTGCCCAAATACTTCGACGTTGGGGCAAACCAGAGATAGATCTCATGGCGTCTCGACAGAACGCCAAGCTTCCTCGTTACGGGTCCAGATCCAGGGATCCGGGAGCGGTTCTGATAGATGCTTTGACAGCACCTTGGACCTTCGGGATGGCTTATGTGTTTCCACCCTTCCTGATGCTTCCTCGATTGATTGCCAGAATCAAACAGGAGAGAGCATCAGTGATTCTAATAGCGCCTGCATGGCCACGCAGGACTTGGTATTCAGATCTAGTGGACATGTCATCCTGTCCACCTTGGTCGCTACCTCTGAAACAGGACCTTCTGATCCAGGGTCCCTTCAAACATCAAAATCTAATTTCTCTGAAGCTGACTGCTTGGAAATTGAACGCTTGATTTTATCAAAACGTGGTTTTTCGGAGTCAGTTATTGATACCTTAATACAGGCTAGGAAGCCTGTTACCAGAAAGATTTACCATAAGATATGGCGCAAATACTTATATTGGTGCGAATCCAAGAGTTACTCATGGAGTAAGGTTAGGATTCCGAGGATATTGTCTTTTCTACAAGAAGGTTTAGAAAAGGGTTTATCCGCTAGTTCCTTAAAGGGACAGATTTCAGCTCTGTCCATTCTTTTACACAAACGTCTGTCAGAAGTTCCGGACGTTCAAGCTTTTTGTCAGGCTTTAGCTAGGATCAAGCCTGTGTTTAAAACTGTTGCTCCACCATGGAGTTTGAACTTAGTTCTTAATGTTTTACAGGGGGTTCCGTTTGAACCCCTTCATTCCATTGATATCAAGTTGTTATCTTGGAAAGTTCTGTTTTTAATGGCGATTTCCTCGACTCGAAGAGTCTCTGAGTTATCTGCCTTACATTGTGATTCTCCTTATCTGATTTTTCATTCAGACAAGGTAGTTCTGCGTACTAAACCTGGGTTCCTACCTAAGGTGGTCACTAACAGGAATATCAATCAAGAGATTGTGGTTCCATCTTTGTGTCCTAATCCTTCTTCGAAAAAGGAACGTCTGCTACACAATCTAGATGTAGTCCGTGCCCTGAAATTTTATCTACAGGCAACTAAGGATTTTCGACAAACGTCTTCCCTGTTTGTTGTTTATTCTGGTCAGAGGAGAGGTCAAAAAGCTTCGGCTACCTCTCTCTCCTTTTGGCTTCGTAGCATAATACGGTTAGCCTATGAGACTGCTGGACAGCAGCCTCCTGAAAGAATTACAGCACATTCTACTAGAGCTGTGGCTTCCACTTGGGCCTTTAAGAATGAGGCTTCTGTTGAACAGATTTGCAAGGCTGCAACTTGGTCTTCTCTTCATACTTTTTCCAAATTTTACAAATTTGACACTTTTGCTTCTTCGGAGGCTGTTTTTGGGAGAAAAGTGGTTCCTTCCGTATAAAGAGCCTGCCTGTCCCTCCCGTCATCCGTGTACTTTAGCTTTGGTATTGGTATCCCATAAGTAATGGATGATCCGTGGACTGGATACACTTAACAAGAGAAAACATAATTTATGCTTACCTGATAAATTTATTTCTCTTGTAGTGTATCCAGTCCACGGCCCGCCCTGTCACTTTAAGGCAGGTAATTTTTCCATTAAACTACAGTCACCACTGCACCCTATGGTTTTCCTTTCTCTGCATGTTTTCGGTCGAATGACTGGTAATGGCAGTTAGGGGAGGAGCTATATAGCAGCTCTGCTGGGTGAATCCTCTTGCACTTCCTGTTGGGGAGGAGTTAATATCCCATAAGTAATGGATTATCCGTGGACTGGATACACTACAAGAGAAATAAATTTATCAGGTAAGCATAAATTATGTTTTTATGCTGGTGAGGGAAAAAATACTGATCAGTGACTTATATGATTCAGGGTAAGTATAAACAACAAATTAATTAGGAACAAGAACAGCGCTATCCTCGAACAAATCAAGGGTCTCAACTGAGGTAAATTAAAATGAGAGTCCCCCCTCTATGCATAGAAATAAGAAAATAAAAAAAGTCTGTCCCACCTTGACATAAGTGCAATGCGATAAACCTGTGGTGATAAGTACCAACTCAATGCAATGACAATTATAGCAATGATAGTGTGCGAAACTAAGGGGCAAGAAAACTTGGTTAAGTAGATGACATTATTCCCCATGCAGCTGGAATAAAATTAAACATGGGATAGAAATAGGGGGCTCACCTCCCCGGCCGCAGGAAGCCAACCCTCTCTGCGAGGATCATATAGATGTCAAATGACACGCAGCAGGGAAATATATAGTAGTGTTGCCCCAAGTGTGCTAATATCTACCAAATAAGTAGTGCAGTCAGGCAGGCAGTATTCGAATATCTACATACGGAACATATGCGTTCGGCAACCCATGCCGCAAACATGTGAATATGCATTCGGGGGGGGGGGGGGGAGAGGAGAACACACATAAGAAAATAAACCAGTATGAACATAGGTTGAAACATAAACATTTATAGTGTCTTCGTTCCGGCAATAAAACTGATCAATGGCCAGTCCGGGAGCAAATTTCAATGACGTGAGGCAAATACTCTGTTACCCAACTCCGGTTTTTGATGGTATGTAGAAAGTCCCAATTGATGTAAGTTGGTCTCCGGGTTTCCCTGAGAACAAAAGTAGGACATAATGATTGATCCCTGGGTCTAACATTGGGGGTAAATACTGAATAAGGAAGCTCCTGCGCTCATAGGTCTTAGCCGCATCCGCTGTTGTGAGGCTCGAGGCTAGCGCTGCAATGCTGTATCTGTCGGCTCTCTGTATGATGGCAAAACCCGAAACGGCTCTCTCAAGCTTTAAGTCCTCGACTGGCCTATCGCTCCCTGCTGGGATCAAGGCATCAGATGCCCGGTCTTTTAGATCCACATCCAGAGTAGGAGTTAAGTGCTGGGGCCCCAAAGCACTACCACATTCATCTGTTGTAGAATCATGTTCCAGCCGAGGAACCAGGCAGGGTCCATAAGTGATTCCAGGGTTGGACGCCATGTGCAGTGTTTCGTCAAAGTCAGCTCGGTAATCCATGAGCAGATAACTCAGCTGCTCTAAGATTTCCATAGCACCCCTCATATCCATCCTCCTCTGTGAGGTGCAAAGCGGACATGTTAGATAAAAGTTGCACAATTTTAGCAGTGATTTGTAAGGTAACACTGTGAGTAACGACAAAGAAGATACTCCGCCGGGGGGTCTAGTAGGAGGCCGTAACCTCTAGTAGTATCCAGGAGGCTTAAACTTACTCCTATGCTGGTGTGAGTGGCTTCAATCTGTAGGGTATGCTCTGCTATAGGATAAATGTTGTAAATCTGCATTCAGTTAGGCTGCAAAATTTAGCTTTTTGAGAGATTTAAGTTCAAGGGTTGGAGCAGTAAGCAAACATGCGACCTGTCATGGCTGCCGCCCGGAAGTTCCCCCCTGTTCATCAGATTTAAAAGGACAGTAAAGAGAAAATTTAATTTAATTTTCATGATATAAATAGAGCATGCCATTTTAATCAAGTTTCCAGTTTACTTCCACTTTGTTCTCTTGGTATCTTCTCTTGAAAAGCATACCTAGGTAGGCTCTAGAGTAGTAATGCACTTGTGGGGAGCTAGTTCTGATTTTGGCTGCACATATATGCCTCTTGTCATTGGCTCACCCGATATGTCGCAGTAGTGCATTGCTGCTTCTTCAACAAAGAATGCCAAGAGAATGAAGCAAAATTATAATAGAAGTAAGTTTGAAAGATATATTTAAAATTGCATTCTTCTCTCTGAATTATGAAAAAAATGGGATTTCATATCCATTTAGAATTTCTGAGAAATCTTTAAAATGACACGATTAGTAAATGTTTTAAGAACAAATCTAATAGCCAGGGTGTCCAGTCTTTTTCGCATCAGTGACGGGTTTATGGGGGTGCTGCAAAAAAAATGTTAACTACCCCATTGAGCTGCAAAGAGTCTATATATTATGTGTGCTATCTTTCAACTTTGTCAACACATCTTAGCCCTGAAATATCCCCTCTAAATATTAGGTTCTAGATCCACCACTACATTGCAGGTCCAGAGAGCATAATAAATATATCTGCTGTTGCTGAAGAAATGTCATTAGAACACTGAGATATATATTTAATATTTTTTGTACTCTCGTTGAATTTTCTAGAATTCCGAATAACTTTAAAGTCTATCTATTCTGCATGTACCTTTCTTTTATCCTTTGCTAACACACTATTACTATGGCTCATATTTAGCATTTCAGATATTTACCCTTAGGTCCATAAGTAATTAACAGCAAATTTCATGCATAGTTCCCCCATTTTCATGGGCTCTAAAAGAGAACAAAATGTGCCCAATGTGACATTTACTAAATTAATAAATAGAAAAACAAATTTGCACATACAAGATAAAAATACAGAGGTCTGCATGTAATACAGTGTCCTGTTGGACTCCACTGGTTCTTCACTTTTTCTCTCTGTAACAACATAAACAGTATTAGGTAGAATACCCTACAAATTTCTTTTACTATGTATATTCAATCATTTTTGTATTACATTCATAGAGTGTTTTCCATCCCTTCAGCCCAGTTCAGCACTCTCCTCACTTGTGGAGGTCTTTTAGATCCACATCCAGAGTAGGAGTTAAGTGCTGGGGCCCCAAAGCACTACCACATTCATCTGTTGTAGAATCATGTTCCAGCCGAGGAACCAGGCAGGGTCCATAAGTTAATCCAGGGTTGGACGCCATGTGCAGTGTTTCGTCAAAGTCAGCTCGGTAATCCATGAGCAGATAACTCAACTGCTCTAAGATTTCCATAGCACCCCTCATATCCATCCTCCTCTGTGAGGTGCAAAGCGGACATGTTAGATAAAAGTTGCACAATTTTAGCAGTGATTTGTAAGGTAACACTGTGAGTAACGACAAAGAAGATACTCCGCCGGGGGGTCTAGTAGGAGGCCGTAACCTCTAGTAGTATCCAGGAGGCTTAAACTTACTCCTATGCTGGTGTGAGTGGCTTCAATCTGTAGGGTATGCTCTGCTATAGGATAAATGTTGTAAATCTGCATTCAGTTAGGCTGCAAAATTTAGCTTTTTGAGAGATTTAAGTTCAAGGGTTGGAGCAGTAAGCAAACATGCGACCTGTCATGGCTGCCGCCCGGATGTCGGCGTTCCGGATGTGGCGTCATTTTTGGCGCCAAAAGCATTTAGGCGCCAAATAATGTGGGCGTCTTATTTGGCGCTAAAAAATATGGGCGTCGCTTTTGTTTCCACATTATTTAAGTCTCATTTTTCATTGCTTCTGGTTGCTAGAAGCTTGTTCTTTGGCATTTTTTCCCATTCCTGAAACTGTCATTTAAGGAATTTGATCAATTTTGCTTTATATGTTGTTTTTTCTCTTACATATTGCAAGATGTCTCACGTTGCATCTGAGTCAGAAGATACTTCAGGAAAATCGCTGTCTAGTGCTGGATCTACCAAAGCTAAGTGTATCTGCTGTAAACTTTTGGTAGCTATTTCTCCGGCTGTTGTTTGTATTAATTGTCATGACAAACTTGTTAATGCAGATAATATTTCCTTTAGTAAAGTACCATTGTCTGTTGCAGTTCCTTCAACATCTAAGGTGCAGAATGTTCCTGATAATATAAGAGATTTTGTTTCTGAATCCATCAACAAGGCTATGTCTGTTATTTCTCCTTCTAGTAAACGTAAAAAATCTTTTAAAACTTCTCTCCCTACAGATGAATTTTTAAATGAACATCATCATTCTGATTCTGATGACTCTTCTGGTTCAGAGGATTCTGTTTCAGAGATTGATGCTGATAAATCTTCATATTTATTTAAAATGGAATTTATTCGTTCTTTACTTAAAGAAGTACTAATTGCTTTAGAAATAGAGGATTCTGGTCCTCTTGATACTAATTCTAAACGTTTAGATAAGGTATTTAAATCTCCTGTGGTTATTCCAGAAGTTTTTCCTGTTCCTAATGCTATTTCTGCAGTAATTTCCAAAGAATGGGATAAATTGGGTAATTCATTTACTCCTTCTAAACGTTTTAAGCAATTATATCCTGTACCGTCTGACAGGTTAGAATTTTGGGACAAAATCCCTAAAGTTGATGGGGCTATTTCTACCCTTGCTAAACGTACTACCATTCCTACGTCAGATGGTACTTCGTTTAAAGATCCTTTAGATAGGAAAATTGAATCCTTTCTAAGAAAAGCTTATCTGTGTTCAGGTAATCTTCTTAGACCTGCTATATCATTGGCTGATGTTGCTGCAGCTTCAACTTTTTGGTTGGAAACTTTAGCGCAACAAGTAACAAATCATGATTCTCATGATATTATTATTCTTCTTCAGCATGCTAATAATTTTATCTGTGATGCCATTTTTGATATTATCAGAGTTGATGTCAGGTTTATGTCTCTAGCTATTTTAGCTAGAAGAGCTTTATGGCTTAAGACTTGGAATGCTGATATGGCTTCTAAATCAACTCTACTTTCCATTTCTTTCCAGGGTAACAAATTATTTGGTTCTCAGTTGGATTCTATTATCTCAACTGTTACTGGTGGGAAAGGAGCTTTTTTACCACAGGATAAAAAATCTAAAGGTAAAAACAGGGCTAATAATCGTTTTCGTTCCTTTCGTTTCAACAAAGAACAAAAGCCTGATCCTTCATCCTCAGGAGCAGTTTCAGTTTGGAAACCATCTCCAGTCTGGAATAAATCCAAGCCTGCTAGAAAGGCAAAGCCTGCTTCTAAGTCCACATGAAGGTGCGGCCCTCATTCCAGCTCAGCTGGTAGGGGGCAGGTTACGTTTTTTCAAAGAAATTTGGATCAATTCTGTTCACAATCTTTGGATTCAGAACATTGTTTCAGAAGGGTACAGAATTGGTTTCAAGATGAGACCTCCTGCAAAGAGATTTTTTCTTTCCCGTGTCCCAGTAAATCCAGTGAAAGCTCAAGCATTTCTGAATTGTGTTTCAGATCTAGAGTTGGCTGGAGTAATTATGCCAGTTCCAGTTCCGGAACAGGGGATGGGGTTTTATTCAAATCTCTTCATTGTACCAAAGAAGGAGAATTCCTTCAGACCAGTTCTGGATCTAAAAATATTGAATCGTTATTTAAGGATACCAACGTTCAAGATGGTAACTGTAAGGACTATCTTGCCTTTTGTTCAGCAAGGGAATTATATGTCCACAATAGATTTACAGGATGCATATCTGCATATTCCGATTCATCCAGATCATTATCAGTTCCTGAGATTCTCTTTTCTGGACAAGCATTACCAGTTTGTGGCTCTACCGTTCGGCCTAGCTACAGCTCCAAGAATTTTTACAAAGGTTCTCGGTGCCCTTCTGTCTGTAATCAGAGAACGGGGTTTTGTGGTATTTCCTTATTTGGACGATATCTTGGTACTTGCTCAGTCTTTACATTTAGCAGAATCTCATACGAATCGACTTGTGTTGTTTCTTCAAGATCATGGTTGGAGGATCAATTTACCAAAAAGTTCATTGATTCCTCAGACAAGGGTAACCTTTCTGGGTTTCCGGATAGATTCAGTGTCCATGACTCTGTCTTTAACAGACAAGAGACGTCTAAAATTGATTTCAGCTTGTCGAAACCTTCAGTCACAATCATTCCCTTCGGTAGCCTTATGCATGGAAATTCTAGGTCTTATGACTGCTGCATCGGACGCGATCCCCTTTGCTCGTTTTCACATGCGACCTCTTCAGCTTTGTATGCTGAATCAATGGTGCAAGGATTACACAAAGATATCTCAATATCTTTAAAACCGATTGTTCGACACTCTCTAACGTGGTGGACAGATCACCATCGTTTAATTCAGGGGGCTTCTTTTGTGCTTCCGACCTGGACTGTAATTTCAACAGATGCAAGTCTCACAGGTTGGGGAGCTGTGTGGGGATCTCTGACGGCACAAGGAGTTTGGGAATCTCAGGAGGTGAGATTACCGATCAATATTTTGGAACTCCGTGCAATTTTCAGAGCTCTTCAGTTTTGGCCTCTTCTGAAGAGAGAATCGTTCATTTGTTTTCAGACAGACAATGTCACAACTGTGGCATACATCAATCATCAAGGAGGGACTCACAGTCCTCTGGCTATGAAAGAAGTATCTCGAATTTTGGTTTGGGCGGAATCCAGCTCCTGTCTAATCTCTGCGGTTCATATCCCAGGTGTAGACAATTGGGAAGCGGATTATCTCAGTCGCCAAACGTTGCATCCGGGCGAATGGTCTCTTCACCCAGAGGTATTTCTTCAGATTGTTCAAAGGTGGGAACTTCCAGAAATAGATCTGATGGCGTCTCATCTAAACAAGAAACTTCCCAGATATCTGTCCAGATCCCGGGATCCTCAGGCGGAGGCAGTGGATGCATTATCACTTCCTTGGAAGTATCATCCTGCCTATATCTTTCCGCCTCTAGTTCTTCTTCCAAGAGTAATCTCCAAGATTCTGAAGGAATGCTCGTTTGTTCTGCTGGTAGCTCCGGCATGGCCTCACAGGTTTTGGTATGCAGATCTTGTCCGGATGGCCTCTTGCCAACCGTGGACTCTTCCGTTAAGACCAGACCTTCTGTCACAAGGTCCTTTTTTCCATCAGGATCTGAAATCCTTAAATTTAAAGGTATGGAGATTGAACGCTTGATTCTTGGTCAAAGAGGTTTCTCTGACTCTGTGATTAATACTATGTTACAGGCTCGTAAATCTGTATCTAGAGAGATATATTATAGAGTCTGGAAGACTTATATTTCTTGGTGTCTTTCTCATCATTTTTCTTGGCATTCTTTTAGAATACCGAGAATTTTACAGTTTCTTCAGGATGGTTTAGATAAGGGTTTGTCTGCAAGTTCCTTGAAAGGACAAATCTCTGCTCTTTCTGTTCTTTTCCACAGAAAGATTGCTATTCTTCCTGATATTCATTGTTTTGTACAAGCTTTGGTTCGTATAAAACCTGTCATTAAGTCTATTTCTCCTCCTTGGAGTTTGAATTTGGTTCTGGGAGCTCTTCAAGCTCCTCCCTTTGAACCTATGCATTCATTGGACATTAAATTACTTTCTTGGAAAGTTTTGTTCCTTTTGGCCATCTCTTCTGCCAGAAGAGTTTCTGAATTATCTGCTCTTTCTTGTGAGTCTCCTTTTCTGATTTTTCACCAGGATAAGGCGGTGTTGCGAACTTCTTTTGAATTTTTACCTAAAGTTGTGAATTCCAACAACATTAGTAGAGAAATTGTGGTTCCTTCATTATGTCCTAATCCTAAGAATTCTAAGGAGAAATCATTGCATTCTTTGGATGTTGTTAGAGCTTTGAAATATTATGTTGAAGCTACTAAATCTTTCCGAAAGACTTCTAGTCTATTTGTTATCTTTTCCGGTTCTAGAAAAGGCCAGAAAGCTTCTGCTATTTCTTTGGCATCTTGGTTGAAATCTTTAATTCATCTTGCCTATGTTGAGTCGGGTAAAACTCCGCCTCAGAGGATTACAGCTCATTCTACCAGGTCAGTTTCTACTTCCTGGGCGTTTAGGAATGAAGCTTCGGTTGATCAGATTTGCAAAGCAGCAACTTGGTCCTCTTTGCATACTTTTACTAAATTCTACCATTTTGATGTATTTTCTTCTTCTGAAGCAGTTTTTGGTAGAAAAGTACTTCAGGCAGCGGTTTCAGTCTGAATCTTCTGCTTATGTTTTTCATTAAACTTTATTTTGGGTGTGGATTATTTTCAGCAGGAATTGGCTGTCTTTATTTTATCCCTCCCTCTCTAGTGACTCTTGTGTGGAAAGATCCACATCTTGGGTAATCATTATCCCATACGTCACTAGCTCATGGACTCTTGGTAATTACATGAAAGAAAACATAATTTATGTAAGAACTTACCTGATAAATTCATTTCTTTCATATTAGCAAGAGTCCATGAGGCCCGCCCTTTTTTTGTGGTGGTTATGATTTTTGTATAAAGCACAATTATTCCAATTCCTTATTTTATATGCTTTCGCACTTTTTTATCACCCCACTTCTTGGCTATTCGTTAAACTGAATTGTGGGTGTGGTGAGGGGTGTATTTATAGGCATTTTGAGGTTTGGGAAACTTTGCCCCTCCTGGTAGGAATGTATATCCCATACGTCACTAGCTCATGGACTCTTGCTAATATGAAAGAAATGAATTTATCAGGTAAGTTCTTAAATAAATTATGTTTTTCATGATATAAATAGAGCATGCCATTTTAATCAAGTTTCCAGTTTACTTCCACTTTGTTCTCTTGGTATCTTCTCTTGAAAAGCATACCTAGGTAGGCTCTAGAGTAGCAATGCACTTGTGGGGAGCTAGTTCTGATTTTGGCTGCACATATATGCCTCTTGTCATTGGCTCACCCGATATGTCGCAGTAGTGCATTGCTGCTTCTTCAACAAAGAATGCCAAGAGAATGAAGCAAAATTATAATAGAAGTAAGTTTGAAAGATATATTTAAAATTGCATTCTTCTCTCTGAATTATGAAAAAAATGGGATTTCATATCCATTTAGAATTTCTGAGAAATCTTTAAAATGACACGATTAGTAAATGTTTTAAGAACAAATCTAATAGCCAGGGTGTCCAGTCTTTTTCGCATCAGTGACGGGTTTATGGGGGTGCTGCAAAAAAAATGTTAACTACCCCATTGAGCTGCAAAGAGTCTATATATTATGTGTGCTATCTTTCAACTTTGTCAACACATCTTAGCCCTGAAATAGCCCCTCTAAATATTAGGTTCTAGATCCACCACTACATTGCAGGTCCAGAGAGCATAATAAATATATCTGCTGTTGCTGAAGAAATGTCATTAGAACACTGAGATATATATTTAATATTTTTTGTACTCTCGTTGAATTTTCTAGAATTCCGAATAACTTTAAAGTCTATCTATTCTGCATGTACCTTTCTTTTATCCTTTGCTAACACACTATTACTATGGCTCATATTTAGCATTTCAGATATTTACCCTTAGGTCCATAAGTAATTAACAGCAAATTTCATGCATAGTTCCCCCATTTTCATGGGCTCTAAAAGAGAACAAAATGTGCCCAATGTGACATTTACTAAATTAATAAATAGAAAAACAAATTTGCACATACAAGATAAAAATACAGAGGTCTGCATGTAATACAGTGTCCTGTTGGACTCCACTGGTTCTTCACTTTTTCTCTCTGTAACAACATAAACAGTATTAGGTAGAATACCCTACAAATTTCTTTTACTATGTATATTCAATCATTTTTGTATTACATTCATAGAGTGTTTTCCATCCCTTCAGCCCAGTTCTGCACTCTCCTCACTTGTGTTCATAGACTCATTTACACTCTCAACTTTAACCCCAGGTTCACGCTAACGTTGCTTAGGCATTCCATGCTCACAGTAGCACTTAATCTTTCTGGACATGGGGCGTTCATTATTTGCTTTCTAAATCTGAGATCTATGGGTTTACCATCATGCTTTTGGTTCAGATCATCTGCAATTGTTTGGTTCTCGATTTCATTTTGATCCAAAGTAATAAATATTGCTTGTGTTTATTAGATATTAACATAGAAAGTACAGATAGTGATGACAGTTATCAGACTTTTTGCTATAGATAGGTTACCATAAGAACCATGCCAACAAGTAAACAATTCTAAACAGTACAAGATCTCATGGTCCAGAGGAGAAAGTTTAAGAAAAGGTTCATTAAAGTCTATGAGACGCTATATAAATTATAGGTCGGCTTTTGTTGTCCTTTCTCCAGGGTCCATTAATTCTCCATGAGTCAAACTGATGTAAATCCAGCTGGTACAATGAAGAAATAAACAAACAGAAACACAAACAAGTAGTAATATTAAAGTTCCTTAGTGAAGATAGGTAGTATCGGTTCTTCTGCTCGATGTTAAAGGGATACTAAACCCAAATTTTGTTCCCTAACAATTCAGATAGAGCATGTCATTTTAAGCAACTTTCTAATTTACTCCTATTATCACTTTTTCTTTGTCCCATTACTATCTTTATTTGAATAGCAGGAATGTAAAGCTTAGGAGCCAGCATTCCTGCTTTTTAAATAAAGATAGCAAGAGAATGAAGAAAAAATTGATAATAGGAGTAAATCAGAAAGTTGCTAAAAATTCCATGCTATATCAGAATCGTTAAAGAAAAAAATTGGGTTTAGTATCCCTTTAAGTCTCATATAAGAGAAAGTAAAGGAAAGTAGGAGGAGAGAGGTGAAAAATAGATATGGTACAGGGCGAAGTAAGGGGAGGGTGGATACAAGACTAATCCCCGGCCCATGGCAGGAAGGATCAGCAACAAGGTGAGTATCTATTTCTGACCAACCAAATTGCGCATACTAGGTCTGCACAGCTCCTACCATGGAATCCCAGGAAAACTTAATGTTCTGATCATAAGGAAGTTTCTCTCTTCTAAAGGATATATACTCTTCATAAGAGATGAGGACTCCGTATACTAGATCCATTCAGGGAAAGAAGGAATTTGTGCAGATTTCCATTTTTGTGCAATAATGGATCTTGCACTATTCAGACCAATCTGTAGGAGATTCCATCTGATGGATTTTACAGATCTTCTTTTAAATATAGTGCTTTTAACATAAATTATACATGATAATAATAATAATAAAAATGATAATAAATGTTATAAGTAGTTATGTATGAGTGTGTAAAAAAATTCTTATCTATAAACATTTAGGGTTCGATTACAAGTGGAGCACAACAATATTATTGCTATTGAGTGATAACACTGCTCAAGTTAAATCAAACGCTCTCATGTTTTTGCACTCATATTACAAGTGGAAAGTAAAAAGTTTTCACTCAAGCGAAAGCCTCATGCGCTAACATCTGCAGGTCGGATAGCGCGGCCTAGCTAACTCCCTCTCCCCATAGATTTATATGGGGCACGCTACAAAATCTGGTTCTGGCTTTTTGCTTGAGAGCTAACCAGAAGGTGTACTAAAGCGGAAAGTGGAGGGCCATAGGTTGGGATTTATGTTCCAAGACCCATCAGACTTACTGGAGGGAATTCTTCCTACTGAGCTGGTCTGAGGATATTTCCATCCTGCACTAATGTCATTCATCTCTTAGTGTCTATAGAATGTATTTATTTGCAATCATAAATCTTTGTTTTTCTTCTCTGTACTTTAACCAATACTGATATGTGCTAAGATGTTTCTATTGCAATTTTTCCATCAGTCATGGTGCTAATATAGAAGTTATAGCTGTAGGTTCTGTTTTCTCTCTCCAAATTCTCAGTCTAGTTTTGCTATGCAGGTTCCCTTGTCAATCTATCAAATCCAGATATTCTATTATTGTTTTTATTAAAGCAGAATCATATCTTGACGTGTTAGCAAACAATGTGAAAGAACAGAAACAAATTATGAGCTATGTAATGCAGTTTTAAAGTAGGAATGACGTGCGCTTTGCCCAAACGAGATTAAAGCAGAACCATTCTTGGTACATTGTAAAAACGTTTTGCTAAAGCAGAAACAAATAGTATCCATATTCCTCTGTTTTTCGTGTAATGCTAAATTTAATTTAATAACAAATGAATGTGTTTCTGTTTGTTTTTTTAGCTGTTTGTAACAGGACGTGGGACGGTTGGCTATGTTGGGGAGATGCAGTTCCAGGGACTGTTCCTGTGCAACGTTGCCCTGATTATTTTCAAGATTTTGACCCTTCAGGTAAAAAAAAAATTAATAAAACAGATGTTACTGTGACTGATATAAATACATGGAATGAATGAGAATTGTAGCCATATGGGAGAGTGAAACTTTCAAGGGACATGAAACTCAATTTGTTTCTTTCATGATTCAGATAGCACAATAACTTTTCATTCCCCCCCCCAGTTTTCTTCCCTAATTAAATTTGCTTAATTCTCTTGGTATCCTTTGTTGAAGGAGCAGCAATATAGTACTAGGAGCTAGCTGAACACTGGGTGAGCCAATTACAAGAGGCATATATGTTCAGCCACTAATCAGAAACTAGCTCCCAGTAGTGCATTGCTGCGCCTGAGCCTACATACGTATGCTTTTCAATAGTAGATACCAAAAGATTTAAGCAAATTGGATAATATAAGAACATTGGAAAGTTGTTTAAAAGAAAATTCTCTATCTGAATCAGGAATGTTTACTTTTGACTTTTTCTGTCCCTTTTTTAAAATAAAGATAAGGGGAGAATAATGGTGAATGAATAATCATTTTATTTGCAATTTAAATATAAACAGACATAAAATAACATTATCTGTAATCAAAACAGTGTAGTAACTGAAATAGCTAAATGAAAACAAAATCCAAAGTCATCGTTACTTAGCATCAGACATAACCACATGAATCCATCTCACAACAGAAATGAAGGGTAATTTATAGCTTCCAAATAAATATTTCCTAACAGTGTCTATATTTTTTAATTTGTGTTAAAGTGCAACCATTTTACACAGCATTACAAGGATTACATTGTATGAGGCTGAAGATATGTATGAGAGATTATGAGCACTCACTAAATTTAAAGCCTGTGGGGGTAATTTCTATCATATATCATATAAATCACACACCCACCACAACAAATCTTAATACTATTAGAACAGTTTATATATTGCAACACTAAAAGTTAAAAGCAGTAAAGTCTAAAAAGCACAAAAATAAACTCAGAACACTAAGTAGTATTTCACAAATTTCTATTCTCAAAATTGCTGTTTCAAAAAAATTTGTGCTTATGACACAAATAAATTAAAAAATACAGTGTACTGTTAAATTGTAAATAGGTTACCCTTAATGTGTTTCTTTAATTTGTTATACAAGATACACATGTATAGGATATTGTTCCTTTGTGTTTATTTTTTATATGAAATGGCAGTTTCGGCTAATTGACACTACAACTCAATCAAATGGGCTGATCTTGCAAGGAGAGCATAACTCATCTTACCTGTGTGTAAATATTTACACAAAGTCCCCCTTATCTTATTTTTCACTGTATACAAAGACCAATACATCGAGACAGCTATGGAAAATGAATATTTTAGTACCTCTCTGTCACAGGAAGCTTGATTTCTTATAAACCTGCTCATTTACATAGCTTTTCATACTATTTAATGTCCCTTTAAAAGGGATAGTCCACAATATAATATTGTTATAAAAGATAGATAATCCCTTTATTATCCATTCCCCAGTTTAGCATAACCAACACAGTATATAATTAATATAGTTTTTACCTCTGTGATTACCTTGTATCTAAGCCTCTTCTGACAGCCATCTGATCACATGATGACTGTGACTATTTAAAATCTATTGAGTTGCATTTAGTACTGTGTTTTGCTAACTCTTAAATAAGCTCCGGGGCGTGAACACATTGTAATCTATATGGCCCACATGAACTAGCAGTCTCCGGTTGTGAAAAGCAAATACAAAAGAATGTGATTAAGAGGCTGTCAATAGAGACTTTAAAACAGGCATTAATCTAACAGTGTTGGTTGCGCAACGCAGAGGAATGGGTAGCAAAAATGTTATCTATCTTTTTAAATAATAACAATTTTTATGTAGACTGTCCCTTTAATGTTCCTTTAGAATGCTTTATCCATATCACATGGCCTTTCTCAAATAGATAAGAATTTAATAAAACCAACATGCATAACACTGTTTTAGTGGTTTTTGTCTATTTTTAGTAACTGCTGGTGGCAGAAGGAATCTTTACTGAAGCGTTTGTTGGCATTTGGTGTCTCTAACCAGTAGTAAAGTTTACAGTTGCAGTGGCATCTAGAAGTTTGCATTTTATTCTAATGATCTAGGTTACTTGCAATATTCTGGTAGTTGCTAACGTTGACATTCTTTCCAGAAATCAGGTAATTTTATCTTTTGTTTAAATGTTTTAACTAATACTAATTCGACAGATGGTTTCTTATTTTTTATGCGTTTTGACTTTATTTTTGGCTCTTTTTAGAAAAAGTTACAAAAAAATGTGAAGAAAATGGACACTGGTTCAAGCATCCTGAAAGTAACAGAACGTGGACAAATTACACTCTGTGTAATGCCGTGACGCACGAGAAAGTAAAGGTAAAGTTTCACAAGCATCAAACGAATCTTTTATACGGTGAACATAATAATAAATGTAATAAAATATATTTATAATAGCTATTGCATCTATTCCCAAAGTTGTCTGGATTAATAAAAAGGAAAGTGCAATATACTGAACAACCCCGGGTGGACATAGGCGGACATCTCCGCCCATTGGCCTAGCTTTGCGGCTAGCAGGCAGCAATACACATTTCTCACTGCAAGTCTAGGGGAATTGACAAATGCTACTTTATAGTTGGTGTAGCAGGTTAGGAAGCAGCAGTCTGGTGACCACTGCTTATTATCTATCGGCTGTGGGCTCGCTCATGCAATCCTGCTGCCAAAGCTCCTCAAATGGAGCCCATAGCACTAGATTTACCTTTCTGTATATGAATATACTATACATTTTTGTGGTTGGGTTTTTTTGGGATGTCACAACCAAGTGTTTATGTTGTGTGCAGCTGCGCCATTCTTTAGGTATGGACACCTTACTTTCTTTTTTCTTCCAGCACCTAAATAATTTTTGATATACTATAAGGGCATTTGGTTAGCACCATCTTACTAGTTTGGATCTAGATTTACTATCCCTCCAGGTGGGCAGGTTTGCAAGTAGTGAACCTTTCCGCCTGCAATCACCAGAAATGCGAAATTGCATTGCATGGCGAAATTTAACATTGAACAAAAAGTTTCTTGTGCAACACGCC
Source organism: Bombina bombina (assembly GCF_027579735.1). Lineage (NCBI taxonomy): Eukaryota > Metazoa > Chordata > Amphibia > Anura > Bombinatoridae > Bombina > Bombina bombina. Next base: position 486,147,196 of record NC_069499.1, read on the forward strand.
CCCTGTTTCTGCGTGATATAGAATATAGCCAATATGGCTGATGTATATACGCAATATGGATGTATTTCGCTCACTTCACTTTCTAGTAAATTCTTTAATCACAGCTTCACTCTCGCACACAATCCTCCTCCTCCTTTTGGATCATGTTTTAGGTACCAGGTTGTGTTTAGCTCTGGCCACATCTTCACTGCTTTAATGTCGTATGTCACAAAATATATGTTTTGTTAAACACAACCAGCTGAAAAAGCTGCATAATAAATTGAGCCCATAGTATGCATGCATACATTTGTACATGTTTTTATATTTTATGGTGCATTATCAGCCTTTAAAGAGCTTTGAAAGGGAAATGCAGATAAAACATAGAGAATTGGGAAAATGTATTAGGACAAATATGATAATACTAGTCCTAAAGCCCGTTCACACGGGCTATTTAATGCAGTACAGCGGTCCCACCCCTTGCACTCTCTCCCTCCCCCTCTCTTTTGCGCTCTCTCTCTCCCCCCTCTCTTTTGCTCTCTCCCCCTCTCTTTTGAGCTTTTTCTCTCTCCCCTCTCTTTTGAGCTCTCTCTAACCCCTCTCTCTTTTGAGCTCTCTCTAACACCTCTCTTTTGCGCTCTCTCTCTCCCTCTCTCTTTTGCGCTCTCTCTCTCCCTCTCTCTTTTGCGCTCTCTCTCTCCCCCTCTCTTTTGCACTCTCTCTCTCTCTCTCTCCCCCTCTCTTTTGCTCTCTCTCTCTCTCTCCCCCTCTCTTTTGAGCTCTCTCTCCCAGCTCTCTTTTGAGCTCTCTCACTCCCCCCTCTCTTTTGCGCTCTCTCTCTCTCCCCCCTCTCTTTTGCGCTCTCTCCCCCTCTCTTTTGTGCTCTCTCTCTCCCCCTCTCTTTTGCGCTCTCTCTCTCCCCCCTCTCTTTTGCGCTCTCTCTCCCCCTCTCTTTTGCTCTCTCTCTCTCCCCCCCTCTCTTTTGCGCTCTCTCTCTCCCCCATCTCTTTTGCGCTTTCTCCCCCCCCTCTCTCTCCCCTCTCTTTTGCGTTCTCTCTCTCCCCCTCTCTTTTGTGCTCTCTCTCATCTCTTTTGCGCTCTCTCCCCCCCTCTCTTTTGCGCTCTCTCCCCCCTCTCTTTTGCGCTCTCTCTCCACCCCTCTCTTTTGCGCTCTCTCTCCACCCCTCTCTTTTGCGCTCTCTACCCCCTCTCTTTTGCTCTCTCTCTCCCCCTCTCTTTTACACTCTTCCCCCCCTCTCTTTTGCGCTCTCTCTCCCCCCTCTCTTTTGCGCTCTCTCTCCCCCCTCTCTTTTGCGCTCTCTTCCCCCTCTCTTTTGCTGTCTCTCTCCCCCTCTCTTTTTTGCTGTCTCTCTCCCCTCTCTCTTTTGCTGTCTCTCTCCCCCTCTCTCTTTTGCTGTCTTTCTCCCCCCTCTCTTTTGCTGTCTCTCTCCCCTCTCTCTTTTGCTGTCTCTCTCCCCCCCTCTCTTTTGCTGTCTCTCTCCCCCTCTCTCTTTTGCTGTCTCTCCTCCTCTCTCTTTTGCTGTCTCTCTCCCCCCTCTCTCTTTTGCTGTCTCTCTCCCCCTCTCTCTTTTGCTGTCTCTCTCCCCCTCTCTCTTTTGCTGTCTCTCTCCCCCTCTCTCTTTTGCTGTCTCTCTTCCCCCTCTCTTTTGCTGTCTCTCTCCCCTCTCTCTTTTGCTGTCTATCTCTCCCGCCCTCTCTATCTCTCTCCCCTCTCTATCTCTTTCCCCTCTATCGTGTGACCGCGCCCGGCCACGCCCCCTCCACACCGGCCACGCCCCATTCAGGGCCATTCATGCCTGGCCACGCCCCCTTGACGGCCCTTCACGCTCGGTCACGCCCCCTTCACACCGGCCACGCCCACTTCTGCCGCAGAAGCGCAGATCAGCTAGGGACTCAAAGGCCAGGTGTGTTTGTCCTCGTGCTGTCTCTACTGTGCATGACAGCTTCGGACAAACACACTAGGCCTTTTATTATATAGGATAAGTTTAGTCTAAACATCATTCAAGTCAATTATCAAGTATGGTCATAATGTATTATTTATAGTCCAGTCATTACTATATCATATTTCTATGGCAAATATTACAGATGACATATCTAAATTTTAAGCTAACTAACATTTATGGCATTCCACATCTATTAACTATTTTATGTATTAAATTTAAAATGTTTCCTTTTTTTTTTCTACAGAGCTTCTAAAAATTATGAACTATATGTCTACAAAATATTTTTTGTTATCTTTTTGATGATTAGTAATGTGTCTGTATATGCACTATTGATAGCATGGCATTTACGTGTATCATCTGCTACTATTCAGTACCATTAGATTTGGTAATAACAGCTACTGATTATTGCCTAAAAGCCAAATCTGTGCACTGAGCTATTTCAGTCTCCTTAAAGGGACATGAAACCCCAACATTTTCCTTCATGATTCAGATAGAGCATGCAATTTTAATTAATATTTTCCAATTTTCTTCTATTATCAAATTTGTTTAGTTCTTTTGGTATCATTTGAAAAAGCATGAATGAAAGCATAGGAGTTGGCCCATTTTTGTTTTGGAACCCTGCATGGCGCTTGCTGATTGGTGGCTACATTTAGCCACCAATCAGCAAGCGCTACCCAGGAGCTGAACAAAAGAATCTGTGAGGAAACCATTTATGAGTTACGTAGAAGAAGCTTTTGCATATATAGACCTAATACAGTTTAGAAATTGATCTTTAAACTCAAATTGCCTCATCGTAAAAAATAAGTGGTCCCATGTAATTGAATCAAATGCCTTTTGAGCATCGACAGAGAGTATAGAAAGATCATGGTTAGATTTATTGTTATTCTGAGTATTAGAAATTGCAAAAAAATCCAATAAGAGAAAAATTTGACGAATGTTAGCAGAAGGATTTCTATGAGTCATAAAACCAACCTGGTCCACATGTATCAGAGGGCCAAGAGTTGCTTTAAGTCTTTGTGCTAGAATGGCTGTCATTAATTTATAATCCGAGTTTAACAAGGAAATTGGACAATACGAGTCCATTAACTCCAAATCTTTACCCTTTTTGGGTATTAACGTAATCTTAGAAGCGGAAAAGTAGGAGGATGGGGTCTTACCATTACAGAAGTAGTCGTTACAAAGATTCAACAGGGTAGGGCTTATTTCAAATTTAAGAATGTTATTTAACTCACCAGGAAGTAGATCTGGGCCTGGTGCTTTGTCTAAATTAAGTCTATCTATTGCCTGATGGATTTCTCGCTCTTAAATAGGTGCATTTAAAATATCTATCGCTTCCGTGGACAGCGTTGGCAGAGAAATTTTCTGCCAAAACTTACTTTTATTATAGTTGTTTATTTCTGTGGCAGAATACAGTTGCTTAAAGTATTTAAAGAATTCCAAATTAATTGATTCAATGTTGGTTAACCTGACTCCATCTTTATTGATTGCCTTTATACACTTAAAAGGCTCCTGAGTTTTAACACATTTAGCTAGAAGTTTCCCTATCTTATTGCCTTACCTATAGAATTTCGCCCTAGATTTAAGCTTCTGAATTGACATTTTCTGCGTATTAATAATTTCCCATTCCTGCTTAGCCTTAATATAACAATTCCAGTTTGTCTGATTAGGCGAGGTTAAATGGGAGTTATATTTATTTTTGAGGTAGTTTGATAGTTCAGCTTCCTTAGCATAATATTTTTTTCTCAAACTAGTGGTATATTTTTTAATTTCCCCTCTAATAACAGCTTTGGCCGTTTCCCAAAATATCTCTTTTTTTTATGGCAATAAGAATTATTTTGTAAGGCATATTCGTGCCATATAGCAGCAAGCCGTTTTTTAAAGTAAACATTATTAAATAAGAAACGGGGAAAGCTATAGCTTCTGGCAGGCTCAAAGCTCAGATCTCCCCACATTAGATCTAATGAGATAGGTGCATGGTCTGATATAGTGAAATCCCCAATCTGCGCTTTTATATTAAGTTCAAAAACTTTATCTGAGGCTAGGAAAAAGTAAATACGAGAAAATGATTTATATTGTTTAGATTCGCAGGAAAAGGCACGGTTATTAGGATTATAAAATCGCCAAACATCTTTAATCTTAAGTGTACTACAAAAAGTTTTAAGAAGTCTAACAGCTTTTTTACATAATCTTACTCCACAAATATTTGTTGTTTGTAGTCTGTCAATGTTATTGAACACCATATTAAAATCTCCTGCAACAATTAAATTTGAGTTTGCGTGTTCAAACAATTTTTTTCTCAATTGTCCAAATTCTCATCGACATTATTAGGTCCATATACATTACATAGGGTAATTATACCTTTTCCAAAATTTATAAAACGTTCCCTCGGATCCAACTCCTGAAATGTAATTTGATATTCTAGACCTCATTTAAATAGGACTGCTACTCCCCATTTATGCGAGGAACACAGGGTAGCAATGACTTCCCCTACCCAGTTTGTTTTAAGCTTTCTATGCTCATCTTCTGACAGATGGGTCTCTTGTAAGAGAGCTATGTCCGCCTTGCTTTTCTTAAGCTGGCCTAATATCTGCTTCCTTTTCATCGGGTTCGTAATCCCGCCTACATTCCAAGAAATAATCTTTAACTTAGTAATTTAAAATTATTTAATCGTGTATATATATATGTGGGAACAGGGGAAGAAGAGGGAAAAAAACCCCATCAATCCCACCCCCTACCATCCTCACTCCCAGGATAACAAAGAAAACGTGAAGAACGAAAAAAGGAGCTTAAAACATTCAGTATAAAGCCTTTTATACTCAATTCCGCATAGAATTTAGATAAGTGTACATAAGTCTCAGCACACAATAAAACATATACCTATAGAGAGAAAAAGGGAGGGTTCAGATCACCTATCATTTTTATATTTGTCTGTGAATATCCTAGCATCTCTGAATTATTTCATTTTCAAGAAAACTTTGCTTTTAGCCGGGTAAATTAGCCTTGCAGAGAGTCCGAGATTAATCAATGTGGTACAATATGGTGCCATTTCTTTACGCTTTGCAGCAGTCTGAGATGAAAAATCCTGGAACAGAAGTATTTTGTTGTGGTCGATTTCTACATTTTGCATTTTCCTATATGCTCTGAGGATATTAATTTTGTCCTGGAAATTTAAGTATTTAATCATAACAGGTCTCTTTCCACACAGATTGTACGTTCATGCAAGTTAATACCAAACAATTGAGGTTTGAGATCTTCTGTATTGTGGAAATGTGTTGTCCCAGAAACTTGGATTCTCATTCATTAACTTTGACATCTCATTCAATTTTCTAACTTGTTTTTGACCTTATTATCAAGTGCTCTCAGAAGATAATCCTCCAGGCATTTTTGTGGTTTAGGATACGTTAGTTTTCTTACCCAGTCTGCTTGGCAGGCCAGCATTATTGATTATGTCTTTAGTTTTTTTTTGTCATACAGTCTGTTTCTTTACCAATACTTGTGAGTGCTGGTTCTTATGCTTTGGTTACAGAGTTCCTATTTATAAAGAATTTTCTTAAAAGGTTTTGGTTACTGTCTTGTAAATCCATAAACCAGTTTTGTTTAAAGTTTTTCATTATATCTGTTACTGTCTCTATTTGGGTATGAATCTCCCTTGATCTTTCTTACCCATTCTTGTTATGTTTGGATCTTTTTCAGTATAGTGCTGTTAAGGATGTATCCATCATTTTCTAGAGACCTCTGGTCTCTGCTTCTTCAGTGAAAGATTACTTTCCATCCAGATAATCACTCTTCCTTTAAGCTTTTGATTTTTTTTCAGTTCAGTGTAGCTTGTCTATTTTAGCCACACCCTTCTTATGAGAAACCTTGGGGAAGACCTAAAGAGTACCTAAACACAAAACTCAAAAATGTGAGAGAAAACCAGTTAGTCCCTCTGAGCCATCAACCTCTCAGGATTCTGTGAACCGAGAGATTACTACCCTTTCTACCCTAACCGCTTCACATGCAGTTCCCCGCGGCACAGCTATTTCTCCGCTAAGACCTAAAGAGTACCTAAACACAAAACTCAAAAATGTGAGAGAAAACCAGTTAGTCCCTCTGAGCCATCAACCTCTCAGGATTCTGTGAACCGAGAGATTACTACCCTTTCTACCCTAACCGCTTCACATGCAGTTCCCCGCGGCACAGCTATTTCTCCGCCTGGAGGGGTCCATTTTGCTGCAGACTTTACCGCGCAGTTACAATCAGCGATGTCTGCGGCCCTGAGTGCCCTACCTATCTCTGGGAAACGTAAGAGAAAGGTCAAACACAGTTCTCCTGTTTTAGATTCATCTAATTTCCAATCTGACCTAGCTTGTATGTTCCAGCTATCCGAGGATGAGTTCACCTCTGTGGCGTCAGAGGATGAACTTTCAGAGTCTGAGACTTCTATTACTAAATCTGCTCCGGCAAAGGAACCCTCCTTTAGATTTAAAATTGAACACGTGTGTTTTTTACTGAAGGGGGTCCTGTCTATGCTAAAAGTCCCAGAGGCTAACTTACTAGGCAGCAAAGAGCAGTTTCTTTCGATTTGGGAACCTTGGATTATGTACTGTATGTTGAATGTAGGAACAGACAGCAGGATAATAGGGTACTTAATTAAACTTCACTTGGGTATATGGGGAGGACCACATCCCCTGCTTCCTCCGCTCCCATCCAGCCTGTCTGGACAGGTCATTTCACACTTCCTTTGCCCCTTCCTACGAGTTGTATCCCATGCTCCCTGAGGCAGGGGATGAGTCTTCATGATAGATAACTGAGGTATGCGTGGGTTTCTTGTGGGCTGGCCCCCCACCCTAGAAGGGGATTTAATGTCTTGAAATAAATGTCATGGTAATGCAATGTTTGTTTGAATTATATAAACACTGTTCTCAGGAGAGATAGGACAGATTTGTTAAAAATGTGAATTTGTTGGCATTAATGAACCGTGAATTTTTGTCATGTAAACATTTCTTTGTAATTGGAAAATTCAATAAAAACTTTTTTTCAGTTAAAAGTCCCAGAGGCTAAGCTACCTGAGGAACCTAAGGTCCCTAAATTAGATAGGGTTTATGAAGACAGGAAGGTCCCACAAACTTTTCCGTTCCCAGTTTGTATGGCGAACATTTTTAGTAACGAATGGGATAGAATTGGAACATCCTTTTCTTCTTCAGCTACTTTTAAAAAATTGTTCCCGGCCCCTGACCTTCAATTAGAGCTGTGGGGCTCCATCCCTAAGGTTGATGGCGCCATTTCGGCTCTAGCTAAGTGTACAACTATCCCTCTTGAGGATAGCTCTTCCTTTAAATAACCTATGGATAAGAAGTTGGAAACTTTCCTAAGGAGAATGTTCCAACATGCAGGATTTTTATTTTAACTGGAAGAAGCAGTGGCCGCGGTGGCCGGGGCTGCCACCTACTGGTGCAACTCCCTGTCAGAACTTATCGAGGTGGAATCTCCCCTCAAGGATATTCAGGAGAGAATTACATCTTTAAGAGTAGCTAATTCTTTCATCTGTGATGTGAATATGCAGATTATTCGCCTGAATACTAAGACTTCAGGTTTTGCAGTCCTAGCCCGCAGGGCTCTCTGGTTGAAGTCTTGGTCTGTGGATATGACTTCTAAATCCAGACTCCTTTCTCTTCCTTTTAAGGGGAAGATTTTATTTGGACCAGGTCGGTCTGGACTCTATTATCTCTACGGTTACTGGAGGGAAAGGTGCCTTCCTTCTTTTAGCGGTTGCCAGAACCTGAGGTATAGCAGTAGCTCCTTACCTGGAGGATATCTTGGTACAGGCACCATCTTTTTGTCTAGCAAGGGATCACTCATAACTGCTTCTAAGTATTCTTTGGTCACATGGATGGAAGATAAACTTGGAAAAGAGTTTGCTTACTCTAAATACCAGAGTGAATTTCCTGGGCACAGTTTTAGACTCAGTGTCCATGAAGATCTTTTAAACAGATCAGAGATTTTACAAGCTAACAATCGCATATCTTGCCCTCCAGGCCTCCTTGAGACCTTTGGTGGCCCAGTGTATGGAGGTGATTGGACTCATGGTGTCTTGTATGGACATCATTCCCTTTGCCAGATTCCATCTCAGACCTTTACAGCTATGCATGCTGAGACAATGGAACGGTGACCATTCTGATCTGTCACAACAGATAGTTCTGGACAGCCTGTCGAGAGACTCGCTCTCTTGGTGGCTCTGTCAAGATCACCTGTCTCAAGGCCCTTGCTTCTTAAGACCGTCCTGGGAGATTGTGACTACAGACGCCAGTCAATCCGACTGGGGAGCCGTTTTGGGTGTCAGGAAGGCATAGGGGCTGTGGACTCAGGAGAAGTCCAGTCTTCAGATCAATATCTTGGAACTCTGGGCAATCTTTAATGCTCTGAAGGCTTGGCCCTATCCTGGGTTCATCCCAGTTTATCAGATTCCAATCAGACAATATATCTTTGGTAGCCTACATCAACCATCAGGGAGGAACGAGAAGTTCCTTATCGATAAAAGAAGTATCTCAAATCCTAGAATGAGCGGAGGCCCACAACTTTACGCTGTCAGCGATCCACATTGCAGGTGTGGACAACTGGGAAGCAGACTTCCTCAGCAGGCAATCCTTTCACCCGGGGGAATGGTCTCTCCACCCAAGGTCTTTGCAGAGAGATTCAGCAGATGGGAGATGCCGGAGATAGACCTCATGGCCTCCCGTCTCAATGCCAAACTACCCAAGTACGGGTCGAGATTGAGGGATCCTCAATCTGTTCTAATAGATGCCCTAGCGGTTCCATGGAGGTTCAGACTCGTATATCTCTTTCCTCCATTACGTGTTCTCCCTCATGTGGTGGCCCGCATTAAACAAGAGCAAGCATTGGTGATTCTAATTGCTCCATCTTGGCCACGAAGGACTTGGTTTGCGGATCTGGTGGGGATGTCCTCATCTCCTCACCGAAGGTTACCTTGTCGCAGGGACCTGCTAATACAGGGTCCTTTTCTTCATCAAAATCTATATTCTCTGAGGCTGACTGCATGGAGATTGAACACTTAGTCTTAGCTAAGAGAGGTTTCTCTGAGAGTGTCATCGACACTTTGATTCAAGCTCGTAAACCAGTTGCTAGACGCATCTACCATAAGGTGAGGCATACTTACCTGCATTGGTGTGAGTAGCATCGTTTTTTTCTTGGCATAAGGTTATTTTATTTTTTCTCCAGGATGGACTAGAGAAAGGTCTATCTGCTAATTCCCTGAAGGGATAGATATTGGCCCTGTCGGTGTTGCTGCACAAGAGATTAGCTGAGTTTCCAAATGTGCAGTCCTTCGTTAAGGCCCTGACTGGGATCAGACCTGTGTTTAGAAAGATGGCTCCGCCATGCAGTCTCAATCTTGTTCTTCGTGTGTTGCAGCAGACTTTGTTTGAGCCCTTGCATAATGTTGACATTAAACTTTTATCTTGGAAGGTTTTGTTTCTATTGGCTATTTCCTCTGCTTGCAGAGTCTCCGAGATTTCTGCCTTGCAATGTGACCCCCCCTTACCTTGTTTTTCATGCCGATAAGGCGGTTATACATACTAAGTTAGGTTTCCTTCCTAAGGTGGTGTCAGATCGCAACATTAATCAAGAGATTGTTGTTCCTTCCTTGTGTCCCAATCCTCCTTCGGTGAAGGAGCGTTTGCTTCACAATCTAGATGTGGTTCATGCCTTGAAGTTCTACCTTCAGGCTACTAAGGAGTTCAGACAATCTTCATCTTTGTCATCAATGTGGGTAAACGTAGGGGTCAGAAGGCCACTACGTCTTCCCTGTCTTTCTGGTTGAGGAGTGTCATCTGCCTAGTTTATGAAACGGCGGGACAACAGCCTCCTGAGAGGATTACGGCTCATTCCACTAGAGCAGTAGCTTCTTGGGTTTTAAGAAGCCTCAATGGATCAGATTTGTAAGGCAGCTACCTGGTCCTCCTTACATACTTTTTCTAAATTTTACAAGCTTGATGTGTTTGCTTCGGCTGAAGCAGCTTTTGGGAGAAAGGTTTTGCAGGCTGTGGTGCCCTCAGATTAGAGTCTGCCTCCTTTTTTGTTCCCTCCCGTTATTCCTTCAGTGTCCTCTGTAGCTTGGGTATTGTTTTCCCAACAGTAAGGAATGAAGTCATGGACTCTTCCTGCCTTATGGAAAGAAAACAAAATGTATGCTTACCAGATAAATTCCTTTCTTTCCTGGCAGGTAGAGTCCTCAAAGTTATTCTTTGTTTGGGTGGCTCCCTTTTTGTTTTTCGTCTGGCACCTTTATACCCTGATGTTTCTCCTACTTTTCTTCGTTCCCTCGGCCGAATGACTGGGGGGATAGGGGAAGTAGAAGGGATATTTAAGCCTTTGGCTGGGGTGTCTTTGCCTCCTTCCGCCTGGTGGCCATGTATTGTATTCCTAACAGTAAGGAATTAAGTTGTGGACTCTCCCTGCCAGGAAAGAAAGGAATTTATCTGATAAGCATAAATTCTGTTTCTTCTTACCAAAGGTAGTTTCTTCAGACAACTTTAATAGAGAAATTGTGGTTCCTTCTCTTTGTCCCAATCCTCTAAAGAAAGGCTTCTACAAAATGTGGATGTTCATTCATTTATTACTTTGGCTTCTTGGGTAAAGCTTTTAAATACACAAGGCGCACTTGAAGGCGGGAAAGTCTCCCCCAGAGCGTTTTCCACTACCTGGGTATTTAAAAATTAGGCTTTTGTAGAACAAATTAACAAGGCACCAACATTGTCATCCCTACATACTTTTACTGAATTCTACCACCCTGCTTTTGCTTCTTAAAGCTTCTGAAGCAGCTTTTGGTAGGAAGGTTCACCAGGCAGCACTGTCTTGAAATTATGTGCTTGCCTTTTCAATTTGTTTTATCCCTGATAAATTAATTTATTTTGAGGTGGTGAGAAGTCCACAAGGCCCGCCCTTTTTATTTGATTTGATTATTTTTTCTCACAGCATTTCCTGTTTTGCACCTCATTTCCCTGTTCTGTCTTTCCTACCTTTCTGCTTCTCCTTTACTTTGCTATATGTAATACAGGCTTATCAGTAAGGTAAGAGGGATAGAATACTCTTGGAGTTTTGGGAATCATTGCCTTCTCCTACTGGCCAGGAGATGAATCCCAAAAGTGATGGACTTGTGGACTCTCACCACCTCAAAAGAAAGGAATTTATCAGGTTTTCATTTTGCCTTAGTATGCTCTACTGCCCAGTCTTAAAGGGACAGTGTACACCGATTTTCATATAACTGCATGTAATACACACTACTATAAATAATTATATGCACAGATAGTGATATAAATAATAAATAATAAATAAATAAATAAAAGGGGAATCTGAAATAGACATAAAAAGTACCTCATTGGGATGGATCGAAAAAATCATTCCCAATAATTAATTATGTCGTATTGTGAATTAAACCCATTGGGTACCAAAGTCTGCAACTTATGTATCCAATACACTTCCTGGCGACCCAGGAGTGCATTTCTGTTGCCACCCCTAAAGGGGATAAGTATAGCTTCTATAGGCTTCCACCTGAATGTGTCTACCGTTTTGTTTATGTTAAAAAATAAAGTGTTCTGAGAGAGCAGAGCAGCTTTGATTATTTTTACTGTAACCTAAATGTTCCCTCACTCTCGTACGGACATCCCTAGTAGTGAGGCCTACATATTGTTTGAGACATAGGTTACACTCTACAAGGTAGATAACATAGTTACTAGAACATTTGACACATTCTTTTGTGGAGAACACCTCCCATGTTACATGGGACTGGAATTGGGAACCTTGGCTGATGAAGTCACAAGCTTTATAGCGTGGGTGTCCACACCTGTATGTTCCTGAACATTGTAGCCATGTGCTATTGCCAGTAGTTTTAGGGAGCATACTGGGTGAAAACATATTGGCCAATGTTAGATTTTTAGCATGGATAAAATTACAGCCTTCTCCTATCAACTGTTTAAAGGGACACTGAACCCAATTTTTTTCTTTTGTGATTCAGATAGGGCATGAAATTTTAAGCAACTTTCTAATTTACTCCTATTATCAAATGTTCTTTATTCTCTTGGTATCTTTATTTGAAATTCAAGAATGTAAGTTTAGATGCCGGCCCATTTTTGATGAACAACATAGGTTGTCCTTGCTGATTGGTGGATACATTCATCCACCAATCAAAAACTGCTGTCCAGAGTCTGAACCAAGAAAAAAGCTTAGATGCCTTCTTTTTCATATAAAGATAGCAAGAGAACAAAGAAACATTGATAATAGGAGTAAATTAGAAAGTTGCTTAAAATTGCATGCTCTATCTGAATCATGAAATTATTTTTTTGGGTTCAGTGTCCCTTTAAGTGTATAATCCCCATATAGAATGGGGAGATACTTTTTAATGATATCACAGATTTTATAGAATTGGTTTGAATATTTTGTCACGAAATTGAAACCATTTTTTCGTTTCTGTTTACCTGTGCGTTTTTCAAGGAGGCTGATCCTATCTGCTTTCGCTATATCCTTTTTGGCCTATTCTATGATTCGTTTGGGGTACCCTCTATCTGCAAACCGTCTACTCGGTATTTGAACTTCTTGCTAAAAATCTGATTGTCTTACTCTGAGCATTTGTCCTTTGACTATACCTTTGAAGACGTGCTTTGGATGGTTACTATCAGCGTGAAGCAACTGATTACCAGAGAACGGTTTCCTGTATAGTTAGAAATTACACCTTTTGTAGAGGGTTTGGCGGAGAGGGTAAGATCCAAAAAGACCACCTCGTTCTTGTCCCAAGTATGGGTAAATGATAGACCTTTATCATTTCTTTTAAGGTGGTTCACAAATAGTTCAGCATTATCTTGATCACCCCTCCAGATCATGATCAAATCGTCAATATATCTTCTGTAACAAACTATCCTCTCCCCGAGGGGACCCCCACCCGCATAGATATGTGACAGCTCCCACCAACCCATAAATAGGTTTGCGTAGGAGGGGGCAAGTTTAGCCCCCATCGCTGTCCCACGTCTCTGCAGGTAGAAAGTCCCTAATAAGGAACAATTTATTGCTTTTGGATAGGTTGGTTCTACTGTCCAAAAAGAAAGATATAGCCTGAAGACCTAGAGCATGGGGTATTGTTGAATATAGTGATACAACATCGACAGTGAGCCAACTGTATTCGCTTCTCCATTCAAGATCTTTAAGCAATCTGAGAATATGTGTTGTGTTATTAAGGTTAGAACAGAGGTTTAAAACCAAGGGTTGCAAGAAGGAGTCAAGCCACTCGGATAGGGGCTCCAAAAGGGAGCCTATACCCGAGACAATTGGCCTCCATTTTACATTCTGCAACCCCTTATGTGTCTTTGGCAGGTGATGGAATATCGGGGTTACCGGATTAATAACATATAGGCAATTGGCTGTCTTTTGGTCCATCATCCCCAGATATAATCCATCATCTAGCAAAGAGTATAGTTCTTTCTGGAAACGTTTTACTGGATTGTAGCCAAGAGACTCATATGTTTCTGGGTCACTTAGCTGGCGCAAAGCCTCTTGTACATAATCCTGTCTATTCAAAATCACAATACTCCCACCCTTATCAGAATTTTTGAGTACGATATCTCTATTAGATTGTAAAGAAACTATGGCATCCCTTTCCTTTTTAGATTAATTGGAGTGGGTGTTTGGGCAAGCTGACAAGGTCTTAAGGTCCTCTACGACCCTTTTATGGAACAATTCAAGTGGTTTACCACGTGCTTGGATGGGATAAAACTGTGAATTCGGTTTCATCGATTTACCCTTTACAGGTTCTGCGATTTCTTCTACTATTTGTTCATTCTCAAGCTCCCTAATGGTTAACATTGTACAGGCATCCTCAAAATTCATGTCCGGTTTTTCCTCCAGACCATTCCCAAGGTTCTCAACTACCGCAGTCTCTGATGTATTAGAGAAATACAATTTCTTCAATGTGAGAGAGCGTATACATTTGTTGATGTCGAGGATGGTCTTGAACAAATTAAAGTTTCTGGTGGGACAGAAACCTAAGCCATACCTAAGTACCTTAATTTCTGCCTCACTCAAATAATATGTGGAAAGATTGATAATTCCTGTATTAATTATTTGCTCTGTATCTTGTTGTTCCTTAGTGAGTACTTGTTTTTTCCCTTCTGTATGGTATTTGTCTTTGGACCCCCTCCGTCTCCTGTCCCTGTGGCCTGTTGAAAAACCTGGCTATCTACTTGGCTGGTGGTTGCTTGTGCATTATCACTATTAGTGAGGATAGGTTTAAGTGAGTATTTATTTGTATTACTAGTCTTGCTTACTCTCTGTGTTTTTGGTTTGGCTCCCAGTTCCTTATTTTGTACCACATGTGTGATTGTATTGATATTTGTATTTGTGGTCTGAGGTCCTGGAACAGTGATAACTGTATTAACTGAACTAACCCCTGTGCTACCTTGCGCACCTGCTGGTTCTGAATCTGACCCAGTATTTTCTTCAAATGAAGTAGAGACGGCAGAGAGTGAGCAATCATCATCCGTTGTATCTGGCTCAGTGTCACTGAAGGTTACTCTCCTTACTTATTCTTTTTGTTTTTATGTCTCTTGAATCCCTTTTTATTTGATTGTACATCTTGTTTGTTATTAGTGTCATTACTAGGTGTATTATTTATATATTTATTATATTTGTTGGTTATTTTTATAACCCAATCTACAGCGATTTCACCTATGCCATATATACACTTGATTAGAGGAGTAGTCGTTCTTATCTTTAAGATATTTAGTGTTTAATGTGTATAATGTTAAGTTTATCTTCCTCAACAGTTTTCTGCAGAATTTTATCTAGCTGACCATATATGTCCACTTGCATAAATGTATTCAGTTCTGCCTGTTGCTCCTCTATTTGCTGTCTGACATGCAAACTCTGTACACTCTTCAATTTGACAAGCAAAAGCATGAGTCTTAGTGAGCATTCAGAAAGTACACTGTTCCATTCACATATAAAGTCCTGGTCTGTTGTTTCAAAGGTGGGGAATTTGAATACCCTTAAACCCCTTGGTATCATCCTTAGTTCTGCATATTTATTTAAGATCCAAATTATTTTATGTTCCTTTTAAAATGCAGCTAACCCATTTACTGCAATTTTAGTTTCAGAGTTATGATGCAGCATCTAATATGCAACTTTTGTTTAATAGTGGTCAGTTTTAATATTTTTCTTATTTTTTTTCTTTTTTACAGACTGCCTTAAACTTATACTATTTGACAATTATTGGACATGGACTCTCTATAGCATCACTCCTAATATCCTTGGCTATCTTTTTTTATTTCAAGTAAGTGCCTGATTTATAACACCGTTGTACATTCACCAGGATAATATGTTAAACTTAGAACCAATTACTTGCTGATAAACATTTTTACTATTTTTGTTTCCAGAGATCACCTCTTGTTGACGTTTAAAGGGACGTTACACACTAGATATATTTTATAAGCATAGTATTAAGGTTATTTTCTATCTCTCTTTAGGCAAAGGTGCTGCCATGATAAAATCTAGTCCTGTACTGACCTGTTTGCACGTGTGCAGCAACTCTCCTTCAGATGCCTGCAGTGAAACCTAGGTTACAAAATGGGGGGATCCATAATTAGAGGGTGGTGCGTGAAATGTAATTAGTGTTTAATGTCCATTTAAGTTGGCCTTGCTTGCTAAACGTAGAGTAGTCTTTTGCTCACACAAAATACATCTTTTATACTTCTACAACATTATACTTTAAAATATTTTTTTTTACTTTTTCTCTCATATATATAAGTAGATAATACTATATGGTTGCAATTTCAATTGTTTTATATTTCTGAAATATCTTTTTTGGCTGCAGTTCTGTCTTTAAAGGGACATGAAACCCAACATTTTCTTTTATGATTAATACAGAGAATACAATTATAAATAAATAAATTCCAATTTACTTCTATTTTCAAATTTGTTTTGTTCTCATATTCTTTGTTGAAGAGACATCTGGATAGGTAGCGTGCACATGTCTGGAACACTACATGACAGGAAATGGTGCTGCCATTTAGTGATCTTGCTAATGTATAACATTGTTGCAAAACTGCTGCCATATAGTGCTGCAGACGTGCACACTCCTGATATTACTTTCCTGCTTTTCAACAAAGGATAACAAGAAACAGAGAACATTTGATATGAGAAGTAAACTGGAAAGTTGTTTAAAATGCTATGTTCTATCTGAATCATGAAAGACAAATTTTGGGTTGTATTTCCCTCTAAATAGTGATGGTCAGTTACTACAAACATAGAATTATCTAATGCTCTATAGGTAGGAGATGAGATTGCTAACATTAGAGAAAGTAATGGGTAAAAACAATTAGGTTATTAACATTCAAGAAAGTTTAAAGGATTTTTTTTCACTATAAAGGATATAAAGGATTTATTTATATATAGAATGTATGTGCCGAATGTTCCACCTGTAAATGATGTGCACATTGCTGGCAATTACTCTCATGGCATGTAAAGCAACATAACCCTTGTTCATTATAATAAATATGGCATTTGTGATCAAAAGTAGTAACCAAACATAATAGCAAATTGGCAGATGAGCTATATGACTGGAAAAGAAACTCAATGTCCATGAACCACTGTTAATACTAAGTAATAAATTGTAATAATCACTATAGAAAAATATTTAACAATGTTTAACAAAAGGGTTAATAAGAAGATAAGTCTATTCAAAGTCACAAAAAGGTTGTAGTGAATAGTCAGTCAGGCAGCTCTCCTTAAGTTTTACTCTGTCCACCTTGAATAAGATCCTAGAAAGAAGTTAGAGAAGGCACCACATAGTGTAAAACTATTGATATACGGTAACAGATGGAAATGAAGTTAATACACTTGCATGCAGTAAAGCACTAAACAAGTTCTATTCAGGCAGGCTGGATCATCAAGAGTTACCCGGCTAACTTGCCTCCAATCTCAGGGACAAGGCACTTGTCTTTCCGGTTATCTACCACAGTGAGCCCAACACACAATTCCAAACAGATGGACGGACACTATAAGCAACTTCAGATAAGATCAAATGGTGTACAAGGTAGTGTAAAAACAAGTGTTTATTATACAAACACAAAGTATCCAGCAACGCGTTTCTCAGTAAAAAAACGTTGAATCTGTTAAGGCTGCTTATAGTGTCTGACCATTTGTTTGAAAGGTTTAGAGGTGGAAACATCACTTTATTGGTAAAGAGTGCTGTGCAGTGGGCCACCGGAGGCACTGACTTTAGAGAGCTGCTGCAGCACAGAAAGGGTGAGTTTGGCACCCTTTTTTCTTTCTAAAGATATGGTGAGTCCACGGCTTAAGTAATTACTGTTGGGAATATCACTCCTGGCCAGCAGGAGAAGGCAAAGAGCACCACAGTTAAACTGCTAAGTATCACTCCCTTACCCACAACCCCCAGTCATTCTCTTTGCCTTCGGTGCATGGAGGAGGTGAGGTTTAGGTGTCTGAAGAAATTTTTTTATTTCATCTGCAAGCAAGTTTTGGGGTATAGCCGTGTTCCACGTCATTCCTTGCAGTCAGGTAGTGGTGGCTTTAAAGCAGTTAGGTACTTGTTAAGAGGTACTTACTGCATTTTCCTAACAATTGCTGCCCTAGCTTAGAAAGCCAGAGTTGGCTACTCTGTTCTTTCTTTTTCAAAGGTCTCTGTGAAGAACTGTGTCTTCTCATACCTTGTAACTGTCTACATGCAGGACAGCGGAACAGGTAAGTGCTTTTTCTTCCAGTTGGGGAGACCATGCACTTAACAAATTAAAAGATACTGCTTTTTTATTGGGACATAGATAATCCTGTTGTATGGGTTACACTGGGGCATGAAGCAGGCACTGTAGAATGTGTGAGACTAACATTTAAACTCTTTTAAAAAGAAAAGGGAAAATGTTTTTATTAGGCTTTATTTTCTGACACATATTTACTTGATAAAACAATTCAAGTTTTCAGCAGCTTATTCATTTCCCCTTTGCTTTAAAATAAAATGATGCAACTTTTTAAAGTGTCCGGTTTGAAAAGCTGTTTATTTCTACTCAGTGTACCAGGAAGCTATTTTTAGTGCCTCTCTGTGTCGCAGCAGTAATTTGAGCTTGGCAGTTGCGGTCACATGACTGGCTTTACTTCATAACATTTCTGAGGAAAAAGTTGTTTCTTTCTAATGACACGGTGAGTCCACGGATCATCATAATTACTATTGGGAATATCACTCCTGGCCTGCAGGAGGAGGCAAAGAGCACCACAGTCAAAGCTGTTAAATACCACTCCCCTTACCCACAACCCCCAGTCATTCTCTTTGCTTGTAGTTGTATGGAGGTAGTAAAGTTAGGTGTCTGATTCTTCAATCAAGAGTTTATTTTTAAAGCAGAACAGGCTGCTCTGACTTTTTTCTGGGGTCTAGCCGTAGTCCATATAAGTCTCTTCAGCAGGGCAGTGGTGGCTTTTAAGCAGTTAGGAACTTGTAAAGGGTGCTTTGCTGTGTTTTTTTTTTTCCTAACAGGTTGCTGCCCTGGTATAGAAAGCCAGTGTAGGTTTACTCTGACTTTCTTGTTCTCCACAGGTCTCTGTGAGGAGTGGCATCCTCCCATACTTTGTGAGGCCGTCTGACTGCCGGACGACTGGAATGCAGGTAAGTGCCTTTTTGTTCTTCTGGGGCTAGAAGGCTGGCACTATAGGGTTTGAGGACCCTCTGCTGTTGGTGGGACATATCCTGAGAAGGGGATATACTTAGGGCAGTATTCAGGCACATTTGCATGAGTTTTAGGAGACTAGGGGTTAATCTACTTTTAGTTAGGAGGGGGTTAACTTCCTTGAGGCTTTTATTTACATTTTTTATATGTCAGATGAGAGCGCATAGGGCGTTTTTTCTGAGGAACTGTGTGTTTTGGGGGGGATCTCACATTGCTTTATGGATAGCAATGTCGCTGTGTTGGGGTTTCCTATTTCAGTGTTTTAGTACACGGTGGGATGCTATGTCTGTACCCTGCACAGGTTAAACGCTGTATTTTCATATGATTTGGTAGCGCCATATTGGGTGTGTTACTCTCTTTAATGAGACTGTGTGTAACTAGGCTGTAAAGTAATGGAGTGCGATGTTTGCGCGCTTCATCTCTATGCTGTCGTAGTGGCTCCGCCTTCTTCGTCTCGGGTAGGAGAAACGCTATATTGGCTGCATTTTGTTGTTGTTACCGCTTCATTCTGTTATCTGGAGCGGAGCGGCTGTTGTATTTTCTTATGCCCTGAGTGTAGGTTGTGAGACTGTGTCTTGCAGCTGTTGCGGTCTTAGTTTTCAGATTCAGGCTCCCCTGTGTATTTTTACAGAGGGAGTTTGTATCAAGTTGTTGTCACCGATTTGTTCTATTATCTGGAGCGGAGCGGCTGTTGTATTTTCTTATGCCCTGAGTGTAGGTTGAGAGACTGTGTCTTGCAGCTGTTGTGGTCTTTGTTTTCAGATTCATGCTCCCCTGTGTATTTTTACAGACGAAGCTTGTATCGAGTTGCGGTCTATTGATTTTTTATCTTTTGATCTAAGCAACTTGTTTTGCTGATTTCTCATTTATGTTTTATTTTTCTAAAATATAAGCATTGGATCTTTGTCCCTCTTACTTAACTCTTTTTGTTTGGATTCAGGGAAGAGGGTTGTTTTTTTATTAAGTGGATATATTGTCTTTTTTCATGCTAGAGTTTATTCTTATAAGCAAATACATAAGAATTATTAATTTTTTTTCCTTTTGCTAAAATAGAGAACAGTGGTCTGTTTCTAAGTATTTTTTTTTTTCTTTCACTCCCCCCAAACTAGTTTAGCCTCACGTCTCCATGGATGAAACTGTTTAGGTTAATGCCGCAATTTCTCCTTTAATGTCCCAATTCTTTTTTATGGTGTCTCATGCAGTGCCCTGCAGTTCCTCTTAATTTACTGGAGGGGTTATTTGTTGCAGATTTGCTGCACAGGTGTCTTTTGGTATCTGTGAGATTATCTGATTTTTCCCTATATTTAAGGGGAGTCGTTAGAGAACATTTATTAAATCAGATAGTAAGGTTTCTGTTCTGCTTACTACTTTTCTTATTGTCTTCCTTTAGTCTGGTAGGAAGGATAGTAGGTAGTATCTGTGGGTTCAATCTCCATTTCGGACAGTGTATTGCCTTCATCTGATGCTGAAGTAGTTTTCTTCAGAGTTAAGCCTGTTCACCCTTTAGTATTTTTTAGAAGGGTTTGGCTTCTTGGTTATCTCCGACTTTTTGGTCGGTGTCATTCCTCAAGAATCTAGTAGTTTTTATATACACTAGGTTTCATTGGTATAGATTCTCCTGTTTAACTATGCTAGGAGAATTTTTCAGGTATGGGAGAAGTCTAGGTTTCCTTTTTTCCCATCTCCTGTCTTTTTTAGTCTGTCTCCTTTAGTTACTGCATTGGAGACCTTTAGGGACATGTGCAGCATTCTTTGGTGCGTAGTCTGGTCTGGTTCCAGATAGTCCAATTCTCTTTCTGTTGCTAATGTTGTCTTTCATTAAAATAAGACCACAGGTGCTTTTCTTTTAGCATGTAGGGTTTACCTCTAGCCAGGATCGGATTCTATGTGGGGTAATCTTTTTCAGTCCTTGTCTTGCCTGGATACGAAAGGTCCTAGTTCTCTAAAGGGCTGTTGTTAGAGTATTCCAGGTTTTTTATTTGGATTTCTACCCCTTTCTCCCGGGAGTAGGTTTCTCCTTTTTGGATTATCTGTAGTCAGATAAGTCAAGATGCGTTTTTGTAATGTGTCCAGAATTTTTCTTCCTGGGAGTGTTGTCCAGTTCTGGTTTTGTTTATTTTCCAATCTGTTCATTTCAGAGGAATCTTTTAGAGCTGAATTATTTAAATAGTTCCTCTGAGTATTGTTTTCAAGATGGAGTCTATTTGTTCCATCCTTCTCTTTGTCTTTGGTCAGTTTATAACAACCGTAGACATAAAGGATGTGTTCTTTTGTGTTCCTTTTCATAGGATCATTTCAAGTTTCTGAGATTTGTCTTTTTGGACATCTCTTCCATTCTGTCTTGCCACGGCTTCCAGATTTTTAAAGGGTTCTGGGAGTCTTATTGACAGTGATTTGTTCTCAGGCGCATTTGCTGAGCAATTCTATGGTTCAGGCGCTGTCTTTTCAACAAGCAAAATTTTCATTTGAGATCTTGTTGTCTTTTCTTCATTGCCATGGATGGAAGGTGAATTGGGGAAGAAGTTCTCTGTTTCCAGCTACAAGGGCAGTCCTTAATAGACTTCCTGTTTAGGAGGTTGTTTTTTTTGTTGTTTTTTGCAAGAGGTCAGATAAACAAGGTTCTTTGTTTCTGGTCTTGCTCTTCAGTCCTCTCTTCTGCCTTCTGTGGTTCTAGGTATGGAGGTAATTGGTATGATGGTGGCTTCTTTAGTCATCATTCCGTTTGCTCGGTTCCATCTCAGACCTCTGCAGTTATGCTTGCTCAGGCAGTGGAACAGGGATTATGCGCATCTTTCTCATGCTAGTTGGACAGCTAGCTCAGCATACTAATGCACTGTGGCGACTCTGCACTGTAGTAAACCGAGGGTTGCAAGTTCGATCCTCAGTGAGGTTTACTCAGCCTACCTCTTAAAGCAAAGATTGTTTTAGTTCAGATGTCCAGAGATTCTCTTTCATGGTGGTTGTCTCAAGATCTTCTCTCTCAGGGAATTTGTGTTCGCAGACCTGCCTGGGTGATTGGGACCATGGATGCCAGTTTGCTGGGCTGGGGCGCTGTCTGGGGTTCATTAAAGGTTCAGGGGGAGTCGGTTCTTCCAATAAATGTTTTGGAACTGAGAGAAATTTTCAATGCACTTCTAGCCTGGCCTCAGCTAGCTTCAACCCAGTTTATCAGATTTCAGTCAGACAATATAACTACAGTGGCTTACATCAATCATCAGGGAGGAACTCAGTGTTCCTTGGCCATGACAGAGGTAGCCAAGATTCTTCAGTGAGTGGAGGCTCACAACTGCTGTCCGTCTGCGATCCTCATCTCGGGATAATTAGGAAGCAGATTTTCTGGGCAGGCAGATTTTTCATCTGGGGGAGTGGGAGTTTCATCCGGAGTTGTTTTCAAGCTTAGTTCTCAAGTGGGGACAGCCAGAGTTGGATCTCATGGCATTTTGCCAAAATGTCAAGCTCCCGAGGTTGAGGTCGAGGGATCCTCAGGCTCTACTGATAGATGCTTTAGCAGTTCTTTTGAAGTTCAGTCTGGCATACATGTTTCCTCCATTTGTTCTTTTTCCTCGGTTCATTGCTCGGATCAGACAGGAGAGGGTGTTTGTGATTCTCATTGCACTGGAGTGGCTTCACAGGATCTGGTATGCAGATCGGGTGGAAATGTCATCTTTTTCACCTTTGGAGCCTTTCATTAAGGAATGAACTTCTATTTCAGGGGCCCTTCTTGTATCCAAATCTCGTTTCTCTGAAGCTCACTGCTTGGAGATTGATCGCTTGATACTATCCAAGCGTGGTTTTATCCAAGAGTCGGTTATTGAGACTTTGTTTTAGGCGCGTAAGCCTGTGACTAGAAAGATTTATTATAAGATATGGCGTAAATATCTGTATTGGTGTGAATCCAGAGGCTACTCTTGGAGTAGAGTCTGAATTCCTAGGATTTGTCTTTTCTCCAGGAGGGTCTGGAGAAGGGTTTGTCAGCCAGTACTCTTATGGGTCAGATTTCTGGGTTGTCTATTTTATTGCATAAGTGTTTGGCAGATTTGCCAGACGTGCAATCCTTTTGTCAGGCCTTGGTTAGGTTCAGGTCTGTGTTTAAGTCTGTTACTCCTCCCTGGAGTCTTAACCTTGTTATTAGAGTTTTAAAGCGGGCTCCGTTTGAACCTATGCATTCCTTAGATATTAAGATGTTATCTTGGAAGGTGTTGTTTCTTATTGCTATTTATTCGGCTTGGAGAGTTTCAGAACTCTCGGCTCTGCAGTTTGATTCTCCTTATCTTATTTTCTTCTGATAAGGTGGTTCTACGTACTAACAAGAATATTTAATCAGGAGATTGTGATTCCTTCTTTGTGTCCTAATCTTTCTTCTCCTGAGTAATGTTTGTTGCACAACCTAGATGTTGTGCGTGCTTAGAATTTTTTTCTTCAGATGATTAAGGACTTTCGTCAGTCTTCTGCTTTGTTTGTTTTTCTGGGAAGCGTGAGGGTCAGAATGTTATGGCTACTTCTCTTTCGTGTTGGTTGAGGAGTGTTATTCGCTTGGCATATGAGACTGCTGGTCAGCAGCCTCCTGAGAGAATCACTGCTCATTCTACGAGGGCTGTTTCTTCTACTTGGGCTTTCAAAAATGGTGCTTCTGTAGATCAGATTTGCAAGGCTGCCACTTGGTCATCTTTACATACTTTTTCTAAATTTTACAAATTTGATACTTTTGCTTCAGCGGAGGCTGTTTTTGGGAGAAAGGTTCTTCAAGCAGTGGTGACTTCCCGTTTAGGCTAACTGTCTTGTCCATCCCATATCATCCGTGTCCTCTAACTTTGGTATTGATTCCCAATAGTAATTATGATGATCCGTGAACTTACCGTGTCATTAGAAACAAAATGATATTTATGCTTACCTGATAAATTTGTTTCTTTCTTGACACGGTGAGTCCACGGCCCCGACCTGTAATTTAGACAGTTTTTTTTTTCTCATAAAGCTCAGGCACCTCTGCACCTTATATTACATTCCTTTCTCCTTTCCCTTTGGTCGAATGACTGTGGGTTGTGGGTAAGGGGAGTTGTATTTAACAGCTTTGGCTGTGGTGCTTTTTGCCTCCTCCTGCAGGCCAGGAGTGATATTCCCAATAGTAATTATGATGATCCGTGGACTCACCGTGTCAAGAAAGAAACAAATTTATCAGGTAAGCATAAATTTCATTTTTTTCTCCATTTCTGGGTGATCCGGTCTTAATTGGTCGCAGTAAAGCACCTCAGTAATTGAGGTGTGGGGTTGCCTGAGGGGTGTTTTAGAAGTTTATTTGATGTTTATTAAATGTTTTTTCTTAACTTTTCTCACATAATTTTAGCTGGGAAACAATCCTAATTTGGGATAAAATTTAAAGTGTATTTTTTCCTTAGCTTATTTTAATTGAATATTAAAAACTTTGAAACTTATCTGTACAAGTTTATTTACTGTTTCACAACATGTGTGATATGGAGTAAGAGAATGCTCTCATTAATTTATGCTTAATATGTTTAGATGCACAAATTGCAGCTCCTATGCAATTTTGTCCTTGCAAAATAAAGGTACATTTTTTTAGCCTAATGTTTCTCAGGATGATGCTGTTAAAATAATACCTCAGCTTTCTCCTGCTACGTCCCAAGCCTCAATGGCTTCACATGCAGTGCCCTGCGTTTCCTCTATAACTCCTAGTGGAGTTTATTTAAAAGCAGAAATTGCTGCCCAGGTATCTTCAGCGGTATCTGCGGCATTAGCTGCCATTCCCAGATTACAGGAAAAACGCAAGAGGAAATCTAGAAATTCAGAAAGTAAGGTGCCTATCCTCAGTTCTGCTTCCCAAGTGGCCCTTTCTCATAAGTCTGATGAGGACGATACATCGGGACTTTCTGAGGGTGAAATCTCATATTCGGACAGTATAATTCCTTCTTCTGAGACTGAGGTGGTATCCTTTAGATTTAATATTGAACACCTTTGTGTATTGTTAAAGGAGGTTTTAGCTACTTGATATGACCCCGATACCTCTGTCGTTGTCACTCCTAAGAAATCTAGTAAACTTAATAGGTTCTTTGATGAACCTTCCACTTTGGAGGGTTTTTTTGTGCCGGACCGCGCTAGGGAGATTATCTAACAGGAATGTGAGAAACCAGGGGTGTCTTTTTCCCCGTCTCCCATTTTTAAGAAAATGTTTCCTGTCGAGGACTCTATTAAAGACCCTTGGTATACTGTACACAAAGTTAAAGGGGCCATTTCCACTCTGGCTAAGAGAACCACTATTCCTATTAAGGATAGCTGCTCTTTTAAGGATCCGATGGACAAGAAGCTGGAGGCTTATTTGAAAAAGATTTATGTTCATCAAGGTCTCCAATGGCAACCTGCGGTGTGTATTGCCATTGTGACTAGTGCGGCATCTTATTGGTTCGACACCTTGTCTGATTCTCTTCAAGTAGAGACTTCCTTGGATGAAATTCAGGATAGGATTAAAGCTCTTAACTTGGCCAATTCCTTTTTTGCAGATGCCATTTTACAGGTTATTAGACTAGGAGCTAAAACTTCTAGTTTCGCTGTCCTAGCCCGCAGGGCGTTATAGTTGTAATCCTGGTCTGCAGACGTTTCCTCTAAAGTCAAGCTTCTGGCGATTCCTTACAAGGGCATAACCTTGTTTGGACATGGTTTGGCAGAAATTATCTCTGATATTACGGGTGGAAAAGGGTCTTTTCTACCTCAAGATAAGAATAGGCCTAAAGGACGTCAGAGACATTTTGTTCCTTTCGTAACTTCAGAGGAAAGCCTTCCCCTTCTTTTTCCAAGCAGAAACAATCCAAGTCTTCTTGGAAACCCAATCAGTCTTGGAACAATGGGAAACAATCAAAGAAACCTGCAGCTGATTCCAAATCAGCATGAAGGTTTTGCCCCCGATCCGGGATTGGATCAGGTGGGGGGCAGTCTTTCTCGGTTCTCTCAAGCCTGGATATGAGATGTCCCAGATTCCTGGACTGTGGACATAGTATCCCAGGGTTACAAATTGGAATTCAAGACTTTTCCTCCCAGAGGCAGATTCCTTCTCTCAAGATTATATCTGCACACCAGATAAAGAGAGAGGCTTTCTTGAAATGTATACAACATCTTTCCTCCCTTTCCAGTGCAGGAACAGGGTCTTGGGTTCTACTCCAACCTATTTGTGGTTCCCAAAAAAGAGGGAACTTTCCGTCCCATTCTAGACTTGAAGTGTCTAAACAAGTTTCTCAAAGTTCCATCCTTCAAGATGGAGACTATATGCTCAATTCTTCCTTTAGTACAAGAGGGGGCAGTTCATGACAACCATAGACCTAAAGGATGCATATCTTCATGATCCTATTCACAGGGACCATCACAGATTGCTGAGATTTGCCTTTCTGGACAAACATTTCCAGTTTTTGGCCCTTTCATTTGGTCTAGCCACGGCTCCCAGACTTTTTTCAAAGGTTCTGGGGGCTCTTTTGGCAGAGATCCGTTCTCGTGGAATTGCTGTGGCACCCTACCTGGACGACATATTGGTTCAGGTGCCATCTTTTCAACAAGCAAAATCTGACACAGACATATTGTTGTCTTTTCTTCGTTCCCACAGATAGAATGTGAATCTGGAAAAAAGCTCCCTTTCCCCTGCTACAAGAGTAGTGTTCTTAGGGACCATAATAGATTCTCTATTGATGAAGATTTTTTGACAGAGGTCAGGAAAAACAAAATCATTTCCTCTTTCCTCTTTTTTCAGGCTACTACTCATCCTTCAGTGGCTCAATGTATGGAGGTAACTGGTCTGATGGTGGCTTCCATGGACATCATTCCTTTTGCTCAATTCCATTTGAGAGCTCTCCAGTTGTGCATGCTCAGACAATGGAATGGCGACCATGTGGATCTATCTCAGAGAATATAATAAGATCAGTCGTCAAGGGACTCTCTCCCGTGGTGGATTTCTCAGGAACATCTGTCTCAGGGCAAATGCTTTCGGAGACCTTCCTGGGTGATCGTGACCACGGACGTCAGCCTGCTGGGCTGGGGAGCAGTCTGGAACTCCGTAAAAGCTCAGGGCCTTTGGACTCAGGAGGAGTCTGCTCTTCCCATCAACATCTTGGAGTTGAGGGCGATATACAATGCTCTATTGCCTTGGCCTCAGTTGTCCTCAGCCCAGTTTATCAGGTTCCAGTCAGATAACATAACCTCTGTGGCTTACATAAATCACCAGGGAGGAACTCAGAGTTCCTTAGCCATGAAGGAGGTTACTCAGATTTTTCAGTGGGCAGAGACCCACAATTGCTGTCTACCAGGAGTAGACAACTTGGAAGCGGATTTTCTGAGCAGGCAGACTTTTCATCCCGGGGAGTGGGAACTCCATCCGGAGGTGTTTTCCAGCTTAGTCCTCAAATGGGGGGTGCCGGAGTTAGATCTGATGGTGTCCTGTCAAAACGCCAAGCTTCTAAGGTACGGTTCAAGGTAAAGAGATCCGCAGGCTTTTCTGCTCTGGTGGTTCCTTGGGTTTTCAGGTTGGCATACCTGTTTCCTCTGTTTGCTCTCCTTCCACAAGTCATTGCTCGTATCAAACAGGAGAGGGCGTTGGTGATTCTAATAGCTTCTGCGTGGCCTCGCAGGATCTGGTTTGCAGACCTAGTGGAGATGTCATCTCTCCCACCTTGGAGACTACCTCTGAGGAAGGACCTCCTGATTCAGGGTCCCTTCCTTTATCCAAATCTTGTTTCTCTGAAGCTGACTGCTTGGAGATTGAATGCTTAATTCTGTCTAAGCTTGGTTTTTCTGAGTCGGTTATTGAGACCATGATTCAGGCTCACAAGCCTGTTGCTAGAAAGACTTACCATAATATATGGCGTAAATATCTTTATTGGTGTGAATCCAAGGGCTACTCTTGGAGTAGAATTAGAATTCCTAGAATTTTATCTTTTCTTCAGGAAGGTCAGATTTCTGCTTTATCAGTTTTGCTACATAAACGTTTGGCGGGTGTGCAAGATGTGCAATTTTTTTGTCAGGCCTTGGTCAAGTCTGTTTGTCCTCCTTGGAGCCTTAACCTTGTTCTTAAAGTTTTACAGCTGGCTCTGTTTGAGCCGTTGCATTCCATAGACATTAAGATGTTATCTTGGAAGGTTTTGTTTTCCATCTAATACGAGGATAGTCCACGGCTTCATTCATTACTTGTGGGAAATACAGAACCTGGCCACCAGGAGGAGGCCAAGACACCCCAGCCATAGGCTTAAATACCTCCCCCACTCCCCTCATCCCCCAGTCATTCTTTGCCTTTCCTCACAGGAGGTTGGCAGAGAACTGTCAGAAGATTTCAGAGTAGTCTCTTATGGAGGGTAGTACTCTTTAAGATGGGACTGGAGTTTTAAGTAGTCCTGTCAGCCTTTCAGTGAGAGCATGGATGAAAGTCCGGAGATGCAATAGCTCCTTAAGCAATCAGCGTTGACGAGTTTTGCTGCCTGCTTTCTTCACTCAAGTCCATGTCAGGAGTGATGCTAAACACTGTCAAACTTGAGAGGCCGTGTTCCTGTTTCACGGCATTGTTTCTGGTAAGATTGTTTCATATTTTATATATGTAATGATAACGCTAGAAGACAGGGTCACAGTGTGGCTTTTTTTTTGTCTGTATAGAATCAAGGGTTAATATCGGAAGGTGATTATTGAACAGCGGGGGATGTATACATGATTGCTTTATTGTGTTGTTGCTGCAACATGTGTGAGATGTGGCTCGTGCAATGTGGAACATTCAGGCTTTTTCCTCCCTGAATTACTGCGCAGCCTGTTTACTTGGCGTGCTTTTTCCTAACTGCAGGGGCAGTCCTGCATGGCACTCCATGTGACAGGGTGTGGCTTCTTCCTCTTCCTTTCCTGACTGTTGATTGCAGGAGACGAAAACGAGTTTCTCTGTGGGCCTGGGTCATAGGAGATGGTGAGTGCCCCGGCCATTGGAAGTATAAAGGTGCTTTTTAATTATTGGTAAAGTCCATATTAAAGGCACAAGCTATGGGGGACTCTGATATGTTAGAGGGTACTCCCTCTTTACCCAATTCTAATGCCTGTGCTTATTATGAGGAGGCTGTGGTATACCCGCCTGCTCAACTATGTTCCACATGCCTCGATAAAGTAGTGTTATCTAAAAGAAATAAGATGTTTAGTACTACTGAGCCGTCCACCTCTGAGGGCTCTCCGTCCCGCGAGGTGTGTTTCCTACATTCATCTCTGATTACACATGCAGCCCCCCAGTACACTTCTAGTCCTCCTGCACCTGATTTTGCTGAGCAGTTGCAAACGATGGTGTCTGCGGTCTTTAGTGCTTTACCTCGCCAGGCTAAGCACAAGCGAAAGGTTAAACATTGCTATCTTTCCTTTGGATGTATCTGAGTCTAGATGATCCACTGATGCAAAGGATTCTAATACTTCGGAGGACTCTCTCTCTGGGTCGGAATCTGCGGCCTCTAAACCTCCGGCTGCAGAGGAACCAGACTTTAGGTTTAGAATGGAGAAATTACGGTTTTTATTAAAAGTGTTGGCTACTCTAGAGGTTCCGGAACCGAAGTTACTGGAGGAACTGTCTACTCCTAAGCTGGATAAGGTTTATGAGGACAGGGTAGTGCCCCAGTCTTTCCCGGTTCCCATAAAGATGGCGAATATTATTAAGAATGAATGGGATAGTCGTGGTTCGTCCTTTTTCCCCTTCCTCTTAATTTAAAAAGTTGTTCCTGGTTCCAGACTCTCAGCTAGAGTTGTGGGGATCTGTCCCTAAGGTAGATGGAGCTATCTCCACGCTTGCTAAGCGCACCACTATCCCGCTTGAGGATAGTTCATCGTTTAAGGAACCCATGGATAAGAAATTAAAGACACTGTTAAGAAAGATGTTTCAACACACAGGTTTGTTTTTCAACCTGCAGCCGCGGTCGCTGCGGTGACGGGAGCCCGCTACCTATTGGCGTGATTCTGTCTGAAATGGTCGAGGTGGAGACTCCCCTCGAGGAGATACAGGAAAGAATTAGGGCCCTGAGGGTTGCTAATTTGTTTATTTGTGATGCTAATATGCAGATTATTCGCTTGAATGCCAAGAAGTCAGGCTTTTCAGTTCTGGCCCGTAGGGCCCTGTGGTTGAAGTCGTGGTCTGCTGACATGATGTCCAAATCTAGATTGCTTTCTCTTCCGTTTCCGAGAAAGATTCTATTTGGTCCAGGCCTGGACTCTATCATATCCAAGGTCATGGGGGGGGCAAGGGTGCCTTCTACCGCAGGATAAGAAGAATAAACCTAAGGGTCCTAATTTTCGTCCCTTTCGTACGGACAAGTCCAAACGATGGCAACATGCTGCGAAACTCGAGCAGTCCAAGGGATCTTGGAATCTTTCTCAGTCTTGGAATAAAACCAAGCAGAGCAAGAAGCAAGAAGGAGGGTTGGATGAGAGACGTACAGGATCCTTGGGTTCTGGAAGTTGTTGCCCAGGGGTACAGGATAGGTTTGAAAACTCATGCCCCAGGGGCAGATTCCTCTTGTCAAATCTATCGACAAAACCAGAGAAACAAGATGCCTTTCTAGAGTGTGTGAGGGATCTCTCCTCGCTAGGAGTAATTGTACCAGTACCTCTAGCAGAAAGGGGTCTAGGGTACTATTCAAACCTGTTTAAACAAGTTTCTGTCGGTTCCATTGTTTAAAATGGAGACGATAAGGTCTATACTGCCCCTAGTTCAAGAGGGTCAGTTTATGACTACTATAGGCTTGAAGGACACTTACCTTCATGTGCCAATACACAAGGATCACTTCAGGTTCTTAAGGTTCGCCTTCCTGGATTAGCACCTCCAGTTTGTAGCTTTTCCCTTCGGGTTGGCTATTGCTCCAAGAATCTTCATGAAGGTTCTGGGAGCTCTTCTCGTGGTGGCGAGATCCAGATGGATAGCAGTAGCTCCTTATCTGGACAACATCCTGGTTCAGGCTCCGTCCTACCGGGTAGCAGAGAATCATTTGAGAGCCGTTCTCCTTCTTCTGCAATCTCATGGTTGGAAGATAAACTTAGGAAAGGGTTCTCTGGTCCCCAGTACCAGAGTGGAGTTCCTGGGCACAATAATCGACTCCATAGCCATGAAAATATTCCTTACCAATAAGAGACGTTGCAAGATTATCTCCAACTGTCTTGCCCTTCAATCCTCCTCAAGGCCATCAGTGGACCAATGCATGGAGGTGATTGGGCTCATGGTATCCACTATAGATGTCATTCCATTCGCCAGATTCCATCTGAGGCCTCTTCAGCTATGTATGCTGAGGTAGTGGAAAGGTGATCATTCGTACCTATCCCAAGTGATCTATCTGGACATTGGGTCGAGGGAATCTCTCTCTTGGTGCCTCCATCCAGATCAGCTGTCCTATGGGACATCCTTCCTCAGACCATCTTAGGAGATTGTGACTACAGACGCAAGTCTCTCAGGTTGGGGAGCAGTTTGGGGCACCAGGAAGGCTCACGGCAGGTGAGGGAAGTTTCTCGGATTCTGGAGTGGGCTGAGGCCCACGACTGCTCTCTATCAGCGATCCACATCCCGGGTGTGGACAACTGGGAAGCGGATTTTCTCAGCAGACAGTCGTTTCATCCGGGGGAATGGTCCCTTCACCCTGAAGTGTTTGCGGATATTTGCAACAGTTGGGGGACTCCGGGGAGAGATCTCATGGCGTCCAGACTCAACTTCAAGCTGCTCAGATATGGGTTGCGGTCCAGGGATACCCAGGCAGAGCTGATAGATGCCTTAGCAGTGCCTTTGGGCTTTCACCTAGTTTACATATTTCCCCTGTTACCACGTCTACCTCGTGTAGTGGCACGCATCTACAGGAGCAAGCGTCAACTATTCTGATTGCTTCGTCATGGCCGCGGAGGACGTTGTTTGTGGATCTAGTGGGGATGTCATTATCCCCTCCATGGAGGTTGCCCTGTCGCAGGGATTTGCTTGTACAGGGTCCCTTTGTGCATCAGAATTTTTCATGCCGATAAGGGGGTTCTTCGTACTAAGTTAGGTTTCCTTCCTAAGGTTGTTTCTAATAGAAATATCAATCAGGAAATTGTTGTTCCCTCTCTGTGTCCTCCTTCTTCCAAAGAACATTTGTTACACAATTTGGATGTTGTACGTGCTCTTAAATTCTATTTACAGGTGACTAAGGATTTTCACCAGTCCTCTGCCCTCTTTGTCTGTTTCTCTGGGAAACGTAAAGGTCAGAAAGTTACTGCTACTACTCTTTGTTTTTCGTTACGAAGTATAATTCGTTTGGCTTATGAGACTGCTGCACAGCAGCCTACTGAGAGAATTATGGCTCATTCCACAAGAGCTGTTACCTATTCTTAGGCTTTCAAAAATTAAGCTTCTGTGGAACAAATTTGCAAGGCTGCAACTTGGTCTTCTCTACATACTTTTTCCAAATTTTCCAAACTTGATACTTTCGCCTCGGCTGAGGCTTCTTTTGGGAGAAAGGTTCTTCAAGTGGTGGTGCCTTCTGTTTAGGACTGCCTGTCTTGTCCCTCCCTATTTATCCGTGTCCTCTAGCTTGGGTATTGGTTCCCAACAGTAATTACTCAAGCTGTGGACTCACCATATCTTAGGAAAATAAAACAAAATTTATGCTTACCTGATAAATTTATTTATTTCCGTATATGGTGAGTCCACTGCCCCACCCTTTTATTTTAAGACAGTTGTTCTTTTGACTATAACCTCAGACACCTTGTGCTACTCCTTTTTCTCCATTTCCCTTCAGTCGAATGACTGGGGGTTGTTGGTAAGGCAGTGATACTTAGCAGTTTAACTGTAGTGCTCTTTGCCTCCTCCTGTTGGCCAGGAGTGATATTCCCAACAGTAATTACTCAAGCCGTGGACTCACCATATCCGGAAATAAATTTATTAGGTAAGCATAATTTTTGTTTTTTAATACGTGATCAATAAAATTCCAGTTTATTTTTAGCGATAATAAATCCTAGCGTTTTTTAAACGCTTGGATTTACCATCACTTTAAGGGTACATTTAATATCTGAAAATTTGATAGCTACAATTTTAGTTTAAAACACACTAAAAGTGCAGTTACTTTTAACCCCTTTGCTAATGGGAGTTTCAGAGAAAAATTTTCCCAAAGTATCAGATAATTTTTAGCATTTTTGCTATCAATGAAAACAATATATATATATATATATATATATATATATATATATATATATATATAACTTTTTTTCACTGAAATTATTTACACACAATTACTGCAGTCATATGACAAATGGTTATAAAAGCTTCTCTGGTTTCCCCTTTGGTTAGAAATAGCAGACTTGCATGAAGGGGTTAATAAAGTAGTTTTGTAAGGTTAATGTTTGAGTCAGAATAGAGATTACCCTCCCACCTGACACCTCCCACTCCCTGATCCCTCCCAAACATCTCTCCTCCCACCCTCACGCCCCACTGGTCACCACCATCTTAGGTACTGGCAGAAGGTCTGTCAGTATGCAGTTTAGGTTTTTTGGGTTCCCCCCCCCTGCAGTGTAGTGATCGCTCCCCCCCTAACCCCCCCAAACAGCTCTTTAACCCTCCCCCCTGCTACTAGTGGCGGCCATCTTAGTTACTGGCCGCTGTCTGCCAGTACCCCCTTATCTTTTAATTATGTATTTATTAAATAATTTATAGTTTTTTCTGTAGTGTAGTGGTGCCTTTTACACCCCCCTTCCATGCAAACATTAATTAGGGTGCCCCCCTTCTAATTCCCATTTTGCCATAGTGTAGCTTCCATCCATCCCTCCCTCCCTCCCTCCCTCCCTCCCTCGATCCTTAAAAAAAATTATGTAGCTTTAAAGGCCCTCCAGCTTCCTTCCCCCCTCCCTCCTTCCCTCCCTCCCCTCTTTGCATCTGTGCCACCCACCTGCCTTTTGCCTTCCCTCCCACACCTCCCACTGGCACAGGAAGGTGATACACACAGTGTTACTGTCTGTAACGATCTGGCATCTGCCCTCATATGGTAATGAAGCACCGATTGTGCTCCGTTACTATATGAAAACAGATGCTTTGAACTCAGGAACAGCAGCTTCCGGCTGTCACTTTACAGCCAAGACTGCTGTAGCTTAAAGGGACGGTATACTATAAAATATTTCTCTTACATGATGTATCCAGTCCACGGATTCATCCTTACTTGTGGGATATTCTCAATCCCTACAGGAAGTGGCAAAGAGAGCACACAGCAGAGCTGTCCATATAGCTCCCCTCAGGCTCCGCCCCCCCCAGTCATTCTCTTTGCCGCTCTAACAAGTAGCATCTCCACGGGAGGGTAAAGAGTATGTGGTGTTAGATTTGTAGTTTTTATTTCTTCAATCAAGAGTTTGTTATTTTAAAATAGTGCCGGTTTGTACTATTTACTCTGAGGCAGAAAGTGATGAAGCTTTCTGCTGAGAGGAAAAAGATTTTAGCATGTTGTAACTAAAATCCATTGCTGTTCCCACACAGGACTGTTGAGTACCGGAGAACTTCAGTTGGGGGGAACAGTTTGCAGGCTTAACTGCTTAAGGTATGCTCAGTCACTTTTTTTCTAACAAGACTTGGTAATGCTAGAAGACTGACAGAAATCCCCATGTGGGAAGGTAAGCCATATTCTGGAACTCAGTATAGAAGGATGGCTTAGTTAAAAGGGCTTAAATCACTGGTGGACACTGTTATGGGGAAAATCGATAATTTTTTTTACTATAATCTGACATTTGCACAAGTGTTTTTTATGTTTGGAACACTTTTTAGGGGTTTTATATGCCTGGCATAATTTTAGACACCTAATTTGGTTTAGGAAGGCCCCACAACTCCGGAGTGAAGAGGGAGGGGGCCTCATTTTCGCGCCTCCGTTGCGCAGTTCTTTTGCAAGACAGCTTCACGCAGCTTCACATGTAGAGTCCAGAGATTGCAGGAGGACTACAGGGAGGCTTATTTTCGTTCCAAAACTAATCCCCAAGGAAGGTAGGGCCACAGCAGAGACTGTGGCATAGTGCTGTAGTGTGTTAAACCGGTGGCCTGCTTCAATTTGCTCCGGTTTGGGCAATAAGGGGTTAATTGGCTTGAAACTTGGTGTGCAATCTTTTCAAAGCATTAGGATCATATGGTGTAAATTTCATAAAGATTGGATGTTTTTCTCCTACATTGGTGTGTCCGGTCCACGGCTTCATCCTTACTTGTGGGGATATTCTCATTCCCTACAGGAAATGGCAAAGAGAGCACACAGCAAAAGCTGTCCATATAGCCCCCCCTCTGGCTCCGCCCCCCAATCATTCTCTTTGCCGCTCTGAACAAGTAGCATCTCCACGGGGATGGTAAAGAGTATGTGGTGTTAGTTGTAGTTTTATTTCTTCTATCAAGAGTTTGTTATTTTAAAATAGTACCAGTTTGTACTATTTACTCTACAACAGAAAGTGATGAAGATTTCTGTTAAAAGAGGAGTATGATTTTAGCACCAGTAACTAAAATCCATTGCTGTTCCCACGCAGGACTGTTGAAACCAGAGAACTTCAGTTGGGGGGAACAGTTTGCAGGCTTATCTGTTTCAGGTATGACCAGTCTCTTTTCTAACAAGACCTAGTAATGCTAGAAGACTATCAGTTTTCCCTTATGGGATAGGTAAGCCATTTTCTTAGACTCTGTAACAGAATTAAGGCTTATAAATTGGACTCTGTGCTGGTTGACACTATTGTGGGCTAAATCGATTAATTTTTATCATATTTATATGACATTTGGAGTGTTTTGCAAACTTTGAAACACTTTTGGGAACGTTTATTGGCGCCTGGCAGTTGTTTAGATGCCTAATCTTGTCAGAAAGGCCCCTTCACTCTGGTATGCAGAGGGAGGAGGCCTCATTTTCGCGCCTCAGTTGCGCAGTTACTTTCTCTAGGCAGTGCATGCAGCTTCATGTGAGAGGGTCCTGTGGCTTAGAAAAGGACTCAGAAAGGCTTATTACTGTGGTGAATAACCCCTAAGGAAGGTAAAAGCCACAGCAAAGTCTGTGGCAGGGACTGTAATGTGTTTAAACCGGCAAATTGAGATTATTAGCTCCGGTTTGCTCATTTAAGGGTTAAGAGACTTGAAATTTGGTGTGCAATACTTTCAAAGCATTGACACTGGGGTATAAATTTCATAAAGATCGGATATTTCTTTGATAGTTTTTCGATCATTCAGAAATAAAGTGTGCTCTTTTTATTATTTAAAGAGACAGTAACGGTTTTGTTTAAAATTGTTTTTATTGCATTAATAACCTGCCTAAGTCTGTCTAACATGTCTGTACCTTCAGATAGCATATGTTCTGTGTGTATGGAAGCCAAGGTGGTTCCCCCATTAAATGTATGTGCAAATTGTGCCATGGCGTCCAAACAAAGTAAGGACAGTACTGTCACTTTCAATAAGGTTGCCTAAGATGATTCTTCAAATGAAGGTAGTGGGGATAGTTCATCATCCTCTCCTTCTGTGTCAACACCAGCTTTGCCCGCGCAGGCGATACCTAGTACATCTAGCGCGCCAATGCTTGTTACTATGCAGCAATTAACAGCAGTAACTGCCAGCATTTCCTAGAAAACGTGATTGCTCAGTTTTAAATACAGAGGATGAGCAAGTAGGCGCTGACGATAATTTATCTGTTATACCCTCACATCAATCTGAGTTGGCAGTGAGGGAGGGTCTGTCGGAGGGAGAAATTTCTGATTCAGGAAAAATTTCTCAGCAGGCAGAACCTGATATCGTGGCATTTAAATTTAAGCTAGAACATCTCCGCGCCCTGCTTAAGGAGGTGCTAGCTACCCTTGATGATTGTGATTCTTTGGTGATTCCAGAGAAGTTGTGCAAAATGGACAAATTCTTAGAGGTCCCAGAGGGTGGCGGACATAGTGACTAAGGAGTGGGAGAAGCCAGGTGTACCTTTTGTTCCACCTCCTATATTTAAGAAAATGTGCCCCATTATCGACCCCAGAAGGGACGCATGGCAAACGGTCCCTAAGGTAGAGGGGGCAGTTTCAACGTTAGCCAAGCGCACAACTATTCCTATAGATCCATTGTTTGTATGCCTGAAGAAAAGACCGGTTTAAGGTCTAGAAACGCGTAGCTTTTTATGGATTAAAACTCCTTTATTTTAAACATACGGAAGTTGTCCTTTTGTTCGCCTTTGTTCACCTTTTGAGCCTTCCTGGTAAAGGTTTCAAAGTATTTGATCTGCCGCAGTGGCTCAGACATTAGCTGCACAGACGATCATCAATCAAAGAAACGCTGACTATCACCTGTGTACAGCCTGCCGGAGGACACCCAGTGTGCTAGCCACTGAAAGTGTTAGCCTGCCTGTCAGCACCGGTTACAATACGGTGCATTTACCTCTGGTAAGCCTTAACTTTTACCTCCTATTTTGGCTTTGATTCAACAATATTACGCTATGTGGCGCCCTCTTTTCTACTTTTGAATTACAGATACCTTCTTCCCGAGGACCAGAGGAGCCTTGCCGCCAGCACATTTGATTACTTCACAAGACACAGCACCATTTTCTCACTTGAACTAATATGGTTTGTCCATAGACACTAATCACTCATATACATATATTTTTTGTTAGCGCACCCCGCTCACGGTTCCCCTCGGGGTTCCTCTTTTTTGACAGGACAGTTGCGCTTTCAAAGATCCTATGGATAAAAAATTGGAAGGATTGCTTAAAAAGATTTTTGTTCAGCAAGGTTTCCTTCTTCAACCAATTTCGTGCATTATTCCTGTCACCACGGCGGCGTCTTTTTGGTTCGATGAACTAGAAAATTCGCTCCAAAAGGAGACTCCATATGATGAAGTCATGGACAGAATTCACGCACTAAAGTTGGCTAATTCCTTTATTTTGGATGCCGCTTTTCAATTGGCAAAATTAGCGGCGAAAAATTCAGGTTTGCAATAGTGGCGCGCAGGGCGCTTTGGCTAAAATCTTGGTCGGCGGATGTGTCGTCCAAAACAAAATTGCTTAATATTCCTTTCAAAGGTAAGACCCTTTTCGGGCCAGAATTGAAGGAGATTATTTCAGACATCACTGGGGGAAAGGGCCATGCCCTCCCACAGGATAGGCTTTTCAAGGCTAAGAATAAATCTAATTTTCGTTCCTTTCACAATTTCAGGAACGGACCGGCTCCTAACTCTGCAGCCTCTAGACAAGAGGGTAACGCTTCCCAGCCTAAACCAGCATGGAAACCATTGCAAGGCTGGAACAAGGGTAAACAGGCCAAGAAGCCTGCTGCTGCTACCAAGACAGCATGAAGGGGTAGCCCCCGATCCGGGACCGGATCTAGTAGGGGGCAGACTTTCTCTCTTTGCTCAGGCTTGGGCAAGAGATGTTCCGGATCCCTGGGCACTAGAAATTGTCTCTCAGGGGTATCTTCTAGCGTTCAAGGAACTTCCTCCAAGGGGAAGGTTCCACATGTCTCGCTTATCTTCAGACCAGATAAAGAGACAGGCATTCTTACATTGCGTAGGAGACCTATTAAAGATGGGAGTGATACACCCAGTTCCAACAGCGGAACAAGGTCTGGGTTTTTACTCAAACCTGTTTGTAGTTCCCAAAAAAGAAGGAACTTTCAGGCCAATTCTGGATTTAAAAATTCTAAACAAATTCCTCAGAGTTCCATCATTCAAAATGGAAACCATTCGGACGATTTTACCAACGATCCAGGAGGGTCAATATATGACTACCGTGGACCTAAAGGATGCGTACCTGCATATTCCTATCCACAAAGATCATCATCAGTTCCTGAGGTTCGGCTTTCTGGACAAACATTACCAGTTCGTGGCTCTTCCATTCGGTTTAGCCACTGCTCCCAGAATTTTCACAAAGGTGCTAGGGTCCCTTCTAGCGGTCCTAAGGCCGAGGGGCATTGCTGTAGCACCTTACCTAGACGACATTCTAATTTAAGCGTCGTCCCTTTCCAAAGCAAGGGCTCATACAGACATTGTTTTAGCCTTTCTCAGGTCTCACAGGTGGAAGGTGAACATAGAAAAGAGTTCCCTGTCCCCGTACACAAGGGTTCCCTTTCTGGGAACAATAATAGATTCTGTGGAAATGAAGATTTTTCTGACAGAGGTCAGAAAGTTAAAGCTTCTAAACGCTTGTCGAGCTCTTCAATCTATTCCTCAGCCTTCCATAGCTCAGTGCATGGAGGTAATAGGACTAATGGTTGCGGCAATGGACGTGGTTCCTTTTGCTCAAATTCATTTAAGACCATTGCAACTGTGCATGCTCAAACCGTGGCCGGACTTTTAGCCGACGGACACTTGGCCGACGGACACTTGGCCGACGGACACTTGGCCGACGGACATTTGGCCGACGGACATTTGGCCGAAACACAAGTGGCTGTCACAT
This sequence comes from Bombina bombina, assembly GCF_027579735.1. Lineage (NCBI taxonomy): Eukaryota > Metazoa > Chordata > Amphibia > Anura > Bombinatoridae > Bombina > Bombina bombina. Next base: position 486,186,220 of record NC_069499.1, read on the forward strand.
AACAGTCCGGCCACGAGATAGATAGATAGATTTGATAGATAGATAGATAGATAGATACATAGATTAGATAGATAGATCAATAGATGCAATAGATACATTTGATAGATACGATAGATAGATAGATTTGATAGATAAATAGATAGATTTGATAGATAGATAGTTTCCCAGACAGAGAATTACAAAAAGTGCGGCCTGGGACCCATGGTAAGGTTCCCAGAGGCAGTTGCGGCGCCCGAGGCTCTGATTAGAACAGAGCACTCTGGAACGTATCTGCCCTCGGCCGAAATCAGAACATTCTTTAGCTTTCTGTCTGTCGGCCAAATGTCCGTCGGCCAAATGTCCGTCGGCCAAATGTCCGTCTGCCAAATGTCCTTCTGCCAAATGTCCTTCTGCCAAATGTCTTTCTGCATTTTGTCAGAGCACCGCTCAAACAGTGGAATGGGGATTATGCAGACTTGTCTCCCCAGATTCAAGTAGACTCCTCTGGTGGTTGACTCAGGATCACCTGTCTCAGGGAATGAGTTTCCGCAGACCAGAGTGGATCATTGTCACGACCGACGCCAGTCTCTTAGGCTGGGGCGCGGTCTGGGACTCCCTGAAAGCTCAGGGTCTATGGTCTCGGGAAGAGTCTCTTCTCCCGATAAACATTTTGGAACTGAGAGCGATATTCAATGCGCTCCTGGCTTGGCCTCAACTAGCGAAGGCCAGGTTCATAAGATTTCAGTCGGACAACATGACGACTGTAGCGTACATCAATCATCAGGGGGGAACAAAGAGTTCCTTGGCGATGAGAGAGGTATCCAAGATCATAAAATGGGCGGAGGATCACTCCTGCCATCTATCTGCAATTCACATCCCAGGAGTAGACAACTGGTAGGCGGATTATTTGAGTCGTCAGACTTTCCATCCGGGGGAGTGGGAACTTCACCCGGAGGTCTTTGCCCAGTTAACTCACCTATGGGGCATTCCAGATATGGATCTGATGGCGTCTTGTCAGAACTCCAAGGTTCCTCGCTACGGGTCCAGATCCAGGGATCCCAAGGCGACACTAGTAGATGCATTGGTGGCGCCTTGGTCGTTCAATCTAGCTTATGTGTTCCCACCGTTCCCTCTCCTTCCCAGGCTTGTAGCCAGGATCAAACAGGAGAAGGCCTCTGTGATTCTAATAGCTCCTGCATGGACACGCAGGACTTGGTATGCAGACCTGGTGAATATGTCATCGGCTCCACCATGGAAGCTACCTTTGAGGCAGGATCTTCTAGAACAAGGTCCATTCGAACATCCAAATCTAGTCTCTCTGCAACTGACTGCTTGGAAATTGAACGCTTGATTCTATCTAAGCGTGGGTTTTCAGATTCGGTTATAGATACTCTGGTTCAGGCTAGAAAACCTGTGACTAGGAAAATTTACCATAAGATATGGCAAAAGTATATCTGTTGGTGCGAATCCAAGGGATACTCTTGGAGTAAAATTATAATTCCTAGGATACTTTCCTTTCTCCAAGAGGGTTTGGATAAAGGTTTGTCAGCTAGTTCTCTAAAAGGACAGATATCTGCTCTGTCTGTTTTGTTGCACAAACGTCTGGCAGCTGTGCCAGATGTACAGGCGTTTGTACAGGCGTTAGTCAGAATCAAGCCTGTCTACAGACCTATGACTCCTCCATGGAGTCTAAACTTAGTTCTTTCAGTTCTTCAAGGGGTTCCGTTTGAACCTTTACATTCCATAGATATTAAGTTACTATCTTGGAAAGTTCTGTTTTTGGTTGCTATTTCTTCTGCTAGAAGAGTTTCTGAATTGTCTGCTTTGCAGTGTACTTCACCCTATCTGGTGTTCCATACAGATAAGGTAGTTTTACGTACCAAGCCTGGTTTTCTTCCAAAAGTGGTTTCCAACAGGAATATTAACCAGGAAATAGTTGTTCCTTCTCTGTGTCCGAATCCAGTTTCGAAGAAGGAACGTTTGTTACATAACCTAGATGTGGTTCGTGCTTTAAAATTCTATTTAGAAGCAACAAAGGATTTCAGACAGACATCATCCTTGTTTGTCGTCTGTTCTGGTAAGAGGAGAGGTAAGAAAGCTACTGCTACCTCTCTTTCCTTTTGGCTAAAAAGCATCATCCGATTGGCTTATGAGACTGCCGGACGGCAGCCTCCTGAACGAATTACAGCTCACTCTATTAGAGCTGTGGCTTCCACATGGGCCTTCAAGAATGAGGCTTCTGTTGAACAGATCTGTAAGGCAGCGACTTGGTCTTCTCTGCATACTTTTGCCAAATTTTACAAATTCGATACTTATGCTTCTTCGGAGGCTGTTTTTGGGAGAAAGGTTTTGCAAGCTGTGGTGCCTTCCGTTTAGGTTACCTGACTTGTTCCCTCCCTTCATCCGTGTCCTAAAGCTTTGGTATTGGTTCCCACAAGTAAGGATGAAGCCGTGGACCGGACACACCAATGTAGGAGAAAACAGAATTTATGTTTACCTGATAAATTTCTTTCTCCTACGGTGTGTCCGGTCCACGGCCCGCCCTGGCTTTTAGTCAGGTTTAAAAATTTTATTTTTCTGTACACTACAGTCACCACGGCACCTTATAGTTTCTCCTTTTTCTCCTAACCGTCGGTCGAATGACTGGGGGGCGGAGCCAGAGGGGGGGCTATATGGACAGCTTTTGCTGTGTGCTCTCTTTGCCATTTCCTGTAGGGAATGAGAATATCCCCACAAGTAAGGATGAAGCCGTGGACCGGACACACCGTAGGAGAAAGAAATTTAGCAGGTAAACATAAATTCTGTTTTTTGAGATTTGGTAAAAAAGTGTGTGCTTTTTATTATTTAAAGGCACAGTATCGTTTTTTCAAAAAGTGTATTTTTCTGTATTTGAGTGCTATCTAAGTCTGTCTAACATGTCTGAGCCTACAGATAGACCTTGTTCTAAGTGTTTAAAAGCCATGGCGGTACCCCCATTGCATTTGTGTTTAAAGTGTGCTAAGGTATCTAAACATTTTAATGACCATGCAGTGACACTTAAAAATGTAGCCCAAGATGATTCTTTGACGGAAGGTAATGAGGATAGTCCTCCTTCCTCTCCCCATGTGTCGACACCAGTTACGCCCACGCAAGCATTGGCTAGTACCTCTAGCGCATTGTGCCCTATTACTTTACAGCAATTAGCAGCAGTCATGGATAATTCCCTTGCGGCATTTCTATCCAAACTGCCAGTTTTTCCAAAAAAGCGTGATAGCTCAGTTTTAAGAACAGAGGATGAGCAATCAGAAGCTTTGGATGATTTATCTGTTGTACCCTCACAACACTCTGAAGTGGCAGTGAGGGATGGTCTGTCCGAGGGAGACATTTCTGACACAGGAAAAGTTTCTCAGCGGGCAGATTCAGATTCCTTAGCGTTTAAATTTAAGCTGGAACACCTCCGCGTCCTGCTTAAGGAGGTTTTAGCTACGCTGGATGATTGTGACCCCATGGTGGTCCCAGAAAAATTGTGTAAAATGGACAGGTTTTTAGAGGTCCCTGTATACACTGATGCGTTTCCGATCCCGAAGAGGGTGGCGGATATTGTGATTAGGGAGTGGGAGAGACCAAGTGTACCCTTTGTTCCCCCTCCTATCTTTAAGAAAATGTTCCCCATAAATGACCCCAGGCGGGACGCGTGGCAGACGGTCCCTAAGGTAGAGGGAGCAGTTTCAACACTTGCTAAGCGTACAACTATACCAATAGAAGACAGTTGTGCTTTTAAAGACCCTATGGATAAAAAATTGGAAGGTTTGCTGAAGAAAATGTTTGTTCAGCAAGGTTTCCTTCTTCAGCCAATTGCCTGCATTATTCCTGTAACTACTGCAGCGGCTTTTTGGTTTGAGGCGCTGGAGGAGTCGCTCCAGAGGGAGACTTCATATGACGAAGTCATGGATAGAATTCATGCTCTAAAGCTGGCGAATTCTTTTATCACAGATGCCACTTTACAATTAGCTAAGTTAGCGGCGAAAAATTCTGGTTTTGCCATTATGGCGCGGAGAGTGCTTTGGCTCAAATCATGGTCGGCTGACGTGTCGTCCAAAACAAAATTACTAAATATTCCTTTCAAGGGAAAGACCCTTTTTTGGTCCCGAGTTGAAAGAAATTATCGCGGATATCACTGGGGGGAAGGGCCATGCCCTCCCGCAGGATAGACCGTTTAAGGCCAAAAACAAGGCTAATTTTCGCTCCTTTCGCAACTTCAGGAGCGGACCTGCTTCAACCTCTGCTGCCGCAAAGCAAGAGGGTAACGCTTCACAGCCCAAAGCAACCTGGAAACCCCTGCAGGGCTGGAATAAGGGTAAACAGGCCAAGAAGCCTGCGCCTGCTACCAAGACAGCATGAAGGGGTAGCACCTGATCCAGGACCGGATCTAGTAGGGGGCAGACTTTCTCTCTTTGCTCAGGCTTGGGCAAGAGATGTTCCAGATCCCTGGGCATTAGAAATTGTGGCTCAGGGGTATCTTCTAGAATTCAAGGACTCTCACCCAAGGGGAAGGTTCCACATTTCTCGTTTGTCTTCAGACCAGACAAAGAAACAGGCGTTCTTACGCTGTGTAGAAGATCTTCTAAAGATGGGAGTGATACACCCAGTTCCAATTGCAGAACAAGGACTGGGATTTTACTCAAACCTGTTTGTAGTTCCCAAAAAGGAGGGAACTTTCAGGCCAATCCTGGATCTAAAAATTCTAAACAAATTCCTCAGAGTTCCATCTTTCAAAATGGAAACCATTCGGACAATCTTGCCGATGATCCAGGAAGGTCAATATATGACTACCGTGGATCTAAAGGATGCGTACCTACATATTCCTATCCACAAAGATCATCATCAGTTCCTAAGGTTCGCCTTTCTGGACACGCATTACCAGTTCGTGGCCCTTCCTTTCGGGTTGGCCACCCCTCCCAGAATTTTCACAAAGGTGCTAGGGTCCCTTCTAGCGGTTCTAAGACCACGGGGCATTGCAGTAGCACCTTACCTAGACGACATCTTAATTCAGGCGTCGTCTTTCCACAGAGCCAAGGCTCATACGGACATTGTTCTGGCCTTTCTAAGGTCTCACGGGTGGAAGGTGAACGTCGAAAAAAGTTCTATGTCCCCGCTCACAAGGGTTCCCTTCCTGGGAACACTAATAGACTCGGTAGAAATGAAAATCTTTCTGACAGAGGTCAGGAAGTCAAAACTTTTGAATACTTGCCGAGTTCTTCATTCCATTCCTCGGCCTTCTGTGGCTCAGTGCATGGAGGTAATCGGTTTAATGGTTGCGGCAATGGACATAGTCCCTTTTGCCCGAATTCATCTAAGACCACTGCAACTGTGCATGCTCAAACAGTGGAATGGGGATTATGCAGATTTGTCTCCTCAAATACAAATGGACCAGAGACTCTCTTCTCTGGTGGTTGTCTCAGGATCACCTGTCTCAGGGAATGAGTTTCCGCAGACCGGAGTGGATCATTGTCACGACCGATGCCAGTCTGTTAGGCTGGGGTGCGGTCTGGGACTCCCTGAAAGCTCAGGGTCTATGGTCTCGGGAAGAATCTCTTCTCCCGATAAACATTTTGGAACTGAGAGCGATATTCAATACGCTCCAGGCATGGCCTCAACTAGCGGAGGCCAAATTCATCAGATTTCAGTCGGACAACATCACGACTGTAGCGTAGATCAATCATCAGGGTGGAACAAAGAGTTCCCTAGCGATGAAGGAAGTAACCAAGATCATCAGATGGGCGGAGGATCACTCCTGCCATCTATCTGCAATTCACATCCCAGGAGTAGACAACTGGGAGGCGGATTTTCTGAGTCGTCAGACTTTCCATCCGGGGGAGTGGGAACTCCACCCGGAGGTTATTGCTCAGCTGACCCAGCTATGGAGCATTCCAGAATTGGATCTGATGGCGTCCTGTCAGAACACCAAACTTCCCCTTTACGGATCCAGATCCAGGGATCCCAAGGCGGCATTGATAGATGCTTTAGCGCCTTGGTCATTCAGTCTAGCTTATGTCTTTCCACCGTTTCCTCTTCTCCCTCGGCTAGTAGCCAGAATCAAACAGGAGAAGACTTCGGTAATTCTGATAGCGCCTGCGTGGCCACGCAGGACTTGGTATGCAGACCTAGTGGACATGTCATCGGCTCCACCATGGAAACTGCCATCGAGGCAGGATCTTCTAATTCAAGGTCCATTCAAGCATCTAAATCTAGTTTCTCTGCAACTGACTGCTTGGAGATTGAACGCTTAATTCTAGCTAAGCATGGGTTCTCTGAATCAGTTATAGATACTCTGATCCAGGCCAGAAAGCCTGTCACCAGGAAAATTTACCATAAGATATGGCGGAAATATCTTTGTTGGTGCGAATCCAAGGGTTACTCGTGGAATAAGGTTAGGATTCCAAGGATATTGTCCTTTCTCCAAGAAGGATTGGAGAAAGGTTTGTCAGCTAGTTCCTTAAAGGGAAAGATATCTGCTCTGTCTATCCTGTTACACAAGCGTCTGGCAGCTGTACCAGACGTTCAGGCGTTTGCACAGGCCCTAGTTAGAATCAAGCCTGTCTACAAACCTGTGGCTCCTCCATGGAGTCTAAATTTAGTTCTTTCAGTTCTTCAAGGGGTTCCGTTTGAACCTTTGCATTCCATATATATTAAGTTATTATCTTGGAAAGTTTTGTTTTTGGTAGCTATTTCTTCTGCTCGAAGAGTTTCTGAATTGTCTGCTTTGCAGTGTAATTCACCCTATCTGGTGTTCCATGCAGATAAGGTTGTTTTGCGTACCAAACCTGGTTTCCTTCCAAAAGTGGTTTCTAATAAGAATATTAACCAGGAAATTATTGTTCCTTCTCTGTGTCCTAATCCAGTTTCGAAGAAGGAACGACTGTTACACAATCTTGATGTGGTTCGTGCTTTAAAATTCTATTTAAAGGCAACTAAAGATTTCAGACAAACATCATCCTTGTTTGTTGTCTATTCTGGTAAGAGGAGAGGTCAGAAAGCGACTGCTACCTCTCTTTCCTTCTGGCTGAAAAGCATCATCCGATTGGCTTATGAGACTGCTGGACAGCAGCCTCCTGAACGAATTACAGCTCATTCCACTAGAGCTGTGGCTTCCACATGGACTTTCAAGAATGAGGCTTCTGTTGAACAGATTTGTAAGGCAGCGACTTGGTCTTCACTGCATACATTTGCCAAATTTTACAAATTCGATACTTTTGCTTCTTCGGAGGCTATTTTTGGGAGAAAGGTTTTGCAAGCAGTGGTGCCTTCCGTTTAGGTTACCTGACTTGTTCCCTCCCTTCATCCGTGTCCTAAAGCTTTGGTATTGGTATCCCACAAGTAAGGATGAATCTGTGGACTGGATACACCATGTAAGAGAAAACAGAATTTATGCTTACTTGATAAATTACTTTCTCTTACGGTGTATCCAGTCCACGGCCCGCCCTGGCAATTAAGGCAGGTTCAAATTTATTTTTGTAAAACTACAGTCACCACTGCACCCTATGGTTTCTCCTTTTTCTCCTAACCGTCGGTCGAATGACTGGGGGGGCGGAGCCTGAGGGGAGCTATATGGACAGCTCTGCTGGGTGCTCTCTTTGCCACTTCCTGTAGGGATTGAGAATATCCCACAAGTAAGGATGAATCCGTGGACTGGATACACCGTAAGAGAAAGTAATTTATCAGGTAAGCATAAATTCTGTTTTTTCCCTAATGTGTTTTCAATTACTTGTTTTACCAGCTGCAGAGTATAAAATGTATGATATTTGCCTTTTAAGTGATTATTTGTGTATATGAATTAGCTGATTTTGTGTTTTGAAGCCACAACGTAATAAAATGGGTTGAGCTTGTAGGTATAATCAGATCTCATTGCTTTATCACATTGTGTACATATACCTGCTTCTTTATCGTATAAATGTCCATAAACGATCACTAACACTTGTAGAGAATAATGGAAAATTAACATTTTATTACCTTATCTCTTCTATAACCCACTGGGAGTGTCATTTCTTCTACTGGCTGTGTTAACACAGCTTGGCCTCGAGGCCAAAAACTTTCAGGATGGGTGGGGATAGCACAGGCTAAATAAACTATTTCAAATGCTAATACAAGGGTAATGGAAATACTTGTAAATAATTTATTACACTCCAGCAGGTAAAGTGGATCATTGGGAACAAATTAAAGGGGAGAACATTTTTGAGTTAACTGTCCCTTTAACCCTTTGAGTGCTAAGCACTTTCCCACCTGGATGCTAATATTTTCTATGTTTTTTTGAATTTTTTGAATTTTTGATTTTATTTTTTTTACTTTTTTGTTTTTTTTACAGACCCCAAGACTTACACTGTTGGAAAGGTTAGGCGATTACCTTTCCAACAGTGGGTCTTGGGGGTCTGTAGCTGCTTAGATGCCTGAGATACAGGCTTCTAAGCAGCATGCCCCCTCCTCCTATACTTAACATTGTTAAGTATAAATAAAGTTGCAAGGTAACGTCATCACGTTATTGCGCATGACATCACCGCACATCAAGTGAAGCCCCGGCGATGCCTGTCACTCTACAGGCACGATCGCCGGGGTAGGAGCAGTTAGGAGCCCCCAGATGTCCCTCAAGGTGGGAGAGTGCTCATGACGGCTCTGAGCCGTCATTAGCACCAGAGTGAGAAACTCTGTGACGGCTCAGAGCCGTCATTAGCACTCAAAGGGTTAATAAAGCTGCAACCTATATTTACAAAATGAATGCGATACAAATCCAAAGGATATAAACGAGAGTGAGTCTTTCTTTTTCCAATAAAATCCAAATGGTGTGTCACATGAATCAAAAAAGTCCGCCTTCCGATTCCCTGTGGATCTTAAAGAAAAATCTGATATAGTGTAATACCTCAATGACTCAGATGGATATAATGCAAAAAGACCATGTACTCACACTTTCAAGAGCTACTATAAGCTCATGTATATGGTGATCCTGATTCACAACGTTGTCAGGATCCTGTATATTGCAAACATTTTATTTTAAAAAAATCTAATCTTTGTGTAATGGCAGTTAATTTCTAATCTAAGCCTACAAGGTGGCAGCTGTCACTCTTTTTTGACAGCTTTGTATACAAGTCGTTCATGTTGCTCTGAGCGTGCACAGCATGCCTAAGTCACTGCTAGTAGCAACAAGATGGTGAATACCTGCTTTATTTTACACCACACCTTGCACAGCACGAGGGGGGGGGGGGGTGGACTGATTAGTGATATGGTAGATAGAGTCTATTGATGTTGTCTTATCTTGATGAAAGTTTTTTTCTCCTTTCAGGAATTTAAGCTGTCAGAGAATTACACTTCATAAAAATTTGTTTTTCTCCTTCGTATGCAACTCTATTGTTACAATCATTTGGCTAACTGCAGTGGCTAACAACCAATCTTTAGTTGCTACCAACCCAGTAAGTCACAACTTCAATCTTTAACATATTATCAAATAATTCAATAATATGTTGTAATGAATTTGTTTTGTCTTGTTCAATTCCAGGTTAGCTGCAAAATATCTCAGTTTATTCACCTTTACCTGATGGGATGTAATTATTTCTGGATGTTATGTGAAGGAATATACTTACATACTTTAATAGTTGTGGCTGTTTTTGCTGAGAAACAACATTTAATGTGGTATTACCTACTTGGATGGGGTATGTATTTCATTCTTGATGTCTATCACACTATTGCAGTGTTTTCATTTTTAAGTAACTTTGGCAAAATGCACTGGCACAACAAGACATGCAGGGAATGTGACACCAACTAGACGGGGGGGGGGGGGAGGAGCAGACTGCACTGTGTCCGTATTTTATGCTGAATTGTTATTGGCTAAATTATTGCAGTCATTTAATGTATTGGGACATAATATGCCCAGGGCAATATTCTGTGTATGTTGCTATTTCTTGCTGCACACAATGTGAGGAAGGGAAGTTCAATCATTTTCTTAGCATCTCTGTATTAAATGAAAATCACATGTAATGAACTGCTAAGGGATATGAGATAGTGAAAAGTTAACATAAGGAGAGCTGATCTTACTGCACGGATGTGGCTTTAATAAAGCATTGGAAAAAGCTGTAGATGCCTCTTCAGACTTTTCAGCATAGAGTGTGTCTGACCTGACAGATGAGATCAGTGCTCGTGCACTGACCTTGCTCCCGCCTTCTTCAACTGACTCCCAAAGGTTCATATAGCGCAGCTCTTGTGAGTACAAGGAGAGCCTTCACAGCAGCTCAGGATTATGGGTATGCAAGCAAATGTTAAACTACAAGTATATAACTTTTAGGTTTAATATATTTATTGTGAACCTTTAGGGCATAATCACACAATTGTTAAAGTGACATTAAAGGGACAGTCTACTCAAAATTAAACTTTCATGATTCAGATAGGGCAAGCAATTTTAAACAACTTTCCAATTGACTTTTATCATTAAATTTGCTTTGTTCCCTTGGTGGTATTTTTGAAAAGCTAAACCTAGCTAGGCTCAAACTGATTTCTGAAACCGTTGAAACCCGCCTCTTAGCTCAGAGCATTTTGAACGTTGTTCACAGTTAGACAGTACTAGTTCATGTGTGTCATATAGATAAACATTGTGCTCACTCCCGTGGAGTTATTTAGGAGTCAGCACTGATTGGCTAAACTGCATGCATGTGAAAAGCACTAAGATAAGGGGGCAGTCTTTAGAGGCTTAGATACAAGATAATCACAGAGGTAAAAGATATATTAATATAACTGTGTTGGTTATGCAAAACTGGGGAATGGGTAATAAAGGGATTATCTTTCTTTTTAAACAATAACAATTCTGGTGTAGACTGTCCCTTTAAATTGATAAAATATACTGTGCATATGAGAGAGATGCTTGAATATATTTAATGTTTCAATAAAAAAGTTTAGGTCAAAGGAACACTAAAGTCAAAAGGAAACTTTCATGATTCAGAGAACTTTCCAATTCTCTTCCATTATCAAAATGTATATAACGTTTTTATATGCACACTAGCTGAGGTACCAGCTCCTACTGAGCTTGTGCAAGAATATATACGGTTATATACGGCTATGCAATTTGTGATTGGTTGATGGCTGTCATATGATGCAGGGGAAAGGAATATGGAACCTACCAACATTTGTCAGAAAGAAATCTCATTTGAGATTTAGACTAAGTACTTTTGCATTATCTTTTTGTTATGCATTTGTTGATTATTCTATTCTACTGTATTTAATGGACCTTTAAAGCAGTTTAAACTGATTATGCATTGAACGAAGTACATATTGGTATACATGCGGGACAGCTTGACCGGTGGCTAATGACAACAACTACCATAGCTCTATCAGTGGATAGTGACATAACTTAGAAATATAACTCAAATTGTTAGATTTTATTTTTTATTTTTTAAATGTTGTGCATTTAAGTGCAGTGAATATTAAACATTTTAATGTACCTTAAAGGGACAGTTTAGATTAAAATTGTTATTGTTTAAAAATATAGATTATGCCTTTACTACCCATTCCCCAGCTTTGCACAACCAACATTGTTAGATTAAAACAATTTATAACATTTAAACCTCTAAATGTCTGCCTGTTTCAAAGGCCCTATAGACAGCTTCTTAAAGGGACATTCAACACTTCCCTTAACATTATTTGCGCTAGAAATATAAGAACCGAAGATCCGCCTGCAGTATATCCCTCCTGCCATGCCGCCTTGCTGCTGTAGTAATTACTTTCGGTAACTTGTGTAATACCGGGTAAATATGGCAGCCGGACTCCCCCCACCGTTACGTAGCTGCCTTCTTCAAATCATCATCAAATCAGAATCCAGTCCTCGGACAGAAATTGCACGTAGTTTTTCACAACAGGAAACTGCTAGTTCATGTGGGCCATATAGATGACTTTGTGCTTACGCCCAGACAGTTATTTAAGATTTAGCACAACAGATTACTAAATGCAAGTCAATCCTATATTATAAAAGACAAGAGTTTGTCTGAAGCCGTCATGCGCAGTTCAGACAAACTCTTGCAGCTGATCGCACGCGCACCCACCCGACAGCAGCGCGAGGACCCGGCAGCACAGCTGATCGCACGCGCAGGGGTGAAACAAAGCAGCGCGAGGACCGGCAAGTGAAGGCGCATGAGAGATATATATATATATATATATATATATATATATATATATATATATATATATATATATATATATACATATATATATTTCTCTTGTTAAGTGTATCCAGTCCACGGATCATCCATTACTTATGGGATATATTCTCCTTCCCAACAGGAAGTTGCAAGAGTCCACCCACAGCAAAGCTGCTACATAGCTCCTCCCCTAACTGCCATTACCAGTCATTCTCTTGCAAGTCTTAACATAGATAGGAGGTCGTGAGAGTCTGTGGTTTTTTATACTTCTGAGGAGTAAGGTACTTCAGAGGGGGAATGGCGTGCAGGTTTTCCTGCAAATAAGGTATGTGCAGTAAAATATTTTTCTAAGGAATGGAATTGACTAAGAAAATACTGCTGATACCGAAGTAATGTAAGTACAGCCTTTAAATGCAGTGAAAGCGACTGGTACCAGGCTGATTGATAGAGATATATGCTAAGGTATGTGCAGTAATATATTTTTCTAAGGAATGGAATTGACTAAGAAAATACTGCTGATACCGAAGTAATGTAAGTAAAGCCTTAAATGCAGTGATAGCGACTGGATCAGGCTTATTAATAGACATACATACTCTTATAAGAATGTGTTTTAAAACGTTTGCTGGCATGTTTAATCGTTTTTTAACATATGTTTGGTGATAAAACTTATTGGGGCCTAATTTTTCCACATGGCTGGCTTAAATTTCTCCAACATAGGTGTGTCCGGTCCACGGCGTCATCCTTACTTGTGGGATATTCTCTTCCCCAACAGGAAATGGCAAAGAGCCCAGCAAAGCTGGTCACATGATCCCTCCTAGGCTCCGCCTACCCCAGTCATTCTCTTTGCCGTTGTACAGGCAACATCTCCACGGAGATGGCTTAGAGTTTTTTAGTGTTTAACTGTAGTTTTTCATTATTCAATCAAGAGTTTGTTATTTTCAAATAGTGCTGGTACGTACTATTTACTCAGAAACAGAAAGGAGATGAAGAATTCTGTTTGTATGAGGAAAATGATTTTAGCAACCGTAACTAAAATCCATGGCTGTTCCACACAGGACTGTTGAGAGCATTAACTTCAGTTGGGGGAACAGTTTGCAGTCTTTGCTGCTTGAGGTATGACACATTCTAACAAGACGATGTAATGCTGGAAGCTGTCATTTTCCCTATGGGATCCGGTAAGCCATGTTTATTACGATTGTAAATAAGGGCTTCACAAGGGCTTATTTAGACTGTAGACATTTTTTGGGCTAAATCGATTGATATTAACACTTATTTAGCCTTGAGGAATCATTTATTCTGGGTATTTTGATATAATAATATCGGCAGGCACTGTTTTAGACACCTTATTCTTTAGGGGCTTTCCCAAAGCATAGGCAGAGTCTCATTTTCGCGCCGGTGTTGCGCACTTGTTTTTGAGAGGCATGGCATGCAGTCGCATGTGAGAGGAGCTCTGATACTTATAAAAGACTTCTGAAGGCATCATTTGGTATCGTATTCCCCTTGGGTTTGGTTGGGTCTCAGCAAAGCAGATACCAGGGACTGTAAAGGGGTTAAAGCTTAAAACGGCTCCGGTTCCGTTATTTTAAGGGTTAAAGCTTCCAAATTTGGTGTGCAATATTTTCAAGGCTTTAAGACACTGTGGTGAAAGTTTGGTGAATTTTGAACAATTCCTTCATGTTTTTTCGCAATTGCAGTAATAAAGTGTGTTCAGTTTAAAATTTAAAGTGACAGTAACGGTTTTATTTCAAAACGTTTTTTGTACTTTCTTATCAAGTTTATGCCTGTTTAACATGTCTGAACTACCAGATAGACTGTGTTCTGAATGTGGGGAAGCCAGAATTCCTATTCATTTAAATAAATGTGATTTATGTGATAATGACAATGATGCCCAAGATGATTCCTCAAGTGAGGGGAGTAAGCATGGTACTGCATCATTCCCTCCTTCGTCTACACGAGTCTTGCCCACTCAGGAGGCCCCTAGTACATCTAGCGCGCCAATACTCCTTACTATGCAACAATTAACGGCTGTAATGGATAATTCTGTCAAAAACATTTTAGCCAAAATGAACCCTGTTCAGCGTAAGCGTGGATGCTCTGTTTTAGTTACTGAAGAGCATGACGACGCTGATATTAATATCTCTGAAGGGCCCCTAACCCAATCTGAGGGGGCCAGGGAGGTTTTGTCTGAGGGAGAAATTACTGATTTAGGGAATATTTCTCAGCAGGCTGAATCTGATGTGATTACTTTTAAATTTAAATTGGAACATCTCCGCATTTTGCTTAAGGAGGTATTATCCACTCTGGATGATTGTGAAAATTTGGTCATCCCAGAGAAACTATGTAAAATGGACAAGTTCCTAGAGGTGCCGGGGCTCCCAGAAGCTTTTCCTATACCCAAGCGGGTGGCGGACATTGTTAATAAAGAATGGGAAAGGCCCGGTATTCCTTTCGTCCCTCCCCCCATATTTAAAAAATTGTTTCCTATGGTCGACCCCAGAAAGGACTTATGGCAGTCAGTCCCCAAGGTCGAGGGAGCGGTTTCTACTTTAAACAAACGCACCACTATTCCCATAGAGGATAGTTGTGCTTTCAAAGATCCTATGGATAAAAAATTAGAAGGTTTGCTTAAAAAGATGTTTGTTCAGCAGGGTTACCTTCTACAACCCATTTCATGCATTGTCCCTGTCACTACAGCCGCATATTTCTGGTTTGATGAACTGATTAAGGTGCTCGATAGTGACTCGCCTCCTTATGAGGAGATTATGGACAGAGTCAATGCTCTCAAATTGGCTAATTCTTTCACTCTTGACGCCTCTTTGCAATTGGCTAAGTTAGCGGCTAAGAATTCTGGGTTTGCTATTGTGGCGCGCAGAGCGCTTTGGTTGAAATCTTGGTCGGCTGATGCGTCTTCCAAGAACAAGCTACTAAACATTCCTTTCAAGGGGAAAACGCTGTTTGGTCCTGACTTGAAAGAGATTATCTCTGATATCACTGGGGGTAAGGGCCATGCCCTTCCTCAGGATCGGCCTTTCAAGGCAAAAAATAGACCTAATTTTCGTCCCTTTCGTAAAAACGGACCAGCCCAAGGTGCTACG
Source organism: Bombina bombina (assembly GCF_027579735.1). NCBI lineage: Eukaryota > Metazoa > Chordata > Amphibia > Anura > Bombinatoridae > Bombina > Bombina bombina. Next base: position 486,201,443 of record NC_069499.1, read on the forward strand.
TCCTCTAAGCAAGAAGGTAATACTTCTCAGGCCAAGCCAGCTTGGAGACCAATGCAAGGCTGGAACAAGGGAAAGCAGGCAAAGAAACCTGCCACTGCTACCAAGACAGCATGAAATATCGGCCCCCGATCCGGGACCGGATCCGGTGGGGGGCAGACTCTCTCTCTTCGCTCAGGCTTGGGCAAGAGATGTTCTGGATCCTTGGGCGCTAGAAATAGTCTCCCAGGGTTATCTTCTGGAATTCAAGGGACTTCCCCCAAGGGGAAGGTTCCACAGGTCTCAGTTGTCTTCAGACCACATAAAAAGACAGGCGTTCTTACTTTGCGTAGAAGACCTGTTAAAAATGGGAGTGATTCATCCTGTTCCATTGAGAGAACAAGGGATGGGGTTCTACTCCAATCTGTTCATAGTTCCCAAAAAAGAGGGAACATTCAGACCAATCCTAGATCTCAAGATCTTAAACAAATTTCTCAAGGTCCCATCTTTCAAGATGGAAACCATTCGAACTATCCTTCCTTCCATCCAGGAAGGTCAATTCATGACCACGGTGGATTTAAAGGATGCGTATCTACATATTCCTATCCACAAGGAACATCATCGGTTCCTAAGGTTTGCATTCCTGGACAAACATTACCAGTTCGTGGCGCTTCCTTTCGGATTAGCCACTGCTCCAAGGATTTTCACAAAGGTACTAGGGTCCCTTCTAGCTGTGCTAAGACCAAGGGGCATTGCAGTAGTACCTTACCTGGACGACATTCTGATTCAAGCGTCGTCCCTCCCTCGAGCAAAGGCTCACACGGACATCGTCCTGGCCTTTCTCAGATCGCACGGCTGGAAAGTGAACGTGGAAAAGAGTTCTCTATCCCCGTCAACAAGGGTTCCCTTCTTGGGAACAATTATAGACTCCTCAGAAATGAGGATTTTTCTAACAGAGGCCAGAAAGACAAAGCTCCTGGACTCTTGTCGAATACTTCATTCCGTTCCTCTTCCTTCCGTAGCTCAGTGCATGGAAGTGATCGGGTTGATGGTAGCGGCAATGGACATAGTTCCTTTTGCGCGCATTCATCTAAGACCGTTACAACTGTGCATGCTCAGTCAGTGGAATGGGGACTATACAGACTTGTCTCCAAAGATACAAGTAAATCAGAGGACCAGAGACTCACTCCGTTGGTGGCTGTCCCTGGACAACCTGTCACGAGGGATGACATTCCACAGACCAGAGTGGGTCATTGTCACGACCGACGCCAGTCTGATGGGCTGGGGCGCGGTCTGGGGATCCCTGAAAGCTCAGGGTCTTTGGTCTCGGGAAGAATCTCTTCTACCGATAAATATTCTGGAACTGAGAGCGATATTCAATGCTCTCAAGGCTTGGCCTCAGCTAGCGAGGACCAAGTTCATACGGTTTCAATCAGACAACATGACGACTGTTGCGTACATCAACCATCAGGGGGGAACAAGGAGTTCCCTAGCGATGGAAGAAGTGACCAAGATCATTCTATGGGCGGAGTCTCACTCCTGCCACCTGTCTGCTATCCACATCCCGGGAGTGGAAAATTGGGAAGCGGATTTTCTGAGTCGTCAGACATTGCATCCGGGGGAGTGGGAACTCCATCCGGAAATCTTTGCCCAAGTCACTCAACTTTGGGGCATTCCAGACATGGATCTGATGGCCTCTCGTCAGAACTTCAAAGTTCCTTGCTACGGGTCCAGATCCAGGGATCCCAAGGCGGCTCTAGTGGATGCACTAGTAGCACCTTGGACCTTCAAACTAGCTTATGTGTTCCCGCCGTTTCCTCTCATCCCCAGGCTGGTAGCCAGGATCAATCAGGAGAGGGCGTCGGTGATCTTGATAGCTCCTGCGTGGCCACGCAGGACTTGGTATGCAGATCTGGTGAATATGTCATCGGCTCCACCTTGGAAGCTACCTTTGAGACGAGACCTTCTTGTTCAGGGTCCGTTCGAACATCCGAATCTGGTTTCACTCCAGCTGACTGCTTGGAGATTGAACGCTTGATTTTATCGAAGCGAGGTTTCTCAGATTCTGTTATCGATACTCTTGTTCAGGCCAGAAAGCCTGTAACTAGAAAGATTTACCATAAAATTTGGAAAAAATATATCTGTTGGTGTGAATCTAAAGGATTCCCTTGGGACAAGGTTAAGATTCCTAGGATTCTATCCTTCCTTCAAGAAGGATTGGAAAAAGGATTATCGGCAAGTTCCCTGAAGGGACAGATTTCTGCCTTGTCGGTGTTACTTCACAAAAAACTGGCAGCTGTGCCAGATGTTCAAGCCTTTGTTCAGGCTCTGGTTAGAATCAAGCCTGTTTACAAACCTTTGACTCCTCCTTGGAGTCTCAATTTAGTTCTTTCAGTTCTTCAGGGGGTTCCGTTTGAACCCTTACATTCCGTTGATATTAAGTTATTATCTTGGAAAGTTTTGTTTTTAGTTGCAATTTCTTCTGCTAGAAGAGTTTCAGAATTATCTGCTCTGCAGTGTTCTCCTCCTTATCTGGTGTTTCATGCAGATAAGGTGGTTTTACGTACTAAACCTGGTTTTCTTCCAAAAGTTGTTTCTAACAAAAACATTAACCAGGAGATTATCGTACCTTCTCTGTGTCCGAAACCAGTTTCAAAGAAGGAACGCTTGTTGCACAATTTGGATGTTGTTCGCGCTCTAAAATTCTATTTAGATGCTACAAAGGATTTTAGACAAACATCTTCCCTGTTTGTTGTTTATTCAGGTAAAAGGAGAGGTCAAAAAGCAACTTCTACCTCTCTCTCTTTTTGGATTAAAAGCATCATCAGATTGGCTTACGAGACTGCCGGACGGCAGCCTCCCGAAAGAATCACGGCTCATTCCACTAGGGCTGTGGCTTCCACATGGGCCTTCAAGAACGAGGCTTCTGTTGATCAGATATGTAGGGCAGCGACTTGGTCTTCACTGCACACTTTTACCAAATTTTACAAGTTTGATACTTTTGCTTCTTCTGAGGCTATTTTTGGGAGAAAGGTTTTGCAAGCCGTGGTGCCTTCCATTTAGGTGACCTGATTTGCTCCCTCCCTTCATCCGTGTCCTAAAGCTTTGGTATTGGTTCCCACAAGTAAGGATGACGCCGTGGACCGGACACACCTATGTTGGAGAAAACAGAATTTATGTTTACCTGATAAATTTCTTTCTCCAACGGTGTGTCCGGTCCACGGCCCGCCCTGGTTTTTTAATCAGGTCTGATAATTTATTTTCTTTAACTACAGTCACCACGGTACCATATGGTTTCTCCTATGCTATTATTCCTCCTTAACGTCGGTCGAATGACTGGGGTAGGCGGAGCCTAGGAGGGATCATGTGACCAGCTTTGCTGGGCTCTTTGCCATTTCCTGTTGGGGAAGAGAATATCCCACAAGTAAGGATGACGCCGTGGACCGGACACACCGTTGGAGAAAGAAATTTATCAGGTAAACATAAATTCTGTTTTTGCATAGAAACAGTTATAGGGAAGGTAATCCACAGCTCAGCTGTGGCAGTTTTGTTGTGTCTGTTTAAAAAAAATGTTGTTTTTTTTTTTTTATCTGTTTTTTGCATTAAGGGGTTAATCATCCATTTGCAAGTGGGTGCAATGCTCTGTTAACTTATTACATGTACTGTAAAAATTTCGTTTGATTTACTGCCTTTTTTCACTGTTTTTCAAATTTTGACAAAATTTGTTTCTCTTAAAGGCACAGTAACGTTTGTTATATTTGCTTGTTAACTTGATTTAAAGTGTTTTCCAAGCTTACTAGTCTCTTTATTAGTTCTAACATGTCTAACATAGAGGAGGCTCTGTGTTTATTATGTTTAAAGCCATGGTGGAACCCCATTTTAGAATGTGTACCAGATGTACTGATTTCATGTTAAACAATATAAGATCATTTTTTGTATTTAAAAACATTATCACCAGAGGATTCTGTCGAGGGGGAAGTTATGCCGACTAACTCTCCCCACGTGTCAGACCCTTTGACTCCCGCTTTAGGGACTCACGCTCAAATGGCGCCAAGTACATCAAGGGCACCCATAGCGTTTATTTTACCAGAGGATTCTGTCGAGGGGGAAGTTATGCCGACTAACTCTCCCCACGTGTCAGACCCTTTGACTCCCGCTCCAGGGACTCCCGCTCAAATGGCGCTAAGTATATCAATGGCGCCCATAGCGTTTATTTTACAAGACATGGCAAAGGTTGTGTATAATACACTGGCAGCAGTATTAGTCAGACTACCTGAAATTAAAGGAAAGCAAAACAGCTCTGGGGGTAGATACAGTGCATACAGACGCTTTAAGAACCATGTCTGATACTACCTCACAATATGCTTAGTCTGTGGGTGATATTTGTGACTCAGGGAAGATGATTTAACCTGATTCTGATATTTCTACATTTAAAATTTATGCTTGAGAACCTCCACTTGTTGCTCAGGGAGGCTTTAGCTGCTCTGAATGAATGTGTACAATCGCAGTGCCAGAGAAATTGTGTAGACTGGATAAATAATATGCAGTGCCGGTGTGTACTTATGTTTTTCCAATACCTAAAGAGGTTTACTAAAATTTTTCATAAGGAATGGGATAGACTAGGTGTGCCGTTCTCTTCCCCTCCTATTTTTTAGAAGAATGTTTTCTAATAGTTGCCACCACACGGGACTTATGGCAGACAGTTCCTAAGGTGGAGAGAAGAGTTTCTACTCTAGCTAAGCGTACCACTACCTCTGGCGAGGACTGTTGTGCTTTTTTAGATCCAATGGATAAAAAATGTTTATTCAACAAGGTTTTATCCTGCAGCCCCTTGCACGCATTGCTCCTGTCACTGCTGCTGCGGCGTTCTGGTTTGAGTCTCTTGATGAGGCTTTACAGGCTCCATTGGATGAATATATTTGACAAGCTTAGAGCACTTAAGCTAGCCAATTCCTTTGTTTTCTGATGCCTTTGTTCCTTTGACTAGACTAACGGCTAAGAATTCTGTTTTTTACTATACTGGCGCGCAGAGCGCTATGGCTTATATCATGGTCAGCTGTCGTGACTTTAATAAATAAGCTACTTAACTTCCCTTCAAGGGGCAGACCCTATTCAGGCCTAGTTTGAAGGAGATTATTACTTATATCACTGGAGGAAAAGATCATGCCCTTCCTCAGGACAGGTCCAAATCAAGGGACAAAAAAGGCCTAATTTTCGTGCCTTTCGAAAATTCAAGGCAGGTGTGGCATCAACTTCCTCTAAGGCAAAATAAGAGGGAACTTTTGCTCAGTCCAAGGCGGTCTGGAGACAACCGGACCTGGAACAAAGATAAGCAGGTCAAGGAGCCTGCTGCTGCCTCTAAAACAGCATGAGGAACGGACCCCTATCTGGTAACGGATCCTATAGGGGGCAGACTTCATTCTTCGCCCAGGCGTGGGCAAGAGATGCCCAGGATCCCTGGGCATTGGAAATTATACCCCAGAGATATCTTCTGGATTTCAAAGCTTTCCCCCCCAAAAAAAGGGGAGTTTTTGCCTTTCACATTTATCTGCAAACCAGATAAAGAAAGAGACATTCTTGCATTGTGTACGTGACCCATTCAGTTCCAATAGAGGAACAGGGACACAGTTTTCCTCAAATCGGTTTGTGGTTCCCAAGGAAAGGAAACCTTCAGACCTATTTTGGATCTAAAAGATCTTAAACAAATTCTTTAGAATTCTATCATTTAAGATGGAAACTATTCGTACCATCTTAACTATGATCCAGGAGAGTCAATAGAGGACTACAATGGATTTGAAGGATGCTTATCCTCACATTACGATGCATAAAGATCACCATCGGTTTTTCAGGTTTGCCTTTCTAGACAGGCATTACCAGTTTGTAGCTCTTTCCTTTGGGTTAACTACAGCCTCTAGAATCTTTATGGAGGTTCTGGGGTCCCTTTGGCGGTCCTTAGGCCGCGGGGCATAGAAGTGGCCCCTTATTTAGACGACATCCTGATACAGGCGTCAAACATCCAAGTTGCCAAGTCTCATACGGACGTAGTACTGGCATTTCTGAGATCGCATGGGTGGAAAGTGAACAAGGAAAGAGTTCTCTATCCCCAATATCAAGGGTTTCCCTCCTAGGGATTCTGATAGATTTTGTAGAAATTAAAATTTACCTGACGGAGTCCAGGTTGTCAAAGTTTCTAAATTTCTGCCGTGTTCTTCATTCCATCCGCGCCCTTTGGTGGCTCAGTACATGAATGTAATCGGCTTAATGGTAGCGGCAAGGGACATAGTACCGTTTGCACGCCTACATTTCAGACCACTGCAACTATGCATGCTCAGCCAGAAGAACGGGGATTACACAGATTTGTTCTCCTGTTAAATCCGGACCAAGAAACCAGAGATTCTCTTCTCTGGTGACTATCTCGGGTCCATCTGTCCAAGGGTATGACCTTCCGCAGGTCAGATGGGACAATTGTTACAACAGATGCCAGCCTTTTAGGTTGGGATACAGTCTGGAACTCCCTGAAGGATCAGGGATAGTGGACTCAGGAGGAGACCCTCCTTCTAATGAATATTCTTGAACTGGGAGCGATATTCCATGCTCTTCAGACTTGGCCTCAGTTAGCAACTCTGAGGTACATCATATTTCAGTCGGACAATATCACGACTGTGGCTTACATCAACCATCAAGGGGGAACAGAAGTTCCCTAGCAATGTTAGAAGTCTTAAAATAATTCACTGGACAGAGACTCACTCTTGTCTAAAAGCTATCCCTATCCCAGGTGTTGAGAACTGGGAGGCAGATTTTCTAAGTCGTCAGACTTTTCATCCGGGGGAGTGGGAATTCCCTCCGGAGGGGTTTGCACAAGATCAAGCAGGAGAGTGCTTTGGTGCTTTTGACAGCGCCTGCGTGGCCATGCAGGACCTGGTATGCAGATCTGGTGGACATGTCATCCTTTCCACCACGGTCTCTGCTTCTGAGACAGGACCCTCTACCTCAGGGTCTTTTCAACCATCTAAATATAACTAATCTGAGATGGACTGCCTGGAGACAGAACGCTTGATGTTATCAAAGCATGGCTTCTCCGAGTCAGTAATTGATACCTTAATACAGGCATAAAAGCCTGTCTCTAGGAAAATTTAACATAAGATATGGTGTAAATATCTTATTGTTATGAATCCAAGGGTTACTCATGGAGTAAAGTCTGGATTCCCAGGATATTATCTTTTCTCCAAGATGATTTTGAGAAAAGGGTTGTCAGCTAGTTCTTTAAAAGGACAGATTTCTACTCTGTCTATTCTTTTGCACAAGCGTCTGGCAGGTATTCTAGACGTTCAGGCATTTGGTCAGGCTTTGGTTAGAACCAAGCCTGTGGTTAAAAATGTTGCTCCGCCATGGAGCTTAAAGCTGGTTCTTAAGGTTCTTCAAGGAGTTCCATTTGAACCTTTTCATTCCATAGATATCAAACTTCTATCTTGGAAAGTTCCTTTTTGGTAGCTATTTCCTCGGCTCATAGAGTCTCCGAGTTATCTGCGTTGCAATGTGATTCTCCTTATCTGGTTCTCCGTACGGATAAGGTAGTCCTGTGTACCAACCTGGGTTTTTACCTAAGTTGGTATCTAACAAGAATATCACTCAAGAGATTGTTGTTCCATTCTTGTATCCTAATCCTTCTTCAAAGAAGGAACGTCTATTACACAATTTGGACGTGGTTCGTGTTTTAAAGTTTTACTTACAAGCTACTACAGATTTTCATCAAACATTCACCTTGTTTGTTGTCTATTCTGGACAGAGGAGAGGTCAAAGGACTTCAGCAACCTCTCTGTCTTTTTGGTTAAAAAGCATAATTCATTTAGCTTATGAGACTGCTGGACAGCAGCCTCCTGAAGGGATTACAGCTCATTCTACTAGAGCTGTGGTTTTCACTTGGGCCTTTTTTAAATGTGGCTTCTGTTGAACAGATTACAAGACGGAGTCTTGGTCTGCGTTTCATACTTTTTTCAAATTTAACAAATTTGATACCTTGCTTCTTCGGAGGCTATTTTTGGGAGAAAGGGTTTTTTACAGGCAGTGGTAACTTCCGTTTAAGTACCTGCCTTGTCCCTCCCATCATCCGTGTACTTTAGCTTTGGTATTGGTATCCCATAAGTAATGGATGATCCGTGGACTGGATACACTTAACAAGAGAAAACATAATTTATGCTTACCTGATAAATTTATTTCTCTTGTAGTGTATCCAGTCCACGGCCCGCCCTGTCACTTTAAGGCAGGTAATTTTTCCATTAAACTACAGTCACCACTGCACCCTATGGTTAGGGGGAGGAGCTATGTAGCAGCTTTGCTGTGGGTGGACTCTTGCAACTTCCTGTTGGGAAGGAGAATATATCCCATAAGTAATGGATGATCCGTGGACTGGATACACTACAAGAGAAATAAATTTATCAGGTAAGCATAAATTATGTTATAACACAACACGGCCCGTGTGAACGGGCTTTAGGACTAGTAGATAATAAATAGTCACAGTCATGTGATCAGGGGGCTGTCAGAAGATGCTTAGATACTAGGTAATCACAGAGATAAAAAGTATATTAATATAACTATGTTAGTTATGCAAAACTGGGGAATGGTTAATAAAGGGATTATCTATCTTTAAAAACAATACAAATTATTTTGTAAACGAACCCTTTAAAAAGCACTTACAAATATATCCATGGTTACAAGTGCGGTACAAAAATACATTTGCATTATATAAAGGGACTTAGTGTAAAGCTAGTTGTTGGTGATGATTTAAATGTAATATATCAATTATATTAAAGGGACACTAAACCCCCAAAAAATTATTTCATGATTCAGATAGAGCATGTAATTTTAATCAACTTTCTAATTTACTCCTATTATCAAATTTTCTTCATTCTTTTGATATCTTTATTTGAAATGCAAGAATGTAAGTTTAGATGCCGGTCCATTTTTGGTGAACAACCTGGGTTGTTCTTGCTGTTTGGTGGATACATTCATCCGGATTGGATGAGACTCTTAAGCGCTTGTGCTTAATTACCCAATAAGGAAAGATAGTCTTACTATGTAGTTGGATTCAATGAGATCTATTTATTTTTAGAATTATAAATACATACAATAAAATTTAAAACAATAGAAATTGATTCTTAAAACAAATCTAACTGGTTGGCCAACCATACAGTGTGAATAAAATGTTATAATATGTTTTCCAATCCCTGTTACTTAGTGTGTTATACAAACATATCTGTATATTTGAATTTTTGAATTTTGGTTTAATTGCAGATATTTTTTATGGATTTGATATAGTGGACTTGTGAAGAAGTATGGTATCCACAAAGAATATTCGCAATATTAATTCTTAATTACCATATTTACCATATTCGTTTGTTTAAAGCTGAACATACATAATTAAAATAGCGTCAATGGTATCAACAATATAATTAAAATAGCGTCAATGGTATCAACAATAGTAACAAATAATAAAAGTGAAACAAAAATAAAGTGATACAGTAAAAATCGTATAAGTTATGAAAGATAAAGTCTTTCTGCCGTGATCGTTAGAGTAATTGTTAATTGCTTTTTGTTAAAAGCGCTGTTGTTAAGTCCTCCGTGGGGATAGTATGTGCGGGCGTGCTGCAACACGTTTTTATCTAATTGCTATATATATTGCGATTATAAGTCACTGTTAAGTAGTTTTGGTTATCTGTCCTTCACATTAACTTCCTTAGTTGGTGTAGGTATAATAAATCTTACCCGTTGTTTCTTTTGGGATACTTTGTTTCTGGTCTAGTTTCTTTTTGTACCCAATTCAATCTTTACTGTGATGAATGTGGATCGGAAGCCGGGATAGCCGCTGCCGGTGTTGTAGTGGTTTCAGTATGTCGAGTTGGTTTGTCTCTGCGATTACACACACTTGAAGAAGTAGATGCTGGGGTATTGTGGTAGTGTGCTTTAACCGTTAATCCTTTTGTCAGATGGCTGGGCTTTTTGCCTGGTTCAGGTTTTCAAAACCTCTTGAATTGTTGCGAATGTGTTCTGTTTAGATCCGTACTCTATTTGTTTCAGAGTATCCGATCTGCAGGTGTCCACAGGTTTCTTTAGGCCCAATTATTAGGTAAGGTATTTCAGTTGTTCTTGGCGGTCCTTTGAAAGGAGGACTAGGTGCTTTGAAGGTTGTTCTTGAACGCTTCAGAATATCTTTCAAGCGTATTTGTTGGTCCGTGGTTTGATGTAGTCTTGGCGGTCCACTTCGAAAGTGGACTATGAAAATGTTCAGTGTAGCAAGGAGTAGGCAACGCGTTTCAGCTGATTAATACAGCCTTTATCATGCTTGATAAAGGCTGTATTAATCAGCTGAAACGCGTTGCCTACTCCTTGCTACACTGAACATTTTCATAGTCCACTTTCGAAGTGGACCGCCAAGACTACATCAAACCACGGACCAACAAATACGCTTGAAAGATATTCTGAAGCGTTCAAGAACAACCTTCAAAGCACCTAGTCCTCCTTTCAAAGGACCGCCAAGAACAACTGAAATACCTTACCTAATAATTGGGCCTAAAGAAACCTGTGGACACCTGCAGATCGGATACTCTGAAACAAATAGAGTACGGATCTAAACAGAACACATTCGCAACAATTCAAGAGGTTTTGAAAACCTGAACCAGGCAAAAAGCCCAGCCATCTGACAAAAGGATTAACGGTTAAAGCACACTACCACAATACCCCAGCATCTACTTCTTCAAGTGTGTGTAATCGCAGAGACAAACCAACTCGACATACTGAAACCACTACAACACCGGCAGCGGCTATCCCGGCTTCCGATCCACATTCATCACAGTAAAGATTGAATTGGGTACAAAAAGAAACTAGACCAGAAACAAAGTATCCCAAAAGAAACAACGGGTAAGATTTATTATACCTACACCAACTAAGGAAGTTAATGTGAAGGACAGATAACCAAAACTACTTAACAGTGACTTATAATCGCAATATATATAGCAATTAGATAAAAACGTGTTGCAGCACGCCCGCACATACTATCCCCACGGAGGACTTAACAACAGCGCTTTTAACAAAAAGCAATTAACAATTACTCTAACGATCACGGCAGAAAGACTTTATCTTTCATAACTTATACGATTTTTACTGTATCACTTTATTTTTGTTTCACTTTTATTATTTGTTACTATTGTTGATACCATTGACGCTATTTTAATTATATTGTTGATACCATTGACGCTATTTTAATTATGTATGTTCAGCTTTAAACAAACGAATATGGTAAATATGGTAATTAAGAATTAATATTGCGAATATTCTTTGTGGATACCATACTTCTTCACAAGTCCACTATATCAAATCCATAAAAAATATCTGCAATTAAACCAAAATTCAAAAATTCAAATATACAGATATGTTTGTATAACACACTAAGTAACAGGGATTGGAAAACATATTATAACATTTTATTCACACTGTATGGTTGGCCAACCAGTTAGATTTGTTTTAAGAATCAATTTCTATTGTTTTAAATTTTATTGTATGTATTTATAATTCTAAAAATAAATAGATCTCATTGAATCCAACTACATAGTAAGACTATCTTTCCTTATTGGGTAATTAAGCACAAGCGCTTAAGAGTCTCATCCAATCCAGATTTTACCCCCACTTTGAAGTTTGTGAGATTACTTCTTCGAGACTCCCTAGCTTTTACCCCCACAGCGCATAGTTTATTAACCCAACACACGGATACATTCATCCACCAATATAAAAGTGCTGTCCGGAGTACTGAAACATTTTTTTAAAATAAAGATAGCAAGAGAACAAAGAAAAATTGATAAAAGGGGTAAATTACAAAGTTGCTTAAAATTGCATGCTCTATCTGAATCACAAAAGAAAAAAATCTGGGTTTAGTGTCGCTTTAAGTAAATGAGGTTCAAAAACTATTCTCTGTCAATAGATGAAGAAAACAACTAATCAAATGCCACAAGGTTTTCAATCACTGTACAATGTTTCAAAGCTTTTGGAGGAGCAAGGCACATAACCCTTGTTAAGATGACTCAGTTGTTGGTTGGCAAATCAATCTGGCACAATTCTCTCCAAAACCTCTGGAGGTCCACAATTGATGACCCCTGCTCTAGATCTATCAACCAGAGTTTTGTTACAAACCTGCTGAGGCAAGAATCTCAGCAAGACTGTTATGGCAGTCAGGAATATCAAAATGAAGCTTCATCCTTGATCAAGGGATTGCATAGTTGTTCCAGGTTTTATTGTGGACAATAGAACATGAATTCAAAGGTTTTGTAAAATATTTGACTTACCATCGGCTAGATTTAGAGTTTTGTCGGTAACGACCCGCGTAGCTAACGCATGCTTTTTTTTCCCCGCACCTTTTAAATACCGCTGGTATTTAGAGTTCACAGAATGGCTGCGTTTTCAGTGCGTTAGGCTCCAAAAAGGGAGCGTAGAGCATAATTTACCGCCACTGCAACTCTAAATACCAGCGGTGCTTACAGACGCGGCCAGCTTCAAAAACATGCTCGTGCACGATTCCCCCATAGGAAACAATGGGGCTGTTTGAGCTGAAAAAAAACCTAACACCTGCAAAAAAGCAGCGTTCAGCTCCTAACGCAGCCCCATTGTTTCCTATGGGGAAACACTTCCTAAGTCTGCACCTAACACTCTAACATGTACCCCGAGTCTAAACACCCCTAACCTTACACTTATTAACCCCTAATCTGCCGCCTCCGCTATCGCTGACCCCTGCATATTATTATTAACCCCTAATCTGCCGCTCCGTACACCGCCGCAACCTACGTTATCCCTATGTACCCCTAATCTGCTGCCCCTAACACCGCCGACCCCTATATTATATTTATTAACCACTAATCTGCCGCCCCTAACGTCGCCTCCACCTACCTACAATAATTAACCCCTAATCTGCCGACCGGACCGCACCGCTACTCTAATAAATGTATTAACCCCTAAAGCTAAGTCTAACCCTAACACTAACACCCCCCTAAGTTAAATATAATTTAAATCTAACGAAATAAATTAACTCTTATTAAATAAATTATTCCTATTTAAAGCTAAATACTTACCTGTAAAATAAACCCTAATATAGCTACAATATAAATTATAATTATATTGTAGCTATTTTAGGATTAATATTTATTTTACAGGCAACTTTGTAATTATTTTAACCAGGTACAATAGCTTTTAAATAGTTAATAACTATTTAATAGTTACCTAGTTAAAATAATTACAAAATTACCTGTAAAATAAATCATAACCTAAGTTACAATTAAACCTAACACTACACTATCAATTGTAGGTAGTTTATTTAATTAATTTATTGATAGTGTAGTGTTAGGTTTAATTGTAGATAATTGTAGGTAGTTTATTTAATTTATTTATTATCTACAATTAAACCTAACACTACACTATCAATAAATTAATTAAATAAAATACCTACAAATAAATACAATGAAATAAACTAACTAAAGTACAAAAAATAAAAAAAAACTAAGTTACAAAAAATAAAAAAATATTTACAAACATTAGAAAAATATTACAACAATTTTAAACTAATTACACCTACTCTAAGCCCCCTAATAAAATAACAAAGACCCCCAAAATAAAAAAATGCCCTACCCTATTCTAAAATTAAAATAGAAAAGCTCTTTTACCTTACCAGCCCTGAAAAGGGCCCTTTGCGGGGCATGCCCCAAAGAATTCAGCTCTTTTGCCTGTAAAAAAACAAACATACAATACCCCCCCCAACATTACAACCCACCACCCACATACCCCTAATCTAACCCAAACCCCCCTTAAATAAACCTAACACTAAGCCCCTGAAGATCTCCCTACCTTGTCTTCACTACGCCGGGTTCACCGATCGATCCAGAAGAGCCTCTGATGTCTTGATCCAAGCCCAAGCGGGGGGATGAAGATGTCCATGATCCGGCTGAAGTCTTCATCCAAGCGGGAGCTGAAGAGGTCCATGATCCGACTGAAGTCTTCTATCAAGCGACATCTTCAATCTTCTTTCTTCCGGATCCATGTAGTTCATCCCGCCGACGCGGAACATCCATCTTCACCAACGACTTCCCGACGAATGACGGTTCCTTTAAGGGACATCATCCAAGATGGCGTCCCTCGAATTCCGATTGGCTGATAGGATTCTATCAGCCAATCGGAATTAAGGTAGGAAAATTCTGATTGGCTGATGGAATCAGCCAATCAGATTCAAGTTCAATCTGATAGCCCAAAACCAGCGTTAGGAGCCTCTAACGCTGGTTTTGACGACTAACGCCAAACTCTAAATCTAGCCGCATGTGAGGTCATAATGTTGTTGGTGTTTGATGGAATATAGGTACTTATTGGAAGTGTTATACACCTAAGGTGCACTGTCATCTCTATGGATCACTTTCATTGATTTGCAGCTGAAATTAGCTCAGGAGAAGTGGTCTGGTTAGAAGGTCTAGCTTAGATTTACTGTTCTGGACTTCTCTGCTGTGTGCACCGGTCTGTAGACCTGGACATTCAGCTGTTCTAGTCTAGTGTACAGATTTATTCTGCAACCATAACTGTAATTACTTATATCATCCAGCATGTAGGTGTTGTGTACTAGTGGCTAAGAAATAATATAAATATTTGACACTACAGAGTATCATGAAAAGAACAAAAAAAAGACATATTTTCTTCAAACTTTCAGAAGTGTCAGATGAAGATCCAGTCAATCAACATTTTTTTAGATTTTTGTTTTTTTTTTTTGGTACAGTTATGTTTCACCTCTGGAAATGCTCATTATTCCTGAAATAGTAAGAAACTGCAGCTGTCCAGTATGAAATTAGGCTATTATACATATGTAACATTTTCTCTCCCACTTTCAACTTCTTTTTTCTTGTCTGATAAATTATTAAATTTCCAACTGTTTATATACATTTAATGTGTGTGCATTTGCCATATTTATTTTAAAATCCAATTTAAAACACCATGTCTGTCAATCTGAATGCTAACATGTTTAGGCAAGTGTATGAAATATAATAGTAAGAAAAAGAAACACATTACTGCTGTAGGTAAGACACAGGTTTTGAAATTGATGTTTAATCACAAAATCATGTGTAGCACTGGGAAATGAAATGGTTTAACATTAAACAATGATTATTAACAAATAATCTTTCATTGTAGGATTTCCTCTGATACCTGCTTGTATACACGCTGTTGCAAGAAGCTTATATTACAACGACAAGTAAGTATAAATAATTAAAGGGACAGTAAAGTCAAAATTAAAGAATTTTAAACTACTTTCCAATTTACTTTTTTCCATCAAATTTACTGTTCTCTTGGTATTCTTTGTTGAAAACTAAACCTAGGTAGGATTACATGCTAATGTTTAAGCCCTTGAAAGCCGCCTCCTGACAGTTTTTCACAGCTAGACAGCGCTAGTTCATGTGTGAGCATATAGATAACATTGTGCTCACTAATTGGCTAAAATGCAAATCTGTCAAAATAACTGAAATAAGGGGGCAGTCTGCAGATTAGATACAAGGTAATCACAGAGGGAAAAACTATATTAATTTAACCGTGTTGGTTATGCAAAACTGGGGAATTGGTAAAAAAAGGGATTATCTATCTTTTTAAACTATTTTCAAATAGACTGCGCAATCATTTGTCACTTTAAATACGTATATTTATATCTGATCATTTTTTTATTTTTTTTATCTAGCTGCTGGATTAGTTCTGACACTCAGTTGCTATATATCATTCACGGACCCATTTGCGCTGCTCTTTTGGTATGTATTTTGTTTTCTCAGATTGTTATATTTTTTTTTGCCTAAGTCTTATTACAGTGTTTGCCAAGCTAGGTGATATGGCCAAATGGCCCACTGCAGTTATGTCCTGGATATATAAAAAACAATCGACTCATAAAGACCGTTTCCAAGTGTACATGAGCTTCATTCATCCTAAAGATCAGTTATTCTTAATATTGCTCGGTTTGTTTCTAGAATACAGGTTACTGCTGAAACTGTATGCAACTATTCCTTCCAGATTGTGGCCCTCTATTTCCTGTATTCTGGTATCCACCCCCTCCCCCCACAACACACACACTCACACACTCACACACACACACACACACATACATACACACACATACACACACTCACACAAAACTCACTCCTACACACACACACACACACACAAACATACCCACACATACACATACTCACACACACACACAACTCACTCCTACACACACACACACACACACACACTCCTACACACACACACACACACACATACACACAACTCACACACACATACATACACACTCACACACACACACATACATACACACACACACATACACACACACTCCTACACACACATACACACAACTCACTCCTACACACACACACACACACACAAACATACCCACACATACTCACACACACACACACACACAACTCACTCCTACACACACACACACACACACACAACTCACTCCTACACACACACACATACACACAACTCACTCCTACACACACACATACACTCACACACACACATACATACATACACACACACAATATGTATTTTATTGAAACATTTTGGGGTTATTGAAACATGAACTATACAATGTGAGACATAGCATAGTTGTGAGGGATGGAGTGGGGGAATGGACCTTTACAGCAATAAGTTGACTCCCAGCAAAAAGTTTTTACAAGTTGCCACCTAGTGTTAACCCGCAAAGATTTATTAAAAATATTATCATGGAAGGTATATGTCTTCAGTTAACTACTGTGTACTTAAGCAAAAGTGCTCCATATCTGTTCATTAACTGATACAATGGGCAGGAAGAAGCATGGCGTCACCACAATGTGTAACGTGAGCAAGAGTGTAAAGGATAAAGCATCAGCAAACACATATTAGAATAAAAGCCAAGCAATAATCTCTGCTGTTCTGCTGCATTTGTCAGTACATTTACACTACACCATGTAACATGCCCACTGCATTAAAAAGGTACCAGTTTAACCTCTCTCTTCCTGAAAAGGGTTTGTGTAGTTTAAGGACATTGTGAAGTGATCTTGAATGTCTTCTTATTTCTTTATGGAATAAAGTCATTATCTTCACACCATAATTGAAAAGGAGAATTATTTGAACTGTGTAATTAAAGAAAATGAACTTTAGAAACAGGAGGTCTGTGATCATATATAGACTAACTCCGCTTACTGAGGCTCATAAACGCTGCAGCACACTGGAGGGATGTTACAAAACTACACAGCTGCAAATACTGAGGAAAAAAATATTTATTTAGGAAATCATAAGTTTCTTAAAAGTCTGTTTTCCCAAATAAACATGTTTTTTTCAGTATTTACTGCTGTGCAGTTTTGTAACATCCCTCCATGTGCACTGCCTGAGCCAAACTGATTATAAAACCAAATGTCGCCTTCCAGCCAAGCCAAATAAGCAGGCAGGTTCCCTCCAAAAAAGGACACAGACTTGTTTGACAGCAGACTGTACCTGTTCACAACAGTCGCACTCCACTGGCTGCACATGGAAAATGTAAACTCTTGTCATCTCTTCCCAATGCGCCAACCTCAACCATATCCTAAAGTGGGTAGGAAGAGGATTGCTATGCACAACAGCACTTTATTGTGCTCTGGCATAACGATTCTCAGAAGAAAGAATTTCCTTTTAAACTTATGTGATAGTTCTATTATGTCATACCCCCTATGCCTATGTATTCATATCTAGGCCATAAAGTATTGTTCTAAAGTTTGTTTTTGACCTTTTTGTAGAGCCGCTTAGTACAATTTCTAGTACATTTATGTCCTTCTAAAGATAATGTTTCCAAAATCATTGCCTGTATTCTAGTTGTATGAATTCGTTTAATCGTTCTACTTCTCAGGAACAAGACATTACTTAAAGTCATATGGCTAAGTGTAAGATATATTGCTAGTTAAACTGTTCATTGCTACTAATAGGTTAATGGATTGTAAAACACAAGTAAGACACTAATATTAAGTAATACATTGGTTCAGTGTTGTAACCATAGAGTCAAATAAAAATCCCATACTGCAACACACCCAGCTATTTGGCCTCAGCATAATGTTTTCAAAAAAGTTTGTCATATGTTTTAAGAGAAGAAATCCTCCCATTTTTTTCTGTGAGATTGGATTTTTATTGAGGCCCCTGCACCAATCGCAGAGCACATATGGACATATATATATATATATATATATATATATATATATATATACACACTGTTCAAATGCATCATGCACATGTTTGGAATGCAATGTTACATTGAAAAGCTTGTATTTTAATACTGAGCATTTAGCACAATCTTTTTAATTATTTTTTTTAGGTAAATCTGTTTTTTCTTTTGAATATTGTACGTGTCCTGATAACAAAATTAAAAGTTACGCATCAAGCAGAATCAAACCTGTACATGAAAGCTGTACGAGCAACCCTTATCCTTGTGCCTCTTCTTGGAATTGAATTTGTATTATTCCCATGGAAACCTGAGGGACGGATTGCGGAGGAGGTCTATGATTATGTTATGCATATCCTTATTCATTATCAGGTAACATATTGAAATATTTATGTCTTGGCTGCGTTAAAACAACACTAACAGATGACAAATGGTCATTTAAAATGTGTTATTGATCAAAACTTGCCTTATGCCTTATTATGTCAATGTGTTTATCTGCTTTAAAAACCTGAGCAATTTCTGAAAATATGTGAGCATTTACTAAAGGGTAGTTCTGTTTGTCAGTAGTGATTTTCTGACTATATAGATAAGAACTTTCTATGGGGCTGTAATCCCATATTCCATATAGTAGAGAGCCCTCTGCGTGTTACCTAGATGATTATATCACTTCCAAGGTCAGAATAAGGAAGAATTGCCAGATGTTGGAGTTCACAGCTGAGGGAGGCGCATAGCTGATAAATAAAAGCAATATTCAGACCTTATAGAAGGTTTTACTATGTCAGTGAGTTACTAGAGCGTTAGACAGCAGATACAAATCAGAGGTTTGCCATATTTCCTTCTGAAGTGCTTATTGATTCTTATATATACCAGGCATACTATAATGTAATAGTATTTGTCCCTTCTAACTCGAATGAAAGAAAAAGTGCTTCTGCAACTGCGCCTGAACGTTTTACCCTTGTTCTAGTGTTAAAAATATATTTTCTCCAACATAGGTGTGTCCGGTCCACGGCGTCATCCTTACTTGTGGGATATTCTCCTCCCCAACAGGAAATGGCAAAGAGCCCAGCAAAGCTGGTCACATGATCCCTCCTAGGCTCCGCCTACCCCAGTCATTCTCTTTGCCGTTGTACAGGCAACATCTCCACGGAGATGGCTTAGAGTTTTTTAGTGTTTAACTGTAGTTTTTATTATTCAATCAAGAGTTTGTTATTTTGAAATAGTGCTGGTATGTACTATTTACTCAGAAACAGAAAGGAGATGAAGATTTCTGTTTGTATGAGGAAAATGATTTTAGCAACCGTAACTAAAATCCATGGCTGTTCCACACAGGACTGTTGAGAGCAATTAACTTCAGTTGGGGGAACAGTATGCAGTCTCTTGCTGCTTGAGGTATGACACATTCTAACAAGACGATGTAATGCTGGAAGCTGTCATTTTCCCTATGGGATCCGGTAAGCCATGTTTATTACGATCGTAAATAAGGGCTTCACAAGGGCTTATTAAGACTGTAGACTTTTCTGGGCTAAATCGATTCATTATTAACACATATTTAGCCTTGAGGAATCATTTTATCTGGGTATTTTGATATAAAAATATCGGCAGGCACTATATTAGACACCTTATACCTTAGGGGCTTTCCCAAAGCATAAGCAGAGCCTCATTTTCGCGCCGGTGTGGCGCACTTGTTTTTGAGAGGCATGGCATGCAGTCGCATGTGTGAGGAGCTCTGATACTTAGAAAAGACTTTCTGAAGGCGTCATTTGGTATCGTATTCCCCTTTGGGCTTGGTTGGGTCTCAGCAAAGCAGATACCAGGGACTGTAAAGGGGTTAAAGTTTATAACGGCTCCGGTTCCGTTATTTTAAGGGTTAAAGCTTCCAAATTTGGTGTGCAATACTTTTAAGGCTTTAAGACACTGTGGTGAAAATTTGGTGAATTTTGGACAATTCCTTCATGTTTTTTCGCAATTGCAGTAATAAAGTGTGTTCAGTTTAAAATTTAAAGTGACAGTAACGATTTTATTTTAAAACGTTTTTGTACTTTGCTATCAAGTTTATGCCTGTTTAACATGTCTGAACTACCAGATAGACTGTGTTCTGAATGTGGGGAAGCCAGAATTCCTATTCATTTAAATAAATGTGATTTATGTGATAATGACAATGATGCCCAAGATGATTCCTCAAGTGAGGGGAGTAAGCATGGTACTGCATCATTCCCTCCTTCGTCTACACGAGTCTTGCCCACTCAGGAGGCCCCTAGTACATCTAGCGCGCCAATACTCCTTACTATGCAACAATTAACGGCTGTAATGGATAATTCTGTCAAAAACATTTTAGCCCAAATGAACACTTGTCAGCGTAAGCGCGGCTGCTCTGTTTTAGATACTGAAGAGCATGGCAACGCTGATACTAATATCTCTGAAGGGCCCCTAACCCAGTCTGATGGGGCCAGGGAGGTTTTGTCTGAGGGAGAAATTACTGATTCAGGGAATATTTCTCAACAGGCTGAACCTGATGTGATTGCATTTAAATTTAAGTTGGAACATCTCCGCATTCTGCTTAAGGAGGTATTATCCACTCTGGATGATTGTGACAAGTTGGTCATCCCAGAGAAACTATGTAAAATGGACAAGTTCCTAGAGGTGCCGGGGCTCCCAGAAGCTTTTCCTATACCCAAGCGGGTGGCGGACATTGTTAATAAAGAATGGGAAAGGCCCGGTATTCCTTTCGTCCCTCCCCCCATATTTAAAAAATTGTTTCCTTTGGTCGACCCCAGAAAGGACTTATGGCAGACAGTCCCAAAGGTCGAGGGAGCGGTTTCCACTTTAAACAAACGCACCACTATACCCATAGAGGATAGTTGTGCTTTCAAAGATCCTATGGATAAAAAATTAGAAGGTTTGCTTAAAAAGATGTTTGTTCAGCAGGGTTACCTTCTACAACCAATTGCATGCATTGTCCCTGTCGCTACAGCCGCATGTTTCTGGTTCGATGAGCTGATAAAGGCGGTCGATAGTGATTCTCCTCCTTATGAGGAGATTATGGACAGAATCAATGCTCTCAAATTGGCTAATTCTTTCACCCTAGACGCCACTTTGCAATTGGCTAGGTTAGCGGCTAAGAATTCTGGGTTTGCTATTGTGGCGCGCAGAGCGCTTTGGTTGAAATCTTGGTCGGCTGATGCGTCTTCCAAGAACAAGCTACTTAACATTCCTTTCAAGGGGAAAACGTTGTTTGGCCCTGACTTGAAAGAGATTATCTCTGATATCACTGGGGGTAAGGGCCACGCCCTTCCTCAGGATCGGCCTTTCAAGGCAAAAAATAAACCTAATTTTCGTCCCTTTCGTAGAAACGGACCAGCCCGAGGTGCTACGTCCTCTAAGCAAGAGGGTAATACTTCTCAAGCCAAGCCAGCTTGGAGACCAATGCAAGGCTGGAACAAGGGAAAGCAGGCCAAGAAACCTGCCACTGCTACCAAGACTGCATGAAATGTTGGCCCCCGATCCGGGACCGGATCTGGTGGGGGGCAGACTCTCTCTCTTCGCTCAGGCTTGGGCAAGAGATGTTCTGGATCCTTGGGCGCTAGAAATAGTCTCCCAAGGTTATCTTCTGGAATTCAAGGGACTTCCCCCAAGGGGGAGGTTCCACAGGTCTCAGTTATCTTCAGACCACATAAAAAGACAGGCATTCTTACATTGTGTAGAAGACCTGTTAAAAATGGGAGTGATTCATCCTGTTCCATTAAGAGAACAAGGGATGGGGTTCTACTCCAATCTGTTCATAGTTCCCAAAAAAGAGGGAACGTTCAGACCAATCTTAGATCTCAAGATCTTAAACAAGTTTCTCAAGGTTCCATCGTTCAAGATGGAAACCATTCGAACTATTCTTCCTTCCATCCAGGAAGGTCAATTCATGACCACGGTGGATTTAAAGGATGCGTATCTACATATTCCTATCCACAAGGAACATCATCGGTTCCTAAGGTTCGCATTCCTGGACAAGCATTACCAGTTCGTGGCGCTTCCTTTCGGATTAGCCACTGCTCCAAGGATTTTCACAAAGGTACTAGGGTCCCTTCTAGCTGTGCTAAGACCAAGGGGCATTGCTGTAGTACCTTACTTGGACGACATTCTGATTCAAGCGTCGTCCCTTCCTCAAGCAAAGGCTCACACGGACATCGTCCTGGCCTTTCTCAGATCTCACGGATGGAAAGTGAACGTGGAAAAGAGTTCTCTATCTCCGTCAACAAGGGTTCCCTTCTTGGGAACAATAATAGACTCCTTAGAAATGAGGATATTTCTGACAGAGGCCAGAAAAACAAAGCTTCTAGACTCTTGTCGGATACTTCATTCCGTTCCTTTTCCTTCCATAGCTCAGTGCATGGAAGTGATCGGGTTGATGGTAGCGGCTATGGACATAGTTCCTTTTGCGCGCATTCATCTAAGACCATTACAACTGTGCATGCTCAGTCAGTGGAATGGGGATTATACAGACTTGTCTCCGAAGATACAAGTAAATCAGAGGACCAGAGACTCACTCCGTTGGTGGCTGTCCCTGGACAACCTGTCACAAGGGATGACATTCCGCAGACCAGAGTGGGTCATTGTCACGACCGACGCCAGTCTGATGGGCTGGGGCGCGGTCTGGGGATCCCTGAAAGCTCAGGGTCTTTGGTCTCGGGAAGAATCTCTTCTACCGATAAATATTCTGGAACTGAGAGCGATATTCAATGCTCTCAAGGCTTGGCCTCAGCTAGCGAGGGCCAAGTTCATACGGTTTCAATCAGACAACATGACAACTGTTGCGTACATCAACCATCAGGGGGGAACAAGGAGTTCCCTAGCGATGGAAGAAGTGACCAAAATCATTCTATGGGCGGAGTCTCACTCCTGCCACCTGTCCGCTATCCACATCCCAGGAGTGGAAAATTGGGAAGCGGATTTTCTGAGTCGTCAGACATTGCATCCGGGGGAGTGGGAACTCCATCCGGAAATCTTTGCCCAAGTCACTCAGCTGTGGGGCATTCCAGACATGGATCTGATGGCCTCTCGTCAGAACTTCAAAGTTCCTTGCTACGGGTCCAGATCCAGGGATCCCAAGGCGGCTCTAGTGGATGCACTAGTAGCACCTTGGACTTTCAAACTAGCTTATGTGTTCCCGCCGTTCCCTCTCATCCCCAGGCTGGTAGCCAGGATCAATCAGGAGAGGGCGTCGGTGATCTTGATAGCTCCTGCGTGGCCACGCAGGACTTGGTATGCAGATCTGGTGAATATGTCATCGGCTCCACCTTGGAAGCTACCTTTGAGACGAGACCTTCTTGTTCAGGGTCCGTTCGAACATCCGAACCTGGTTTCACTCCAGCTGACTGCTTGGAGATTGAACGCTTGATCTTATCGAAGCGAGGGTTCTCAGATTCTGTTATCGATACTCTTGTTCAGGCCAGAAAGCCTGTAACTAGAAAGATTTACCACAAAATTTGGAAAAAATATATCTGTTGGTGTGAATCTAAAGGATTCCCTTGGGACAAGGTTAAGATTCCTAAGATTCTATCCTTCCTTCAAGAAGGATTGGAAAAAGGATTATCTGCAAGTTCCCTGAAGGGACAGATTTCTGCCTTGTCTGTGTTACTTCACAAAAAGCTGGCAGCTGTGCCAGATGTTCAAGCCTTTGTTCAGGCTCTGGTTAGAATTAAGCCTGTTTACAAACCTTTGACTCCTCCTTGGAGTCTCAATTTAGTTCTTTCAGTTCTTCAGGGGGTTCCGTTTGAACCCTTACATTCCGTTGATATTAAGTTATTATCTTGGAAAGTTTTGTTTTTAGTTGCAATTTCTTCTGCTAGAAGAGTTTCAGAATTATCTGCTCTGCAGTGTTCTCCTCCTTATCTGGTGTTCCATGCAGATAAGGTGGTTTTACGTACTAAACCTGGTTTTCTTCCAAAAGTTGTTTCTAACAAAAACATTAACCAGGAGATTATCGTACCTTCTCTGTGTCCGAAACCAGTTTCAAAGAAGGAACGTTTGTTGCACAATTTGGATGTTGTTCGCGCTCTAAAATTCTATTTAGATGCTACAAAGGATTTTAGACAAACATCTTCCTTGTTTGTTGTTTATTCTGGTAAAAGGAGAGGTCAAAAAGCAACTTCTACCTCTCTCTCTTTTTGGATTAAAAGCATCATCAGATTGGCTTACGAGACTGCCGGACGGCAGCCTCCCGAAAGAATCACAGCTCATTCCACTAGGGCTGTGGCTTCCACATGGGCCTTCAAGAACGAGGCTTCTGTTGATCAGATATGTAGGGCAGCGACTTGGTCTTCACTGCACACTTTTACCAAATTTTACAAGTTTGATACTTTTGCTTCTTCTGAGGCTATTTTTGGGAGAAAGGTTTTGCAAGTCGTGGTGCCTTCCATTTAGGTGACCTGATTTGCTCCCTCCCTTCATCCGTGTCCTAAAGCTTTGGTATTGGTTCCCACAAGTAAGGATGACGCCGTGGACCGGACACACCTATGTTGGAGAAAACAGAATTTATGTTTACCTGATAAATTACTTTCTCCAACGGTGTGTCCGGTCCACGGCCCGCCCTGGTTTTTTTAATCAGGTCTGATAATTTATTTTCTTTAACTACAGTCACCACGGTACCATATGGTTTCTCCTATGCAAATATTCCTCCTTAACGTCGGTCGAATGACTGGGGTAGGCGGAGCCTAGGAGGGATCATGTGACCAGCTTTGCTGGGCTCTTTGCCATTTCCTGTTGGGGAGGAGAATATCCCACAAGTAAGGATGACGCCGTGGACCGGACACACCGTTGGAGAAAGTAATTTATCAGGTAAACATAAATTCTGTTATTCCTCAGCTATACATTAAAGGGATAGAAAAGTCAAAAGTGAAATGTGCATGGGTGCATTTAAATTTTAAATAGAAGTTAGATCCTCTTCTAAAATTCAAAACGTAATTATTTCCCATGCCCTCCGTTTATGGGATAGAATACGTCCGCTGCCACAGATAGCCCCTCATCCCTCTCCCATTCATTCTCTCACAGGCCTGCTAGCGGCCCTCAGAGACTCGCATCCTCGTTTGTGGCAAGAACACGGAATAAAATGTGTTGCGGATCTGTTTCTTAACGGGCAATTCATCACGACTTTGCAGTTTTCCTATACCTATAACCCATTGCAGCTTTTGAAATTTGAGTTTTGGAGACTTAGGAGTCTGTTGAAGTCGTGGGGGTTACTAGGACAGCCCCTTCGGGAACTCACTATGTGGGGAAAAAAGATGGATTAATAATGTGAAGGTGCCTCGAGCTCTCTCGGTCTCTTATAGAGATCTATTGAACTCTCCTACCTTTTATAAATCAGCTTATATCTTGGCTTGGGAGAGTGCTCTTCATTTTCGTGTGGAGCAAGATGATTGGTCCAAAGCCGTGGCACTTACTAAACAGGCACTCCATTGTGTCACCTTGCTAGAACTATATATCAAAGTCTGCACACAGTGGCACCTCACTCCACTTAGGCTCTTTAAAATCTCTCACGTTAATTCTCCTCTGTGCTGGAGAGGCTGTGGATTGGTGGGATCGCCAGCCCACATATGGTGGGAATGCCCGATTTTGAAACCCTTCTGGAGTGAGATCTCGCATAGATGTATAAACTTAGTTCCCCTTCTGGAGAGTTCCCCACATACTGCTCTGCTACACCTAAATATAGTAACAGCTTCGACTCCAAAGACCCTTCTTAGTATATACATTCTTACCTCAGCCAAATTAGCAATAGCCAGACTCTGGAAGCAACAAGCCCCGCCCACGTGGGGTGACATAGTTAAAACTATGACCTATTTAGAGGTTATGGAAGGCCCGATTTTTACCCAACAAAACAAGATATTCTTACATTCAGAGATATGGGAAACATGGAAACAACTTGAGAGGTCTTTGTAACTGGTCAAGTCTTAGGGGGAAACCCGAAAACTAGAAACAGATAATTGAGCTTAACAATTCCTTCCCTCCCCTTTTTTTTTTTTCTCTCTCTCTCTTTTCCTCCTCTCCCCATCTTCCTCCTCTCCCCTCGTACCTACCCCGCTACCCCAATTTCTCCTAGGTTACTCTTACCAGCTATTAGGTATAACGTCCCACTTAGGGATTTTGTGCCTTAGTTCTCCTTATCGTATGCTGACAGAACGTTTTGTTTTCACGTGCTAGCTTTATAGCTATATTGTACTTTTTTTTTTTCTCTTTCATTATGTATTCTATTACGGTTATGTACAATCTAATTCTCTTTGTCCAACTAGGCCCAAAAGTGGCCTGTTAACTACCTGCTATGTTTAAAGTTTAACAGAAAGAGTTTAAAATGGAGGTTTAGTGAGTCTACAGAGTTTAAGACTTGAACACTTGAGCATATGTCTTTCCTGTTCTAATTATTTCTGTATTTGCTTGATGCCTATTTGAAGCTCTGTAATTTATTTCGCAAGAAATGTATTGTATATTCTCCCTGAACCTCAGTAAAAACTATTTAAAAAAAAAAAAAAAAAAAAAAATTTTTAAATAGAAGCATTTTTGCAATAAACGTCCATTAGCAAAAATTCCTAAGGTTATTACTGTTATTTCAGCAGCATATGCACATATGCTGTGTTTGCCCTGTGCACCAGCATACAAACAACACATCTTCTCAGAGAATCAGCAGTGGCTTGTATGACACAATACACATCCCTGGCAGCCCTTTTGTTGGCATCGTGTTTAAATCCTTATCCTCGTTTTTTATCTATAATCATCTATCTCCCTTATTTGTCTAAACTTTTCATATTAAAGTCAAAGTAAAGTCAAAATTAAACTTTTATGCTTTAGATAGGACATTCACTTTTAAACAACTTTCCAATTTATTTTTATCATCAAATGGGACAGTTCTTCACAGACAATGCTAGTTTTTGTGTGCCATTTCGATAGCATTGGGCTCACTCCCGTGGAGTTATTTATGAGTCAGCACCGATTGGCTAAAATGCATGTCTGGCAAAAGAACTGAGATAAGGGGTCAATCTACAGAGGTTAAAGGTATAGGAAAGTCACAATTAAACTTGCATGATTCAGATAGAGCATGTCATTTTAAGACACTTTTAAATTCACTTCTATTTTCAAATGTGCTTTTTTCTTTTGTATTCTTGTTAAAAAATTAATACGCACATATCATACACTAGTGGGAGATGCTGCTAATTGGTGCCTGCACACATTTGTCTCTTGTGATTGGCTAAATAGATATTTTCAGCTTCCTGTCAGTAGTGCAATGCTGTCCCTTCAGCAATGGATAACAAGAGAATGAAGAAAATGTTATAATAAAATTAAATTGGAAAGTATTTTAAAATTGTATGTTCTATCTGAATCATAAAAGAAAATGTGGGTGTTTACTGTCCCTTTAAGATAAAAGGTAATAACAAAGGTAAAAGATGTTTTAATATAACCGTATTGGTTATGCAAAATTGGGGAATGGATAATAAAGGGAATATCTATCTTTTTTAAACAATACAATTTTTCAAGTAGACTGCCCCTTTGAGGTCACAAAGTAATT
Organism: Bombina bombina; assembly: GCF_027579735.1. Taxonomy (NCBI): domain Eukaryota; kingdom Metazoa; phylum Chordata; class Amphibia; order Anura; family Bombinatoridae; genus Bombina; species Bombina bombina. Next base: position 486,229,192 of record NC_069499.1, read on the forward strand.
TCTAGTAAGTTTTATTTTTTAGAGCATGCACAGTTTCAGTAATTGCACACAATACATAAGATGAGGCCTAATTAGTGTCTTAAGCACAAAGATAACCTTTTATGTCATATTATTTTAGGTCTACCATATTGACCTTTTAAAAACCAATGCCATATTAATTTCAGTGTTCTTTGCATTTGTTTTTACTATTATGGGTGATGTAAATCAAAGTCAAAGAGAATTCAGATTTCTTTCATGTAATTAGCAAGAGTCCATGAGCTAGTGATGTATGGGATATACAATCCTACCAGGAGGGGCAAAGTTTCCCAAACCTTAAAATGCCTATAAATACACCCCTCACCACACCCACAAATCAGTTTTACAAACTTTGCCTCCTATGGAGGTGGTGAAGTAAGTTTGTGCTAGATTCTACGTTGATATGCGCTCCGCAGCAAGTTGGAGCCCGGTTTTCCTCTCAGCGTGCAGTGAATGTCAGAGGGATGTGAGGAGAGTATTGCCTATTTGAATTCAATGATCTCCTTCTACGGGGTCTATTTCATAGGTTCTCTGTTATCGGTCGTAGAGATTCATCTCTTAACCTCCCTTTTCAGATCGACGATATACTCTTATTTATATACCATTACCTCTACTGATTCTCGTTTCAGTACTGGTTTGGCTTTCTACTACATGTAGATGAGTGTCCTGGGGTAAGTAAATCTTATTTTCTGTGACACTCTAAGCTATGGTTGGGCACTTTTTTATAAAGTTCTAAACATATGTGTTCAAACATTTATTTGCCTTGACTCAGGATGTTCAACATTCCTTATTTTCAGACAGTCAGTTTCATATTTGGGATAATGCATTTGATTCAATCATTTTTTCTTACCTTAAAATTTTTTTGACTTTTTCCCTGTGGGCTGTTAGGCTCGCGGGGGCTGAAAATGCTTCATTTTATTGCGTCATTCTTGGCGCGGACCTTTTTGGCGCAAAATTTTTTTCTGTTTCCGGCGTCATACGTGTCGCCGGAAGTTGCATCATTTTTTGACGTTCTTTTGCATCAAAAGTGTCGGCGTTCCGGATGTGGCGTAATTTTTGGCGCCAAAAAACATTTAGGCGCCAAATAATGTGGGCGTCTTATTTGGCGCTAAAAAAATATGGGCGTCACTTTTGTCTCCACATTATTTAAGTCTCATTATTTATTGCTTCTGGTTGCTAGAAGCTTGTTCACTGGCATTTTTTTCCCATTCCTGAAACTGTCATTTAAGGAATTTGATCAATTTTGCTTTATATGTTGTTTTTTCTATTACATATCGCAAGATGTTCCACGTTGCAACTGAGTCAGAAGATACTTCAGGAAAATCGCTGCCCGGTGCTGGAGCTACCAAAGCTAAGTGTATCACTTTTGGTATCTGTTCCTTCAGCTGTTGTTTGTATTAAATGTTATGACAAACTTGTTAATGCAGATAAAATTTCCTTTAGTACTGTTACATTACCTGTTGCTGTTCCGTCAACATCTAATACTCAGAGTGTTCCTGATAACATAAGAGATTTTGTTTCTAAATCCATTAAGAAGGCTATGTCTGTTATTTCTCCTTCTAGTATACATAAAAGTCTTTTAAAACTTCTCTTTTTTCAGATGAATTTTTAAATGAACATCATCATTCTGATACTGATAATGGTTCTTCTGGTTCAGAGGTTTCTGTCTCAGAGGTTGATGCTGATAAATCTTTGTATTTGTTCAAGATGGAATTTATTCGTTCTTTATTTAAAGAAGTATTAATTGCATTAGAAATAGAGGATTCTGGTCCTCTTGATACTAAAACTAAACGTTTAAATAAGGTTTTTAAATCTCCTGTAGTTATTCCAGAAGTGTTTCCTGTCCCTGATGCTATTTCTGAAGTAATTTCCAGGGAATGGAATAATTTGGGTAATTCATTTACTCCTTTTAAAACGTTTTAAGCAATTTTCTCCTGTGCCATCTGACAGATTAGAGTTTGGGACAAAATCCCTAAGGTTAAAGGGGCTGTCTCTACTCCTGCTATATTTTTAGCGGATGTTGCTGCAGCTTCAACTTTTTGGTTAGAAGCTTTAGCGCAACAAGTAACAGATCATAATTCTCATAGCATTATTATTCTATAACATGCTAATTATTTTATTTGTGATGCCATCTTTGATATCATTAGAATTGATGTCAGGTATATGTCTCTAACTATTTTAGCTAGAAGAGCTTTATGGCTTAAAACTTGGAATGCTGATATGTCTTCTAAGTCAACTTTGCTATCCCTTTCTTTCCAGGGTAATAAATTATTCGGTTCTCAGTTGGATTCTTTTATCTCAACTGTTACTGGAAGGAAGGGAACTTTTTTACCACAGGATAAAAAATCTGAGGTAAATTTAGGTCTAATAATTGTTTTCGTTCCTTTCATCACAACAAGGAACAAAAGCCTGATCCTTCATCCTCAGGAGCGGTATCAGTTTGGAAACCTTCTTCACTTTGGAATATATCCAAGCCTTATAGAAACCCAAAGCCAGCTCCTAAGTCCCCATGAAGGTGCGGCCCTCATTCCAGCTCAGCTGGTATGGGGCAGTTTACGTTCTTTTCAAAGAAATTTGGATCAATTCCGTTCACAATCTCTGGTTTCAGAACATTGTTTCAGAAGGGTACAGAATTGGCTTCAAGTTAAGGCCTCCTGCAAAGAGATTTTTTTCTTTCCCGTGTCCCAGTAAACCCAGCAAAGGCTCAAGCATTTCTGAAATATGTTTCAGATCTAGAGTTGGCTGGAGTAATTATGCCAGTTCCAGTTCTGGAACAGGGGCTGGGGTTTTATTCTATCTCTTCATTGTACCAAAGAAGGTCAATTCCTTCAGACCAGTTCCGGATCTATCAATATTGAATCGTTATGTAAGGATACCAACATTCAAAATGGTAACTGTAAGGACTATCCTGCCTTTTGTTCAGCAAGGGCATTATATGTCTACAATAGATTTACAGGATGCATATCTGCATATTCCGATTCATCCAGATCACTTTTAGTTTCTGAGATTCTCTTTTTTAGACAAGTATTACCAATTTTGTGGCTCTACCGTTTGGCTTAGCATCAGCTCCAAGAATTTTTACAAAGGTTCTCGGTGCCCTTCTGTCTGTATTCAGAGAACAGGGTATTGGTATTTCCTTATTTGGACGATATCTTGGTACTTGCTCAGTCTTCACATTTAACAGAATCTCATACGAATCGACTTGTGTTGTTTCTTCAAGATCATGGTTGGAGGATCAATTTACCAAATAGTTCATTGATTCCTCAGACAAGGGTAACCTTTTTAGGTTTCCAGGTAGATTCAGTGTCTATGACTCTGTCTTTGTCAGACAAGAGAAGTCTAACATTGATATCAGCTTGTCAAAACCTTCAGTCACAATCATTCCCTTTGGTAGCCTTATGCATGGAAATTTTAGGTCTTATGTCTGCTGCATTGGACGCGATCTCCTTTGCTCATTTTCACATGCGACCTCTTCAGCTCTGTATGCTGAACCAATGGTGCAGGGATTACACAAAGATATCTCAATTAATATCTTTAAAAACCGATTGTACGACACTCTCTGACGTGGTGGACAGATCACCATCATTTAGTTCAGGGGGCTTCTTTTGTTCTTCCGACCTGGACTGTAATTTCAACAGATACAAGTCTTACAGGTTGGGGAGCTGTGTGGGGGTCTCTGACGGCACAAGGGGTTTGGGAATCTCAGGAGGTGAGATTACCGATCAATATTTTGGAACTCCGTGCAATTTTCAGAGCTCTTCAGTCTTGGCCTCTTCTGAAGAGAGAGTAGTTCATTTGTTTTCAGACAGACAATGTCACAACTGTGGCATACATCAATCATCAAGGAGGGACTCACAGTCCTCTGGCTATGAAAGAAGTATCTCTAATTCTGGTTTGGGCGGAATCCAGCTCCTGTCTAATCTCTGCGGTTCATTTCCCAGGTATAGACAATTGGGAAGCGGATTATCTCAGTCGTCAAACGTTGTATCCGGGCGAATGGTCTCTTCACCCAGAGGTATTTCTTCACATTGTTCAAATGTGGGAACTTCCAGAAATAGATCTGATGGTTTCTCATCTAAACAAGAAACTTCCCAGGTATCTGTTCAGATCCCGGGATCCTCAGGCGGAGGCAGTGAATGCATTATCACTTCCTTGGAAGTATCATCCTGCCTATATCTCTCCGCCTCTAGTTCTTCTTCCAAGAGTAATCTCCAAGATTCTGAAGGAATGCTCGTTTGTTCTGCCGGTAGCTCCAGCATGGACAGATTCTTTTTCAGATGGCCTCTTGCTAACCATGGGCTCTTCCGTTAAGACCAGACCTTCTGTCGCAAGGTCCTTTTTTCCATCAGGATCTCAAATCTTTAAATTTAAGGGTATGGAGATTGAACGCTTGATTCTTAGTCAAAGAGGTTTCTCTGACTCTGTGATTAATACTATGTTACAGGCTCGTAAATCTGTATCTAGAGAGATATATTATAGAGTCTGGAAGACTTATATTTCTTAGTGTCTTTTCATCATTTTTCCTGGCATTCTTTTAGAATTCCGAGAATTTTTTACAGTTTCTTCAGGATGGTTTAGATAAAGTTTTGTCCGCAAGTTCCTTGACAGGACAAATCTCTGCCCTTTCTGTTCTTTTTCACAGAAAGATTGCTAATCTTCCTGATATTCATTGTTTTGTACAAGACTTGGTTCGTATAAAACCTGTCATTCAGTCAATTTCTCCTCCTTGGAGTTTGAATTTGGTTCTGGGGGCTCTTCTAGCTCCTCCTTTTGAACCCATGCATTCATTTGGACATTAAACTTCTTTCTTGGAAAGTTTTGTTTCTTTTGGCCATCTCTTCTGCCAGAAGAGTCTCTGAATTATCTGCTCTTTCTTGTGAGTCTCCTTTTCTGATTTTTCATCAGGATAAGGCGGTGTTGCGAACTTCTTTTGAATTTTTTCCTAAGGTTGTGTATTCTAACAACATTAGTAGAGAAATTGTGGTTCCTTCATTATGTCCTAATCCTAAGAATTCTAAGGAGAAATCATTGCATTCTTTGGATGTTGTTAGAGCTTTGTAATATTATGTTGAAGCTATTAAGTCTTTCCGAAAGACTTCTAGTCTATTTTTCATCTTTTCTGGTTCTAGAAAAAGCCAGAAAGCTTCTGCCATTTCTTTGGCATCTTGGTTGAAATCTTTAATTCATCATGCCTATGTTGAGTCGGGTAAAACTCCGCCTCAAAGGATTACAGCTCATTCTACTAGGTCAGTTTCTACTTCCTGGGCGTTTAGGAATGAAGCTTCGGTTGATCAGATTTGCAAAGCAGCAACTTGGTCCTCTTTGCATACTTTTACTAAATTCTACCATTTTGATGTGTTTTCTTCTTCTGAAGCAGTTTTTGGTAGAAAAGTACTTCAGGCAGCGGTTTCAGTTTGAATCTTCTGCTTATGTTTTCATTAAACTTTATTTTGGGTGTGGATTATTTTCAGCAGGAATTGGCTGTCTTTATTTTATCCCTCCCTCTCTAGTGACTCTTGCGTGGAAAAATCCACATCTTGGGTAGTCATTATCCCATACGTCACTAGCTCATGGACTCTTGCTAATTACATGAAAGAAAACATAATTTATGTAAGAACTTACCTGATAAATTCATTTCTTTCATATTAGCAAGAGTCCATGAGGCCCACCCTTTTTGTGGTGGTTATGATTTTTTTGTATAAAGCACAATTATTCCAATTCCTTATTTTATATGCTTTCGCACTTTTTTCTTATCACCCCACTTCTTGGCTATTCATTAAACTGATTTGTGGGTGTGGTGAGGGGTGTATTTATAGGCATTTTAAGGTTTGGGAAACTTTGCCCCTCCTGGTAGGAATGTATATCCCATACGTCACTAGCTCATGGACTCTTGCTAATATGAAAGAAATGAATTTATCAGGTAAGTTCTTACATAAATTATGTTATTATCAAAAGTGAATATATTTGGATTAAATGCTCACATTAGAGAATAGAATAAATTGGAAAGTTTATATACAGGGTCTTAAGGAGCCTAGTGATGTAATGGAACAACCTCACTTTTGTGCCACATTCTGAAGGGATTGCCAGGATCTCCTGCCCGCCCTGAGCCCCGGGAACACGCCTCGCAACTGAAGCAATGAGTCCGGGGGTCAGTCACTAAATAACAACTATTACTATTCAGCTGCCGATTTGTTTCATTCCGAGAGTGAGCGCTGAACAAGCTCTTTGAGTCCCACTGGGAAAAAGGCGCTATATAAATACTAGTTATTATTACCCAAGTAGTCATGCGATCACTGTGATAGCGAATCACATCAATCATAATGTTACTGTATTAATCACAGTAACATTAGAAGTGCAGCTCTGTCTCTCTCAATCACTTAGTGTTCCAGTGAGAGTTGTTGCTAAATTGTTTGGATAAATGTCTCAAACACACACATTTTTTTAATTAACCCCTTAATAACAGCCCTGCCACTGTGATCATTACAGTGATCTGTGGTGATCAGGGATGATTTTTTAATTTTTTTTTATATAGTTAATAATTTTAATAAACTAACAACTTAATTATACTTTATTTAGTATAAGGTTAAGGCTTTGGGGGTTTTAGGTTAACATTAACCCTTTGATCACAGACCCTTCACTGTGATAATTTCAGTCAGCATTGTGATCTGTAGTGATCAGAGCTGGAAATAGTTAAACAATACTTTTAATAATGCCTTAAATAGTTAATAATATTTTATTTAGTGTGAGGGGGTAAGGTTTTGGAGTTTTAGGTTAACATTAACCCCTTGATCACAGACCCTTCACTGTGATCATTACAGCAAGCATTGTGATCTGTGGTGAACAGGCTGAATTCCCCCCCTTTAAATAGTAAATAATACTTTTAATAATACCTTAAATACTTCATAATACTTTATTTAGTGTTTGGGTAAAGGTTCAGGGTTTTAAATTAACGTTAACCATTTGATCACAGAATCACACTGTTATTATTTGTGATCAGGCCTGACTTTTTAAAATAATTTTTTAAGTTTATTTGGCCTTTTTAAAATATATTAGGGGTAATTTGAGGGGTTGGATTAGTGTTAAGCCTGATTGGAACCCATCATAGGGTCGTTCTAAGGGTTTGGGTTTTGGGGGGGTTTGGATTAGAGTTACGGTTGAACCCGGTAAAGGTTTACTGAAAGGGAGAAAATCTTTAAAAAAGAAAGTTGTACATAATTACATTTAGGAAGATAAAAAATACTATAAAAAAGTTTTGCCAGTAAAAAATGGCAAATTTATATAATGCTGATAAGGCTTACAGAATACTTGCAGAGTCAAACAGTGAAACTGCTGCTGTGTCTGATGACTGCCTCTGACATTGATGACTTATCCAGCCTCTCTGATGCCTCCGTAGTCTCCCAAGAGCTTGCATCAGAGGAATCCGTGTGAGTACCTCCACATTTGGAAGTTTCTTATGTGCCCCTTTTTATAGTAAAATGAGCCAATTGATTAAATGAAACTTTCTCCCAGACAACTTCTTTGAAAATCTGGCAGAGCCAACAATCCTTTATGACCAACAATCTTAGAAACTAAGTCAGTATCCACCTATGTGAAACGTAAGCTTTGGCACAGCACTTACATGGCAGAGAAGGGAAGATTTTGGGTGCTGTTGCTTGTTATGGGCATTATAAAAAAAACTGCCATCAAAATGTATTGGAGCAAAAACCCCATTCTGACTACGCCCCTTTTCCGAGTAATCATGTCTAGGATCAGACACCAGATGCTTCTCCGTTTTTTACATTTTACTGACAATAGTGTGTGCCCCCCAAAAAGTGATCCAAATTATGACAGGCTTGTCAAAATATGCCCCTTTTTAACATATTTATCTAAAAGATTTTCTGAAATGTTCCCAAGCAACTAATTTCTATTGATTAGTCTCTAATGCAATGTAAGGGGAGACTGCTGTTTAAGCAAAAATGGCTCGCTATGGGGTGAAATTTTACAAAATATTGAGTTATTTGAAAATTTTGTTTTTATTTTGACGCTTGTGGCACAATCAGAAAAAACAGGAGAGGATTTCCCGAACAGTTGGTGCGGCCCAAGCAAAAGCGTGGAAACACATCTGCTTTGCGTCAGGGAGAACTTTTGGTGCTCAGATGTACGGACAAGAAAGACGTCCAGTTTTATCCACGATGCACACTGAACCAACAGAGCCAGTTACAGAAAGAGGAGGGCATGAGCCAATCAACAAACTAAAGTGTGTCCTTGATTACAATAAATATATGTGGGAGTCAACCTGGCTGACCAGTGTTTGAAGCCATACCTGGTGCATCGCAAAACCACCATTTGGTATAAAAAGTTGCCGTATACCTCACACAAAGGGCAGTCTTCAACGCCTATGTATTATACAAGCAGTCGGGAAAACTAGACTGCCGATCCTCTGCCCGCTTCTTTTGCTGTGCATATCAATGACGAATTCGGCTTCCTCCAATCGTTGTGCGGGCTGGACAGCTTGGAGGGCTCACAACGATTGGAGGAATCCGGTTTTGGCAAAGTATAGCATGAGAAGCGGACGGAGGATTGCCAGTCTGGTTTTCCTAAAGAAAAAGGTAATAAACAAAAACCCTTCAATGTAAAGTTTAAGAATGAAATTGCCCCTGTTTTTAATAGTAATTTTAAAAACCGGGCACTTTCTCATTAAACTTTACATTCACTTTAAGGAGGGATCTCCAGACTCTTAATCGCCTAAACTCTTTTACCTACAAACCTTTAATACTATTGGACCTATCCAAGCTCTATATTACTTGGGACAGTCAACTCCAAAAAATGTTATTGTTTAAAAAGATAATCCCTTTATTAACCATTCCCCAGTTTTGTACAGCCAACATGGTTATATTTATATTCTTTTTACCTCTGTGATTACATTGTATCTAAGCCTCTTCTGACAGCCCCCTGATCACATGACTTTTTTTTATTTGTTATCTAATTGGCTTGCATTTTAGCCAATCAATGCTGTGTTGTGCACAACTTCATGGCTTGAGCACAATGTTATCTTTACGGTCCATATGAACTAGCAGTCTCCTATTGTGAAAAGCTAATAAAAAAGCATGTGCTAAGATGCTGTCTGTAATGGCTTAGAAACAGGTAGAAATTTTACTTTATAAATGTTATAAAGTATATATAATAATGATGCTTGTGCAAAGCTGGGGAATTGGTAGTAAAGGTATTATCTATTTTTTTTAAAAACAATAACAATTTGGGTGTTGACTGTCCCTTTAATGCATTTGCTTTAAATCAGTTTGTAGCAATACCCCATAATATTTGTGAAGCAATTATACTGTTTTTTTCTTATTTGTTATATAGTTCATACTATTTCTTTACTACTTCAATATATTCAGTTGATACATTGCTTTATCCATCCCTCAGAACCTAAATATACGTGGGTTTGGACTTTAGATCTTCTCAATTGAATTGAACTAACCATTTTACATTATAAGGAAGAGGTGGACATCCTTTTGTTGTCCTTACTAACTGTTATCAAAATCGTAAAAACCTGCAAGAAGAATCTACTACTGAAGTCGGACTCTGGCAGGGAATACATCTGTGTTCTGTTGAATATTATTCCTGTCAAATAAATCTAATGGTTTATTCATTTTAGGCTACCTAAATTACAAGCAAATGGAAACCACCATGTGTGTATTAATTTTCTGTATTTACTTTTTACTCAGTCTTATTTTTTCATTGTTTTGTATAGTCTGACCCTTTTAAGTAGTTTAACACATAACATTCAGTAAATATTTGTATTGGGGAATCAAAACAAAGTTGCAGTACAAGTGTCCACCAGCAGAGAGCAGTAAAGATAAGGTAGGATATGGCAGCTAAACTGCCCATATGATTTGTTGGTAATCTTTAGCAGAAAGAACTAATATATTTTCACAATGACCAAGAGGTATCTAAGATCTTTGTTGTTTTTTTTTAAAGTATTACACAAGAATGTAACAAGCCATATCACTGACAATTTAGTTAGTCTTTGTGTCTGTGTTGTAAGCATTTGTTATAAGTCTTACATAGGTCAGTGCAATGTGTTGTGTTTTTATAAACCAAGCAGGTACATTTCTATAGGTCTGAGTCAAATATTAGAGTTTGGATCTGTTTTCATCATAGTAACCATATTTGTATTCAGTGAAGCAAAATAAACTTTAATTGAAGTTATTATTTTTATTCTTATACTTTATTTATGAAGCGCCAACATAATCCGCGGCGCTGTCCATGGGTACAATTAATTTAAATAAAACAATGATATAAAACTTGTAAGAGTCAGGACAACATTTACAAACACATACATCAGGAATTGAGGCCCCTATTCCCGTGGGAATTTACAATCTAGAAGGGTAGGAGGTTGAGAAACAGGAGGTGAGGACTGCAAGATTGAGAAAGATGTTAATACAGAGTTAGATGAGGGAAATGTTAAGTAAGTGAAATTAATTTATTTATTATTGAGTTGGGTGCTAGGCTTCTCTAAACAAAAACGTCTTCAGGGAGCATTTAAAGGAAAAAAGATTAGGGCAGCACTGACAGCACTAGGGAGAGAGTTCCAGAGGGTAGGTGCTGCACGACAGAAGTCCTGCAGTCTAGCATGAGAGGAGGTGATAGTTGCGGATGCAAGGAGCAGGTCATTGTTGGATCTTAGTGGGCAGGCTGGAGTATACTTGTTGATTAGAGAGGATAGGTAGAGGGGAGCGGTGTTGGTGAGAGCTTTGTATGTAAGGCTGAGAATTTTGAATTTAATTCTTCTGTGAATGGGGAGCCAATGAAGGGACTCGCAGAGAGGTGCAGCAGATACAGAGCGACGGGAAAGGTGGATTAGCCTGGCAGAGGCTTTTAGGATGGATTGAAGGGGGGAGAGGCGGAAGCCAGTAAGTAGGTTATTACAGTAGTCAAGTCATTAAGTTTAAAATAAATAATTTGAAACTTTTTACAGCCTTTTAAATATAGCCCAAATGCATTTATGTTTTTTAGTCCTAAATGAATCATGCGTTACATTCAAATATATTTTTATTGATTACAAAGTGTCGTAAAAAACTTTCTACTCTGTAACACATTATTTTTTTCTTCCTTCAGGGATTATTGGTTGCAACCATCTTTTGCTTTTTCAACGGAGAGGTAATATATTTAAATATTTTATAATAAATCATAATTAATACATTCTTGTTGGTTGTAAATCATCTTTATTAATGTTGCACAGTCATTAAAACAGCAAATACTGTACAGTTGTATTTGTGTCATACTATGTGCTGAGGCGCCATATTTCTTTCTCGAGTAGGTAACAATCTTCCACATCTCTTCAGGGAGTTGCTGTCCTGTCAGCGTGTTGGAGGTGCAGATATGTTTGCCTACAACTGGCATATAGAGGTTTAATGGTGGCATGACCCTGCTCTGAAGGCTAATGCTTGGGCATACACATAGTGGGTTCTAAGGAAATACATCACGTCGGAAGGCTAATTTTCGGGTCATGCATCTGTACCACAGAGATTGCTAATGTTTTGGCATAAAGTGTATGTGTATGAGATTTTATGCATATAGTACAGATGTTTGCACAAACAGCATCTGCTTTAGAGGATGATGTTTAGTTATACAGCTGGCATACAGAGGTTGGTAGGGAATTGCACATAGTCTATAGGGGATGATGTTTTTGGAAAGCTAAAGCTAGTCTAAAGGTTAATGTTTGGTCATGTAGTTGCACTCAGCACTGTTTATTGGTAGATAATCTTTGATTAAACAGTTGGTACTCATTGGCTGCTGAGGACAAGCATCTTGTCTGAAGACTGTTTAACCATGTAGTTGTTGTCAAACATCAGTTCTGGGGGCACGTATATGGTCTTACAGCTAACGAGTATAAATATGGTATACAGTGGTGCTGGGGACATGTTGTTGGTTTGAGGTCTACTGTCTGCACATACAGGTTTCATTAACACGGTTACTTAGAGCATCTAGTCTGAGGACTAATATGTGTTGGTGACATGTACATGGTGATGTTTGAACATACAACAAACATAACACAGGTTACCACAGGCATACATTTACATTAGAGGATGATGGTTGGGTATACAGCTCGCATACAGACATTGATAGGGAATTGCACCTGGTCTGGGGGATAATGTTTTGGTAAGTAGGTTACTTATATCGGTTGATGAAGACCGTTGGTCTGAGGGCGGATATTGAGCATGTAGCTGGCATAAAAGTAGACTTACATCTGGTGTTATGTTTCATCTGGATTAAGGTCTAGTTTTGGGCATACAACTGCCATTGGGGACACCTCATCTTTATGCATACAGGTGGCATTAAATGGCTAATTAAACATTTACCTGGTGTGGAGCCTAATATTTGGCCATACAACTTTTATAAAATGGTTGTGCATTCCCTTGAGAAGGGAGTATGAAGAAAAACAACAGCAGAAAAACCTCCATTTACCAATCTTCAAAAGTTTTTGGCTGCTTTTGTTAATGTTAAGATCATGACCCACATAAGGTTTGTTCTATATCACATTCCTTATTAATACGTTACAGCTTTAGTTCTCTTCCTTTTTGTTTGGAATTACGTAGCCTGAGCAGGAGCTGTGTGACAGCCTGAGCAGTTCCTTTTTTTGTACAGATGACCAAAGAAGAGTGTGAACCTCTAAGTACAGAGTTCTCATTACTGCAAGGGTCAAGATATCTGCTTAAAGGTTACATGGAGGCCTCCAACATGAAAGAGTAAAAAGTATTTACTCATAAATGTTCATAGACTTTTGTCTGTCTGTCAGAGAATACCATTTACTAGTTACACCCAGGACACTGTGTGCTTTGCAGGAGCAGGAGACATATGTGTCAGTAGTCTTCTAACATCTTATGCTGTTGAATTTTAGTGAAATATCTGAAGAGCAAGTATTTCACTTTGTTTCACTGCCAGGACTTTCAGTTAGTTACATGCACTACAGAGCACCACAGTTAAACTGCTAAGTATCACTCCCTTACCCCCAGTCATTCTCTTTGGCTTCGGTGTATGGAGGAGGTAAAGTTTAGGTGTCTGAAGAAAAAATTAGATTTTATCTACAAGCAAGTTTTGGGGTATAGCCGTATTCAACATCATTCCTTGCAGTCGGGTAGTGGTGGCTTTAAAGCAGTTAGGAACTTGTAAAGAGGTACTTACTGCATTTTCCTAACAGTTGCTGCCCTAGTTTAGAAAGCCAGAGTTGGCTACTCTGTTCTTTCTTTTTCAAAGGTCTCTGTGAAAAACTGTGTCTTCTCATACCTTGTAACTGTCTACATGCCGGACAGCGGGGCAGGTAAGTGCTTTTTCTACCAATTGGGGAGACCATGCACTTAACAAATTAAAAGACACTGCTTTTTTATTGAACCATAGATAATCATGTTGTATGGGTTACACTGTGGCATGAAGCTGGCACTGTAGCATGTGCAAGACTAACTAAGGGGAAAATGTTTTTATTAGGCTTTATTTTCTGACACACATTTACTTGATAAAACAATTCAAGTTTAAACTGAAAGTAAGGCTGAATTTTCTATTTCAACAGCTTATTCATTTCCCTTTTGCTTTAAAATAAAACGATGCAACATTTTAAACTGTCCAGTTTGAAAAAACATTTATTTCTGGTACTCAGTGTGATATTTCCAACAGTAATTACTCAAGCCGTAGACTCACCATATCTAGAAATAAATACATTTATCAGGTAAGCATAAATTTTGTTTTTAAAAAAAAATCTCTACTCTTATCACACTTGGGGCAGGGCTACACTGACAATTTCGTAGTACTAATTTTGCAAGAAAACTAGTTATTTGATGTTTTTACACAATCTTTTCCTTTTTATATTTACTTTGATTTAACATATTTGTTTTTACCTAAGGAGCACTGTTTAATATCCCTTTTTATATCCTCACATTTTCTAATATTTTCTCTTAAAGATTGATTGGCATTATTACAACAGGAAGCTCAGTATGAAAATAAAATAAGAGACATGAAATCTTGAATGATAAATCTTCTTTTACAGAGTATGGAGTTTCATTAAATAAGACATTGCTTACAAGAGAAGATGTTATACAAAAATAGACCTCTTTTAAATCCCTTACCATATGCAAATCTACTGCTAACATCATAATAATATCTTTAACCCCTTAATGACCGAGGACGTGCAGGGTACGTTCTCTAAAAAAAGACAGTTAACGCCTGAGGACGTACCCTGCATGTCCTCGGTCTGGAAAGCAGCTAGAAGTGATCCTGCTCGCTTCCAGTCGCTTTCCGGTTATTGCAGTGATGCCTCGAGGCATCCTGCAATAACCCTGCATGGCGACCCAATGCAGAGAGAGCCACTCTGTGGCCCTCTCTGCACCGGACATCGATGTCCAGTATCGTTGGTGGGTGGGAGGCGGGTGGGCGGCCATCGATGGGCTGTGTGATGTGGAGGGGGGCGGGACCGACGGACGGGCACACGTGCACAGGGGGCGGCGGGCGTGCACGGGGCGGGAGCGGGTGGGAACCGATACACTACAGAAAAATGTAATGTTAATAAGTGGGAGAAAAGGGGGGATTTTCTATTTAAAAACAATCTAAGGGATCTGGGAGGAGGGGGTAGCTACACTACAGAAAAGGGCAAAAAAAATCAAAAAAGCATAATTTTTTCTAAACTGGGTACTGGCAGACAGCTGCCAGTACCCAAGATGGCGCCCATTAAGGTAGAGGGGGAGGGTTAGAGAGCTGTTTGGTGGGGGATCAGTGAGGTTGGGGGCTAAGGGGGGGATCCTACACAGCAGCATATGTAAATATGCTATAAAAAAAACACAAAAAAGCCCAAATATACCTTTTATTTTGGTACTGGCAGACTTTCTGCCAGTACTTAAGATGGCGGGGACAATTGTGGGGTGGGGGAGGGAAGAGAGCTGTTTGGGGGGCATCAGGGGGTCTGATGTTTCAGGTGGGAAGCCGATCTCTACACTAAAGCTAAAATTAACCCTGCAAGCTACCTAATTAACCCCTTCACTGCTAGCCATAATACACCTGTGATGTGCAGCGGCATTTAGCGGCCTTCTAATTACCAAAAAGCAACGCCAAAGTCATTTATGTCTGCTATTTCTGAACAAAGGGGATCCCAGAGAAGCATTTACAACCATTTGTGCCATAATTCCACAAGCTGTTTGTAAATAATTTCAGTGAGAAACCTAAAGTTTGTGAAAAAGGGAACTATTTTTTTTATTTGATCGCATTTGGCGGTGAAATGGTGGCATGAAATATACCAAAATGGGCCTAGATCAATACTTTGGGTTGTCTACTACACTAAAGCTAAAATTAACCCTACATGCTCCCTAATTAACCCCTGCACTGCTGAGCATAATAAACCTGTGGTGCGCAGCGGCATTTAGCGGCCTTCTAATTGCCAAAAAGCAATGCCAAAGCATATATGTCTGCTATTTCTGAACAAAGGGGATCCCAGAGAAGCATTTACAACCATTTGTGCCATAATTGCACACGCTGTTTGTAAATTATTTCCGTGAGAAACCTGAAATTGTGAAAAATGTAACGTTTTTTTTTTTATTTGATCGCATTTGGCGGTGAAATGGTGGCATGAAATATACCAAAATGGGCCTAGATCAATACTTTGGGTTGTTTACTACAATGTACTAAAGCTAAAATTACCCCAAAAAGCTCCCTACATGCTCCCTAATTAACCCCTTCACTGCTGGGCATAATACACGTGTGGTGCGCAGTGGCATTTAGCGGCCTCCTAATTACCAAAAAGCAATGCCAAAGCCATATATGTCTGCTATTTCTGAACAAAGGGGATCCCAGAGAAGCATTTACAACCATTAATGCCATAATTGCACAAGCTGTTTGTGAGAAACCAAAAGTTTGTGAAAAAATTTGTGAAAAAGTGAACGATTTTTTGTATTTGATCGCATTTGGCGGTGAAATGGAAGCATGAAATATACCAAAATAGGCCTAGATCAATACTTTGGGATGTCTTCTAAAAAAAATATATACATGTCAAGGGATATTCAGGGATTCCTGAAAGATATCAGTGTTCCAATGTAACTATCGCTAATTTTGAAAAAAAGTGGTTTGGAAATAGCAAAGTGCTACTTGTATTTATGGCCCTATAACTTACAAAAAAAGAACATGTAAACATTGGGTATTTCTCAGGACAAAATTTAGAAACTATTTAGCATGGGTGTTTTTTGGTGGTTGTAGATGTGTAACAGATTTTGGCGGTCAAAGTTAGAAAAAGTGTGTGGTTTTTTTTTTCATTTTTTCCTCATATTTTTTTTTTATAGTAAATTATAAGATATGATGAAAATAATGGTATCTTTTGAAAGTCCATTTAATGGCGAGAAAAACGGTATATAATATGTGTGGGTACAGTAAATGAGTAAGAGGAAAATTACAGCTAAACACAAACACAGCAAAAATGTAAAAATAGCCTTGGTCCCAAACGGACAGAAAATGGAAAAGTGCTGTTGTCATTAAGGGGTAATCTGCTTTCTATTCTAACCTACTATCAGTATATATTCAATATATATTTAATATGTATATAATATTCCACAATATTACAACTGATTAATATTTTCAAACAGCAGTGCTAAAAAAAAGTTCATCTTTATATACATCCAGAATTCCTGACTCCTCCCATAAAGAACCAAACCTAATTGCCAATACGTTTTTCTTTTAATAAAGTTTTAAAACTTTTAAACGGTTGAAGAATTTGTACAATAACATTTCTAGGTTGATTCAAAATTTTCCCCGGTTTTGCAAAACAAACTTTTAATATTTAATTCTGAAGACATATTTATGTCTTGTTCAATAAACACCTGTTCATTACTGATGTCAAGAAATTTCTTTAAATGTGGCACTTTATTTTTCTTCCATTCCCCTAAGAATTATATTTCTTCCAATTAAAACACTATAATAACAAATTGAGTGATACCCAGGTCTTCCCCTGGATAAAGAATAATTACATTTAATAAATTACATTTTATGTTGATATTAATATTTGTTTTTTACTAATATGCAACCTTTGCCAACACTGCTTGTCTTGGTCATTCCAGGTTACAAAATCAAAAGCCATTTCAGCATCAACTGCAAGAATGCCAATATCATTCCCTATCCTATACATTTTCTTTTTAATAGATCAAAATAACAGTCAAAAATACCTTTCTTGAAGTGAAAGTCAATTCTTGCACGCTAAGATTGACCGCTGAAACAAATAAAGGAGACTTTCAGGAGACTAACAGACTTCATGCAGAAAGCTCCTTTATTTGTTTGAAGTGTTAGCCGTTCTGAGCTGCTAAGCAAATCTTAGCAAATAGCGTAAGGGAAATCCAGCATCACAGGGAGACAAGCCGGATTTACTAAGAGGTGAAAACATCACCTCTCAAGCAAAACAGCGTTATACTTCATGAATAAAAGTCACAATTATTTGTTTCAATAGTCAATTCTAGCGTTTCACAAATGCTAGGATTGACTTTCACGTTAAGTTCAAGTAGGAAGTGCGTCCTTTAATAAATCCAGTTTGATCCTTATGAGTAATGTGTGATTAGTTAAAAACCTTTTGGCTAACATTGAAGTCAGAAGTTTTGTAATCTGAATTGAGAAGCGCAATGGGTCTATACGAAGCCATGAATTCTGGATCTTTCTTTGGTTTAGAAGGGAAAGTGCAAAATATGTTTATGGTTCATACATAAAAGGGATAGGAAATGGAAAGTCAAATTTAAACTTGCATGATTCAGCTAGAGCATAAAATTTGAAGACACTTTTCAAATGTGCTTTGTTCTCTTAGTTTCTCTTGTTGAAAAAGAATATGCACATATACTACACTAGTGGGAGCTGCTGCTAATTGGCGCCTGAATACATTTGTCTCTTGTGATTGGTTAGCTAGATGTGTTCAGCTAGCTGCCAGTAGTGCAATGCTGTTCCTTCCGCAAAAGATAACAAGATAATGAAGCAAATTTAATGATAGAAGTAAATTGGAAAGTTGTTTAAAAGTGTATGTTCTGAATCATGAAAGAAAATGTTGGGGTTTCCTGTCCCTTTAACCCCTTAACGACCAAGAACATACAGGGTACGTCCTACAAAAAAAAGTCAGTTAATGACCAACGACGTGCCCTGTAGGTCCTTAGGGGTTTGAAGCGGTGGAAGCGATCCTGATCGATATTGAGGCATCCTGCAATACCATTTTTTTACACACCGATGCAGAGAGAGCCGATCGTTGGTGGGAGCCTTAGCAGGGAGGCGGGTGGGCGGCCCATCGCTACCCGGCATCCGGCTCCTTTATGTGCAATGTGCACCCCGGTTGCCGGGAGCGTGGGGGGCCTGTAGGGGGCACACGCAGTGACTACTGCCACCAATGTAACTGAATGGGAAGGAGGGAAGGGGAAAAAAAAAAGATCAAAGGATCGGGGGGGGGGGGGTATTGAGGGGTGGCATCTATACTACAGAAAAATTAATATTTTATAAAAATATTTTGGGGGGCAAACTGGGTACTGGCAGACAGCTGCCAGTACCCAAGATGGCGGCAAATAGGTAGCGGGGGGAGGGTTAGATAGCGGTTTGGGGGGGATCAGGGAGGTTGGGGTCTAAGGGGGGTCCATCACAGCTGAATAGATATTTTAAAAAAAAAAAGTATTTTTTTTTAGTACTGGCAGACTTTCTGCCAGTACTTAAGATAGCAGGGACAATTGTGGGATGGGGGAGGGAAGAGAGCTGTTTGGGAGGGATCAGGGGGTCTGATGTTTCAGGTGGGAGGCTGATCTCTACACTAAAGCTAAAATTAACCCTACAAGCTACCTAATTGATCCCTTCACTGCTGGGCATAATACAAGTGTAGTGCGCAGTGGCCTTTCTTATTACCAAAAAACAACGCCAAAGCCATATGTGTCTGCTATTTCTGAACAAAAGGGATCCCAGAGAAGCATTTACAACCATTTGTGCCATAATCGCACAAGCTGTTTGTAAATAATTTCAGTGCGAAACCTAAAGTTTGTGAAAAAAAAATTTATTTGATCGCATTTGGCAATGAAATGGTGGCATGAAATATACCAAAATGGGCCTAGATCAATACTTTGGGTTGTCTACTAAAAAAAAATATATACATGTCAAGGGATATTCAGGGATTCCTGAAAGATATCAGTGTTCCAATGTAACTAGCGCTAATTTTGAAAAAAAAAAATGGTTTGGAAATAGCAAAGTGCTACTTGTATTTATTGCCCTATAAGCAAAGAACATGTAAACATTGGGTATTTCTAAACTCAGGACAAAATTTAGAAACTATTTAGCATGGGTGTTTTTTTGGTGGTTGTAGATATGTAACAGATTTTGGGGGTCAAAGTAAGAAAAAGTGTGTTTTTCCATTTTTTCCTCATATTTTATCATTTTTTATAGTAAATCCTAAAATATGATGAAAATAATGGTATCTTTAGAAAGTCCATTTAATGGCGAGAAAAACGGTATATAATATGTGTGGGTACAGTAAATGAGTAAGAGGAAAATTACAGCTAAACACAAACACAGCAGAAATGTAAAATTAGCCTTGGTCCCAAATGGTCAGAAAATGGAAAAGTGTTGTGGTCCTTAAGGGGTTAATATTATTAAATCTGTAGAAGTTAAAGTGTGAAGAGCACATAAGAACTGCAGAACCATAAATTGATGTATTAAACTGTATTTGATTCTCATTTTAGGTCCAAGGTGTTCTAAAAAGGCACTGGAATCAATACAGAATCCAATTTGGAAATAGCTTTACGCATTCGGAAGCTCTGCGCTCAGCATCATACACCGTTTCTTCAGTCTCTGAGCAGGGAACTCTGTACATTCACAATTACAACAGTGAACATTCAAATGGAAAAAGCTGCCATGATATGGATAATGTTCTTTATAAATCTGACAAACCATATATGTGAAAATGTGCCTTTCTGTAGACTGTATGAATAAGTGTATACTAGCTATTGGCAAATAATGCTTTTTGAGTGAATGATCGTTGACTAAACTGAATGTCATTGCATTTCATATAACTTTGCATTTTAAACAAAGTTGGTAGTTACAATATTGTAGCTAACACATATGTACTATAAACATACTGGGTAAGATTACAAGTCGCGCAGCAAAGCTGTTTTTTCCCAGCAGTGAAAACACTGTGGGCACCCGAAATTGCGCAATCACCATAGCAATTTCACATTCCCCATAGAAGTCAATGCAGAAGAAAAAAAAAAAACGAACACCCGTTGCGCATACAACATAGCATATTCGCATTAGCAAATGTGAAATATTTACAGTAAATACATAGTTAAAATCTTTATTAAAATATGAATATTGCATAAATATGTTTTATCATGGTTTTATCTACTTAATGGCAAAGGGATATAATGCACTTTTATAAATGTCTATATATACAGTATATATATATATATATATATATACTGTATATCTACATATATATTTGTTTTTATATGTGTATATATGTCTGTCAATACATATGTAAACATATATATACATATACAGTGTGTGTGTGTGTGTATATATATATATATATATATATATATATACATACAAGTACATCTTTAGCAATATATCTGTATGTATTTCTATGAAAAATCCCATTGTCTGCTTTTTTCTCTCTAACACTCAATATATATATTTGAGCCCTTATAACTTTTGTGTGCAATGATTTTTTTAAATAATTTTTTTGAACAGTGTTAATATGAGTGTAACTGTACTTTGTAATGTATTTTTGAAGTGTTTTGTAAAACTTTTTTGTTGCGGAAAACTGTTAACTACAGCTCTTGGAGCGGTGAAAGGATTGCTGCGTAAAAGGTGACTGCATGCGCGCAATCAAGATTTTTCAAAACTTGTAATATGCGCAATGGACAATTGCTTGTAAAAGAACCGTATCGCACGCGGGAAAGGCATACTGTGTGACTTGTAATCTTGCCCACAATATGGTATTATATAAGTACAGTATGAATATATTTACACCAAATCTAAAACATGTCAGTGCTATCTGAAATACTCTCTGTTTGACCTATTCACTAAATAGTGCCTTCTAAGTGGTTTGTTTCTATCTACAGTGTCTAATGATATAGCGCTGGTTCTCTCTGCTTATGACGCACACATATACACTAAGATTGCAGTACAAATTACAGACATTGTGCTGTCACATATCACTATGCATTCATTCAAGAGAGAACAGACTAATGATTTTTTTGTATAATAAATGTGAAACCACTATGTCTGTACGTATCAGTCATACAGCAAAAGGTCAGTATTATTTTATTGTAGTATATTTTACTATTTCAAAATCTTTATATTGTGTTTGCATTTTTTGGCATGCAGACTGTGTTACAAGTTACTTTTATACACAAATAGACCTTCAAAATGGTTTACTAAACCTATTTTGAATAAACTTTTTTTTTTTACTATTTTATGC
This sequence comes from Bombina bombina, assembly GCF_027579735.1. Lineage (NCBI taxonomy): Eukaryota > Metazoa > Chordata > Amphibia > Anura > Bombinatoridae > Bombina > Bombina bombina. The sequence goes on from NC_069499.1 coordinate 486,250,646, forward strand.
TTCTTTGGCTGTATTGGTATAAATGACTTTTGCAGCAAAATGCAATTAATTACTCTACTTTATTAACTGTATATTTATGTTTCAATAAAGATTGTGTTTATGTTGTTCTCAATTTTTTAATTAACCTCTTGTGCTAAATGACATATTTACAGCTATGTGTTTTCAGTATACAAATTCTTGTGAAGAATGTGGCAAACACTAAAGAGTCTGTAATACTGAACCATATATTTCACCTCTCTACAATTAATGGTATATATGAAGCAGATATTTTCCTATGGAAGTTAATAAAAGTATTTGTCATATATTTTGTAAATGCCTTTTTGTTTTTTTCTTTGTATTCAGATCTGTTGCTCTAAGTAAATGACGTGAATTTCTTTAAAATAAATATATTCACTATTTAGTAACTTGTGTTTTCATGTCTATACTATGTCTGTTCTTTGTAGATTCATTTTAATAAGTTAACAAATGGAAATGGGAAATAACGTGGTTTAATAGATATGCCTCAAAAAAATCAGTAAGCGCACTATTGGAATTCTTTGTTCTCTAGGGACAGTTAATTCACATGGTATTGCAAATAGTGTTTCTGTGTTTTGTCTGAAAGAGGGCAGTTTAATGAGACATTTTTCTTTCATGCTTCAGATAGAGTGTACTATTGTAAAATAACTTTCCATTGTATTTCTGTCATCAAATTATCTTTATTCTCTTAGTATCCTTTATTAAAGGCGCAGCAGTGCACTACTGAGAGCTAGCTGAACACAGTGGGTGAACCAATGACAAGAGGCATATATAGTATGTGCAGCCACTAATCACCAGCTAGCTCCCAGTAATGCATTGCTGCTCCTGAGCCTACCCAGGCATGCTATTCAACAAAGGATACCAAGAGAATGAAACAATTTAGATAACATAAGTAAACTTGAAAGTTGTTTAAAATTGCATGTTCTGAATCTTGAAGTAACATTTTGACTTTACTGTCCCTTTATAATATCCCTTTAAGATGTTTATTTCTGTATATTTTTTTTAACTGCACTTTTCACCCATGAATACTACTTTTTGTATTACATCCATATACAGGGAGTGCAGAATTATTAGGCAAATGAGTATTTTGACCACATCATCCTCTTTATGCATGTTGTCTTACTCCAAGCTGTATAGGCTCGAAAGCCTACTACCAATTAAGCATATTAGGTGATGTGCATCTCTGTAATGAGAAGGGGTGTGGTCTAACGACATCAACACTCTATATCAGGTGTGCATAATTATTAGGCAACTTCCTTTCCTTTGGCAAAATGGGTCAAAAGAAGGACTTGACAGGCTCAGAAAAGTCAAAAATAGTGAGATATCTTGCAGAGGGATGCAGCACTCTTAAAATTGCAAAGCTTCTGAAGCGTGATCATCGAACAATCAAGCGTTTCATTCAAAATAGTCAACAGGGTCGCAAGAAGCGTGTGGAAAAACCAAGGCGCAAAATAACTGCCCATGAACTGAGAAAAGTCAAGCGTGCAGCTGCCAAGATGCCACTTGCCACCAGTTTGGCCATATTTCAGAGCTGCAACATCACTGGAGTGCCCAAAAGCACAAGGTGTGCAATACTCAGAGACATGGCCAAGGTAAGAAAGGCTGAAAGACGACCACCACTGAACAAGACACACAAGCTGAAACGTCAAGACTGGGCCAAGAAATATCTCAAGACTGATTTTTCTAAGGTTTTATGGACTGATGAAATGAGAGTGAGTCTTGATGGGCCAGATGGATGGGCCCGTGGCTGGATTGGTAAAGGGCAGAGAGCTCCAGTCCGACTCAGACGCCAGCAATGTGGAGGTGGAGTACTGGTTTGGGCTGGTATCATCAAAGATGAGCTTGTGGGGCCTTTTCGGGTTGAGTATGGAGTCAAGCTCAACTCCCAGTCCTACTGCCAGTTTCTGGAAGACACCTTCTTCAAGCAGTGGTACAGGAAGAAGTCTGCATCCTTCAAAAACATGATTTTCATGCAGGACAATGCTCCATCACTCGTGTCCAAGTACTCCACAGCGTGGCTGGCAAGAAAGGGTATAAAAGAAGAAAATCTAATGACATGGCCTCCTTGTTCACCTGATCTGAACTCCATTGAGAACCTGTGGTCCATCATCAAATGTGAGATTTACAAGGAGAGAAAACAGTACACCTCTCTGAACAGTGTCTGGGAGGCTGTGGTTGCTGCTGCACGCAATGTTGATGGTGAACAGATCAAAACACTGACAGAATCCATGGATGACAGGCTTTTGAGTGTCCTTGCAAAGAAAGGTGGCTATATTGGTCACTGATTTGTTTTTGTTTTGTTTTTGAATGTCAGAAATGTATATTTGTGAATGTTGAGATGTTATATTGGTTTCACTGGTAAAAATAAATAATTGAAATGGGTATATATTTGTTTTTTGTTAAGTTGCCTAATAATTATGCACAGTAATAGTCACCTGCACACACAGATATCCCCCTAAAATAGCTATAACTAAAAACAAACTAAAAACTACTTCCAAAACTATTCAGCTTTGATATTAATGAGTTTTTTGGGTTCATTGAGAACATGGTTGTTGTTCAATAATAAAATTAATCCTCAAAAATACAACTTGCCTAATAATTCTGCACTCCCTGTAGATGAGTGAGTTATCCTTTTTTAGCTAGCAAGAAGCATACCACAGGACCTATTGTGCACAAACATACCATTTCTGTCAGTATTCATTTTAATAGTTTTTTTAGCATGTTTTCTGCATACATTTCACTTGAACATCTCTTTATAAAAATCTCCAGCTTTTCAATAAAATGTCAATTCCTCTTATGCCCCATATAGTACAACTCCCTAGACTCATCTTGTGATGTTTATTCTGTCATTTCTTGCTTATGAGCTGAGGTAAGTAGTCAGGCTTAGTTTGGGGAAATGTTGGTTTCCATTACAAGAACAAGAAAAGCAAAATGCAACTTTCATGGTTCAAATAGAACCTGTAATTAAAAAAAATAATAATCCAGTTTTCTTCTTTCTCTTAGTATCCTTTGTTAAAGCTGAGCTCATTTTCATGAGAGCATATCTAGCTCAGGAGGGTCCATGTATATTGAGCACTATATACATAACATTGTTGCAAACACAATTGCCATATAATGCTTTAGACACGTGAACCCTCCTAAGCCTACCTCAGCATGTTCTCATGGAAAGGTGCTAAATATCAATAAAGGATACAAGGAGGTAATTTAATAATAGAAGTAAATAGTATTTTTTTTTTATTACACACTTTTTTATGATGCGTTTAATTTTTTAAAGTGATAAACTGAAAAAAAAGTGGTGAACTGATAAAAACATTTTTTTATTGAAGCCAGATAAATATTAAAAAAGCAATGCTAACTTGTGTAACTGCATATACTTGATAGAAAAGAATTTCCTTCTAAGGAGAGTCCACGGCTTCATTCCTTACTGTTGGGAAATACTGAACCTGGCCACGAGGAGGAGGCAAAGACACCCCAGCCAAAGGCTCCCACTTTCCCCATCCCCCAGTCATTCTTTGCCTTTTCTCACAGGAGGATGGCAGAGAAGTGTCAGAAGATTTCGGAGTTGTTCCTCAGGAGGGATATATGCCCTTCGATATGGGACTGGAGTTTTAAGTAGTCTTGTCATCCTCTCAGTGAGAGCATTGACGAAAGTTAGAGTATGGAGATGCAGGGAAAGTCTTCCTGTGAACCCATCCAGAGTGCCTACTAACAGTTCCTTTAAGCAACCAGTGTTGACGAGTTTCACTGTCTGCTTTTTCTTCACTCAAGTCCATGTCAGGAGCGATGCTACAAGACTGTCGCACTTGAGAGGCTGTGTTTCTGTTCCACAGCATGGATTCTGGAAATATTGTTTACATTTTTACATATGTTGAAAACTCTAGAAGACAGGGTCACAGTGTGGCTCCTTTTATCTTAATAGGATCTTGGGTTAATTTCTCCGGAGGGAGGTTATTGAATAGTGTGGATTAATCAAATGTGATACTTTGATTTTATGCTGCTTTATGTGGAGATTTATTGGGCTCATAGACTGTTGTTATGCGGTAACGAAATACACAGCTTTTTACTTTCCCTTTGAACACTGAACAGCTTGTAGCTTGGCGTGCTTTTTCTCATAGTAGGGGCGGTCCTGTCTTGTGCACCACGCGATTGGGTGTGGTCACACTTTCGTTTCCACTTTCCTGACCGAGCTAACTGTCGGAGAAGACATATTGTTTCTCTGATTGCCTGGGTCCAGTCATTGGGAGTATAAAGGTGCCGTTTTGTGAGAAATAAAAAGAACATTCTTTGTCCTACTGTTATTAGCGCAAGCTATGAAGGATTCTGATATGCTTGAGGGTACTCCCTCTATCCCTAATAGTAATACCTGTCTATACTGTGAGGAGGCCTTGGTATGTCCACCCTCTAAACTATGTTCTGTATGCATCAACAAGGTTATTATGTCTAAGAAGTTTAACCCCTTTAGTACTACTGAGCCGTCCACCTCTGAGGACTCGGCCTCCCTTAAGGTGCATACCCATCAGTCATCTCCATCACATGCAGCTTCCCGTAGCATGCCTGATCCTCCGCCTGGAGGGAGCCTTTTACCATCAGACTTTAACGCGCAGTTAAAGACGGCGGTGTCTGAGGCTCTTAGTGCTTTACCTCGCCCTGCCAAGCAAAAGGTTAAACATAACTCTCCGGTCCAGGGGTCATCCAGTGATTTATTAGATTTGTCTGTTTTTCAAGTATCCAAGGATGGGTCACACTCTGAGTCTTCAGAGGGTGAACTTTTTAGATCGGAGTCTGCTACCTCTAGGCCTCCGGCTGTGGAGGAGCCAGCCTTTAGATTTAAAATTGAACACTTAAGTTTTCTTCTAAAGGAGGTTCTGTCGACATTATAGGTTCCAGAGGCCAAGTTGCCTGAGGAACCTTTGATCCCTAAATTGGACAGAGTGTACGAGGACAGGGTAGCTCCGCTAACTTTTCCTATACCTGTAAAAATGGCGAACATTATTAAGAACGAGTGGGATAGAATTGGTTCTTCCTTTTCTCTTTCGTCTGCCTTTAAAAAATGATTCCTGCTGTTTTCAGACGCTTGGTTAAGGGACATGCAGGATCCATGGGTCCTGGAGGTCATAACTCAGGGATACAAGATAAGGTTTCAAATCTCATCCACCAAAGGGCAGATTTCTCCAGACCAGAAAAGAGGGAAGCCTTTCTGGGGTGCGTGCGGGATTTGTCCTCCTTAGGGGTCATTGTCCCGGTTCCTATCGCAGAAAGAGGTTTGGGATACTATTCAAACCTGTTCGCGGTCCAAAAGGAAGAGGGAACTTTTTTTTTTTTTTTAAATATATTTTTTATTGATTTTTCGAACAAGAAAGTATCATATCAGATCATATCAAGTCATATCATACATATAGCAAGATAACACAGATATTACAATTTAACCTAAAAATAGCAAAACAATCGAAATAATCAAATGCCTGTGTACCTGTCCTGTCATTCATTCATGAATATTTCATAATAATCACAAATCAACTCAAACATGGATATTACATCCTAACATGTATCATAGATATTATCATATCTTATTAATTTTTGGAATGAAAAACAAGAAAAAAGAGAGAAAAAAAGAAAAAAAAAACCTGCAGCAGCTTGGTATCCTTATACTGATTTCACGTAGGATGCTCTTATCTGACCCTCCCTACACACTAGACATGTCATCTGAATTTTCAGATTAGAATACTTTCCTAAGATATGATACACTGAAATTATATTATACCATACACATAAAACACGGAAAAGAAAAGAGAGAGAAAAAAGAGAAGAAGAGAGAAAAAGAAAAAGAGGGAGAAAAGAAAAAAAAAAAAAAAAAAGGGAAGCCCCCCCCCCCTTATCTGTCAGTATTGATGGAATCATCTGTCCAATATCTGGGAAAACGCCCTGTGAGAATATTTTGAATAACAAAAATAGAAGTGCGGAATGGTTTGACCAATTGGATTTGAGTAATGTTCGGGAGGGATTTGATTACTTCCTCCCATTTTGAGAAAAATACCTGTACCTGCTCTACGTTTAGATCCTGTATGTTATATTGTTCAATGGTGAGTTGCATGATGACTGCTTTCTTAAATTCAGAAAATTTTGGGGCATATGTCGCTTTCCACGTTTTGAGTATAAGATTGCGAGCAAGTATTATTAAAGTATTAATAAGTTTATATTCCTTGCCTCCTGGTGTATATCTTAGCAAGAGAACAATGTCTTGGGGCCCTATGCATATTCTTATATTTAGTATCGAATTGATCCAATAAATTATTTTAGACCAAAATTGGTAAATCTTGGGGCATAACCATAGACAGTGCAGTATATCTGCCTTCTCTTTGTTACATCGAGTACAGGGGTAGATATTCGCGGACCACATCGACCTTTTACTAGGAGTAATATAAACATTATATAATATTTTTATATGTGATTCACGCCATGCTGTTGGGACCCATGATTCGTTTATTGCTCTGATACTTCCCTGTACATCTGTTGTAGATATATTTGGAAAATATCTTAGCCATGTCAGTTGTATATATGTGATTTGTTTTAAGTTACTATTAGTATTTAAGATACTATAGAAAGTTGCAATTGAAAATTTTCCTGCTTGATATATTTTAATTCCGGCTGTTAAGGGGCCCAGAGACCAGTTTGGTTTAAATTCTTTATGAATATCTGATAGGTAATGTCGAACCTGTAGATAGGCAAAGAAATCTTTACTATGTATTCCGTATTTGGAACAGATAGAATTAAATACATCAATCCTGCCATCTGGTAGGAGGAGTTGTTTAACATACTTTAATCCCTTTTCCTCCCAGCCCTGGAAGACTCGAGAGGCATGACCTGGCTGGAATTCTGGATTTCCCTGAATTGTTAACAATTCGGTTGCATAAGGATTAATCTGTATTTCAGCACAGAACTTCTGCCATGCACAAATAATATTCTTGAATGTAATTAAATTATTAACATTACAGGGTAATTTTTTGATTGGACAGTGCAGCAACGCATTCAGAGTAAATGGGGCTATAATATTGGACTCACACTGATATAGAGTTAAGTGTTCTTTTTGTGTCACCCAATCCACAGCAAACTTGAATAGGGAAACCCAATTATAAAATGTAATATTGGGAAATGCTAATCCTGCTGCCATCTTATCACTCATTAGCCTGGTTAGGGCAATCTGCGATTTCCCCCCTTTCCAAATAAACTTGGCACAGATAGAATTGAATTTTATAATATCCCTGTTTTTAAGCATTACAGGAATATTTTGCAAAAAGTATAGAATTTTGGGAAATATTATAGTTTTAATTAGCTTGATACGTGTTATTAATGATATCGGGAGGCTAATCCAACTATCCAGTTGTTTCTGCATTTCCCCTAAGCAAGGTGAAATATTCATATCATACCAGTCTAGTGGGTTATTGGATAGAACTATACCTAAATAGGTAATATGTTTTGCTTCCTTAATGGGGTGTTTTGTATACCTATTTATTGGTTTTGTTATCCACAATAATTCTGACTTATTGAAGTTGATTCTATAGCCCGAGATTGCGCCGAAAAGTTGCATACTCGATATAAGCTTAGGTAGATTAACTTCAAGGTTATTTAAGAAAACCAGCAGGTCATCTGCATATAATGATAGTATAAATTTTTGTCCCCCAATACTAATACCGTCTAGCTGCTCCCGTAGTAATATAGCTAATGGTTCAAGTGATATGTTAAAAAGCAAGGGGGACAATGGGCAACCTTGTCTGGTACCTCTATGCAATGGGATAGAATCTGTAGTTGTATTATTTACAATAAGGGCAGAGACTGGATTACTATATAATGACTGGATAAAATTATTGAAATGCCCTCCAAACCCGAATTTATCTATTGTCATGAACAAGTGACCCCAACCTATGTAGTCAAATGCTTTCTCTGCATCTAAAGAAAGAATAGCTGTATCCGCTCCCTTTTGATTTGTTGCTATTGGGTTATTCCAGAGGTAGTCCAGGATAGTCATAATCTTCCTAAGGTTCTTAACTGGACTCCTCCCCTGCATAAAGCCGACTTGATTTTCATGTATAATACCTTTAATTACCGGCTGTAGTCTGCTAGCTATTATTGACGTTAGTAGCTTATAATCTGAATTTAGCAGTGAGATAGGTCTATAAGACTCTACTAGCTCTGGATCTTTATTTTTTTTTTAGAATTAACACAACGTTAGATGCAGTGAAATACCTGGAACATCTTATTTGTGAACTAAAATATTTGTTAAACAACTGACACAATGTTGGGGTCACTTCCTCCTGTACAATTCTGTAAAACTCTGTGGGGAGGCAGTCTGGTCCAGGTGCTTTATTGAGTTTAGCCTGTTTGATAGCAAGCTTAATTTCTTGCTCTGTAATTGGCGAATTTATTTGCACCAACTCTTCTTGTGAGATTCTGGGTAAAGTTAGTTTAGACCAGAATGTCTCCTCATCTACATGGCTGGGGGATTCTGCATTATAAATTCCTTTAAAATAATTATAGAAGACTTTTTTAATCTCCTCCGTCTGGGTGTACCTAATCCCATTCCGCCTAATAGCGGCTATCGCATTACTAGATTTTGGTTTGGCAAGTCTAGCGAGATATTTGGCAGCCCTGCCGGTAAATCCTCTGTAAAGGGCTTTTTGTTTCAATCCTTCTTGTATACATCTTTGTTTAAGGAAAATATCCCATTGCGTTTTGGCATGCCTATAACTATTCCAATTAGTACTTGATCTAGAAGCCACATAGGCATTATACATATTTCTTACTGTATTCGAGAGTTGCAGTTCTTTTTGCTTAATTTTTTTTTTTAGTCTGCACATGTACGCCTTTACCTGCCCCCGGAGCACAGCCTTGGCGGCTTCCCAATATATTTCTGTGTTCTCCTGATGTTGCCCATTAAAGATTTTATATTCTATCCATTTACTTTTTAAAAATTTTTGGAATTGGTTATTCATAGCTAAATATTTAGGGAAAAATAATGTATTACTACCCCCTTTTCTGAATACTTCACTAGAAAATTCCAGTGAGATGATTGCGTGATCTGATAATACAATATCTTTAATGTCAGCCTTACAATCAAGCCCCATTAGTGCCTCTGCCACTAAGAATAAATCAATCCTGGATAGGCTATGGTGACTTGGTGACATGCATGTATATGCCTTGATATCAGGATGTTGGATCCTCCATATGTCTCTCACCCCCAATTGGCTACATATTTTTTGGAATATCCGGGTCTTCCTATCACTCCTATATATGTCCTTTCTACCAGTCCTGTCCATATTGGGAAGGGGTGTGAGATTAAGATCCCCCACTATTATTAAATTTTTCCCAGAGTATTCAAATAATTTATCTATGAGTCCATTCCAAAATTGAATATCTACTCCATTGGGCCCATACACGTTACAAATAATAAACAGGGTAGAGTTAATTTTGATTTTAAGTATCTGGAACCTGCCTCCGGGGTCTTCCTCCAGGCCTACTAGTTCATAGACTAAATGTTTCTTAACTAAAATTTGCCAAACCTTTCATCCTATCCTCCCCCGCTATTGCAATAACATCCCCCACCCACTTCACCTTTAGCTTTATTAATTCTGGTTCTTTTAGGTGAATTTCCTGCAGCATTACCAGATCAGGTTTATATAGACCTAATTGTTTAATGATAGCTTTCTTCTTTATTGGGGAGGTTATTCCACCTACATTCCAGGAAAGTAAATTCAAGGAATTCATGTCAGGGCCTTTTCTGGCAATTATGGGACTGAAAATGGGAATCCGGGTATCTCACAGACAGGACCAGAAGAAATATAGAAAAGGGGGGGAGGGAATGGAGGAGAAAAAAAAGAAAAAAAAAGAAAAAAAAAAAGAGGAGAAAAGAGAAAGAGAAGAAGGGGAAAAAGGAAAACTTAGATGTACATTCACACATCATCGAAGGCATCAAGTACCTACTCTTCTGGATTCTAAAGATAACTCTGACCAATTCTGAATATCTAGTATAGAGTCTTTTATCATTGAATACCATGCTCATTACAGAAAGCCTGCGCCTCTTTACTCGTATTTAAGATAGATTGTGTATCGCCCGTTATTACAACCAGCTTTGCCGGGTATATCATTTTAACATTATAATTTGCATTTAGCAATTTAGAGCAAAATGGGGACATTTCCTTGCGTCTTGCTGCCGTCTCACTAGAAAAATCTTGGAAAATTAGAATTTTGTGTTGGTCTATTATGAGTGGGTATGCTTTCCTATATTGCCTAAGATAATGAACTTTGTCCTGAAAATTCAGAAACTTCAATACTATGGGCCTAGTAGGGATGTTATCCTTTCTCATATATCGTATTGGGCCAGTTCTGTGTACCCTTTCTATAGGTATCGCTGCATCGATGTTAATTTTAAGATTTTGTGGAAGAGTAACCGTTACAAATTGCATCAAATCAAGGTATTTGCTATCTTCAGGAAGACCGATGATTCTGAGGTTATTACGTCTGGATCGGTCTTCCAGATCCTCTACTCTACTCTGTAATTTGACAATTTTCTTGATATAGTCGGCATTATTGATTTCATCTATATTTAATTTATCCTCAATCGCAGATATTCTTTTCTCTGCTTGAATCAGCCTTGTAGAGAACTGTCTTACCTCTGCTACAAGGCCATTTATATCTTGCTTGATTTCTGCTTTCATAGTGTCTAATTGTGGCGTGAAAACCTTAGCAATCTGTGTAACCAATTCCTGCATATCAAAATGTGCCTCATTTTGTATTTGTGATGTCTCTAAGACCTGGTCAGGACGTTTCGCCATTTTCTTTTCTCTTTGCTTAATGGGCATAGTAGGTGAGTTCCTGGTTACTGATATGAATTTGTCCATATGCAGCAAGGTTCTAGTATCCCTGCAGTATAGGCACGTGATACAAATATCAGATTGGATAATTGTGCAAAAAAAAAAGAAAAAAAAGTGTGCTTGTGTTTGTGCGTTATTGATTCTATAGTGAATTTATAGTTCTATTTTAAAAACCCTAAGAGAAAAAAGAGAGAGAGAAGAAGTGCAGAGGAGAAGGAGAAGAGGGGAAGAGTATGTGAAAAGTGCACAGAGGGGGAAGTAAAGAGTGGAGGTGACTGCGTGCTCTGGATTAAGTAGGATTCAAGGTGAGAAGAGTGACGTGCGAGGGGAGAGAAGGAGAAGAAAATAGTGAAAAAAGATGCAAGTCGTGAGAAGTGGCCTATATCGTGGGTACTATACTCAGGTGTCTAGGACTTAGGAATACTTATAACCCAGGGAGCTCTATGCCTGCCCCTTCCAATAGTATTCTCTCTATGTGCTTCACAACTCTAGGCAGACAGCTATTGAGATCATTTACAATTCCTACTTCGCCCTAGATTAGTACAACAAAAACAATTGATATACTACTCTATTATCGTTAGACACTTCTATGCCCTATCATTTGAGTCAAGATCAGGAATTTTTTAAGTCAATGTTATCAGACACTTTTAGCTATAATAAAATATAAAGATATTTCATGCGTTTTCTATTGTCAGAATAATACACTCTAGGTACAAGATAGACCCTGCTTATCTCTAGCAAGGCCAACAGATTATTATGCTAAGTTATTGTTTTAACAACTTATATGCCTTATACTTATGCCAGTTCAACAGATTTTTCTCCTTTTTCCTTAACTCTATGGTAAGAGACAGTTTCAGCTGGACACAAATAATACCTTAACTATATCAGAGACAGATACTATGCAATTGTCCCAATGTCCGTCTAGTAATATAGAGTCAATTCAAAGAGGCCTCTTTGCATATGTGATATGCATGCTAAATCAAGAACAAAAGAAAAACAAAACATACAGCTATAGAAAAGGCCAATACTTTACTTTATGGATCTTTAGCCAAGCCTCCACTTAATTACACTTGAATATATCGCCTCCAGTGTTTTGGCCGTTTGTCCAGGAGAAAAAAAAAAGAAGAGAGCTGTACCTTGTCTTGTGTAGTCCGATCGGCTTTAGGCTTTAGGACAGTGAATGAAAAAAATGCAATACTCGTCCCAGTGTGGTTGTCGAGCAGCGTCCTTCTGTTACTACGCCGGTAGGATACCCGCCAGGTACATCTCAGGAAATGCCTATCAACGTGCGGCCGCACGCTGCCTACGCTTCCAGGCTCTCTTCCAATCAGCGATTCCGGGGTCGGAAATGACCTTTCTCTCCGTGTTTGCCGCTCAGCACAAGTCCCCTGCGCCCAAGGACCTCCGCCGCAACCACCGTCAGGGCACCGTCCGGAACTCAAGTGCCTCTCTCAGGATCTCAACGTCGCCATCACAGCCAACGTCCGCTCACCAGGGAGCAGTTGGACGCCTCAAGAGAAGTCAGGTAATACTGCGTAAGCGGGGCTCTGTATGCTCACCAGGGAGCAGCCGGGCATCATATATATCCAGATGCTGTCCAGGAGCGGGGCTCTGTGTGCTCTCCGGGGAGCAATCGAATAGCTCAGAGAAGTTCAAGTATGCCCGTGAAAGGGGGCTCTGTATGCTCACCAGGGAGCAACTGACCGGCACATGCAAATTCAAGAAGAGCCGATAGAGCGGGGCTCTATATGTTCTTAGAGCTCGAGCAAGTTCAGGTATATCAGTAGGATAGAGTTCTGTGTGCCCACCAGGGGGCGTTCCAGTATTTAGGATCTTTCCAATATCAGTTTTAAGGCTCAGAAACTTTCTTACTAATATACATTGTATCTTCTGTCCTACCTGAGATAGATTGCTTGTTACTTTGTATCACTGCCGGCAGGATATTAGAAAAATGTTGTTTGTCAGGGTTACGGCAGAGTTGTCAGTCCTTTGTTTTTAGCAGGTGCTTCAGCCACGAAGCTAGTAGCTGCCTTAGTGAGACTTCCACTTCATAGGCCATAAGACCCAGTGTCTAGGCCGGCGGGAGTCTTCGGCCAAAGAACGCTTGAAGGCGGGAGTGGGTGTACAGAGTTGCAAGCATGAGAGCCACAGCGTGCAGCACCCTGCTTGCTCCTCCTCCTAACGGAAGTCCGCTACCGCATAATTTTCGAGCGGAAGAGGGAACTTTACGCCCAATTCTGGAACAATGCTTAAACAAGTTTCTAAATGTCCCCTCGTTCAAAATGGAGACAATAAGGTCCATCCTTTCTCTAATTCAGGAAGTGCAATTTATGACCACTATAGTGGATGCCAACCTTCACGTTCTAATCCACAGGGACCACTTCCAGTTCCTAAGGTTTGCATTCCTGGATCAGCACTTCTAGTTCATTGCACTTCTGTTTGGTCTAGCTACTGCTCCAATAATCTTTACAAAGGTTCTAGGGGCTCTCCTGGCCGTCGCCAGAACCCAATGTATAGCAGTAGCTCCCTACTTGGACGACATTCTGGTTCAAGAACCATATTTTCGTCTAGCGGAGGACTATTCGGTATCTCTTCTCTCTTCTTCGATCTCATGGATGGAAGATAAACTTAGAAAAGAGTTCTCTTATTCCAAGCACCAGGGTAGAAATCCTGGGCACTATAATAGACTTGATATCCATGAGGATATTTCTCACAGACCAGAGATGTTGGCAAGCTAGCTTTGGCATGTCTTGCCCTTCGGACCTCCTTAAGGCCATCTGTGGCTCAGTGTATGGAAGTAATTGGTCTCATGGTGTCCAGCATGGACATAATTCCCTTTGCCAGGTTCCATCTCAGACCATTACAGCTGTGCATGCTGAGGCAGTGGAACAGCGATAACTCGGATCCGTCTCAACAGATTTCCCTGGACAGCCAGTCGAGAAAATCACTCCCTTGGTGGCTCTGTCCAGATCATCTGTCCCGAGGGACATCCTTTCTAAGACCATCCTGGGAGATTGTGACTACGGACGCAAGTCTATCAGGTTGGGGAGCTGTTGGGGGTGCCAAGAAGGCACAGGGCCTCTGGTCTCAGGAGGAACGCTCCCTCCCGATCAACATTCTGGAACTTCGAGCAATATACAATGCTCTGAAGGCTTGGCCTCTTCTGGGTTCATCACGGTTTATCCGATTCCAATCAGACAATATAACCTTGGTGGCTTACATCAACTATCAGGGGGGAATGAGAAGCTCCCTAGCAATGAGGGAAGTATCTCGAATTCTGGAGTGGGAGGAGGCCCACAACTGTTTGCTGTCAGCAATCCACATTCCGGGTGTGGAAAACTGGGAAGCGGACGTTCTCAGCAGACAATCCTTTCATCTGGGGGAATGGTCTCTCTATCCCGTGTTTGCGGAGATATGCAGCATGTGGGGGACCGCAGAGATAGATATCATGGCGTCTCGTCTCCATACCAAGCAACCCAGATATGGGTCGAGGTTCAGGGATCCTCAGGCGGAGTTAATAGATTCATTAGCAGTGCCTTGGAGGTTCAGTCTAATTTACCTTTTTCCGCCGTTACCACTCCATCCTTGGGTAGTGGCCCACATCAAGCAGGAGCAGGGGTCAGTAATACTGATTGCTCCATCGTGGCCACGAAGGATGTGGTTCGCGGATCTAGTGAGGATGTCATCTTCTCCTCCATGGAGGTTACCTTGTCGCAGGGATCTGCTGGAACAAGGTCCTTTTGTTCATCAAAATCTAGATTCTCTTAGGCTGACTGCGTGGAGATTGAACGCTTAGTCCTTGCCAAGAGAGGGTTTTCTGAGAGAGTTATTGATACTCTCATTTAAGCTTGTAAGCAGGTTACTCGTCGCATCTATCATAAGGTGTGGATAACCTACTTATTCTGGTGTGAAGAGCGTAGATTTCCCTGGCATAAAGTCAAAGTTGCCAGGATTCTACTGTTTCTCCAGGATGGACTGGAGAAGGGTCTTTTGGCCAGTACCCTAAGGGGACAGATTTCAGACTTGTCTATTTTACTGCACAAGAGGCTCTCGGAGCTTCCAGATGTTCAGTCTTTTGTTAAGGCTCTGATTAGGATCAGACCTGTGTTCAGATCTTCGGCTCCTCCTTGGAGTCTAAATTTGGTTGTTAAGGTTTTGCAACGGGCTCCGTTTGAGCTATGCATGAAATTGACATTAAGTTGTTGTCCTGGAAGGTTCTTTTTCTACTGGCTATTGCTTCTGCATGCAGTGTTTCTGAGATTGCCGCTTTGCAATGTGAGCCTCCTTACCTGGTGAGCCTCCTTACTCAGTTAAGGCCGTCATACGTACTAAGTTAGGGTTCCTTCCTAAGGTCGTGTCAGACCGCAACATCAATGAAGAGATTGTAGTTCCTTCCTTGTGTCCTAATCCTTCTTCGAAGAAACGTTTCCTTCAAATTTTGAATGTGGTTCGTGCCTTGAAGTTTTATCTTCAGGCTACTAAGGACTTTAGACAAACTTCTTCCTTGTTTGTTGCCTATTCTGGGAAGCATAAGGGTCAGAAGGTCTCTTCCACTTCCTTTTCTTTTTGGTTGAGGAGTCTTATCCGCTTAGCTTATGAGAGAGCGGGACACAAACCACCTCAGAGAATTACGGCTCATTTTACTAGAGCAGTGGCTTCCTCTTGGGCCTTTAAGAACGAGGCATCTATGGATCAGATTTGTAAGGTGGCTCCCTGATCCTCCTTACATGCTTTTTCTAAGTTTTACAAGTTTGATGTTTTTGCGTCAGCTGAAGCAGCCTTCGGGAGAAAGGTTTTGCAGGCTGTGGTGCCTTCAGATTAGGATCCGCCTCTCTTTTTGCCCCTCCTGTTATCATTCAGTGTCCTCTAGAGCTTGGGTATAAGTTTCCCAACAGTAAGGAACGAAGCCATGGACTATTATATTAAGAAGGAAAACATAAATTATGCTTACCAGATAATTTAATTTCCTTCTGTATAAAGAGAGTCCACGGCCCCCGCCCGTGTTCTCCGATGGGCGGCCCCCTAAATTATATTTTTCTTCTGGCACCTTTTATACCCTGATATTTCTCCTACTGTTCCTTGTTCCCTCGGCAGAATAACTGGGGGATAGTGCAAGTGGGAGAGGTATTTAAGCCTTTGGCTGGGGTGTCTTTGCCTCCTCCTGGTGGCCAGGTTCAGTAT
This sequence comes from Bombina bombina, assembly GCF_027579735.1. Taxonomy (NCBI): domain Eukaryota; kingdom Metazoa; phylum Chordata; class Amphibia; order Anura; family Bombinatoridae; genus Bombina; species Bombina bombina. The sequence continues at coordinate 486,266,707 of NC_069499.1, forward strand.
TTCCCTACAGTAAGGAATGAAGCCATGGACTCTCCTTATACAGAAGGAAATTAAATTATCTGGTAAGTATAATTTATGTTTTTAGTACTTATCAGATAAACTGTTAAATGTGCAAACAACTTTTCAGAGATCAAAAGTCTCCAACTTCAGGTTACAATATTACACTAGTGAAACATAAATATTACAGGGCCAAGAACAGAGCAATGGAAAAACTGGAAATCAGATTGCCATGGCAACCTGTTAGTTCACAAGCATCACCATGGCTTAGAAAAACCTGTGGATTGAGAAATTATTCATAAGTATTACTAAATGTTTCACCGTAACAAGATGATCCAGCTGATTCAGAGCAGCACAACACTATTAGAGTACAATAAAGGAAATAAAAACTGAAATATATTGCTTGCAGAAGCAAACTTCCAGATTATACAGATAAAATAAACCGTCCTAATAAAGGCACACAAAAAAAACATACCTTTTGCAAGGGAATCTCATTTATGAAAATGCTACAAAAAATGTTTTAACCCCTGAGCTGATATTTCATAGAACAGAGATTACAATATGTTGAAAACAGCGTGTCACTAGAAAATTCTTTCTTTTTCAACTTTTTATATTTCTTACCATGGGATCTCTTAATATCCACAAATCGTCCGCTGGAAAAGTAATTTTCCTAACTAGTGATGCAACAACATTTGCACATTGTACAGTTTCTAGGAATACCCCTTTATGTCATTCTCTATGTAACTACCTGCCTCATAGACACTTTGAAAATTAAAGGAGAGGGGAATCTTCATAATAACAACTTTTGCTGACCGTGAAATTCCAAGGTCCTTGCACCCAGAGAATGAAAAACAGAGAAGACATATGAATCCAAAATTAATAACTAGAGCCATGAGTTATACAGACCGTTTAGAAAATATGAGGGCAGTGTACTTTGCACCCTACAAATGAGCAGAATGAATAGCCTATATCAAAGACGCATAAAACCATAATAATGAAATCATCTAGCATTTCATTATTAAAGTGATGGTCAAGCCTAGCGTTTTACAAATGCTAGGATTTACCATTGGAACAAATAAAGGGGACTTTAAGTCATGAAGTATAAAATACTTCATGCTAAAAGTTCTTTTATTTGTTTGAAGCATTCGCCGCACTGAGCTTCTCAGGCAGCCCACGGCAGAACGTTATTTTGCTGAGAGGTGACGTTTCCACCTCTTAGCCAATAGCTGTGTGGGCTATCCGGCTTGGTGCTAGCTGGACCGCACGGCTATTGTACTCCATTGGGGTGCCCTGTTCCTGCTTGTGTTTTTCAGATTTCATTCCTTGCAAAGAGTGTGATTTTTTGAAGCGGAGGCTGCTCCTGTACCCTAGTACCCTATGGACTAGATTAACCCTATGGGTATATATATATATATATATATATATATATATATATATATATTTCTTATGGACTTTAGTATTTTTTATATTTATCAATTGTGTCTGATTGTTTGCACTTTCAGTGCGTTTTGCATTAATTGCTGAAGAAATGGTGCCTCTCTCTGAGACATGAAACGGAAGCAAACTCTCTCGAGGAGGCAGCGATTGAAAACCTTTTTCGTACCCCTGAGAAACTATTTCCAATACCCAGGGATTCAGCCTAGACTGAGACCAGGCCACCAGAAAAAGACTTAACCTTCTGCCTAGCATCAACGAGAGTGGGTCTGGACCGTACCCTCATGCAGACTTTGCATTGGAAGGTTTTTCTTTGTTTTTTTGGGGGGGAACAAAAAAAGACCTTTGTGACCCGTGACCATGGAGATAGAAGAACTCCAGCCGGGACCATATCCCTTCTACTTTTAAAAGCTAACGTTAAGAGACTCAACTTTGATACCATGTCAGCCGACCATGACTGCAACCAAAGGGCTCTTCTAGAGACAGCCAAGGCAGTATATGTTTAGTAATATGCATTATCTGACTGATTGCATTACTAATAAAGAGTGTAGGTAGGCTCATATGCTAATTTCTATGCCCTTGAAGGCCGCCTCTTATCTCAGTGCATTTTGATAGTTTTTCACAGTTAGACACTGCTAGTTCACATGTGACATATAGATTACATTGTGGAGTTATTTATGAGTCAGCACTGATTAGCTAAAATGCATGTCTGTCAAAGTACTGAGATAAGGGGCAGAAGCTTAGATAGAAGGTAATCACACAGGTAAAATGTGTATTACTATAACAGTATTGATTATGCAAAACTGGGGAATGGGTAAGAAAGGGATTATTCTCTTTTAAAGGGCCATGATACCCAAATGTCGAAACACTTGAAAGTAATGCAGCATAGCTGTAAAAAGCTGACTAGAAAATATCACCTGAACATCTCTATGTAAAAAAGAAAGATATTTTACCTCAAAATGTCCTAAGTATTCAAACCCCATTGCAAAGGAGTTTAAGCAGCAAATCAGTACGTCTGTACCAGGACAGGCAAGGAAGTGAGCTTCATGCACACGTGTTATTTCCCTATTCAGTTTAAGGAAGTTTATTATGAAATCTCAAGAGAGTTAAGTGAAATCTCATGAGATCACAGTAAAAGAGTTCATGACCTCAGCACTGCTGATGCTGATTGGCTGCTGTTCATTTCTTCATTTTTTTTTGTTAAGTATAACTTTTTACACAGGACTTACTCTGGTGAGCTGAGGAAATTGAGAGGTAAAATATCTTCCTTTTTTACATAGAGATGCTCAGGTGATATTTTCCTGTCAGCTTTTTACAGTTATACTGCATCAGTTTCAAGTGATTTAGCATATGAGTATTATGTCCCTTTAAACAATAAACATTTTCAAGTGGACTGTCCCTTTACGTTTGATGTGCAGCAGAGCCATTCCAGCAAAGAGAGGAAGGAGTTTGATGTGCAGCAGAGCCATTCTGGTATTGAAAGGAAGGAGTTATTAAACAAAGTAAATCCTCTTATCTGGCCCTCAAATCCTCAGGGTTGATCCCTGGCACTATTTTATTGCTCCTTTGTTGGTCCTCAGAGAACAGAGCATTAAAAATGTCGGATGTGCACAAGGAACCTTAACAAATTCTTATAAAGGGACTGCACAGACAAAAAGGAAGTGATCACAGTAAAAAAAAATAATATTTGCATGTTAGAATAATAAAATTGTAAATCCCCGTTATGTACTGCCATCTTAGGACCTAAAGTATAAAGCACCACAGTGACATATAATAGTGCTACATTCCCCTGTGTTTTACATAATATACTAGAGTACTGCTTGCAAGGCTCACCAGGGTTGGCTCCAGAACAAATGAAATGGGGGGGCATTTTTTTTTCACAAGGAGTCACGCATTTACAAAGCATGTATTAGAGTCAAAATAAGAGCAGACCTACATATTCTGCAGGAAAGTGTAGCTTCTGGCTGGCTTATCCCCCACTATTAACATTTGGAGAATATGTGCTAAATCACTAGGTAAAAGAATAAAGTCTAAATCCTATGCAGTGCACTAAAACAGAACCATTAAACATGAGACCCCCAGTGCAATAGCTCCTTAAAAACAATTTACCCCTTAATCACCATGATCCAAAACCCTTAAACTCATTCTCAAATCTCAATCATGTCCCCTAAAAAGCCATGCACCCCAAACCCCCCAATGCAATTAACCCATTTGTTTGCAATAGCAGTGAGGATACTAGGTTTTCAGGTGCTGGTAATTTTGTAGATTAGATTTAGCTATTTCTGTTTCACAATAACGAATGGATATCAGGCTACTTAATACAACCTATGTACTGTGAACCTATAAGAATATGATTGTATCATATAAATATAAGTCTATAAATGGCTACCGGCCTAAGATCACAGTGCACTGTTGAGGCGTCGATAGAAGCCGGTAGCCATTTATAGACTTATATTTATATGATCCAATCATATTCTTATCATGGTCTATTGTTTAAGAAAATGAGTAACTCACGATAGTTAGGTAAAATTAATAGGGTTAAAGACAAGCCCAAAAAGTCTCTAACTACCAATTCTAAATAAGAGGTTAAGACACGGAGCTCCTTGCAGATGCATGATGCAACCTCACAGTTCGGCAGCTAACTCCGCCCCCCGCATGCAGCATTACATAACAATTCATTATTTTTATTATTATTTTTACAGCGTATGATCATATCAATATTTTTGGAGGGGGCACAGCATTCCATTTGGGTGGGCATTGCCCCCCAATGCCCCCACTTGGAGCCGACCTTTATCGTGCCTTTGAACACTGCCTGAAGCCATTCTACTTAAAGGAACAGTCAAGTAAAAAAAAAAACTTTCATGATTTAAATAGGGTATGTCATTTTAAACAATTTTCCAATTTACTTTTATCACTAATTTAGCTTTGTTCTCTTGGTATTCTTAGTTGAAAGCTAAACCTAGGAGGTTCATATACTAATTTCTTAGACCTTGAAGGTCGCTTCTAATCTGAAAGCATTTTGATAGTTTTTCACCACTAGAGGGTGTTAGTTCATGTGTTTCATATAGATAACATTGAGCTCACACATGTGAAGCTCCTAGGAGTGAGCACTGATTGGCTAAAATGCGAGTCTGTCACAAGAACTGAAATAGGGGGGCAGTTTGTAGAGGGTTAGATACAAGGTAATCACAGAGGTAAAACGTTAATTATTATAACTGTGTTGGTTATGCAAAACTGGGGAATGGGTAATAAAGGGATTATCTACCTTTTTAAACAACAATTCTGCAAATTCTGGTGTTGACTGTCCCTTTAACCCCTTAATGACCGGACCATTTTTCAATTTTCTTACCCTTAATGACAATGGCTATTTTTACATTTCTGCAGTGTTTGCGTTTAGCTGTAATTTTCCTCTTACTCGTTTACTGTACCCACACATATTATATACCGTTTTTCTCGTCATTAAATGGACTTTCTAAAGATACCATTATTTTCATCATCCTATATTATAAAAGGCCAAAAGGAGCGTGAGGTACACAAACAGCTGTGAGGTCTGGGGAGCGCGAGGTAAGCTACTCAACAGCTGTGAGGTCTGCTGCAGTGAGAAGCGGCCACGCGCTCCCCAGACCTCACAGCTGTTTGTGGCCGATGGGAGCGTTGTGATGTGGGCGTGGCCGGGCGTCGCGAGGGGCGTGGCCGGGCGGGTGTCGCCGCGATGGGCCGTGGCCGGGCGGGGTCCCGCGATGTGAAGACAGAGCCAGAGAGGGAGCAGGAGAGGGGGGGAGAAGGGCCAAAGAGGGGGGGAGAGAGCCAAGGGGGGGGGAGAGCACAAGAGAAGGGGGGGGGGAGAGCACAAGAGAAGGGGGGAGAGAGCCAAGGGGGGGGGAGAGCACAAGAGAAGGGGGGGGGAGAGCACAAGAGAAGGGGGGGGAGAGCCAAAGAGAAGGGGGGGGAGAGCCAAAGAGAAGGGGGGGGAGAGCCAAAGAGAAGGGGGGGGAGAGCCAAAGAGGGGGGGGGGAGAGCCAAAGAGAAGGGGGGGGAGAGCCAAAGAGAAGGGGGGAGAGCCAAAGAGAAGGGGGGGGAGCCAAAGAGAAGGGGGGGAGCCAAAGAGAAGGGAGGGGGGAGAGCCAAAGAGAAGGGAGGGGGGAGAGCCAAAGAGAAGGGAGGGGGGAGATCCAAAGAGAAGGGAGGGGGGAGAGCCAAAGAGAAGGGAGGGGGGAGAGCCAAAGAGAAGGGGGGGGAGCCAAAGAGAAGGGGGGGGAGAGCCAAAGAGAAGGGGGGGGAGAGCCAATGAGGGGGGGAGAGAGAGAGCCAAAGAGGAAAAAGAGCCAAAAAGGAGAGAGAGCCAAAGAGGGGGGAGAGAGAGCCAAAGAGGGGGGAGAGAGAGCCAAAGAGGGGGGGAGAGAGAGCCAAAGAGGGGGGGAGAAAGCCAAAGAGGGGGGGGGAGAGCCAAAGAGGGGGGGAGAGAGCCAAAGAGGGGGGGGGGAGAGCCAAAGAGGGGGGGAGAGAGCCAAAGGGGGGGAGAGCCAAAGAGGGGGGGGAGAGAGCCAAAGGGGGGGGAGAGAGCTAAAGGGGGGAGAGCCAAAGAGGGGGGAGAGAGAGAGCCAAAGAGGAAAGAGAGCCAAAGAGGAGAGCAAAAGAGGGGAGAGAGACAAAGAGGGGGGAGAGAGAGCCAAAGAGGGGGGGCAGAGCCAAAGAGGGGGGGGCAGAGCCAAAGAGGGGGGGCAGAGCCAAAGAGGGGGGGAGAGCCAAAGAGGGGGGGGGGAGCCAAAGAGGGGGGGAGAGAGCCAAAGGGGGGGGGAGAGCCAATGGGGGGGAGAGCCAAAGGGGGGGAGAGAGCCAAAGGGGGGGGGGAGAACCGAAGGGGGGGGGAGAGAGCCAAAGGGGGGGGAGAGCCAAAGGGGGGGGGGAGAGAGCCAAAGGAGGGGGAGAGCCAAAGAGGGGGGAGAGAGAGAGCCAAAGAGGAGAGAGAGCAAAAGAGGGGAGAGAGCCAAAGAGGGGGGGGGGAGAGCCAAAGAGGGGGGAGGAGAGCCAAAGAGGGGGGGGGAGAGCCAAAGAGGGGGGAGAGAACAAAAGAGGGGGGAGAGAACAAAAGAGGGGGGAGAGAGAGCAAAAGAAAGGAGGGGGAGAGCCAAAGAGGGGAGAGAGAGAGAGCAAAAGAGGGGAGAGAGAGAGCAAAAGAGAGGGGGGAGAGAAAGCAAAAGAGAGGGGGGAAGAGAGAGCAAAAGAGAGGGGGGAGAGTGCAAGGGGTGGGACCGCTGTACTGCAAAAAATGGCCCGTGTACACGGGCTTTAGTACTAGTATCTTATAATTTACTAAAAAAATGATAAAATATGAGGATAAAATGGAAAAAAACACACTTTTTCTAACTTTGACCCCCAAAATCTGTTACACATCTACAATCACCAAAAAACACTGATGCTAAATAGTTTATAAATTTTGTCCTGAGTTTAGAAATACCCAATGTTTGCACGTTCTTTGCTTTTTTTGCAATTTATGGGGCAATAAATACAAGTAGCACTTTACTATTTCCAAACCACTTTTTTTCAAAATTAGCGCTAGTTACTTTGGAACCCTGATATCTGTCAGGAATACCTGAATATCCCTTGACATGTATATATTTTGTTTTAGAAGACATCCCAAAGTATTGATCTAGGCCCATTTTGGTATATTTCATGCCACCATTTCACCGCCAAATGCGATAAAAAAAAAAAAAAGTTCACTTTTTCACAAATTTTGTCACAAACTTTAGGTTTCCCACTGAAATTATTTACAAACAGCTTCTGCAATTATGGCACAAATGGTTGTAAATGCTTCTCTGGGATCCCCTTTTTCAGAAATAACAGACTTATATGGCTTTGTGGTTGCGTTTTGGTAATTAGAAGGCCGCTAAATGCCGCTGCGCACCACACGTGTTTTATGCCCAGGAGTGAAGGGGTTAATTAGGGAGCTTGTAGGGAGCTTGTAGTGTTAATTTTAGCTTTAGTGTAGTGTAGTAGACAACCCCAAGTATTGATCTAGGCCCATTTTGGTATATTTTATGCCACCATTTCACCGCCAAATGCGAGCAAATAAAAAAAAAACTTTACATTTTTCACAATTTTAGGTTTCTCACTGAAATTATTTACAAACAGCTTGTGCTATTATGGCAGAAATTGTTGGAAAAGCTTCTCTGGGATCCCCTTTGTTCAGAAATAGCAGACTTATATGGCTTTGGCGTTGCTTTTTGGTAATTAGAAGGCCGCTAAATGCTGCTGCGCACCACACGTGAATTATGCCCAGCAGTGAAGGGGTTAAATTAGGTAGCTTGTAAGGAGCTTGCAGGGTTAATTTTAGAGATCAGCCTCCCACCTGACACATCCCACCCCCTGATCCCTCCCAAACAGCTCTCTTCCCTCCCCCACCCCACAATTGTTCCCGCCATCTTAAGTACTGGCAGAAAGTCTGCCAGTACTAAATAAAATAGTTTTTTTGTTTTTTTTTAAATAAAAATAATAAAATATTTTAGTTGTGATGAACCCCTGCCTTAGCACCAACCTCCCTGATCCCCCCCTCCAGCTCTCTAACCCTCTCCCCTACCTAATTACCGCCATCTTGGGTACTGGCAGCTGTCTGCCAGTACCCAGTTTGGCCCCACAAACCAAAGTATTTTAATTTTATTTTTAACTTTTATTTTTAATTATTTCTGTAGTGTAGCAGCCCCCCCACAATACCCTCACCCCCTCCCCCTCCCAGATCCTTTTATATGTAAAAAAATGTTTTAACTTTTTTTCCCCCTTCCTTCCTTCATTGGTGTCAGTGTGGCTAATGCGCGCACGTGCGCATCGTGCACACGCGCACGCATCGTGCACGCGCGCACGCTCCCTCCTCCCACCCGGACAACGGCACCATCGGCACCATCGCTACCAGAGTGGCTCTCTCTGCATCGGAGGCTTGTAAAGGGGTATTGCAGGATGCCTCCATATCGAGGCATCACTGTAATACCCTCAGAGCTGCTGGAAGTGGTTGTGATCACTTCCAGCACTCTGTTAGACAACTGACGTACCAGGTACGTCTATTGTCATTAACAGTTAGTTTTCTTTCATGTAATTAGCAAGAGTCCATGAGCTAGTGACGTATGGGATATACATTCCTACCAGGAGGGGCAAAGTTTCCCAAACCTCAAAATGCCTATAAATACACCCCTCACCACACCCACAAATCAGTTTTACAAACTGTGCCTCCTGTGGAGGTGGTGAAGTAAGTTTGTGCTAGATTCTACGTTGATATGCGCTCCGCAGCAAATTGGAGCCCGGTTTTCCTCTCAGTGTGCAGTGAATGTCAGAGGGATGTGAAGAGAGTATTGCCTATTTGAATTCAATGATCTTCTACGGGGTCTATTTCATAGGTTCTCTGTTATCGGTCGTAGAGATTCATCTCTTACCTCCCTTTTCAGATCGACGATATACTCTTATTTATATACCATTACCTCTGCTGATTCTCGTTTCAGTACTGGTTTGGCTTTCTACAAACATGTAGATGAGTGTCCTGGGGTAAGTAAGTCTTATTTTCTGTGACACTCTAAGCTATGGTTGGGCACTTTTATATAAAGTTCTAAATATATGTGTTAAAACATTTATTTGCCTTGATTCAGGATGTTCAACGTTCCTTATTTTCAGGCAGTCAGTTTCATATTTGGGATAATGCATATGAATAATTCAATTTTTTCTTACCTTAAAATTTGACTTTTTTTTCCTGTGGGCTGTTAGGCTCGCGGGGGCTGAAAATGCTTCATTTTATTGCGTCATTCTTGGCGCGGACTTTCTTAGCGCAAAAATTTTCTTGTCATTTCCGGCGTCATACGTGTCGCCGGAAGTTGCATCATTTTTTTGACGTTTTTGCGCCAAAAAATGTCGGCGTTACCGGATGTGGCGCCATTTTTGGCGCCAAAAGCATTTAGGCGCCAAATAATGTGGGCGGCTTTTTTGGCGCTAAAAAATTCGAGCGTCATTGTTGTCTCCACAATATTTAAGTCTCATTATTTATTGCTTCTGGTTGCTAGAAGCTTGTTCATTGGCATTTTTTTTCCCATTCCTGAAACTGTCATTTAAGGAATTTGATCAATTTTGCTTTATATGTTGTTTTTTCTATTACATATTGCAAGATGTCTCAGATTGACTCTGAATCAGAAGCCACTTCTGGAAAAACGCTTAACTGAGTTTCAGTTCTACCAAAGCTAAGTTCATTTATTTTAAATGTTATAAATGTTTATCTTTAGCTATGGTTTGTAATAAGTTATTATGTTATACTTTTACATGCGGAATCCATTAGTATTTATGCTTTATATATTTCCTTTCTTACAAGAAATATTTAGAAGATTTATAAGAAATATTTTTCTGATTCTATTTTAAAGGCTTTGTCTGACTTCGTGCCTTCTAATAAAATTTTTAGGTCTTTTTCACTTCTTTTTTAATTATTGAAGTTTCAAATGACCAACAACATACTGATTTATCCTTCTCTGATGATGTTTTTTTTCTCTTTCAGAAATTTTCTTCATCAGATATTGACACTAACAAATCTACTTTTTTATTATTTTTCTATTATTAAAGTACATTTGTTCTTTGTTGAAAAGGTGTTGATTATTTTGAATATTAAGGTAACTAGTTCTTTAAGACTAGCTGACATTATTTCTGCCTATTTATTTCTTCTGTGTTTTCAGAGGTTTTCTTTCCAATTCCCCATACTAGGGAATGGAATAGGCTGAGAGAATTTTCTTTTCAAAGGTTTTAAACTATATTCTTTGCCAGCAGTTAAACTCAATTTGGAGGGTTCTCCAATTTATTGGGGCTATCTCTAATTCTACTAATTATGCTATTGTTTCTATAGCAAAATAGTATTTATTTTCCTTTAGATAGTTGTATCTTATTTATGGAAAATTATTTAGTTTCAGGTACTTTTCTTGGTCCTGTGATTTATTTGGATATTGCAATTGCTTCATTTTCTCTGTTTACTTTAAGATCAAGTATCAGATTATGATTTATTTTAGCATTGTTAAAGGGACAACATTTACTAGACTAGGTGCTGTTGCATTTGTCTTGTTGTTTTGCATTTATTGATTATGCAAGTCCACTGTATTAGCTGGTCCTTTAAACTGGACTATCATGCTAATAATTTCATTTGTGTCTTCATTTTATTGAATATTTTCGCAAATGAGGGTTAATCTATGTCTTTAGCTTTTTTAGCTAGAAGAATTTTGTGATTTTTTTAAAAAAAATAAAAAAAAATAAAATAAAATCCATATTTCTTTTGTTCTAAGATAATCAATTATTTGTTTTATAATTGGATTCAATTCTTAACTGTTACTCTGGGCTTCAAGATTGAGTTCTAAGACTAAAACTTTAAACTTATACTGGTTTGGTTGTTCTTATTAAGGAACAAATTCCTGAGTTCTTTCCCAAGTAACATGTCTATAATTGGAGTTCGAAATCAGCTCCCTAATATTGCGATGTACGTGCCGTATTCCAGCTTGGCTGGTAAGGGGCAGGTTAAGGCTTCTTTGAAATTTATTTTGTCCAAATTTCTTTGATTTTATTCCAGTAAGGCTAACACTTTCTTTAACTGTGTTTCTGTCCTATATATTTTGGGTACTGTTGAAGCATGGCTGGGCACCCATGGGGTTCAAGCGCTGCTCAGACCTGGAATCTTCTGGGGTATTTCTTCCAGTTCCTTTTGAGGAACCGGGTTTTGGAGTTTTATTCAAACTATTTTGCCTTTTTATGGTCATTGATAGCATTATTTGTTTTCATAAGATACAATAAATGCATATTTTCATTTTTCTGTTTTCATTCAGATTATTTTCTGAGGATGCGGAATCTCATATGATTTACTTACTCTTCAGGACATAGTTAGAGGATCTTTTTTTCAAAAGCTCTTGATTCCTCACACAAGGGTCACCTTTTTTAGGTTTCCAGATAGTTTGTGTCACTGTCCTTGTCTCTATCAGACAAGGGATAATTTTATTGGGTTCCGTCTATCGGTTCCTTTAGTCTCTATTATTTCCTTCAGTTGCTATATATGCTTAGAAGTTTTAGGTCTTATGGCCACAGCATTGGATTCAATTCCCTTTGCTCATTTTCACTAGAAAGAACCTTTCCAGTCTTTTATAAGTGTTGTTTCTTCAAGAACATGGTTGGAGGATCAATTTACCAAAAAGTTTGTTTGATTCCTCAGACAAGGGTAACCTTTTTAGGTTTCCTGATAGATTCAGTGTCCTTGATTCTGTCTCTGACTGACAAGAGGCGTCTGAAATTGGTTTCAGCTTGTCGAAACCTTCAGTCTCAATCTTTCCCTTCGGTAGCCTTATGCATGGAAATTCTAGGTCTTATGACTGCTGCATTGGACGCGATCCCCTTTGCTCGTTTTCACATGCGACCTCTTCAGCTCTGTATGCTGAACCAGTGGTGCAGGGATTATACAAAGATATCTCAATTAATATCTTTAAAACCGATTGTTCGACACTCTCTGACGTGGTGGACAGACCACCATCGTTTAGTTCAGGGGGCTTCTTTTGTTCTTCCAACCTAGACTGTGATCTCAACAGATGCAAGTCTGACAGGTTGGGGAGCTGTATGGGGGTTTCTGACAGCACAAGGGGTTTGGGAATCTCAGGAGGCGAGATTACCAATCAACATTTTGGAACTCCGTGCAATTTTCAGAGCTCTTCAGTCGTGGCCTCTTCTAAAGAGAGAGTCGTTCATTTGTTTCCAGACGGACAATGTCACAACCGTGGCATATGTCAATCATCAAGGAGGAACTCACAGTCCTCTGACTATGAAAGAAGTCTCTCGAATACTTGTATGGGCGGAATCCAGCTCCTGTCTAATTTCTGCGGTTCATATCCCAGGTATAGACAATTGGGAAGCGGATTATCTCAGTCGCCAAACGCTACATCCGGGCGAATGGTTTCTTCACCCAGAGGTATTTCTTCAGATTGTTCAAATATGGGGACTTCCAGAAATAGATTTGATGGCTTCTCATCTAAACAAGAAGCTTCCCAGGTATCTGTCCAGATCCAGGGATCCTCAGGCGGAAGCAGTGGATGCATTGTCACTTCCTTGGAAGTATCATCCTGCTTATATCTTTCCGCCTCTAGTTCTTTTTCCAAGATTCTAAAGGAGCGTTCGTTTATTCTGCTGGTGGCTCCAGCATGGCCTCTCAGGTTTTGGTATGCGGATCTTGTCCGGATGGCCACTTGCCAACCGTGGACTCTTCCGTTAAGACCAGACCTTCTATCGCAAGGTCCTTTTTTCCATCAGGTTTCTCAAATCCTTAAATTTGAAGGTATGGAGATTGAACGCTTGATTCTCAGTCATAGAGGTTTCTCTGACTCTGTGATTAATACTATGTTACAGGCTCGTAAAACTGTATCTAGGAAGATATATTATCGAGTCTGGAAGATTTACATTTCTTGGTGTTTTTCTCATCATTTTTTCTTGGCATTCTTTTAGAATTCCTATAATTTTACAGTTTCTTCAGGATGGTTTGGATAAGGTTTGTCTGCAAGTTCCTTGAAAGGTCAAATCTCTGCTCTTTCTGTTCTTTTTCACAGAAAGATTGCTAGTCTTCCTGATATTCATTGTTTTGTACAAGCTTTGGCTCGTATAAAACCTGTTATTAAGTCAATTTCTCCTCCTTGGAGTTTGAATTTGGTTCTGGGGGCTCTTCAAGCTCCTCCGTTTGAACCTATGCATTCGCTGGACATTAAATTACTTTCTTGGAAAGTTTTGTTTCTTTTGGCCATCTCTTCTGCTAGAACAGTTTCTGAATTATCTGCTCTTTCTTGTGAGTCTCCTTTTCTGATTTTTCATCAGGATAAGGCGGTGTTGCGAACTTCTTTTAAATTTTTACCTAAGGTTGTGAATTCTAACAACATTAGTAGAGAAATTGTGGTTCCTTCATTGTGTCCTAATCCTAAGAATTCTAAGGAAAAGTCGTTGCATTCTTTGGATGTAGTTAGAGCTTTGAAATATTATGTTGAAGCTACTAAGGATTTCCGAAAGACTTCTAGTCTATTTGTTATCTTTTCCGGTTCTAGGAAAGGTCAGAAGGCTTCTGCCATTTCTTTGGCATCTTGGTTAAAATCTTTGTTTCATCATGCCTATGTCGAGTCGGGTAAAACTCCGCCTCAAAGGATTACAGCTCATTCTACTAGGTCAGTTTCTACTTCCTGGGCGTATAGGAATGAAGCTTCAGTTGATCAGATTTGCAAAGCAGCCACTTGGTCTTCTTTGCATACTTTTACTAAATTCTACCATTTTGATGTGTTTTCTTCTTCTGAAGCAGTTTTTGGTAGAAAAGTACTTCAGGCAGCTGTTTCAGTTTGATTCTTCTGCTTATAATTTCAGTTTTTTTCATTATAAGATTTAAACTTTATTTTGGGTGTGGATTTTTTTCAGCGTAATTGGCTGTCTTTATTTTATCCCTCCCTCTCTAGTGACTCTTGCGTGGAAGATCCACATCTTGGGTATTCATTATCCCATACGTCACTAGCTCATGGACTCTTGCTAATTACATGAAAGAAAACATAATTTATGTAAGAACTTACCTGATAAATTCATTTCTTTCATATTAGCAAGAGTCCATGAGGCCCACCCTTTTTTGTGGTGGTTATGATTTTTTTGTATAAAGCACAATTATTCCAATTCCTTATTTTTTATGCTTTCGCACTTTTTTCTTATCACCCCACTTCTTGGCTATACGTTAAACTGATTTGTGGGTGTGGTGAGGGGTGTATTTATAGGCATTTTGAGGTTTGGGAAACTTTGCCCCTCCTGGTAGGAATGTATATCCCATACGTCACTAGCTCATGGACTCTTGCTAATACGAAAGAAATGAATTTATCAGGTAAGTTCTTACATAAATTATGTTTTTGCATGACGTACCTGGTACGTCAGTTGTCATTAAGGGGTTAAAGGTATAGTAAAGTCTAAATTAAACTTTCATGATTCAGATAGGACATGTCATTTTCAACAACTTTCCAATTTACTTTTATCATCAAATTTACTTGGTTCTCTTGGTATTCTTAGTTGAAAGCTAAACCTAGCTAGGCTCATATGCTAATTTTTAAGTCCTTGAAATCCGCCTCTTATGTAAATGCAATTGACAGTTTTTCACAGCTAGAGGGTATTAGTTCTTGTGTTTTATATAAATAACATTGTGCTCACGCACATGAAGTTTTTTAAGAGTCAGCACTAATTGCTTGAAATGCAAGTCTGTCAAAAAATCTGAGATAAGGAGGCAGTCAGCAGAAGCTTAGATACAAGGTAATTACAGAGGTAAATATATTTCTATAACAGTGTGGGTTATGCAAAACTGGGTAATAATAAATAAAGGGATTATCTATCTTTTTTAACAATAGCATTTTTGTTGTTTACTATCCCTTTAAACTGGCATTGATATACACAGATGTGTGTACCTACTAATAGCCTGCATGCTGTGTGGGTAAAGAAGGTACTTACCCAGTGAATGCCCACTCCACTGTTCCTACCCAGATGTCTGTTCTGAGGATACAGTAGAGAGCCCATCCTGTAGTGTAACTAGCTAGAGAATATACTGAGGGAAATATCTTCATGGCCAAATAGGAGGAGTCTAAGGAACTGGAGATCTGGGACACAATTAACACATAACTGGTTAATTTGGTCCACTGGAACAGTTTTGCATAATAAACAGGGAAAATGAACTGCAGAAAGTTTTTCGGCTGCAGTATGTTCCCTAGCGGTCCCTTCTAATGGGTCAGTCAAATTAAGTGGGGTTACAGACATAACAGCAAAATAATAAACAAAACTGCAGGTATTTGGAAATAAAGTTATATTTCAAAACTTTATATTATCAGTGTATTTGCAGAAAAACAACAAATAGCCTATAAAAAAACACTTCAGAACCCCAGAAGACAGAGAAAAGAGGAAAATAATTTAATTTCGAAAAAATCATTTTTACCTCCCCCTCAGCAGCGGCTATGAGGGTACTCACCCTCCTCCTGGGCATTAAAAGCTACGGAATCTGTTGGCGCTCATCTGGTGATAGAGAGAGAGGGAGCCAAAAGGGGAGGCGGACCATAAGTCTAGAATGATCTGCAGGCTAAAGCATGTGAGAAAAAAACACTAAAACACACCATACAATATAATATTGAATACAAAAACTTAAATTATGCTTACCTTTCGTGTCTCTGGGCAGCACCTTAAATAGTTGCAATATTGGTAGCTCTGCATGAACCAAAGATAATCTGCCTGTTATCAATGGACTTTATGAACATCTAATAACTTTACCTAGCTATTTAGTGACTATAGCTCAAGCTGATCAGAAGGATATATTTATTACTAGATATTTTACCCCTGCAAGCCAATACGGAGCGTTGAGGCCTAAGGCAGGCTCCTTACTGAGCAGTTCTCAACACACACCCCCCCCGGGAAATATACAGGCCGGGTATACAGTGCGTAGTCACTGAACACTTTCAACTATGTCACCATTAGAAGTATGGGAGCTCGAGATTATTAATCTTATAAAACAATGTCTCAGAGACTTTGAGCAAAACCTGCATGAAGCCTTCACGACAACTGGGGTCATGACTCAGCAATCACAAACTGACTCATTTCAAGGAGACATTCAACCTGCCGCAGCGAGAAATAACACTCATATCTCTGAGCTGAACGAGACCTACACTGAGGGTCATACTGAGACACCAAAAAGCATAACGGCAGTGTCCGCAATTCCACCAGAGGTTGTGGGTAACCCGTCACCTATTCTAAAAGTAGGCGCCCAAGCTGTCAGAGGCATTTGGTTCTCAGACTGTATTTTGCCAGCGATGTCCAGCGGCCCTTCAACATCCACATTGATGAACCAGAGAGTACTCTCCGGAAAAACTACCTCTATTACCTGCTCAGTGGAGACCTCACAGCCTGGGAAACAAGATAGGCCTTACCCGCTCCACACAGTCACGCGCAAAGATTTCACCAGACTCTGATACGGTGCTCCCTGCCATGCTTTCTCACCATGTCCTCACTTTCCAGGGAGCAGAGCGCAAACATGGAGCAGTAACTCTTGCCCTATTGCCTGCCGAGTCTCACAGAAAGCAAGTAGAAGCCTATGATGTGGCGGGACACTCATCAAAGTCGCAGACTGCACTAGAAGTCCTGAGTGTGGGTTTACATTCACCTTCTTACTCACCTCTCCAGACAGCATTATGGAACTATCCTGCAGATCTGACTTACCAGGAAAACCTGTTGCTCAATGGGACTTTAAAATATGAACATGACCAAAGAGAAATCTCTGAATTGCAGATTTCCGGAGTGGGGTAAAATCTTCTACAGGCTATATAAGGTTTGTTGATCACTCGCTCATTTCCCTTGTTGCATTCTGTTCCTTTGCATTACCCTTCCTTTTTGATTCCTTTTCCATGTTAACCACCCCATGAGTGGGAGGCAGTCTGGGTGATGTCTTCATACTGGGATATACTTGTATTTAGCGGCTTCTAGTTTGCCCCTGATAATTTAATATGCCTACTATTTTAAACAAATGTCCAGTGTATATGTACTTAATAGTAGTTAACTGTGTTTGACTAATTTGTCATATCATTATATATAAGGTCATTGTTAATCCTCTAATATGGCTTCTATCCTATGCTGCTACAATACAGTTACAATTTTAACCCTGATCTTTATATACACTTAAATATTAAGATAAGGTCTGCAGGCCCCTACTGTCTAAGGACACGAATACTGGTACAAGCAGCTTCACTTAGCTCCTAGCTATTTATAGCTTCAGATACTCCCTAATTATCAGTTTTAGACGTTTGTTATTTTTGCAGTTGATATGTTCTATGGCCCAAAAGTGGCCTGATAATTCTATAATCTTCCTTCCATATTTGCAGTTAACTATATTGGAGGTCCAAGAGCGACCTCATTTTGCTTTAAGGAGGTAGAAAAATGAGGGTTTTAATATGTTTTATGCTAGTTTATTATTGTATTCTATAGATGATGTTATTGTACTTAATAGTATTCTGCATTACTAATATGTGTATCATTATTCTGTCATGAAGAGTACTGATTGTACCACTTTACATTCACACAATGTAACTATCCGTGTATGCATTTATTTTTATTTACCCTCAATAAAAAATATATTTAAAAAAAAAAAAAATTATGCTTACCTGATAATTTTCTTCAGATGGAAAGAGTCCACAGCTCCATTAATTACTTTTGGGAAATAAGAACCTGGCCACCAGGAGGAGGTAAAGACACCCCAGCCAAAGGCTTAAATACTCCTCCCACTCTCATCATCCCCCAGTCATTCTGCAGAGGAGCAAGGAACAGTAGAAGAAATACCAGGGTGAAAAGGTGCCAGAAGAATAAAAAAGAACAGACGCCCCACAGAAAAAAACGTGCGGGGAGCAGTGGACTCTTTCCATCTGGAGAAAAGAAAATAATCAGGTAAGCATAATTTAAGTTTTTTCTTCATAGATTGAAAGAGTCCACAGCTGCATTCAGTACTTTTGGGGAAACAATACCCAAGCTACAGAGGACACTGAATGCGAAAATAGGAGGGTACAATAGGCGGCCCATTCTGAGGGCAACAGGCCTGAAAAACCACAACCCAACCAAACCCTGCTTCGACCAAAGCCAGGAAAAAAACTAGAAAGGAAAAGGCCCCAAGGACACCGACCCGCAGATAGTCCAAAGGCCTAACTAGAGACCGCAAAAGCAGACTGACTGAGCCAACACTCCTCCAGGAGAGACCGTCGCCCAGCAGTCGGTCCCCACACAAAGGGTACAGCAAGATCCCATAAAGGAAAAACCCCTTTAAAGTAAGCCAAGCCCACAGTGACCCAAGTGGGTCCTGAGAACAAGGTGAGATGACACCCAGAGCAAGCAGAACCACAAGGTGCAAAATCGGGCATCTGCAAGGAGAAGAAAACGTCTCCCAAACACTGTGCAACAGCACTGAAAAAGACAGCTGAAGACGAAGTCCTCAAACCATCAGAACTCAAAAAACTGAGCAAACAGAAACAATATGTGTAGCAAACCCAGAAAGGTAAACATCTGAGTTCAGTAACACACTGCCATTCATAGGAAGACACAGAAGAAAATACTATCCGTAAGGAAAAAGCGGCCAAATAAAATATAAGATTGCCAAATCTCCAAGATGGAGGGCACACTCCGGGCAATCCAAACTGCCCGACCTACTCACAGATCTCAAAAAAGGGGAGAAGCACAGAACCTAAAAAAAAAGCCCACTAGCATCCCCAAGACCTGAGGATGAGCAACAGATCTCAGAT
This sequence comes from Bombina bombina, assembly GCF_027579735.1. Taxonomy (NCBI): domain Eukaryota; kingdom Metazoa; phylum Chordata; class Amphibia; order Anura; family Bombinatoridae; genus Bombina; species Bombina bombina. The sequence continues at coordinate 486,285,444 of NC_069499.1, forward strand.
CCTACACCTAGCCTGACCAGCCCAAGCAACGGCAGATCTGAAAGCAGGGAAACAAAAGAGACGTCCAAGACCAGCCCCCAAGAGGGAGGAAGAATGGGCACAGCCACTCCAACAGAGCTCAGGTGCCAACCCAAAAACTCCTCCTTAGAGACAGTCGAACAGGTTTTAGACCCAATGAGATCTAGCAAAATCACCCAACTAAAGTCTCAACGCAGAGTCAGCAGCTCTCCAGATGGAAAGGAACAACTCAAAGAGCAGACCGTTCCCCGAACCAGATAAAACATCGGTTCCAACCTCCCGTACACAGAATAGACCCCTAAAATAGGAGCCATACCTCCTAAAGGAGGACAACTAACCCCCTGAAAAAGAGCATCGATAAGCACCTGCCCATACGATAGGAAGCCGGAGGCCAAACCGAGAGAACTCAAGGCCACGCCACTGATGAACACGGAAAGAACCCCTTAAAAACACAACTTGCGAACACACATGCAAGGCACAATAGCTACAGCTGAAAAAAACTGCAAAGCATCCGCTTGCTAAGCAGCAAAGCCCACCATCAGGTTACATCAGTTGGCTGTCCCAAGGAAACCATATCATCCAGCACAAGACGAGCCCCAAAGAGCCCCGGCTCTGAGGAAATCTGGCCAAGTTGTAAAACAGAACAGACAGAACAAAGGCTAAGCCCAAGAACCCTGTAAACTGGAGCACCCCGAACCAGCCCTAGGATCATAAAGGTCCAGCAACAACCCACAGTGGGATCCACACGTGAAAATGTCGAGTGAAAACTCGACAACCAGTAGAACCAGGACAGAATGCCCAAGCCCCACAAATTTTTATAATAAACAACATTCCAGGAACTTAAATACCCCGTCTGATATAGAAAATAGACCCACAGGGGAAAATCCAAATTATCCCGGATAACAAGAGCAAGAATCCCTTGCAAGTCCCGACCCAAAGAGAAGAGACCACCCCTTGCAGGAGCCCACTCCAAAAAGCTAAAGCCTAAAAAGGCCCTATAAAGACTCTAGAGTCTAACAGGCGTCCAAACAACACCACAAACTCCAAGAACAAGGGGAACAGTGAGGACAGGTCACCCGAACAGAGTACAGCAAGTCTCCACATCACCTCAGATACAAAATTAGAGGACAGAAAAAACATGGGTAGAGATGCCACAATAGATGGCAATACCTGAACCATATGAGTGGAAAAGCTACTAGGACCGCTTCTACCAAAGAAGGAGATGCAGAGCATTCCCAACTCCGGGAAGGGACCCCTAAACGGAGCCCAGAGACACCACATTGTCTAATGTCCCTAAAAAGGAACAACCAACTTCCGAAGGGAAATCCAGGTCCCCAGAAAGTGACCCGATCCACAAGGAGAAACGGAAATAGTCCAAAAAGGTCTCAATGAGAAGAAAACCACTAAAGGAACAGGTCCCATGAAGGGCAATTCCCAGAGCTTTCGAAAGACAAAACTGTCCAGACTGGCGGAAAAAAGGCACTAAACCCTCCACCTTCCAACCACGTGGGAAGGAATACTCTAGGTCCTGAGGATATCGGAAGCAATAGAGAGTGATGCAGCGAAAATTCACTGACCGAGTCACCAGATAGAAGGCTATTAAGGACTGAAACAATCCCGTGAGCCGCACAGACCTGCAAGTCCGCTCAAAAAAGCATAGCTGAAACTTGTAAAATAAAATAACAGGAAACACAAATAATAATGTGAGCACTCGGCGCCTCAACCTGACCAGCCAGGTAGAACAGGCGCCACGTGTCTGAATACGCTGCAAGACAGAATATCTGAACCTAAGCAGGACCAGCCTGCAACCAGGGTCATAACTGTCAAGCTACCTAAATCCGTCCTAAGAGAGGGAGGAAGAAAAAACAGACAAACATGGGACGAACTTGTCTTGAACAAACTTCCGCAGAAGTAAACAGCAAGTATTTATCCCAGAGTAAGTTCCCAAAGGAAACAATAAAATTTATCCTAACCGGATAAAATTAAATGAGAGGCAACCCGAAGGTTAACGCCTAAGAAGAACAGAAATACCCGCAGGACCAGCCTAACGGAAACCCTGTTCTTCCAACAAAACTGGGAAGGATCTCGATAACAAGACTAAAAGGAGATTACGTCATCCCCCCATGTCTAATGAGACGAGCCATTCGAAGTAGAAGACTGAGGAGTCCCGTAGCCATTAAGGATAGGGTCCCCTAAAAACTCAAAAAAGTGTCTGAGTAGAACATGAAGGCGAGCTAGCCTGTAACGAAAGGCACAACACTCAGGAACAGTTACACCCGCAGGGAACTGCACATGCCCTCACATGGCCGGGAGACCTGGGACAATTGGGCACAAGCACAATCGCAAATAAACATTGTGACTTTGTAGACGAGCAATCGCCAAAAGTATGTGAAAGCGAAAAACGTGCTAAAACCTCCGGGAGGAACAATCTACCCTCCAAGGAGGGATAAACATAACCTGGGTTACCCGCATGTGTAGTAGTAGGGAGCGGTAGGGAACTCACCTCTCAGAGAACAGGGCCCCCTGAGGCGGATGGCTCAGCAGTCCCTTGAATCCCCAAGCCTGAGGAACAAGGCGCTCTAGTACGGCCTACAGAACATAACTGAGTACGCTGAGTCAACGGGGCCAATTCGCATTCTTCACAGGACGAAGAATCTGAATCAGAAAGGCGAACAATCTCAACATCAGAATCCTCCATAACTGGATAAAAGATACCAAACAACACCCACAATGGCTTGGGCACTCAACACCTCCTATGAACCAGACACCAGCGGACTAGATTTCTCCATCGCCACACTGTCAGGAATGCAGAAATGGGAGACCAGAACCTAAACACGCCCGGTCACAAGGTGAACCGTACAGTCCATAAAAAAGTGCGCCCAACCTAAGGTCGCATGCCTTCCAAAGGCCATTTTGTTCCAAAAGCCATGAGCCCAATTAACACTACACATAAGCAGATTGAATCACATAACAAACATGATTAAACCCCCTCATGTTCAATAATCCCACTCAGGAGACATCAACCCTTGATTCCAAGATACTAAAGGAGTCCCACTGGGACCCTGTATTTTTCATGTAAGTTCACAGGAACAAATGAGTTACAGTACATTCATGAAAAAGTAAAAGGAAACGATCTTACTGGAATCTATGCCATGGAACAGGAACACGCCCCTTCAAGTGTGACGGATAGTAGCATCGCCTCCGCCATGGATTTGAGAGAAGAAAGCAGGCAGCGAAGCAAAGTTCGTCAATGCCGATTGCTTGTGGAGTTGTTACTATGAGTCGGGATTAGGGGACTACCGTCAAATGCCCCAGGCTAAGAGCTCCCCTGGGGCTGGCACAGCAGTGAGCGCAGATCTGGCCAGAGGAGCTCATAGCCCGGCGGGAGGAGAGACGGAACCTGCCTTTGCTGCGGCTGGAGTATGTGGGAAGTACTGTCTGTAGTATGTGGGAGGGAGGGGGGAAGAAGAGGGTCACGTCACTTCCATCACTGCGCTGTGCTGATCCTGCACTGCACAGATTGTGCTATTAGTAAGGAGACAAAACAGTGAGCAGAGGTGCGTGCAGCCGGTCACCGGTCACCGGTCCTGTAACTAACCCCACTAATGCTAACCTCTCTGCAGCTTTCAAATAGATTTTACTATACTGTGTTTGTTAAAACAGGAGGATGGGCTTACAGCTACATCGTTTCCTAAGAGTTAGGAAATGATGCAGCTAAGTCAGAGAGGGTGTTATCATGTTATGTACTGGCTGTGGCTATACAGGGAGTGCAGAATTATTAGGCAAATTAGTATTTTGACCACATCATCCTCTTTATGCATGTTGTCTTACTCCAAGCTGTATAGGCTCAAAAGCCTACTACCAATTAAGCATATTAGGTGATGTGCATCTCTGTATTGAGAAGGGGTGTGGTCTAATGATTTCAACACCCTATATCAGGTGTGCATAATTATTAGGCAACTTCCTTTTCTTTGGCAAAATGGGTAAAAAGAAGGACTTGACAGGCTCAGAAAAGTCAAAAATAGTGAGATATCTTGCAGAGGGATGCAGCACTCTTAAAATTGCAAAGCTTCTGAAGCGTGATCATCGAACAATCAAGCGTTTCATTCAAAATAGTCAACAGGGTCGCAAGAAGCGTGTGGAAAAAACAAGGCGCAAAATAACTGCCCATGAACTGAGAAAAGTCAAGCGTGCAGCTGCCAAGATGCCACTTGCCACCAGTTTGGCCATATTTCAGAGCTGCAACATCACTGGAGTGCCCAAAAGCACAAGGTGTGCAATACTCAGAGACATGGCCAAGGTAAGAAAGGCTGAAAGACGACCACCACTGAACAAGACACACAAGCTGAAACGTCAAGACTGGGCCAAGAAATATCTCAAGACTGATTTTTCTAAGGTTTTATGGACTGATGAAATGAGAGTGAGTCTTGATGGGCCAGATGGATGGGCTCGTGGCTGGATTGGTAAAGGGCAGAGAGCTCCAGTCCGACTCAGACGCCAGCAAGGTGGAGTACTGGTTTGGGCTGGTATCATCAAAGATGAGCTTGTGGGGCCTTTTCGGGTTGAGGATGGAGTCAAACTCAACTCCCAGTCCTACTGCCAGTTTCTGGAAGACACCTTCTTAAAGCAGTGATACAGGAAGAAGTCTGCATCCTTCAAGAAAAACATGATTTTCATGCAGGACAATGCTCCATCACACGTGTCCAAGTACTCCACAGCGTGGCTGGCAAGAAAGGGTATAAAAGAAGAAAATCTAATGACATGGCCTCCTTGTTCACCTGATCTGAACCCCATTGAGAACCGGTGGTCCATCATCAAATGTGAGATTTACAAGGAGGGAAAACAGTACACCTCTCTGAACAGTGTCTGGGAGGCTGTGGTTGCTGCTGCACGCAATGTTGATGGTGAACAGATCAAAACACTGACAGAATCCATGGATGGCAGGCTTTTGAGTGTCCTTGCAAAGAAAGGTGGCTATATTGGTCACTGATTTGTTTTTGTTTTGTTTTTGAATGTCAGAAATGTATATTTGTGAATGTTGAGATGATATATTGGTTTCACTGGTAAAAATAAATAATTGAAATGGTTATATATTTGTTTTTTGTTAAGTTGCCTAATAATTATGCACAGTAATAGTCACCTGCACACACAGATATCCCCCTAAAATAGCTATAACTAAAAACAAACTAAAAACTACTTCCAAAACTATTCAGCTTTGATATTAATGAGTTTTTTGGGTTCATTGAGAACATGGTTGTTGTTCAATAATAAAATTAATCCTCAAAAATACAACTTGCCTAATAATTCTGCACTCCCTGTATATAATATATATATATATTATATATATATATAATATACATATATATATTTATTATATACATTATATTTTATAGCCAGGATGTGCACTCTCCCTTTCCATCATCTGCCAGGGTGTTAGTAGTATACATAGTAACAGCAATTAAAACTTGCACTCAATTTTGAATTTGAGGCCGCGAGAAGCCACGCCCCAAACCATGCCCCCAACCCACCCCCCCTCCACCCCCATTTAGAAAGTGTCCAGGAATCTTCTGGGCAAAAGGTGGCAACCCTAGTCGGGATGGTTTCGCAGAAAGACTCTCCCTGCATCCAAGCCCTCACTGAGAGACTGACAGAATTACTTAAAACTCCCGTCCCATGTCAAAGAGTACTACCCTCCATAAGAGACAAAAACCAACTTCTGACACTTCTCTGCTAACCTCCTGGGACGAAAGGCAAAGAATGACTGGGGGATGAGGGGAGTGGGAGGAGTATTTAAGCCTTTGGCTGGGGTGTCTTTGCCTTCTCCTGGTGGCCAGGTTCTTATTTCCCAAAAGTAATGAATGCAGCAGTGGACTCTTTCCATTTATGAAGAAAAAAAACTTTGATCCCACTTGTGTCCCTAACCCTAACTTCATCCATAATGAGCTGAAGCACTAACTGCATAAGGCAAATAGCGGTTTTCTTAACCCTTTTTCTAAAGTTTTTTTTATTTATTTATATTTTTAAAAATATATATTTTTTTAACTTTTTTATTTATTTATTCTAACAATGTTGGAAAGGTTAGGTGATTACCTTTCCAATGGTGGGTCTTGGGGGTCTGTAGCTGCTTAGATGCCTGAGATACAGGCTTCTAAGCAGCATGCACCCTGCTCCTATATTTAACATTGTTAATGTTAAAGTTGCGAGGTGACGTCATCACGTCATTGCGCGTGACATCACCGCGCATAACGTGAAGCCCCGGCGATGCCTGTCACTATGCAGGCCCGATCGCTGGGGTAAGAGCGGGTGGGAGCCCCCAGATCTCCCTCAAGGTGGGAGAGTGCTAGTGACGGCTCTGAGCCGTCATTAGCACCAGAGTGGGAAACTCTGAGACGGCTCAGAGCCGTCATTAGTACTCAAAGGGTTAAAGAGACAGGTTAGCTTTTTTGTTCTATGAGAAAATATAGTGAACCGAGGACTAAAAACATACAGAGGGCCGCTAAGGGGTAATAAGGCAATGAAAAAAAGAGGGGCTCTTCATTCCATATTTTTTGTGTGTTAAACACATAGGTAAAGTGCTATGTGTAAAGGCTGAGAACTCCCAACTATGTAGTACCTATACAAGGAGAATTACTAGGGATAGTTCCTGGGCTGTATTTAGTGTCTGAGTCACTTACCTGCCATAATTGAGGTATCTTTTACCCCTGCTTCACTCAGAATCTTGGAGATATTATCCTGAAGTCTTCCCTGAGTGAAGATCGAAGAGGGGTACTGTGTCTGAGCTCCCAATAATTAGATGATAAAATCTTGCTTGCAGTGCACTTCTCTCAACCTCTCTCATCAGAGATCAAGAACAAACTGGGTGGGGAGAGGAGGTGGGAGGAATTAAAGCTTTTGTAAGGGTTCTTGACTTCCTCCTAGTGGCAGGAAACATATCCCACATGTTATGGACACCTATGGACTCTCCTCCTCTTATGGAATAAACTACATTTACTATTATATTGAGAAACATCAAGTTGTTTTTCACTGCATTGTTATTAGAGGTGTTAAAGAAAACTTGCTGTTGGAAATGGATTTTGCAATGTTGACAAATAAAAGCTACACAGAATATTCCCGTAATGTGAAAAAATAATGATGGTAAAGATTATTTTAAACTCAATGCATGCAAATGGCATTATCTCTGAAATAGCTATGAGGGCCAGGGTGAGACTGAAGACTAAGATTTGCAGATCAGAAAAACAAAATACTACAGACACTGAGGTCATCCAAAATGAGGAACAGAATGTTAGTAGAAAGGAAATGAGGAAGCACAGTGATCAATAGAAAGGATAAAAAAGACAGATGGGCTTTAAAGATCTATGATTTGCCCTAATCCAGGTCCAATCTGAAACCTTGCGTAGCACTCGTTTGCATTTTTAGGCTTTTAGTAATAACATATTTTCAGGGATAGGCACGAGCCAAGGCTGTGGCGGACATTTTCTAAAGTAAAGATCTTTAGTGAAGGACACCAAGGTACATTTACAATTAAAACTATTATTTTATAGTGCTGAATTTTATTATACTGATGCAGATACCACTCATCCTATAACCAGCCCTTGTCTGGCTATACACATGTGCCAGTGTCACTACTGTGTCATTATATAGTGCTGGGTGTTATTATACTGATGCAGATACCACTGATCCTATAACCAGCCCTTGTCTGGCTATACACATGTGCCAGTGTCACTACTGTGTCATTATATAGTGCTGGGTGTTATTATACTGATGAAGATACCACTGATCCTATAACCAGCCCTTGTCTGGCTATACACATGTGCCAGTGTCACTACTGTGTCATATAGTGCTGCGTGTTATACTGATGCAGATACCACTCATCCTATAACCAGCCCTTGTCTGGCTATACACATGTGCCAGTGTCACTACTGTGTCATATAGTGCTGCGTGTTATACTGATGCAGATACCACTGATCCTATAACCGCCCTTGTCTGGCTATACACATGTGCCAGTGTCACTTCTGTGTCTTTGTATAGTGCTGGGTGTTATTATACAGATGCAGATACCACTGATCCTATAACCAGCCCTTGTCTGGCTATATATATGAGCCAGTGTCACTTCTGTGTCTTTGTATAGAGCTGGGTGTTATTATACAGATGCAGAAGATACACATCCAGTATTTCACTCAGGCTTTATTTATTCCATAACTTATCACCCAATATTGCTAGCAGTCTCTTGACAAGCCACTAATTTTATTCACACTAAATATTTTCCCTTTCCTATTATTTAATCAGAAAGAAAAGATATACTAAGGTTATGAATCACAACCTTACTATATCTTTTCTTTCTATTTAAATACTACTTATAATAAACCTCAGGTGCTGGTTAAAGTGCTTTACCTTTGCATATAAAGTTCCAGGGACACAGTGGCAGCTTGCTTCTTAAATCTTCCCTCTCTCTCTGTCTCACTCAGTCATTTTCTGGTACTAAGCGACATCATGTAGGAGTGGCCACAACCCTGCGAAATGTGGCGCTGCGTGTGTTAAGGAGGAGTCAGGACCAGTATTCATCTGTCTTACTCCTCCCTCCCCACAGCAAAATGGGCGGCGGACACTGCAAGGGCCAGTCACGGACACCTTGCCTATCCCTGCATATTTTCCTTTTTTTATTACTATGGACAGTAAAATTAATATTGCATTATCCAATCCACCAATCAGCAGCTAACTTCCTGTAGTGCAGTGCTGGTCCTGAGCCTACCTAGATATGCTTTTCAACAAAAATTTACCATGGAAACAATGTAAAGTAAATTGTATGCTCTGTCTGAATTATGAAAGTTTAATTTTGACTTTCCTGTCCATTTAATATGAACACATTTCACAATATTAGCTTCAATTAAGTCATTTTTAACATACAAATTACCTATTTAAAAGATCAACAAAGGCAAAGATCACCTTCTATGTGATATTTAGAACTTCACCTTACATATACGGGGGCCTTTTTTAATAAATGACCTCTCTTCTGACGGTTCATATGTAGAATCTAGTGCTTATTTAGAGGGATCATCTTTCAGGCATGTCTGTTTAAAAAGACATTAACGTAAAATCTAATCTCCATTAAATTAATCAATCATTCATGCAAATAAAACAAATTTGCATTAGATATTCATTATTTATTGTGTTTGCTTTTGCTGTAAAGTACCTCTTTGTGCTTGTTCTATGTTCCCTAGGGATCGCGGAGCTCAAATTCTGTAACCTGGGTAACTTGCAAATTGGCTGACCTGACTACATTCTATACAGTGATTGCTTAGAGCAGTTCACAGCTAACTCTAATTGGCCTCAAAAAAGAGATTAACATGCTCAGAGTTTTGCAAATCAATAATTTGGTGAGATTTAATTGCTTTAAAAATGTTTTTGTATGTATATCTTTTGTAATTTAGTAATTGCTGATGTAACATATGACTTTAATGTCTCTTTACGGCTCAAACTACTAAAGCATCAGCAAAAGATCTTCTGCAACTGTGGAAGAAAAAAAAATATGCTTACCTGATAAATTAATTTCTTTCATGGTGGTGAGAGTCCTAGTCTAACGAGAAAAATAGAGAAGTAGGAAAGGACAAAGCAGGGCAAATGAGGTGCATCTAAAACTACCGGAAGTTGGAAAAATATAAAAGGGCAGATCTAATGGACTCTCACCATCATGAAATAAATTAATTTATCAGGTAAGCATACATTTTGTTTTCTTTCATAAGGTGGTGAGAGTCCACAGACTATTACAGGGATCTATTATTATTATCATCAGTTATTTGTAACGCACCAACAGATTCTGCAGCGCTATAAACAAATGCAGAGTACAACAAAACAATTATATGGATTAAATGGGTAGAGGGCCCTGCCAAGAGTTGCACTGTTGTAGTCAGCTCTTAAGAAGGTGATCTACAAACAGCTGGACTCTTAGGCTTATATGCTAAGGGGGTTCAGGGGATAGCGATGGAGGAGAAGAACTGGTATAAAGAAGGTTAGCGTAGGTTATATGCATTCCTGAATAGTTGAGTCTTTAGAGAACGCTTGAAGCTTTCAAAACTAGGGGAGAGTCTTGTGGAGCGAGGCAGAGTTCCACAAGATAGGAGCCAGTCTGGAGAAGTCCTGTAACAAGGGACGTGCAGTCATTGGAGGCAGGTGAGGCAGTGCCTCCCCTGGCCAATGTGGGAATTACAGCCTTATTTATAAAAAATAATAAAAAATAAAAAAATGTTTTTTTTTCTTCATTTTTTTTTTTAAGCTGAAAAGGTGACCCCCCTCTACCCCCCCCCACCCCTCCACCAAATGTATTTTATTGCAATTTATTTTTATTTTTTTTAAAAAACGTAATATTAAGTACTACATTCATATTGCACAAGAAGGTAGAGGCCAGCTATCCTTCCATTGCGCAATATGAATGGAGTACTGTGTTATGTTATGGGCTGCTTTAGAGACTGCCACCAAGTGGGGAATAATAGCTAATGCAGCAGTCTCTAATGCAGCCCATAACTGCTCCCACCGGAGGCTTGAGTCTTCTAGCCTCGGGAGCCCTCAGCCCTGCCTGCCCGCCCCTCAGCCAATCAGACATCAGATTCAGTATGTCTCTGGGCTGAGTTGCCGGGCGGGAAATAGTTGCACAGCCGCAATGCGCTCTGTCTGGTGGTCAGGTGTTGCACGCAGTGTCACGTGTGCAGAGCAGACTCAGAGAGAAGAGATGATCATTGATTGAAGAAGTGCTCTCTGAGTCTGCAGTCGGTCAGTGACTGAGTGAGCTGAGCAGCACAGTAGGTGACTCGAGTAGTCAGCAGTCACAACAATTAAACTGTCAGTGTTGTCAGTGGTGGTGCAGTGCATCGTGTCGATGGCGTGACCCGGGCCCGGGCCATCAGAGGAGTCAGGAGGACTGAGGAGAGGAGTGAGGACTAAGGACTGGAGTGACTGTGCTGTGGGGGAGTAGGACAGGAGTCCAGGATGTCACTCAGGAGGAGTCGGACTAGGAGCCACAGGAGCGCCAGACCAGAGGTAGGTGCCGTCGGACTCGGAACCGTAATGTTTTTTTACATATATTACATGACAATGATAATTGTGCATTCAACATTGCAAATTGCAATAATAAATACAGAGAAGCTTAGCAGCCATAATAGACGTGTCGGGGACCGGGGTCGGTCAACAGTGTCACAGAGAGTCTGAGACTGAGTCACACTGTCAGTGAGAGCCAGTGGTGCTTGCTTGAGTGGTGCTGAGGGTGAGGGGTGACACTCAGTGAGTGCTACTGATAGCTACAGTCTGCTAGTGCTTAGTTAAACTTGAAGTGAACTTGAAGTGCTTTTTAGAACATTAGAGGGACAAGACAAGATCCGAATCCGATCACAGATCATCAACAGTACACAACATTTGAAATTGACACTGACAAGTTTGTGACGTGCCCATTTGCCTGTACTAACTACTACAGTACTACTGCAGTGCCCAGCCCATTGTGACAAGACATTCAGTCTCACTGACTGTGGGGGCACTGGGGGGAAGGAAGCAGGAAATGGATTCTGAATCCTTTTTGAGTTAGTGCACACGTTATTAACAGCACTGTCTGCCACTGTGCCACATGGGATTAAGTTATAACTATATTTGCAATGGATTTTGAGAATTGAGAACTCTTCATTTTTTTAATATACCTGCTTTGCTTTGAAACCTTGAATATGTGACTTTATTAACACTATATGAAAGGTGGAAAAAATAAATTAAAACATAACTTTTAATATGCAGAAAGATTAAAACTGTAATCACTTTATTAAAAAGACACTTTTAGGGATTTCTCAAGGTGCTAGCTTTAGGTGCTTGGTTAAATCGCATAAAACTGACGTATTGTAAATATTAAATAACCTGAGAATGTCTAAATAGCAGAATTGACATTGACATTTCTGCTATTTAGACATTCTCAGGTTATTTATACAGGTTATTTACATTAAATTGCTATTACCTTTTACTATGCAACAGTACATACCTAAGTGTGTTTTTAATAAAGTGATTCCAGTTTTAATCTTTATCTGCATATTAAAAGTTATTTTTTAATTTATTCCCCCCCCCCTTTCATATAGTGTTAATAAAGTCACCTTGCCTGTATTTCTAGATCTAATAATCAGAGCAAGCATTTTGTTATCTGGCAAGAGTTTCTGTTACAATCCTTTAGACTAAAATCAGATGTTTACTAAGTTGACCAGCTTTCCAAGACACCATTTAAAGGGAGATGAAACCCATATGTTTTCTTTCATGATTTAGAAGAGCATGCAATTTTAAATAACTTTCCAATTTACATCTAATATCTGGTTTTCTTCATTCTTTTGATATCCTTTGTGGAAAATCATATGTAAATATGCTCAGTATCTACTGAGCATATTTAGATATGATTTTCAACAAAGGATATCTGATTTTCTTCATTCTTTTGATATCCTTTTTTGAAAATCATATCTAAATATGCTCAGTAGCTACTGAGCATATTTAGATATGATTTTCAAAAAAGGATATCAAAAGAATGAAGAAAATCAGATATCCTTTGTTGAAAATCATATCTAAATATGCTCAGTAGATACTGATTGCTGGCTGCATATAGATACCTCATGCGATTGGCTCGCCCATGTGCATTGCTATTTCTTCAACAAAGGATATCTAAAGAATGAAGGCGTATCCGATTCGTAGTAGGTCATGAGCAGAGCGAAGGGGACGGGAGGGAGAGTATCTGGAGACAAGGTCTGAGATATAGGGGGGAGCAGTGCAGTTGAGGATTTTGTATATCAGAGTGAGAATTTTGTGTTTGATCCTAGAGGCAAGAGGAAGCCAGTGAAGGGATTGGCAGAGCGGTGCAGCAGATGAAGAGCGACGTGTAAGGAAGATGAGCCTGGCAGAGGCATTTATTATGGATTGTAAAGGAGCTAGGTGGCAGGTGGAAAGACCAGAGAGGACAGAATTGCAGTAATCGAGGCGGGAAAGGATGAGAAAGTGGATTAAAATCTTTGTTGTGTCTTGTGTAAGGAAGTGTCTAATTTTAGAGATGTTTTTAAGGTGGAAGCGGCAGGCTTTAGCCAAGGACTGGATGTGAGGAGTGAAATAAAGATTTGAGTCAAATGTGACCCTGAGACATCGGGCATGCGGGGTAAGGGTAATGATGGAGTTGTCGACAGTTATAGAGAGATTGGGGGTGGAGATTTTGGAAGAAGGGGGGAAAATAAGGAGCTCAGTTTTGGAGAGATTTAGCTTGAGGTAGTGAGAGGACATCCAGGAAGAGATGTGAGAAAGACAGTTAGTGACACGGGTTAGCAAGGAAGGAGATAGTTCTGGTGCAGAGAAGTAGATTTGGGTGTCGTCTGCATACGAATGATATTGGAAACCATGGGCCTTTATTCGGGAACCTAGTGATGACGTGGATATTGAGAAGAGAAGGGGACCGAGGACAGAGCCTTGCGGTACTCCGACACTAAAGGTACGGTTTGACAGGTAGGAAGAGAGCCACGAGAGGGCTGTGTCACAGATGCAGAAGGATTGGAGGGTTTGGAGCAAAAGAGGGTGGTCAACAGTGTCAAAGGCTGCGGACAGGTCAAGGAGGATAAGTAGAGAAAAATGGCCTTTTGATTTTGCTGTAAGTAGGTTGTTGGTAACCTTAACAATTGCTGTCTTTGTGGAGTGATGGGGACGAAATCCAGATTGCAATGGGTCAAGGAGGGAGTTTATTGTAAGGAAATGGGATAGGCGTGCATATACTAGTTTTTCAAGAAGCTTTGAGGCAAGAGGGAGGAGGGAAATAGGGCGGTAGTTGGATGGGGAGGTAGGATTAAGGGAAGGTTTTTTGAGGATAGGTGTGACTAGTACATGTTTCAGAGATGAGGGAAATTTCCCGGTGCTGAGGGAGAGGTTGAAAATGTGTGTTAGTATAGGGGTAATCGTAGCAGAGAGGGAGGGGAGTAGCTGTGAGGGGATAGGGTCAAGGGGACAGGTAGTGAGGTGAGAGCGCAGTATAAGTGCCGAAACTTCTTCCTCATTAACAGTGGAGAATGAGCTAAGTTTAAGGTTATGTGGGTTGTGGTTGATTGAGAGCATTTGAGGGGGTGAGAGAATGGAATTATGTTGAGACCTCATTTAGTTTCTGATGGAGTCGATTTTGTAAATGAAGTGGCTGGCAAAGTCTTGAGCTGACAGAGAAGTTGTATTAGGAGTTGGGGGAGGACGGAGAAGAGTATTGAAAGTGGAGAACAGATGTTTTGGGTTTGAAGAAAGATTAGAGAAGTAGTGTTGCTTATGGAGATTAAGGGCTGAATAGTAGGAGTTCAAGATGAATTTTTAATGAAGAAAATCAGTTGAACTCCTGATCTAGTACCCAAGCTGTGGATTCTACAAGTATATAGGTGGGAAAAAGTTAAGTTAGGCACCTATTGCCAACCACTAAGACTGTAGGACATTCCTGTCAAAAGCTATCCCAAAAAAAAAAAAGTAAAGAAGACCACATTGCTTCTGTGCAATCTACAAAACAGAAGCTTTATTTTAAAAGGCAAAAAAGTAGAAACTAATCTAGTTAAACAGGCTGTAAAAATTATTGACAGAATTTCTCTGCTTCCAAGAAGCCATACATAAAGGGACAGTCTACAATAGAATTTTTATTGTTTTAAAAGATAGATAATCCCTTTATTACCGATTTCCCAGTTTTGCATAACCAACACAGTTATATTAATACACTTTTTACCTCTGTGATTACCTTGTATCTAAGAACCTTCTAACAGCCCCCTGATCACATGACTTTTTTTTAATTAACTATTGACTTGCATTTAGTACTGTGTTGTGCTGAATCTTAAATAACTCCTCGGGCGTGAAAACATGTTATCTATATGGCCCACATGAACTAGCAGTCTCCTGTTGTGAAGAACTAAAAAAAAAGCATGTAATAAGAGGCTGTCTATAGTGGCTTAGAAACAGGCAGACATTTTGAGGTTTAAAGGGACATAAAACAAGTTGGCATAGAGGCAAAATATAATATGTACTTTAATTACTTTACCTGCAAATTTATACTGCAGTGCCTCACAATTAACCCTTTCTTTTTAGTTTCTGAATCTGAATTGCACAGCTCTTACTCCCCCCACAAAATGTATTTTATGGTTGCATCTATATCCACCATTGATATGGTAGAATACAATCTGCTGGAGCATGCCTAGAAGCAAATAATCTGCTGTGAAATCAGTTGAAATACAATGCATGTGTTTCTGATAGAAAACAGTGATAATGAGGGGTGGATCAGGATTCTCCAGACAGCATGGTTTTGTAAGCAAGTTTGCTTATTATTGAAAATTATTTTAAAATACTTGCCAGCATTTTTTTTTTTTCAAAACAAATTTTTTATTAATAAATAAGTTGCAGAAACCATATAACAACACAAATAACATTTGACATAAGTTGAAGTAGGGTTACACGCAATCAGGCAGAGGAAGAATTATTTACAAAGAGGATCAATGTATTCAGCATAGAAATCATGAATAGTATAGAGACATTTCCCAATGCGTGTCTGCACATCTCGGTTGTTATGTTTTGGCTATTCTAGGGGAACATTAAAGTTTTTACGTTTTAAATAAAGTATCGCAATAAATGCCATACTTAAAATGTCTGACAGTCGTGTGTGGCAGCTAGTAGGTATACATAGTATACATGTATGGAAGTTGGGGTGCGAGGATCAACCATTCATATCCCCACGAGGAGGGGGGGGGAAGGAAAGGGAAGGCATCAGGTGTGGAAGGGGGGGGAGGGAGTATTTTATGTCCCAGCATCTCAGCTCAGAAACAGCGGGGCATATCTCCCAGGTCAACAGGGGTCACAGGCCAGAACAAGCCATCAGCAGTCAGGGGAAGGAACAATTACGTAGCCAGTTTGAGGTGCGTCTCCCAGGGTTCCCAGATTTGGCTAAAGGTAGCAGATTGGTTGTTCGTCCGAAAGACATAGTCTTCCATAGATTTGATGTAGTGCAGGTGGTCAACCACTGCTTGCCATCTTGGGGGCTGTTGTTTCTTCCAATTTCTGGCTATCAACATCTTTACAGATGTCAGCAAGTAGACCAACAGATATCTCTTATGCTTCGGGATCTTTTTTACCCCAATATGCAGGAGGGCAAGGCCCAGGGCATCAGGCGTCGGGAGTTCCAGTGCTGCACAGATCGCAGAGGTCTTAGACCAGATCGGTCTCAGTCGATCCCACGACCACCACATATGGAGTGGCGTGCCGATCTCGCCACACTCTCTCCAACACAGGGGTGAGTGGCTAGGGTACAGAGTACGAAGCTTAGTCGGCACCAAGTGCCATCTAGTAATGATCTTGAAATATAGTTCATACAGTGTGACACAATGGAGAGCAGTTTTGGTTAATTGTATCGCCCTGGACCAGTCAAGGGGAGTGTAGGTCAATCCCAACTCCGTTTCCCAGGAGATCATATGTCTTGTCTTTATAAGGGTGGGTGGCCCTAGAAGAGATTTGTAGTGAGCAGTCAGGGGCTTGTATAATTGTTGGTTAGTTTTCCATCTGATCTCCCAGATGGTGGGGGCCCTGATCTTTTCGGTCAGGAATCCCCAGGCCTTCATAAGGGATCTAAGTCTCGTAAGATCAAATTCTAGGTGACGAGGGATGTCAAACCTAGCTATCATGTCTTGGTTTGAGAGAAGGTTTTTGTTCCGGTAAAAGTCTCCCAAGGAGGCAATCTCATGGGTCCTCCAAAGGGTAAGCCTGACATTAGGCAGTTCCCGTAGGAGTGACAAAACTGGGTGAATGGGGGATGGATGTGGGGCTATCAATTGGTTGTGCCTCAGTTGGAACCAGGCTGTTTGACAGCCTTTGATAAGTTGGTTGGAGACAGGTATTCGTGCAGCTAAATGTTGGGGGACCCATAATAGGTCCGAGAGATCAATGTATGCCGGTAGGGAGGCTTGGTCCAGCTCCCTCCACCTAGTGGGGGGTAGGTCTGGTCCCCACGCTGAAACATGTGAAAGCATGGCCGCCTGATAGTATAGTTGAACGTTGGGTAGGCCCAGTCCACCTCTGGTTACTGGGGCCTGTAACGTGGCTGCCGCTACTCTCGGCTGCTTGCCTTCCCAAACATACGAATTGAATAAAGTTTGGAAGCCGCGCAAGATCCGTTCCGGCACTGGAATGGGGATGCACCTCATAATATAGGTTAATTTGGGGAGGATCATCATTTTAAGCGCGGCTATTCTGCCCATCCATGAGATTTCCTCGTATTTCCTAGACTTCAACCTAGACTCTACCCCCTTTAGCAGAGTTGCGTACTTTTCCTGTATCACTATGTCCTTTACATGGGACAGGAATACCCCTAGGTGTCTGATCCCGACCGTAGACCACTTGAATGAATAAGACCTCCTAAGACGTCTCTGTTCTGTCTGCCCAACGAGTATCATGTAGGCCTCTGTTTTGGAAACATTAATTTTGTAGTTTGATATTTTGCCAAAGGTGTCGATAATTTCCAGGAGAGGGGGCAACGAGTCTAATGGGTTTGTTAAAAAAAGAGTGAGATCGTCAGCGAAAAGCGCTAACTTCTGTAGGGTATCATGAATCTGAAAGCCCTGGACTCCCGTATTTTCTCTGATTGCCTCCGCTAGTGGCTCCATAACTAGAGCAAAAAGGAGCGGGGACAGGGGACACCCCTGCCTGGTCCCATTACAGATGGAAATTTTAGGCGAGCAAAAACCCAATCCCTTAACTACTGCCGTTGGGCAGGCGTAAAGGGCTGCGACAGCCGTCCGGAACACCCGGGGGATCCCAAAACGCTCCATAGAACAAAACATGTATTCCCACCCCACCCTGTCAAACGCTTTTTCTGCATCTAAAGACAAGGTGAGGAGGGGCAACCCCATGTCAGCCGCTTCCATGAATATATTGAGTAGTCTGCGGGTGTTGTCAGTACCCTGCCTACCCTGGATAAATCCCACTTGGTCCAAGTGGATCAGTGAGGATAGATGTTTTCCGAGTCTGGTTGCCAGGACTTTAGCATAGACCTTCACGTCCACATTAATTAGCGAAATTGGTCTGTAGCTCTCGCAGAGCGAGGGGTCCTTCCCCTCTTTGGGAATGGTCAGGACACTAGCCTCCAAATATTCGGGAAGGAAAGCTCCAGTTTCTGCGACTTCCTGGTAAAGGCGTAGCAGAACAGGGGATAAGAGATAGATAAAATAGACCCGTGAACCCATCAGGGCCAGGTGCTTTATGAGGTTTTAGAGCGAGGATAGCCGCCTTGACTTCCTCTAGGTTAAACGGGGCAAACAGATCATCAACTGAATCCGCGTCCAAAGTAGGGAGGTTTTATTTCGCCAGGAACTGCTGGATCGCCATTCTGTGCACATCAGTCCCTAAAGATTAATTTTTTAAGTTATATAGGGAGGTGTAATAATCAGCAAATGCCCTCCCTATGGCTTTCGGTGAGCGGACTGCGCCCGCTGGTGTGGTGATCGAAGGAATTCTAGCTTGGACCGCACGATCTCTAAGCTTACGGGCAAGCAATCTGTCAGCTCTATTTCCGTTGTAGAAATATAGCTGTTTGAGTCTCATTAGATTTGCTTGGACCCGATGCTGCTCTCTCTTGTTGATCTGATCTCTAATAGAGCCTATTCGTTCAGCGAGGGTGGGCAGAGGGGTATTTTTGTTACTCAATTCGATTTGCCTCAATTCAGCATATAATTTTGCAAGGGGGATTTTGTTTTTGGCTTTCTGCATTGAGCTCTTTTTAATAAAATGCTCCCTAAGGTAGGCTTTAAATGAGGCCCACAGTATTTCCTGGCTTGTGTCACCTGTATCATTAAGTCTCAGAAAATCTGAGATGGTCTCGACAAGTTGGGGAATTTCTGTTTCAGAAAGAAACTGGTCTGGCAGTTTCCAGGAGGGTCTACTGTCGGGGGGGGGGGGGGCGCAACACCAAGCACCCAGCACTAACCAAGTCATGGTCAGACCATGGGCACGGTCGTATACGTGGGGCACAGAATTGGTCTAATGTCCAGGAGTCGCAAAGCAAATAATCAATCCTGGAGTAGGAGTTATGTGGTTTGGAGTGATGGGTGTAGTCTCTGTCAGTTGGAACAAGACAGCGCCAGATATCATAAAGACCATGCTGGTACATGAGCTTGCGCAGCGCATTGGATTGAGTATTGAGGTTACGGTCAGTGGGACAAGCTTTAGGAGTCTTTTTGTCTAGGGTGGGGTCCCAAACCAAATTCAGGTCTCCTCCAATCAGTAGGTGGCCTCTCCTAACTTCACTCAGTCTCCTTAAAAACTTTCTCAAGAATGGTATCCGCTTAACGTTTGGGGCGTAGATTGAGGCCAGGGTATATAATATGCCATTAAGAGTACAGATCAAAATCAGGTATCTACCCTCAGGGTCGCGGTCTACATATTCTATAGCACAGCAGACATCTCTGTGAATTAGGATCGCTACTCCTCTCGTTTTCTCTGTGAAAGATGCCGTTTCACATATGGGGTAGTGGGTTGGATTATGGAAAGGTCTGAGTTTTTTGTCCCAGTGTGTCTCCTGAAGGAACATGATGTGTAGTCTGTGGGAATTCAAAAAATTAGATAGGAGGCTTCGCTTAGTGGGGGAATTTAATCCCTGAGTATTAAGGGTGGCTACAGTAATAGGTGCCATAGGACCCGCAGGGTATAGGTCTCCTTTGGACTGAGGAGAGGAGGAAGGAGCAAAAGAGGAATGACTGGTTGCGGGGGAAGGGAAAAGAGGTGGGGGAAGGAATGAGTAAGGTGTATAAGTGGAGGTGAGCTTCACTTATTCTCTTATAATCAGTATGTGGTGTCACAAAGACTGTCAGGGCGTGAAATGATGTGTATATTACACTATCTCAATGAGTGCTCTTGCTAGTAATAGCAAGAGAGCACAACTATCAAGGTGGGGGGGGGGGGCCAGAGTGCGAGGCCTAACCCCAGTCAGCCATTTTTGGCTCATGCTTCTAATCTAAACTAGTGTCAGGGTTCTTCTATATGTGTCTAATATGTTCTACTACCTAGAGTGTGTGGTGGATTAAGTATAGTAAAAACATAACTCAAGAAAAGTCAAGCATTAGTAAAATTCAATATACCTGAACAGGACAGTCTAACCGTAAACAAGTAACAATCATTGGTAAAGGTATTATGGTGACAATTGAACTCATGCATGACCCTATAGCGTGGTGAAGGGAGGGCGAGGAAGACGAACTCGGATAGCAAAAATCGCTAGACCAGAGTCAAATTTCTTCCAACTAAGCCCCGCACTCCCCACTACCCATAGTGTGTGGTGGCCCTCGTGTGGCGAGAGCAGAACTCCAAAAAAAACCTAACATTACAGAGTTTCAAGACATCTGAGCATGCAATTGAAACAGCAAACAAACCGCAATCAGTGACGGCAAGGTCATCCTGAAAAGTAGCAAATTTCCCTATATCTGAACAGGTTGGCAAAACTGTAAACACATAACAATCGATGGGAAGGATATTATCCCAACAGTTCAACACGTGAATGACACCCCAGCGTGGCGAAGGGAGTATGGAGAAGACAAAGTCAGGTAGTGATACCACTAAACCAGAGTCAAGCTTCGTCTAATTGGGCCCCAGACTCCCCATCGTCCACGGTGTGTGGCGGTTACCATGCGGGTAGAACAGAGCTTGGAAAAAACTAACTCTTTAAGATTTCAGTGTGTCTGAATATGCTATCAAAACAGGGAACAGACCACAAACAATAGAAACAATGTTATTTTGACAAGTGTAGTGATATATGACACTCTAAAGCAATAATGAAAATATGAAGATAGAGAAACCAGATAGTAAAAATTCCTGAAATTATCCATGCACAGTTATTCAGGTGGCATTAAGGGAGGAGGATAGCTCCTAGAGGAGATATCCAAACCTTCAAAAGGAAGTATAGTGACTCCCTACACAGGGTGAGGGAGGAAGAGCTGAACAAAGAGAAACTCATGTTGTGTGAGGCTCATCAGCGGCACTGCAGGTAGACGGGGTCTTGCCCGATTGCTGCAGGTGTTTTTTCTGGGTGTTGCTTAGTCTCTGAGGGAGAGGCCGCCACTCAGGGGCCGAGGCTCTCAATCCTCTGGTGGTATCTTTGTCGTGATGAGCTTCAGGTGGATCTGGTGGCAACAAATCCCACCTCTGCATGAGTTCTCTAGCTTGTTGTGGGGAGGACACTGTGAACTGATGGCCATCTTTGGTTACGTGAAGCTTTACAGTAAAAAATCCCCATCTGTACTTTATGGCTTTATCTCTCGTCAATTTAGTGTAGGGTTGATAGTGGCGCCGTAGTTGGAGAGTGTGTGGGGAGAGATCTTGATAGATTTGTAAGTCAGAATATTGCTCTGGGAGGTTTCTGCCACCTGCCAATGCCCGAAGCAATTTGTCTCTGAAGGTGTAGTAGTGCAGACGCGCTACAACTTTTCTTGGTTTATCTCCCTCTGCCGACCTGGGTCTCAATGCCCTGTGTACCCGATCAATCAGCATTTCCTGACCCTCCTCAGGGCCAATGATTGTGGTGAAAAACTCTCGTAGGTACTTGTCTAGATCCTGGGGGAGGACAGACTCCGGTATACCCTTCACCCGGATGTTGTTGCGCCGGGTGCGGTCTTCCAGGTCAGCTAGTTTGACCTCTAGATCAGTAATTTGTTCAGCTAGGCACTGGGAGTAGCCAAGCAGGTTCGTGTGATCGATCATTAAATCTTCTTGCTTACGTTCTATAATGTCAGTGCGCTCTCCAATTGAAGCTATGTCACGCTTCAAATCTGCATGGCTCTTCTTGAATTTCTTTGAAAGGGAGTCATGGTGGGAAGCCAGGAGTGCTGTGATAGAATCCATAAGATTGTTGTTAACCTCCTGGTCAGTGCGTAAGGAGCGCCCCACTGATCGAAGCAGGGCAGTCTCACTAGGAGTCTCAGCAGAATCACTAACATCCGTGAGCTCCTCGTCTGTGCCAGCTGGGGATCTGGAGAGGGGCTTACTGAAATGGTCCACCACTGTGCGTTTAGGGGTGTTAGGGGGCTTTTGTTTTTTTTGAAGGTTTGGGGCATTTTTCGGTTTTGCATGGACATTCAGCAAAATTAAGGATAAAAGATAGCACTATAACGGTCTGCTTTGATCAGGCTGACTGGGGTCGTGGCATCAAGGGGCTACCTACATAGTTACAAGATATATTACATCAAAGCAGAATTGTTTGGGTCTGCACCGCTATAGGGTGTAGATGTCACACACTACCCTATCAGCAATATTGCCGGGCGAACTGCACAAAAAAATACCAATATTCCCTCTCGACTCAGGGAAGGGGGATACGACCCGGAGGAAGGGGAAAAGGGGAAGTGGAAGTGACCAGCCTAGACAGGCTAGGCCGGAAAGGATGAGTCTTGAGGGATTACCCTTGTTTGGTTACACGTATCTATCTAGGTACAATACACACTAGTTGTGAAGAGAGCAACCTGTGGAAAAAAGAAGCAGTAAGGCAAGCAGTAAAACAGTGCAGAAATTTACTGTAAATCTGTATGTCTGGTATATTTATGGTATCTTAGAACCTGCAAAGGGTTAAAGTTGTTAGGCAGATTAAAGTAACACTCCACCTTAAGCTGATGCTCAAGGACACCTGTGCTGACGCAGCAGCAATAAATAGACATTAATAGCTCACTTATAGTTAGAAAGTCCCGCTATGTAGAGCCTGGCCTCAGGTATAAATAAGAGTACAACTTTTACAAGTCAAGCAACCAGTACTGAGTGTGTAGCAGGCACAGGGCCAATTCAGTGTAGATAATGAATGTGTCCCAGCAAAGTTACTCTCTTTAAGGAGGTATAAATGAAGGAAAAGTCCCTATGGCAGGGATAATTCTTGTTGCACCAGCTGCTATGTGATAAAGTTACGTGTGCAGGCTACTCACCGGGGTCTCAGAAGGCAGAAAAGGGTGTCAGCTGAACTGACTAGATCTTACCCGGTTCCTGCTGCAGGGCACTTGTGGTGAAAAAAGCTGGCGAGTCTGTAGTTTATCACTAGAGCCGGGAGCCTGTCAGTCAGCTGGGCTCTCTGTGTAGAAGATGCGAGGGTGAGAATGCCCCAAGATGGCGGGTGTTCGCGCCTTTTCCCCAGGGCCCACTAAAGAAGGATCACGGCTGGACAGTAGCTGGTCCTCGGGGACCACAAGTACTCTGTAAATCTTCGGAGTCACAGGACACACCAGGAGGTGAGGGTGGTCAGTGTGGTAGCTCACTATAGGTCCGGTATCCCTAGGCGCTCCAGGAGTAGTTCAGAGAAGCCCTCAGGTGTAGGATGGCCTCACTCGCGCGGGAAGGAACAGCAGCGAAGCACTCCGGAGCGGATATCCGACCCTCCGGAGTGGTGCAGCAGGATCAGGTTCGATCAGCGGCAGGGAGAAGCAAGGTAGGTTAGGAAGTTACTCCAGAGCGGAGCCCCGATCCTCCGGAGTAGGTGAGGAACTGCCGCAATAGGAGAGGGACCGGTTGGGAGTCTGACTGCTTCCGCAGGGTTGCGCTCGAGTAGCGTTAGGGGTGTGTGAGTCAGGCCAGAGGATCCAGATGGTTAGGGTATCAGCAGTTTCACCCGGGGTAACTCTCCGGTATGTTCGGCAATGAGCGTTGGAGGCCTAATCTCTATACCGCAGCAACGCAGCTGACAATTTCTGTGTGAGGGAGCCCAATAGGTTGAGTTGGGCACAATGTCCTGTCTCTATTCAGTGTCCACTGTATTTCTAGCAATAAGTTGGACAAGTGACCCACAGGATTACACTTTATAAGACTTTTTATGGCTTTAGGGCTCAGGAGCTCAGCACACGCATCAGCTCAGTGGCTAGCTCCGCCCCCCTTGCCAGCAATTTTTAAACAATTTTTTTATGCAAACTATTTTTTACTTAATTAGCCCTTTTAGGATATGCACAGATCTCAACATGTTTTATGGCACTTTAAATGTTATAAAGTATTTTAATATATTAATGTTGGTTGTGCAAAGCTGAGGAATGGGTAGTAAAAGCTTTATTTATCTTTTTAAACAATAACAATTTTAGTGTAGGTGGTCCCTTTAATGATTGCTTAAACTAGAAAGCAAAATGAACAACTGTAGTCTTCTGACTCATAAGTAGACAAATAAAATAAAGACGAAATTCTATGTAGGATGCGAATAAACTTAACCCCTTAAGAACCGGTAATTTTAGAAAAAAACTTTCCTTTTTGGAGTTACCTATATATTTTTGGCATAAAAAGAGCTTTCAGTGGATAACAGTTTCAATTAGCTAGTTATTCACACAATTAAATTATCACGTTCTCCAAAAATCCATAGCTTTCTAACTGTAGGGAAAAAATATCTCAAATTGTGTTCACTGGCATCCTTTCATTCAGCTAAGACCACACGTATATATTTTGCTATATTTTTGATCAGTTCAAGGTTTTTATCCTCAGCTATGTATACCATGTTGGAAAATGACTCTCATTTGGAATAGCAAAACGGCCCAATTTCTCAAAATTGACCCCCAAAACTATATATATATTTTTAAAGCAGACAACCAAAAGTATTGATCTAGGCCCATTTTGGCATATTTAATTACACCATCTGGCCATCAGGTGCAGGTGAAATATGATTTTATAAATACAAATAGTTAACTTTTTCACAAACATTGGCTTTCTCACAGAAATGATTTATACAGAACTTGTGCAATGATAAGACAAATGCTTTCAAAAGCTTATCTAGGATCCCATGTTCAGAATTAGCAGACATGGGTGGGTTTACCATTGCTTTTAGTGATCAGAAGATCACTAATTGCACCTGCGCACTACACTCCTGAAAGAGGATTTTTAGACGTTATGACTAGGGGGTAGATTTATCAAATGTATGTCCGTCCGACATTGATAAATGCTGACAGCATATGCTGTCGACATTTATCATTGCACAAGCATTTCTGGTGAAATGCTTGTGCAATGCCGTCCACTAGCAGGGGGTGTCAATCATCCCGATCGCTGCTTCTTAACTTAAGTATCAGATGGACCTGAAAAGGATCAGGGCTCATTTGGAACAGCTGTAGAAAAAAGCTGTTGGGGTTTTAAATAAATATTAAAAACCTCTGCATAGCGGGCATCCCACTGGGCAGCAAATATTCTGAACAAAAAGGCTTAAAACTCTGAGCTCTCTCTCCCCTGTATATATTTGCCGAATAAAAATAAACTATAATTATATATAGATAGCTCTATAGATCTAATTCATAGTAGCCCTTTCATAAGCTCCTCTGCAATACAGTATCAATTCTGCCTGAATGGAAGCTAAATCGCAATTGAGGTGATAACAGGCAGAATAGATACTATACTGATATTTTTCTTTATATTAGCCCATGTGATCACTGCAACAACCTATTGCAGAGCTAACAGGCATTGAACCACTACTATTGGTTCCTTGTGTTGCTGGGTGTTTTTTATGTCGAAAATTATAATATATATACTTAAGATTTGCTATTATGTATAGATTACCCTCCCACCAAACTGATCCCTACCAAACAGATCTCTTACCTCCCCCTCCTACTGCTGAAAAGCCATGCTAAGTATTGACAGCTAGTCTGCCAGTACATAGTTAGAACATATATATTTTTTATTTACACCTTATGAATTTTTTTGCTGTAACGTAGTGAACCCTGTCCACCCTCTCTACCCCCTAGCAAAAATATATTCTGTAGTGTAGTGGCCTCCCCATCCCTCCTACAATCACAAAGTGTAGGAGCCTGTCCCATCTCTCCCACCAACCACCACCACAAAGTTTAGGGTCTCTCCCCATCCCTTCCACCACCCACCATCATAAAGTTTAGGGGCCCTCCCCACCACCACAAAGTGTTGGAGCCATCCCCATCCCTCATCACAAATTGTGCTGGAGCCCACCCTATCCTTCCCATCACCTATCATCACAAAGATTTGGAGCCCTTACCATGCCTCACCCCCACCCATCATCACAAAGTTTAGGGGCCCTCTACATCCCTCCCACCACCCACAATCATGGAAACCACCCTCCCCCAAACATTATTTTACTTTCTGTAGTGTAGCGGATTTCCCTCCCACCACCCACATTACAAAGTTTAGGTCCCTCCCCTTCCCTCCCCCCACCACAAAGTGTGCTGGAGCACGCTCCATTCCTCCCACTACCCACTATCATCACAAAGTGTGCTGGAGCCCTCCCCATCCCTCCCTACCACCCACGATCATGGCAGCCCTCTCCCCCTCCTAAACGTTATTTTACGTTTTTGTAATGTAGCCGGTTTCACTCCTTCCCACCAGCAAACATAGTGTTTGTATGGACCCTCACTTGTAATACCAGCGCACATTTGTGTGGGTTGGTATTAGTTGAGCGCAAATATTGCTTTCACTGAAGCGATATTTTGCGCTCAACTTGTAATCTGGCCTATAATATTTTATTATCATACATTTCCTTCTGGGAATTGACAGTACTTATTTCTGTCAATTGGATTTTGTAGAATATTGTCAAAGTATTTTCTGCTAATCAGGAGCCCCATTTTTTTCTGATCAGAGTGTATAAATATTTATGGTTCTAAGGTACCAAACTCGATTTCTGCTCTTTAAATAGAGGCTTGAGTTCAGATTTCCACATTGGATTCTTCTACATATGATTCTCTCAATTTTTTGGTTTATGAGATCCTAATTTCTCTTTTGGGAATCTCATGAACTTTTCTTAAAATGTTTCCTATGATTATTCTTATGCAGACAGTTTATTGTTATAAACCTGACATTGGAGTAGCAAGTATAGGAGGAACTATGGTCTTTGGACTATTTCTGCTTCTTGATCTTATGGATCAATTCTAGTCCACATTAGAATTAAGGTATACGTACCTTCATATCCTTTTTTCCAGTCATTTATCCTTCCTGTAAAGACATTACTGTAGGATGTAGGTATCACAGAGTTTCTGGTTTCCTTATTCCACAATTTGTCTTTAAGGAGTTTCCATAAACTCTGTTTCTATGGGGTATATTTATCAATGTGCGAGCAGACATGATACAAGGTAGCGTATCATGTCCACTGCACATCGATAAATGCAGACAGCATACGCCGTCTGCATTTATCATTGCACCAGCAATTCTTGTGAACTACTGGTGCAATGCCACTCCTCCAGATTCGCGGCCTCGGGTTGATTTCTGTCCGCCGCCTCAGAGCAGACGGACAAGTTATAAAGCAGCGCCAGAAACAAGGGGCCTCAAGCTCCATACAGAGCTTGATAAATATGCCCCTATGAGTCTATCCTTCTCAGTGTGTGTAGTTTATGCTTCAGAAAGCATATTCTGTAATGTGCAAGCACATAACTATCACCCTGTAATCCAGGGAAGAATAGAAGACCATGCTTATAAAGAGAATTAAAACTTCTCAACACATTTAGTAAATTTTTAATTAAATTAAAAAAGATATAATATTGTGAAATCTTCACACAATAAAAATAAGAAGGTGATACTTGCACTTAAGTTATCACAATACGTATAAAAAAAAAACAAGGTACACAGTCTGTTTCATAAAGCCTGAGATAATTGGAACTCTGTAAAACCAATGGTCAATTTATCAGATAATCCACACTATATAATTTGCAATATTATATATTTTTCCTCCCTGATTTACAGGATGACAGACTATAGTTACGTAAGTGCTTGTAGTCTTCTATATAAATATCTTTACTGATAAATATCTATCTGTGTATTTCAATATATACCATTATTATATATTTAACATATTGTATTTTTTTTTAATATATTAGAAATCTATCTGGTGTGGTTAATAATTACACATAAAAAAAACATAGACGCTCTCTTTTAAAAGCATATTCTGTATTATATTATCTATATATGTACCAAAGAGCACTTGTCTCCAGCCTCCAAGGTCTGTTTTCTGGGAGTTTCCATTGACTCAGCTTCCATGCGCTTATCTCTAGCAGGCTTTCACAGTCTAAAAATTGAATGCATGCTCTCATCTTTCTTTCCTTTTTTCTTTCTGAGATATAGGGGTCGATTTATCAAGGGCCGAATGACTCCTGGTGTCCCTGTTTCCGCGCAAGCTTTCAGATCGCTGTTCCTTAACTGGTCCGCCGCCTCTGAGCGTCGGACAGCAATCAACCCGATCACATAAGATCCGGTTGATTGACACCTCATGCTAGCGAATCTACAGGGAGCGGCATTGCACAAGCAGTTCACTAGAACTGCTTGTGCAATGTTAAATGCCGACAGCGCATGCAGCGCATACTGCTACAGCGTATCATGTCGGACAGACATTGATAAATCTGCCCCCATGCGACAACAGAAGCCACTTTTTTGACACCGTGTTGGGGCACGGTCTGAGGAACTTGAAGAATTCAAGGAATTAGGTCTCCTCTGTAAGCGAGGTTACCTATTTACAAATTTGTAAAGTTCTTTGATCTTTTCAGTCGTGGCCACTGCTAAAGACAAATATATTCATTTTTCAATCAGACTATGGGGTAGATTTATCAAGCAGCGGATGCTGCAATCTACCCTCGAAGTTTCAGGTCTGCCTGAAACTTAAGAAGCACCAGTCATAAGACCGCTGCTGCTTAACTCATCCACCACCTCTGAGGTGGCAGATAGCAATCATCCCAATCGGCCACTAGCAGGGGATGTCAATCATCCTGATTTCACCAGAAATGCTTGTGCAATGTTAAATGCTAACAGTGAATGCTGTCGGCATTTAGCGATGTCGGGCAGACATGATCCGCTACAGCGGATCATGTCTGTCCAACATATGATAAATCAACCCCTATGTCTCAGAAGGAACATATGTAAATCATCAAGGAGAAGCATGTATTCATTGGCAATGCAGGAGGTATCTCTGTTTTTTTGTTTGGGCAGATAAGAATCATATTCTGTAAGGCATCACATTCCTGGAGTATTGAATTGGGGGCGGACTATTTCAGTCGCCAGTTTCAATTCTAATGTGAGTGTTTTTTTCAACCAAGATCTTTGTTCAGTTTATCCTTTTTTCAGGAATATAGTTCTAATCAAGAACGAGTCTAACTTGGTTATCTCGATAACTTCATCTGGACCTCTCTGATCCTGTTATGCAAACTTGATCAGATGTCCAGTTCTCTTCTCTGGCTCTTTCCACAACGTAAGGACTTATTTTCTCAATGTCCTCCTTTTTTATACAGATCTCAAACTTTTCAATTTGGTGGTGTGGAGGTTGAACATCTAATTTGTTACTCAGAAGAAGCCAAGTATATAGTGAAACTTTCCATAAATATGAAGATATATTTTATGAGGTGGGATTCTAGAGGATTAGTCTCATCTCTTTAGGAATAACAATATTCTTTTGTTTCTTTAAATTGGATTGCATAAAGGCTTATCTGCCAGTTCTTTGAAAGGTTGAATATTGTCTATCTGTCTTGTTTCTCTAAAGTCATCTAAGCTTTCTGATGTACATACATTTGTACAAGTCTTGATCTCATTGACCTGTTATAAAACCTATTCTCCTTTATGGAATTTACAGCTTGTTCGTTTATCTAGGAGAGTTTCAAAGATCTTAACCTTGTCGTGTGAGCCTTTTTCTCTCAAATGGCAAAGCTGTGCTTAGTATGCTACATGTTGTTTTTATCTAGGGGTGTTTCTTCAGTATACATAATTCAGGAGATTATTATTTAGCAAATATTCTCCAAATGTTAATAGTGGGTGATAAGCCAGCCAGAAGCTACACTTTCCTGCAGAATATGTAGGTCTGCTCTTATTTTGACTCTCATACATGCTTTGCAAATGCGTGCCTCCTGATAAAAAAAAAATGCCCCTCCATTTCATTTGTTCTGGAGCCGACCCTGCTTCCTCCTACCTTAGATATAAGTAGGAGCATTACAGTTGTATTTCCAGTTTCTGAATATTTCAGCCAGATGTTTATTTGTACATTTTCCATCTTCAGAAGCGATTGTTAGCAGTAAAGTATTTCAGGCAGCAATGTCTGGCAATTGGGAATTTTTTTTCTCTTGTTCCTACCTTTTTCTTATTGTGGACTTCACAGCTTGGGTATTAGTTATTATTCTGAGTTCATATTTATTTTGTTGTGCTGTTTCAGGTAAACAAACGATTAATATGTGGTATAATCCACTGCATAGGGGAAATGACAATGTGGCAATGTTATGGCTTATTACACTCATTGTTCTTGCTGTTTGTGATAGGTCTAGCTATGCATGAGTGTACTGAATATACTGAAGACTTATGTTGGATTAAATTCCACAGTGTTATATATTGTATCCAATGAATATAAGAGCAACAAGAGAATGCTATATAATTGTACAGGATATTTAAGCCGAGTGGAAGTAGAGGAGAATTAGGTCTATGATTACGGCTCATGGAGCTGAAATGCGTTAGACTAGTATCCAGTGCTACCTGTTCGTTTTATCAGTATGCTGCTGCTTTTAACCAGATGAAAATAAAGTTGTTTTGATTTTACTGCTACACTTTGGGACATCATTCCTTTTTGGCTGTTATCAATGTATAAAAGCTCTTGACTCTCACCCTAAATTTAATAAAACATAGGAGGAGTTATCCTTGTATAAAAGCTCTTGACTCTCACCCTCTCCAGTGATCGCTATCACAACCCAACTGAGGTAGAGGCGTTATCCATGTATAAAAGCTCTTGACTCTCACCCTCTCCAGTGATCGCTATCACAACCCACCTGGGGTAGAGGCGTAATCCTTGTATAAAAGCTCTTGACTCTCACCCTCTCCAGTGATCGCTATCACAACCCACCTGGGGTAGAGGCGTTATCCTTGTATAAAAGCTCTTGACTCTCACCCTCTCCAGTGATCTCTATCACAACCCACCTGAGGTAGAGGCGTTATCCTTGTATAAAAGCTCTTGACTCTCACCCTCTTCAGTGATCGCTATCGCAACCCACCTGAGGTAGAGGCGTTATCCTTGTATAAAAGCTCTTGACTCTCACCCTCTCCAGTGATCGCTATCACAACCCACCTGAGGTAGAGGCGTTATCCTTGAAACATGTAGTGGGATTGTGAGGAGTTGCCGCCGCTAATCCTATCGTGGTCTGCAGTTTATTCATTTATGCTTCTGACTGCTGTAAAATCGACCATCGTCGTATTTTATACACACAGTGCAAGTATTTTTTACAAATTTTTTTTATGTGTACTGTTTATGTATTTTGTTTTTGATTTGTGATGTTCATAAATCATATAATTCCATTGTTACAATTTTAATAAAACATAATAGACTTGAATCTTGTTGCATATTGTATTTTAGCACTGTCCTATCTTTCATTTAGAAAAAAACAGCCATACATTGTTTATTTTTGCCAAGGATAGCAGCTTTATAGTCCATAGAGTATATTGATACGTTGTACATTGTAATTTAAAATCCTTATTTAGAGTGCTAAATTTCTTTAGATTTTATATAGGTTTTTATATATACGATTTTTATGACAGATAAGATTAAAACAAGATAGGTTAAACAATGGAGATGTCAGTAAGTGACATTTAGTGCAGTTATGTGATTTAAATGAAAACAATTGTTGCTTGTTTTTCTAACAGGATATTTAAAAACAATACATTTGATCCTGGTGACGAATTTGTTAGTTTACAACTCATCTCCAGTTATTCCTCTGTTATCTGCAGGTAGAAAATGACCAAACCCTCAGAAGTTATTTCCATCCATTGGGGGGAAAAATAGTTTGTGCATTATTTTTTGTTCTAATTCAAGAAATTTTAGAATTTGAAAACCAATTTTGGCCATTTTCACAAAACACATATTGAGGCCTATTTATTAAAGGTCTTGCGGACCTGATCCGATAGTGCTGATCAGGTCCGCAAGACCCCGCTGAATGTGGAGAGCAATATGCTCTCCGTATTCAGCATTGCACCAGCAGCTCACAAGAGCTGCTGGTGCAATGCCGCCCCCTGCAGACTCGCAGCCAATACTGCTTCATAACTGCTGTTTCTGGCGAGTCTGAAGACTCGCCAGAAACACGGGCCCACAAGCTCCATACGGAGCTTGATAAATGGCCCTCGTTGGATTTTTGATTACTTTTTTTGTAATTACGGTCAGTTCACGTTTAAGCAAACATGACTGCTTTCTAGTTTTATTTTAAAAAGTTTGATTTAATAACTTGTTTAGCTATAAAACATTTTCATAAATAAAATATGATCAGCAGAACGCTGATTCCAATTAAAAGACCATTAGAGGGACAGAGTAACCTACATTTTTCTCCCCTTTAACTTGTTCCCAATGATCCATTTTACCTGCTGGAGTGTATTAAATTGATTACAAATAGCTAATTTACCTTTATTTCAGCAATTGAAATAGCTTATCCTGACTGTGGTAACCCTACATTAAAAGTTTCTATACTTAACCCCTTAAGGACCACAGCACTTTTCCATTTTCTGACCGTTTGGGACCAGGGCTATTAAATGGACTTTTCAGCATATCTTATAATTTACTATACATTTTTTTATAAAATATGATGAAAAATGGAAAAAAAACCCCCAAAATCTGTTACACATCTACAACCACCAAAAAACAACCAAAATAAATAGTTTCAAAATTTTGTCCTGAGTTTAGAAATACCCAATCTTTACATGTTCTTTGCTTTTTGTGCAAGTTATAGGGCAATAAATACAAGTAGCACTTTGCTAGTTCCAAACCATTTTTTTTTCAAAATTAGCGCTAGTTACATTGTAACACTGATATCTTTCAGGAATCCCTGAATAACCATTCACATGAATATATTTTTTTTAGTAGACAACCCAAAGTATTGTTTTAGGCCCATTTTGGTATATTTCATGACACCATTTCACCGCCAAATGCGATCAAATAAAAAAAATTGTTCACTTTTTCACAAACTTTAGGTTTCCCACTGAAATTATTTACAAACAGCTTGTGCAATTATGGCACACGTTTGTAAATGCTTCTCTGGGATCCCCTTTGCTCACAAGTAGCAGACTTATATGGCTTTGGTGTTGCTTTTTGATAATTAGAAGACCGCTAAATGCTGCTGTGCACCACACGTGTATTATGCCCAGCAGTGAAGGGGTTAATTTGGGAGCTTGTAGGGTTAATTTTAGCTTTAGTGTAGTAGACAACCCAAAGTATTGATCTAGGCTCATTTTACCGCCAAGTGTGATCAAATAAAAAAATTTGTAAAATTTTTCACAATTTTAGGTTTCTCACTGAAATTATTTACAAACACCTTGTGCAATTATGGCACAAATGGTTGTAAATGCTTCTCTAGAATCCCCTTTGTTCAGAAATAGCAGACATATATGATTTGGCATTGCTTTTTGGTAAATAGAAGGCCGCTAAATGCCGCTGCGCACCACACTTGTATTATGCCCAGCAGTGAAGGGGTTAATTTAGGTAGGGTTAATTTTACCTTTAGTGTAGAGATCAGCCTCCCATCTGACACATCCCACCCCCTGAACCCTCCGTGACCCCCCTCAAAAAGCTCTCTTCCCTCCCCCACCTCACAATTGTCACCGCCATCTTAAGTACTGGCAGAAAATCTGTCAGTACTAAAATATTTTTTTTTTTATTCATTTGATTCTTAAGTGTTGGATTCCCTCTTAGCCCACAACCTCCCTGATACCCCCCATACATCTCTCTAAACCCACCCCCTCTACCTATTTACCACCATCTTGGGTACTGGCAGCTTTCTGCCAGTACCCAGTTTGCCCCCAAAAATGTCTGTATTTTTTTTTGTACAATAGAATATTTTCTGTAGTGTAGCTGCCCCCCCTCAATATCCTACCTCCCTCCTAGATCCCTTGCCCAACATCCGAGATGTCCCCACCATTGCCTTAATGAAAAAAAATTTGGCAGCACAAATCTTGATTTTGCCGCACGTGCATCCGTCCCTCCCCCGGATGCTTCAGCCTAGTGAGGCATAACTGTACACAACTGGAACAGGATGGCGGTACATCGATGGGCTGTCCACCCGCCTCCCTGCTGCTGCTCCCGCCCACCAATGATCGGCACCATTAATGTCCGATGCAGAGAAGGCCACAGATTGGCTCTCTCTGCATCGGTGGCTACAAAAAGAGATTACAGTGATGTCTCAATACCGAGGCATCACTGCAACCCCTTGAAAGCAGTTGGAAGCAATCAGAATAGCTTCCACCGCTTGAAACCCCTGAGGATGTATAGGGTACGTCCTTGATACTTAAGCGGTTAAAGGGACATTAAAGCCAAAATTGGAATCCACATGGATGCATTGCAGTTTTGAATAAAAACATTTTTGTAATATACATGCATTAGCAAAAATGCTTCTAATAAAAGCTATAAATGTTTCAAAAGTGTATTTAAGAATGCACTGTGCACCAGCATTTTAAACATAGCACTTGCTCAGAGAGCCTAAGATGCTTGTACCATTTGATAATGACTTAGTTTGCTAATTGCTGATATGATACAAGCCCCACTGGTGCTCTGAGCAGCTGCAGTATTTAAAATGCTGGTGCACTGAGAATATCAAGCTATACTTCACATGCACATGCAGATAAAAATGTTAACACTAAAAGTGATAACTTTTAATAGAAGCATTGTTACCAATACATGTAGATTGCAAATATGTTTCTATTCAAAGATATAATTCATCTATGTGCATTTAAATAGCCTTTAAGTATAAGCTATAGAAAAGCTGAGTAAACATAGCCAGAAAAAGAAATTAGACTCCCAACGAGGGTCAGGAGATAAGTAATAAAATGTTAATTTTTAAATTAATCTCTCTAAATATTGGGCTTTGGTATACAGAAAGAGATAATATAAAGAAGTATGTGTGCTATTTTATATACAAAGATAAACCCAAAGAAGCAATTTCTCATTGGAAACATATTAAGGGAATAACAATTTTGCAGTACACCATCCTCTTAAATATAGTAAAAATGCATAATCGACAAATGCATATTAAAAAGAAAATGCAATGGTACTACATTTTTTTTCTGGAAATTTGTAAAGTTTATTCCATTTTTCCTGGCCATGTATGTGACAAAAATTGTATGCTCTATCTGAATCATGAATCATAAGTGTGTACATATAATGGCTTATATGAGCATGGTGGGAGCTTCACAGGCACGCTAAACTGAAGGTACTGTTTGCTGCCGCAGCCCAGGGCCACACTAAGGGGCATTGGATTAGCGCACTGCTGAGTACAGGG
The DNA here is from genome assembly GCF_027579735.1 of Bombina bombina. Classification (NCBI taxonomy): domain Eukaryota; kingdom Metazoa; phylum Chordata; class Amphibia; order Anura; family Bombinatoridae; genus Bombina; species Bombina bombina. The sequence continues at coordinate 486,320,660 of NC_069499.1, forward strand.
TGTGCTGTACTTTCTCATTTGCTGGGATCAGCTATGGATGGGTGTGTTAAGCATAGCACGTTTGACCTGAATATTTCTACTATTGAAAGGAACTGTTTTACCTGTGTTAGTGATATCTCTATGACATGGAAGCAGAAAATCTTCTTGCAGGTGTTTCAACGCCAAAATCTATGGGAGAAGTGTTAAAAAGGCCTCTAATGACTTCAATAAAGCGCTTGGTTATTCTGTTTTCCTGGAGTTTTCCTGATTCTGCTTTGTGTCCTTGGTTTTGACCCTTGCTTAAATCATGTTTTTTGTTCCAGGCCTACTCCTAGCCTGTACCCTGGTTGGAGATGGCGAGTATCATCAGCACCTTGTCTCAGCAACTCACAACCCTGACGTACTCTATGCAAGAGCTACAGACCACACAGCTAAATTTACTACAGAGATTAGAGTGATTTCAAGCTCAGTCACAGACTAATGTGGGGCTCTCTACGGCTTCATTTGTTTCAGCTTCATTTGCTGCTGAAGGTATTAATGTACTGACCTGCTTCCGATGTGTAATAGTCTGGACTTTTAAGGCCAGATTACAAGTGGAACGCTTTCGTTAAGTAAACTTTCTGCACGCATCGGATTGCACTCATATTACAAGTTGAAAGTAAAAAAGTTATCGCTTGGCCACTAACCCAATGCACACAAAAAGACAAACTAAGAATATTGTGTGTAAAGTGGAAGTAAAGTGGAAAAAGAACACCCCACTTGCATGCTAAACTGAACGCATATTCTAAAGTGCGCTAACCTGACATGAAAATATGAATATTTCACATTCCAGTGTTCTTCACATAGAAGAATATGTTCTATTCATAAATATATATATATATATATATATATAGATATACTGTATATGTGTATATATATATATATATATCTCAATGTAAATATTTGCAAAGGAAATTAACACATCTAGGCAAGTATCCCCGCATGCTTTTCCCCAGAAATTCTTAATATACAATGTTTCCAATGCACAAGAGAATTGTGGGTAAGATATGCAAAAGTTTTTTTGCTTCAAAATACTGTTTTGACACAGCGATCCATTTAACAGGATTATAACAGCAAACCAGAAATCACTCACTCACTATATATATATATATATATATATATATATATATATATATATATATATATATATATATATATATATATATATATAAAATATATATATATATATATATACACACACAAATTAAAATATATATATACAAAATAATATATATATAGGTATAGCTATAAAAAATAGATAAATAGGAATATCTATTTATGAATACATATAAGATATTCTGCTATGTGCAGAACATAAGAATGTGACATATTTACAGTAAATACACAGTATCACACTTTCTTAAATATGAATTAATATTTTATTTAATAAAAAACATTGCACACAAAAGTTATAAAGGCTCAAAGATATGAGGTCTCAGGTGATAATAAAAAAAGGCAGACAAAGGGCATTGAGATACATACATATATATATATATATATATATATACACTGTATATATGTTTATATGTGTGTAGATATGTATTTATATATATATACACACACACATCTATATATATATGTATTTACATTCATATATACAAATATAAACACATAAATACATATGTATACATATACATGTGCATTGGAGCCCTTTGCATTTAAGCTTTTAAACTTGAAAAAGCATATTTATGCAATAGTCATTTTTAATAAAGTGTTATAGTGTATATTAACTGTAAATATATATATATAGGTATCCTATATTATAAAAAGCCAAGTGTGTTTGTCTGAAGCAGTGATGCGAAGTAGAGACCGCGCGCAGACAAACACACCTGGCCTTCAGCTGCAGAGTAGTGCGCACTGCGGAAGCTTCCTGGTGGGGGAGTGACGGCGTTGGGCGTGCCGTGATGGGGGCGTGGTCAGCGGGTGTGACGGGCGTGACAATTGGGCGTGACCTTGCGGGAGTGACGAGGGGGTGTGGCCTCGCAGGACCGGCGGGGGGCGTGGCCTCGTGGGAGCGCGCGGGAGAGGCGTGGCCGGCGGGAGAGACCCAGAGGAAGGAAGGAAAGCGAGCAGAAGAGGGGGGAAGAGCAAAAGAGGAAGAGAGAGCGCAAGAGAGTGGGAGAGAAAGAGGGGGAGAGAGAGGGAGGAGAGAGAGCTCAAAAGAGAGGGGGGAGAGAGAGAGCTCAAAAGAGAGGGGGGAGAGAGAGCTTAAAAGAGAGGTGGGAGAGAGAGCGCAAAAGTGGGAGAGAGAGCTCAAGAGAGAGGGGGAGAGAGCACAAGAGAGGGGGAGAGAGAGCGCACAAAAGAGGGGGAGAGAGAGAGCTCAAAAGAGTGTGGGGAGAGAGCGCGCAAAAGAGAGGGGGGAGAGAGAACGCAAAAGAGAGGGGGGAGAGTTTAAAAGAGAGCGCAAAAGAGGGGGAGAGAGCGCAAAAGAGAAGGGGGAGACAGAGTGCAAAAGAGGGAGAGAGAGAGCAAAAGAGGGAGAGAGAGAGCAAAAGAGGGAGAGAGAGAGCGCAAAAGAGAAGGGGGAGACAGAGTGCAAAAGAGGGAGAGAGAGAGCAAAAGAGGGAGAGAGAGAGCGCAAAAGAGAAGGGGGAGACAGAGTGCAAAAGAGGGAGAGAGAGCGCAAAAAAGAGGGGGAGAGAGTGCAAGGGGGAGACAGCACAAAAGAGAGGGGGAGAGAGCGCAAAAAAAGAGGGGGAGAGAGTGCAAAAAAGAGGGGGAGAGAGCGCAAAAGAGTGGGGGGAGAGAGAGAGCTCAAAAGAGAGGGGGGAGAGAGAGCTCAAAAGAGAGGGGGGGAGAGAGAGTTTAAAAGAGAGGGGGGGAGAGAGAGTGCACAAAAGAGGGGGAGAGAGAGTGCAAAAGAGAGGGGGAGAGAGCGCAAAAGAGAAGGGGGAGAGAGCGCAAAAGAGGGGAAGAGAGAGTGCAAAAGAGGGGAAGAGAGAGCAAAAGAGAGGGGGAGAGAGAGAGCAAAAGAGAGGGGAAGAGAGAGCAAAAGAGAGGGGGAGAGAGAGCAAAAGAGAGGGGGGGAGAGAGAGAGAGCGCAAAAGAGGGGGGAGAGAGAGAGCAAAAGAGGGGGAGAGAGAGAGCAAAAGAGGACTAGAGAGCAAGAGGGGGGAGAGAGCAGATGAGGGGGGGGAAGAGAGAGAGCGAGCAAAAGAGGGGAGAGAGAGCAAAAGAGGTGGGAGAGAGAGAGCAAAAGAGGGGGGAGAGAGGGCACAAGAGGGGAGAGAGAGCAAAAAAGGGGAGAGCAAAAGAGGGGGGAGAGTGCAAAATAAGGGGGAGAGAGAGAACTCAAAAGAGAGGGGGGGAGAGAGAGAGAGCGCAAAAGAGAGGGTGGAGAGAGAGGGAGCAAGGGTTGGAACCGCGGTACCTAAAAAATTGGCCCGTGTACACGGGCTTTAGGACTAGTAAATATATATTATACAAAAATACCATCAGATATATGTAGACATGTGTATTTATGAATAAATAGAACATATTCTGTTATGTGAAGAACATTGGAATGACAGGTTTGCACACTTGAGAATATACCATTGGGTTTGCACGTAAGTAGGGGGTAAGGTCCCCCCCACACACACACTTTTTTGCTCCATTGACTTCCATGGGGGAATAGCTGTCTTGCACGCAAACAAACACATTTTACTTTAAATACCGCTCCACTTGTAATCTGACTCTATATGTGAATAATGCTCAAAATAATGCTAGAGGGTTCGCCAAATAATTTTAGATGTAGTTGGAGCTCACTCATCACTATGAGATGAAACAAAAAACAATATGGCTGATGTGGCTTAGGGATACATTTTACCATCTTTCATGATAACTGCATTGAGATATGTCCAAAGTTTAAAATTATGGCTTAGTCTTTAAAATGTTTTGTCCAAACCGAATAAAGAAGATGAAATAGTAAAAGTAATAGCTAGACCAACATGGTCATCATTACGTACATGCACAAATTTCTACCGGTTTATTTTTCCATTGACTGTTGTTAGCATTTAGAAGAAAATATTGTAAAAAGTAATTCTTCAATACAAACCTATTGTTAAAAATAACTTTTGTATGATAAACAAGATAAACTGTATTTGTTTCCTTACAAATATTACTTCTTAAGTTCCAAAGGAGAATATGGAAGCTCAACCAGTTCCCATTGTGGGGGATACTAGTGTGACTGTACCTGGGCACTGCTCTTCTGTCTCCATCTTTTTTTCCCTGTCTTTCAACATGGCTCGAAGTTAGAAATGAAGTCCAGAAGTGAGACACTTATAAGAAAAATACATCAGAAGAAACACTATTTACTGGATCAGCTGCCTAGAATAAGATAGCAGTTAGTGAATTTGGAGAGGTCTTTGAGACCAATGAAACAGTAAATGGCAGAGAGTTGTCTTGCTGAATTTTGCCGTTTGTGTTCAGCAATTTTTTTTACCTTTTCAAGTAGATAAGATACTACAGCCTATTGTAACACATAGATTTAAAATCAGTCACTTTGAATGTGAAGAAACCGTTTTTAAAAACATCTACAATATCTTATTTTTATTTAATTTCATAAAAACAATCATACTAAAATGTATTAAAAATAGAGAAAATAGTGCATGTACAAACTGGAAACAAATGCTTGATGGCTCTGATTTGAGATTAAGATTTACATAATATTACTTTTTCAGATTATTTTCTTTTGGAATAATAATCAATATGTAGATACAAATGAAGTTTTAAATAAATTGTATAATTTAATAGTATAAAAGATACAGAAATGTGCTTGTCATTTAAAGTATATATTAACACATATAATTACCATTAGACTAAAAGACTAAAATGTCAAAATGTGTACTTCAGGGGTCAAGTCCTACAAAAAAAAAGTGTGGGAACTCACCAAGACTTCCACCCTCCTCACAATTAATATGGTTTAATATACAGTGGGGCAAAAAAGTATTTAGTCAGCCACCAATTGTGCAAGTTCTCCCACTTAAGAAGATGAGAGAGGCCTGCAATTTTCATCATAAGTATACCTCAACTATGGGAGACAAAATGTGGAAACAAATCCAGACAATCACATTGTCTGATTTGGAAAGAATTTATTTGCATATTATGGTGGAAAATAAGTATTTGGTCACCTACAAACAAGCAAGATTTCTGGCTCTCACAGATCTGTATCTTCTTCTTTAAGAGGCTCCTCTGTCCTCCACACATTACCTGTATTAATGGCACCTGTTTGAACTTGTTATCAGTATAAAAGACACCTGTCCACAACCTCAAACAGTCACACTCCAAACTCCACTATGGTGAAGACCAAAGAGCTGTCGAAGGACATCAGAAACAAAATTGTAGACCTGCACCAGGCTGGGAAGACTGAATCTGCAATAGGCAAGTAGCTTGGTGTGAAGAAATCAACTGTGGGAGCAATAATTAGGAAATGGAAGACATACAAGATCACTGATAATCTCCCTCGATCTGGGGCTCCACGCAAGATCTCACCCTGTGGGTCCAAAATGATCACAAGAACGGTGAGCAAACATCCCAGAGCCACACGGGGGGACCTAGTGAATGACCTGCAGAGAGCTGGGACCAACGTAATAAAGGCTACCATCAGTAACATACTACGTCGCCAGGGACTCAGATCCTGCAGTGCCAGACGTGTCCCCCTGCTTAAGCCAGTACATGTCCGGTCCCGTCTGAAGTATGCTAGAGAGCATTTGGATGATCCAGAAGTGGATTGGTAGAATGTCATATGGTCAAATGAAACCAAAGTAGAACTGTTTGGTAGAAACACAACTCGTCGTGTTTGGAGGAGAGAGAACGCTGAGTTGCAACCAAAGAACACCATACCTACTGGGAAGCATGGGGGTGGCAACATCATGCTTTGGGGCTGTTTCTCTGCATAGGGAACAGGACAACTGATCCGTGTACATGAAAGAATGAATGGGGCAATGTATTGTGATATTTTTGGAGTGCAAACCTCCATCCATCAGCAAGGCACTGAAGATGAAACATGGCTGGTCTTTCAGCATGACAATGATCCCAAACCCACCGCCCGGGCAATAAAGGAGTGGTTTCGTAAGAAGCATTTCAAGGTCCTGGAGTGGCCTAGCCAGTCTCCAGATCTCAACCCCATAGAAAATGGGCCAACATACCAGCAACAGTGTGTGACAACCTTGTGAAGACTTACAGAAAATGTTTGACCTCTGTCATTGCCAACAAAGGATATATAACAAAGTATTGAGATTAACTTTTGATATTGACCAAATACTTATTTTCCACCATAATTTGCAAATAAATTCTTTCCAAATCAGACAATGTGATTGTCTGGATTTGTTTCCACATTTTGTCTCTTATAGTTGAGGTATACCTATGATGAAAATTACAGGCATCTCTCATCTTCTTAAGTGGGAGAACTTGCACAATTGGTGACTAAATACTTTTTTGGCCCACACACACATATATACACAGTATATATACACACAAACACTGTATTTATATGTTTATAATCTACTAGTCCTAAAGCCCGTTCACACAGGCAATTTTTGCAGTACAGCGGTCACACCCCTTGCTCTCTCCCCCTCTCTTTTGTGCTTTCTCTCCCCCTCTCTTTTGTGCTCTCTCTCTCCTCTCTTTTGTGCTCTCTCTCTCGCTCCACCTCTCTTTTGCTCTCACTCCCCCTCTCTTTTGCGCTCTCTCCCTCTCTTTTGCGCTCTCTCCCCCTCTCTTTTGCGCTCTCTCCCCCTCTCTTTGGCGTTCTCCTCACCTCTCTTTTGCTCTTTCTCTCCCCCACTCTTTTGCTCCCTCTCCCTCCTCTCTTTTACTCTCTCTCCCCCTGTTTTATGCTCTCTCTCCCCCCCTCTTCTGCGTGCTCTCTCCTCCTCTCTTTTGCGCTCTCTCTCCCCCCCTCTTTTGTGCCTCTCTCTCCCCCCTCTTTTGCATGCTCTCCCCCCCTCTCTTTTGCATGTTCTCTCTCCCCCTCTCTTTTGTGTGCTCTCTCTCCCTCTCTTTTGCCCTCTCTCTCTCCCTCTCTTTTGCCCTCTCTCTCTCCCCCTTCTTTTGCGCTCTCTCTCCCCCTTCTTTTGCGCTCTCTCTCTCCCTTCTTTTGCGCTCTCTCTCCCCCTCTCTTTTGTGCTCTCTCTCTCCCCCTCTCTTTTGCTCTGTCTCTCTCCTTTTTTTGCTCTCTCTCTCTCCATCCCTCTCTTTTGCTCTTTCTCTCCATCCCTCTCTTTTACTCTCTCCCCCCTCTCTTTTGCTCTCTCTCCCCTACCTCTCTTTTGCTCTCTCTTTTGCTCTCTCTCTCCCCCTCTTTTGCTCTCTCTCTCCCCCCTCTCTTTTGCTCTCCCTCCCCCTCTCTTTTGCTCTTCCTCCCCCTCTCTTTTGCGCTCTCTCCCTCTCTCTTTTGCGCTCTCTCCCTCTCTCTTTTGCGCTCTCTCCCCCTTTCTTTTGCGCTCTCTCCACCTCTCTTTTGCGCTCTCTCCACCACTCTTTTGCTCTCTCCCCCTCTCTTTTACGCTCTCTCTCTCCCCCTCTCTTTTGTGTTCTCTCTTTCTTTTGCGCTCTCTCTCTCCCCCCTCTTTTGCGTGCTCTCTCCCCCCTCTCTTTTGCGTGCTCTCTCTCCCCCTCTCTTTTGCGTGCTCTCTCTCCCCCTCTCTTTTGCCCTCTCTCTCTCCCCCTCTCTTTTGCGCTCTCTCTCCCCACTTCTTTGCGCTCTCTCTCCCCCTCTCTTTTGTGCTCTCTCTCTCCCCCCTCTCTTTTGCTCTGTCTCTCTCTCCTTTTTTTTGCTCTCTCTCTCTCTATCCCTCTCTTTTGCTCTTTCTCTCCATCCCTCTCTTTTGCACTCTCTCTCCCCCCTCTCTTTTGCTCTCTCTCTCCTCCCTCTCTTTTGTTCTCTCTCCATCCCTCTCTTTTGCTCTCTCTACCCCTCTCTTTTGCTCTCTCTCTCCTCCCTCTCCCCCTCTCTTTTGCTCTCTCTCTCTCCCCCTCTCTTTTGCTCTCTCTCTCCCCCTCTCTTTTGCTCTCTCTCCCCCTCTCTTTAGCTCTTTCCTATCTCTTTTTGTCTCTCCCCTCTCTGTTGCGCTGACCGTGCCGACCACGCCCCTGTCACGTCTGACCACGCCCCCACCATGTCCTGCCCCGCCACGCCCACTTTTGCCGCAAACAGCATGGATTGTCAGGTAAGGCCAGGTGTGTTTGTCCTCGTGCTGTCTCTACTGTGCATGACAGCTTTGGACAAACACACTTGGCCTTTTAATAGGATACACTTTGGTTAATGAAAGCAAATTAAAACCTATGAATAGTTGCTTTTGGGCCTGAGAATCATTCTCTGTCACAGAGTCTCGCCCACTTAAGGTGCAATAGTCCTGCTGAAGGCAGGACAGCCGAAATGCTTGCATTTAGTGTATTTTAGGAAATGTTACTGCCCTCTACTAGAGCATCTTACTACCCCTCTAACCAGACTGTGCTCCAGCTCCTCCCACCAGCAGTGTTTACTGAAGCTTTTCTGTTTTCTGTCCAGAAGGAACTTAGTTGCAATAGTGCAGGAACTCCGTCCCCATGCGATCCTGCTCGACTTGACCCCTGATTGTACTTAATATGTTTACCAGGACACCCGACCTCTTTTATCTTTCTCTATGTACACAAAGCCAATACCAGCTTTTTCAAGTGAAAGAATAAAGGAACAATTTCAATACATGTAATACTATATGGCTGTTATATCTAGTCACTAGGGACACATGGGGCCTGATGATATAAAGCTCTCCTCTCAGATGAGATGATAAAAAATGAGATCGCTCTTGAGATTCTAAAAAGGCAGATTTTACTATACTTCTCCAAGGGGTGTTCCTTGCATTCCAGGATGTAAAGGAGAAACAAGAGTGGATGACTTGAGAGTTCTGCTGCATTTACACTTTGTGCTTTGTATTTTAAATTTCTTTGGATTTCAGATTAAGGTTCATTACATTTGCACTTTCTATTTTGTATTTTAATGCACATAGATTCTGTATACAGCAGTGTATTTAGGCTTGTGACTTTACACATTTTGAGTATGCTTTAACAGTTTCTGTGTAACTTTAACAAATTAGGGTCATACCTTGTAAATTTATGTGTATCTTTTTCAATTTAAATTGCACTTTGTTTCTGTTCTATTAAAATAAAACTGACAACTTCAGTTTCCCTGAGGGCTTTATTACTTTCTATGGCTCAATATTCAAAGATTTTATCTAATTTGGAGAGAAATTATAGTGTAGGACAGAACTCACTAAATTCTATACAAAAAGGGGCAGAACCTGGAAGCCTCAGAGAGATGTCTTCTATTATTATCAGGTATTATTATTATCAGGTATTTGTAGAGCGTCAACAGATTTGGCAGTGCTATAAACATAGGCGGTATACAAGATAACATTTATAGGGATCAAATGGGTAGAGGGCCCTGCCGAGAGTTGCACGGTTGTAGTCGCTCTTATGATGGCGATCTACAAACAGCTGGGCTCATAGGCTTACATTCTAATGGGTTCAAGGGGAAAGCAATGGAGTTAGGAAAGGTTTGTATAGGTTGTATGCATCCCTTTTTAGGGAGTGCTTGAAGCTGTTAAAACTTGGGGAGAGTCTTGTGGAGGCAGGGAGTTCCACAAGATGGGAGCCAGTCTGGAGAAGTCCTGTAAATGGGAATGTGAGGAAGTAACAAGAGAGGTTGAGAGTAGAAGATTGTGAGCAGAGCGAAGGGGACGGTAGGGAGAGTATCTGGAGACAAGGTCTGAAATGTAGGGGGGAGCAGTGCAGTTGAGGGCTTTGTATGTCAGAGTGAGGATTTTGTGTTTAATCCTGGAGGCAAGAGGAAGCCAGTGCAGGGATTGGTAGAGAGGTTCAGCAGATGAAGAGTGACTTGTAGGGCAGAGGCATTCTTTATAGATTGTAAAGAAGTTAAGTGGCAGCTAGGTAGACCAGAGAGGAAGGAGTTACAATAGTCGAGGCGGGAAAGGATTAGAGAGTGGATTAAAATCTTAGTTGTGTCTTGTGTAAAGAAATGTCTAATTTTAGAGATGTTTTAAAGGTGGAAGCGGCAGGCTTTATCCAGAGACTGAATGTGAGGAGTGAAAGAAAGGTCAAGTGTGACCCCAAGACATCGGGCATGCGGGGTAGGAGTAATGATGGAATTATCAACAGTTATAGAAAATTGGGGGGTGGAGATTTTGGAAGAAGGGGGAAAAATAAGGAGTTTGGTTTTGGAGAGATTTAGCTTAAAGGGACACTGAACCCAAATTTTTTCTTTTGCGATTCAGACAGAGCATAAAATTTTAAGCAACTTTCTAATTTACTCCTATTATCAAATTTTCTTCATTCTCTTGGCATCTTTATTTGAAATGCAAGAATGTAAGTTTAGATGCCGGCCCATTTTTGGTGAACAACCTGGGTTGTCCTTGATGATTGGTAGATACATTCATCCACAAATAAAAAAGTGCTGTCCAGAGACTTGAACCAAAAAAGCTTAGATGCCTTCTTTTTCAAGAGAACAAAGAAAAATTGATAATAGGAGTAAATTAGAAAGTTGCTTAAAATTGCATGTTCTATCTGAAACACAAAAGAAAAAATTTGGGACATAAAATAAAGGGACATAAAACCCAATTTTTTTATTTCTTTTTACTTTCTTCTTTCTTTTCTTTCTAATTTACTTTTTACTATTATCAAACTTTCTTAGTTTTCTTGTTATTCTTTGTGGAAAAGCAGAAATTTAAGCTCAAGAGTGTGCACGTGTCTGCAGCACTATATAGCAGCAGTTTTACAACAATGTTATACATTAGCAGGGGCACTAGATGGCAGCACTGTTTCATGTCATGTAGTGCTTCAGGCATGTGCACGCTACTTACTTAGGTATCTCTTAAACAAAGAATAACATGAGAATGGAAAAAAATTGATAATAGAAGTAAATTGGAAACGTTTTAAAAATTGTGTCCTCTATCTGAATCATGAAAGAAAATTTTGGGGTTTAATGTCCCTTTAAGGTAGCGAGAGGACATCCAAGATGAGATATCAGAAAGACAGTTCCATAAAAAATAATAAGGCTCTCTTGGATACAAAATTTCACTGGGGAGAGTAAAGATAATACAAGAAAACCTGATATATTAATTTATCAGCTAAGCATACATTTTGTTGTCTTTCATAAGATGGTGAGAGTCCACGACCCATCACATGTGGGATCTAATACCCAAGCTGAGAAGTCCACGAGACCACTATGAAATAGGGCAGGATAAAGTTAAGGCAGGTATGGTACTAAAAAGGTGCAGCTGCCTGCAGAACTTTCCTGCCTAAAGCAGCCTCAGAAGTGGTTACTGTGACAAAAGGGTAAAACTTAGTAAAAGTATGTATAAATAGACTAACTGTCTGTCTTAAAAATTTGTTTAATGGAAGCTTTCGCCTAGATTCCGAGTTTGGCGTTAGCCTTAAAAAGCAGCGTTGAGAGGTCCCAACGCTGCTTTTAAACGCCCGCTGGTATTACGAGTCAGGCAGGAAAGGGTCTACCGCTCACTTTTATTCCGCAACTCGAGGCTACCGCAAATCCCCTTACGTCAATTGCGTATCCTATCTTTTTAATGGGACTTGCCTAACGCCGGTATTACGAGTCTTGAAAGAAGTGAGCGGTAGACCCTCTCCTGTCAAGACTCCTACCACATTTAAAAGTCAGTAGTTAAGAGTTTTATGGGCTAACGCCGGAACATAAAGCTCTTAACTAAAGTGCTACAAAGTACACTAACACCCAAAAACTACCTATGAACCCCTAAACCGAGACCCCCCCACATCGCAAACACTATAATAAAATGTTTTAACCCCTAACCTGCCGACCGGACATCGCCGCCAGCTACATTATACCTATGAACCCCTAATCTGTTGCCCATAACATCGCCGACACCTACATTATATTTATTAACCCCTAATCTGCCGCCCCCAACGTCGCCGCCACCTACCTACAATTATTAACCCCTAATCTACCGACCGGACATCGCCGCCACTTTAATAAATGTATTTACCCCTAAACCGCCGCACTCCCGCCTCGCAAACACTAGTTACATTTTATTAACCCCTAATCTGCCTGCCCTAACATCGCCGACACCTACTTACATTTATTAACCCCTAATCTGCCACCCCCAACGTCGCCGCTACTATAGTGAAGGTATTAACCCCTAAACCTAAGTCTAAACCTAACCCTAACACCCCCCTATTTTAAATATAATTGAAATAAATCTAAATAAAATAACTACAATGAAATAAATTATTCCTATTTAAAAATAAATACTTACCTATAAAATAAACCCAAAGCTAGCAACAATATAACTAATAGTTACATTGTATCTAGCTTATGATTTATTTTTATTTTGCAGGCAACTTTGTATTTATTTTAACTAGGTACAATAGTTATTAAATACGTATTAACTATTTAATAACTACCTAGCTAAAATAAGTACAAAATTACCTGTAAAATAAATCCTTTTCCAATCAGCCAATAGAATGCGAGGTCAATCCGATTGGCTGATCGCATAAGCCAATCAGACTTTTCTTACCTTAATTCCGATTGGCTGATAGAATCCTATCAGCCAATCAGAATTCAAGGGACACCATCTTGGATGACGTCATTTAAAGGAACCTTCATTCGTCGTTAGTCCGTCAGCCAGGAAGGATGCTCCACGCTGGATGTCTTCAAGATGGAGCCGCTCCGCTCCGGAAGCATGAAGATAGAAGATTCCGCTTGGATGAAGACTTCTGCCCGATGGAGATCCACTTGTGCCTGGCTTCTTGGATGACTTCGGCCCGGCTGGGTGAAGACGTTTCCCAGTAAGGTGATCTTCAATGGGGTAGTGTTAGTTTTTTTTAAAGGGGGATTGGGTGGGTTTTAGAGTAGGGGTGTGTAGGTGGTGGGTTGTAATGTTGGGGGGGTATTGTATTTCTTTTTTTACAGGTAAAAGGGCTGATTACTTTGGGGCAATGCCCCGCAAAAGGCCCTTTTAAGGGCTATTTGTAATTTAGTATAGGGTAGGGCATTTTATTATTTTGGGGGGCTTTTTTATTTTATTAGGGGGCTTAGATTAGGTATAATTAGTTTAAACTTCTTATAATTTTTTTTTATTTTCTGTAATTTAGTGTTTTTTTTCTCGTAATTTAGTTTATTGAATTTAATTGTATTTAATTGTAGGTAGTTTAGGTAATTAGTTTAATGATAGTGTAGGTGTAATTGTAACTTAGGTTAGGATTTATTTTTACAGGTCATTTTGTACTTATTTTAGCTAGGTAGTTATTAAATAGTTAATAACTATTTAATAACTATTGTACCTAGTTAAAATAAATACAAAGTTGCCTGTAAAATAAAAATAAATCATAAGCTAGCTACAATGTAACTATTAGTTATATTGTAGCTATCTTATGGTTTATTTTATAGGTAAGTATTTATTTTTAAATAGGAATAATTTATTTCATTGTAGTTATTTTATTTAGATTTATTTAAATTATATTTAAATTAGGGGGGTGTTAGGGTTAGACTTAGGTATAGGGGTTAATAACTTAATTATAGTGGCGGCGGCAGATTAGGGGTTAATTAATTTAATATAGTTGTGGCAACGTTGGGGGGGCAGATTAGGGGTTAATAACTATAATGTAAGTGTCGGCGATGTTGGGGGCAGCAGATTAGGGGTTTATAAGTATAATGTAGGTGGCAGAGATGTTGGGGGCAGCAGATTAGGGGTTAATAATATAATGTAGGTGATGGCGATGTTGGGGGCAGCAGATTAGGGGTTTATAAGTATAATGTAGGTGGCGGCGGTGTCCAGAGCGGCAGATTAGGGGTTAATAATTATAATGTAGGTGGCGGCGATGTCGGGGGGGCAGATTAGGGGGTTAATAAGTGTAAGATTAGGGGTGTTTAGACTCGGGGTTCATGTTAGGGTGTTAGGTGCAGACATATTTTTTATTTTCCCATAGGAAACAATGGGGCTGCGTTAGGAGCTGAACGCTGCTTTTTTACAGGTGTTAGGGTTTTTTTTCAGCCAGCTCAGCCCCATTGTTTCCTATGGGAAATCGTGCACAAGCACGTTTTGCCAGCTTACTGCTACCGTAAGCAACGCTGGTATTGAGGTGAGATGTGGAGCTAAATTTTGCTCTACGCTCAACTTTTTGCGGCTAACACCAGGTTTAAAAAAAACCTGTAATACCAGCGTTGGCTTAAGGTAGCGTTAGAAGAAAAAGGAGCGTTAGAGCCGCAAGCCTTACAGACAAAAACTCGTAATCTAGCCGTTTGTTTCTGAAAGCCCAAAAGGTAGCAACTGCTCTAGTAGAGTGAGCAGAGCACAGTGAGACCTATCTTGCAAGCTAAAGCCTTAAAAGGAAAGTCTAGTAAAAATGAAACTTTCATGAATCAGATAGGGCATGCAATTTTAAGTAACTTTTTATTTTACTTTTATCATTAAATCTGCTTTGTTCTCTTGGTATTCTTTGTTGAAAGCTAAACCTAGGTAGGATCATTTGCTAATTTCTAAGCCCTTGAAGGCCTCCTCTTTTCTTAGTGCTTTTTGACAGTTTTTCACAGCTCGACAGCACTAGTTCATGTGTGACATATAGATAACATTGTGTTTACTTCAGTGGAGTTATTTATGAGTCAGCACTGAGTGACCAAATTTCAAGTCTGTCAAAAGAACTGAAATAAGGGGGCAGTGTACAGAGACTTAGATAAAAGGTAATCACAGAAGTAAAAAATATATTAATATAACCATGTTAGTTATGCAAAACTGACAAATGGGTAATAAAGAATTATCTTTTTAAACAATAACAATTCTGGAGTAGACTGTCTCTTTAAGCCAAGCTGCTAGAGTAATTGCTGTAGCTTTTTGTCCCTTGTGAGGACGAGAAAGATGAATGAATAAGGAAGAAAAACTTGTCCTGATGAAAAATCAGGTAAGGAAAATCACAGGATAGATTAGAAAGTTCAGACCATCTCTTGGCTGAGGAAATGGCTAAGAGAAAGAAAACATTCCAGTTGACTATCCAGAACATGCATAGGTTCGAAAGGTTGAGCCTGAAAACTCTCAAAACCAGGTTAAGATTCTAAGGAGGTGGAGCTGATCTGATCACCAGTCTTATTTTGTTTAAAGCTTGAACAAATGCTTGAATGTCCGGAAGCTTAGATATCTTTTTGAAATACAAGACCGACAAGACCGTAATTTGACCTTTAAGGGAACTGATAAACCCTTTTCACATTAAAATTGTAATACTCAAGGAATTAAAAAATAATTTCAATGGTAATGTTTAGGTAAGGAAAGTTTTTTGGGAATAAATCAAAGTGTCACTTGATCTGAGAAACATGTTTAAAACAAGATTAGGTGTACAATTGTCATGCCATCAAATTTAGAGATTTGAGGTTTTGATGAAAGAAGTGACCTTGAGAGAGAAGACACCAAGGCTGGCTGGAGGACATTTAGATTAGATCTGGATATCAAGTCCTGCAAGGCCATGGTGGAGCAAGCAGTATTAAAAGACACTAATTCTTGTTTTATCCTGGCTATTACCCTGGATAGCAATCAAAAGGAGGAAAGATTTAAATTAGATTTAAAGCCCACTTCTAGTTCCGCCTTGATTAATTTAAGCCCCAGCAGTGGCATTGTCTGACTGAAACCTCAGAAATGATTCCTGCCTTAATATGGACCAGCTCTGGAGAGCTCTGATGATTGAGTTGAGTTCTGCTACTTCATCAGAAGGGGTTTCTTGGGTTTCTGAATAATCTTCCTCAGAGATGATTTCTGATTTTCCTGTACTCCTGATTTGTGCAGGGTACATAGACAGGTCACTCCTGAGGGATGTCCCTGAAGACCTTATAAGAATTTTGCCCCTTGCAAACATCTGCATTTGACTGTTGCAGGCAAGACATCAATTAGTTCTAAAATTGCAGAGTGGATATATTCCTTTAATTTAGGAGACAGGATAAAAAATAACTGTTCTAGGGACCAAACCTGGTGGGCTGTAAATCCCTAAAAACTATGCTGTAAAGGCAACACCACATGAGCCTTTCTAGTCTGCGTGGGGACACACACCAAGACATACTTACAAAGAAAAAACTGTTTTGAAGGGATTCATTTATTTGTAGATCGCTCTTCCAAAGGATCACCATGATGTCCAGAAACATGAGCTGTAACAATTTGCTCCATAGTATACAGCATTATCAGTAAGGATAGGAAAGTATTTACAGGTACATAGCAGCACAGAAATAGAGTATACGAGGCACACAAAGGGTTAACTCCCTCAGGGAAACACAGAATAATGGCACAATGTAAAACTGAACTCCCTAGAAGAGATTCCTGGAAAATTGGACACTGTTTAAATGAAAAAAAAAAAAAATGTATTTTTAAAGCTAGAAAATAAAGAGTTAATAAATAAATACATTTAGCCAAGCTCTGCAAATAAAGGGTGCTCACCACTATGTCCAGGAGAAATTCTGCTGTGTGTCAGCAAGATGGCCACAGGTCAGTGAGGAGAAGAAATGTGAAGGTGTGCCATTTTAGCACCAAAATATTAACCTCTGAGGTCCCAAGTGCAAAAATTACAAGGGAAACATTTATTGCAAAATGTCTCTCCTTCTGCAGCTGAGGATGTCTGGATTTTTGGTGTACATTAAAGCAGAGAGCTGTACATTTAAAAGGACAATACCTTATTTTTTTACTGTAGTAAGTGTTAAATGGTGTATGTGACTATGTCCCCAGGATATATGAAACATGTGCATGAGCATACTAATAGACTGCAGGCTATGAAGGTGCATGGTACTTACCTTTCAGTCAGTACCTTTGTCGACTATGCTCACCTTAGCTACAGAAGACTGCTTCTTGTAGATGGACCCATTAGAGGCAGTGTGAGCATAGTGCCAAGCATCTGGTAAGGTTATAACAAGGAGCGGCACAATGTAGACCAAAGGAATGGATTGGTGGGCATGCCAATTATGCACCTGGGAGGCTGGTGGCATTTCTGCACTGGGAGATAATCACTGCCCGGCTGAAAACTTGTCTACCCCTCTGCCCTCTTTGTAGGTTCTATGAGGAGGAAATAGGTCTCAAATAGGTAAGAGAACCCTTATCAAACAGCGTGAAAATCAGCAGTTCAGAATTCCCCTCACTCATTGCAGGAGGCAAAAAATTTAGGAATTATGGGAAAGTGGTAGGGATTAAAAGCTTTGTTAAATAGGGTGTTTTTGCCTCCTCCTAGTGGACTGGAGGTTAATCCCAAATGTGATGGCCCCTAGAATCTCACCATTTTCTGAAAGAAACATTTTTTTTTAATTTAAGAAATTAGAGATAAAGCTTTTTATATTAATACTGACTAACAGTTCTATCAGTAGTCAGATACATACCTCCTCAAGCCGGTCAGGAACATCCATTAAAAAAAAAACTATTGAAACAAAATATAATTTTCCTGTCCTATTAATGACATATTTTGCAATATGTTATAAAACCTTAAAATGTAACTTGCACCCACATATACATAAGGTTTGTTGCTCAGTTAAATGGTGATGAATTAATTGATAAAGTAATAAAGAACCACTCACCTGCTTAACGAACTATAAACAAGATTTTCACTTAGAGATATATTAACTTATTAATAACAATAAAATACTTATATTTACATGTAAAAAATGAAACACATGCATGATCAGAGAAATAGTTTACATATTAAATTGCTTAAAAGTAGCAAGTTGTAAGGATTCAATTGGTCTCCGTCAGCAGTTCATCATTGAGACGTGCTGAGTGTGATTGGCACATCTGCTAAATATCATGGCTCTTGTCCAGGGATGATTAAGTGAAGACAAAGAATTAGTGTAACAGAAATGGTGCACTCATCAATAATTTTTCATTTTTTGATACCTACAATGACAAAGTATGAAATTCATTATTTATAAAATTACAAGGAATCCCGAGGTATCAAAAATAACTTTTCCAGGAGTTATGGAATGAGAAAATTCAGTGACAACAGTACATGCTCTTCCCTCTGATTAATTTTATGACTATATTAAAGTAGGAGTCTATATTTAAAGCAACTGATCCACATACTTAAATACACATAATTTGCAGTTGAAACAAAAACCAAGTGATTGATGTATGTATTTTGAGTATAGGTTTGTTTGATCTGTGGCCACAAATTATCCAGTTTCAAATTTGCCAGTGTGCTTCAATCCTATGAAAAATTATTTTTTGAATATTTTTCAAGTGTATTTTTTCGTTTCTTAAGAGGGATATCTGTGCTATGTTCCTCTTCAGAAATGTTTTTTTTTCTTGGAACCTCTTTAATGATCTCATCCATGAGGGTCTTCAATGAAGAATCGTCTGGGGTACAAGCTGTTCCACTTTCACTACTACTAAAATCCAAATCATCCATGTTTAACTTCTTAGTCTGAGGAGTGATTTTTATGAATGTTTTTTCTCTTTCTAACTTCCGGTTTTGTTGATGTTCATTCATATCAACACCAGAATCTAAGCTAGTGTCATTACTGCCTTTCTTCTTTCTCCTTTTGAGATTTATGTAGGAGTGTCTGACTTGTGATATTGGTTTTCCATCTAGTGAAACAAACCATGCTCGAGGATGTGTTGCCTGTTTTGCTTTAGACAGCTCTAGCAAAGTTTGCTCAGAGATACCTTGAAGTTCAGTAGAAAACTGTTTTATTCCAACAGTTTCATTGAGTGTCCCAGGAACAGATACAGATTCCAACAGACTACTAGCATAGGAATCCCAGCTAGAACTTTGTCCTGGTTGAACAATCATGTTCTGCTCGCTGCTTGTTGAAGGTTGAGGATGAGGAGTCATTCTTGGCAAGGTTTGGTTATGGCTTCCTTGTTCTAATGGTTCTCCAAGGGATCCATATACAAGTTCTCCTTTTCTCGGCAATGTAGCTGATTTACAAAGTGCTAAAGGCTCTGAAAAATGAAAAACATCGGGTGAATGAAGAATGGCTATTGGTTGACTGTACATTTGCATGAATTGATTGGATAGCCGTGAAAAGTCATACAGTTCACCACTAACATTAATATATGTATTTCTTTGATCACTGGAATGCTGCAGCAGAGTAGAAGAGTCACATACGTTGGGTTTTAAATGTTGTGCACATTCAAATCTATCTGTAGACTCCAGTGACTGGTCAGAGAAGTTTTTGTTTTTACCAGGAGATCTATAAGAAGGTTCTTCATTGAACCCGCACTCATTCTCTTTCATTTTAGGTCGATGTACTCTTGACCCAGAATTGTCATTTTGAGAATTTTCCTTTACAGTTGTAACAATTTTAGAAGTATTAATAAATGCTTTCTCATTTTGTTTATAAGTTCCTCTGGTGCAGCTTTTATAACTGGCTTGATTAGTAGAGGTAGCCTGGTCTATTTGTGTCATCTCAGTATTGGGTATATTATTGGCATTCCTCAATCTCTTGCCTGAGAAATTACATTTCCTCCTGAAAACGATAATAAATACATTTAATTCATGAAATAGCCTTGGTTTATTTTGTGATCTAATTCCGTTGATCATCATGCCAAAGTCGGAAACAACAAAGCATATTTTTCAGCACTGACATTATTTGTAATTCAACATATTCTGAAACATATGGCTTGAAACTATATGAGCTGCTAAAATGAAGCCCTTATGAAAAAAACACTAAATTATTTTTTTTCGGAAGGATGAGAGCCCATAGGGCTTCAAAACATGTGAGATCTAATTCCCGTCACTAAGAGGAGGCCACAAACCCACACAAGAGCTTACATTTCCTCCCACCTCCTATCTTTCCTCAGAGAATAGGAAACAGGTAAGAATGAAGGGTCTATAGAGGTGCAAATTAGCACTCTCGCTTAAAAACTTAAACAGACAGGGCCTATGGATTATAATAACTCCGAAAGAAAATAATTTATCAGGTAAGCATAAATTTTGTTTTCCTTCGTTTAATGATTATAGTCCATAGGACTCCATAACACGTGGGATTATGCTTATGGGGCAACTTTCAAACCACCAAGTAAGCCTTCTGAATTACATTTAGTTTTCTTTTGTATAATGATGATAGTCCATAGGGCTCCATAACACGTGGGATTTCACCCAAGCAGATAGTCCGTTACGGAATGGGAGGGGGGGGGGGGGGACAAAAACTTCAAAGCAGTAATATTTTGAAATGGTGTGTAGAGAAGACCATGTTGCTGCTTTGCAAATCTTCCTTTTCTTCTACAAGATACGACGAGTCCACGGATTCATTTTTGAAAGCCCAGGAAGTTACAACTGATCTTGTAGAATAGGCTGTGATACGCTTAGGGGGCGACTTTCGCGCCACCGAGTAAGCCATGTCAATTACCTGTTTGAGCTAAGAGGCTAAAGCTACAGTAGTAGAGTCCCAGAGTAATGAACAAACAAGGTGGAAGATTGTCTGAACTCCTTAGTAGCTTGAAGATAAAACTTCAATGCTCTAACTACATCAAAATTATGTAAAAGTCAATCCTAAGATTTAGTAGGATCTGGACACAAAGAAAGAACAGCAATCTCCTGAGAGATATTTTCCGAAGAAATTACCTTAGGAAGAAAATCATATTTAGTACAAAGCACAGCTTTATCTTTGTGAAAAACTAAACATGGAGAATTACAGGATAAAGCGAATAATTTAGCAACTCTTGTAGCTGAGGAAATTGTTAGCAAGAAAAGCACTTTCCAGAGTAAGAGTTTGATATCAATGGAATGCATTGGTTCAAAGGGAGGACCTTGCAGGACAGAAATAACTAAATTCCAGGATGGAGAAATAGGTCTCACAACTAGATTAATTCTTACTACTGCGTCTGGACAAAAGTCTGAACATCAGGAAGTTTAGCTAACTTTCTAAGAAAGAGAAAAGATAAAACAGAAATTTTACCTTTCAGAGACACCCTTGTCAAGGCTATCTTGTAAAAGCTTGAGAATTCTAAGAATCTGAAAGGAATACCAAGAAAATTCTCTGGAAGATCACTATTTAAAGTATGCCCTCCAAATTTTCCGAATGTTAGTAAGTGAGATGAAGAAGAAGTAGAATCCGGTCAAACTGAATCAGAGAAACCTCTATATTTTAAAACTAGGTATTCAACCTCCATGCTGTTAAATTTAGAGATTTAAGAATCTGATGAAAAAGGAAATTTATGCTTACCTGATAAATTGATTTCTTCTACGATACGACGAGTCCACAGATTTCATCCTTACTTGTGGGATATTATCCTCCTGCTAACAGGAAGTGGCAAAAAGCACCACAGCAGAGCTGTATATATAGCTCCTCCCTTCCCTCCACCCCCAGTCATTCGACCGAAGGTTTTAGGAAGAGAAAAGAAAAGCTAAAAGGTGCAGAGGTGACTGAAGTTGTAAAAAATAAAATATAATCCGTCTTAAAATGACAGGGAGGGCCGTGGACTCGTCGTATCGTAGAAGAAATCAATTTATCATCAGGTAAGCATAAATTTCCTTTTCTTCTACAAGATACGACGAGTCCACGGATTTCATCCTTACTTGTGGGATACAATACCTAAGCTGCAAAACACGGATGAAAGGGAGGGACAAGACATAGACCTAAACGGAAGGCACCACTGCTTGAAGAATTTTTCTCCCAAAAACAGCCTCAGAAGAAGCAAAAGTATCAAATTTGTAAAATTTGGAAAAAGTATGAAGGGACGACCAAGTCGCAGCCTTACAAATCTGTTCAACAGATGCATTGTTTTTAAAAGCCCATGTGGAAGCCACAGCCCTAGTAGAATGAGCCGTAACTCTTTCAGGAGGCTGCTGTCCAGCAGTCTCATATGCCAGGCGGATGATACTCCTCAGCCAAAAAGAAAGAGAGGTAGCCGTTGCTTTCTGACCCCTACGCTTTCCAGAATAAACAATGAATAATAAAGAAGATTGACGGAAATCCTTGGTTGCCTGTAAGTAAAACTTAAAGGCACGGACCACGTCCAGATTATGTAACAGACGCTCCTTCTTGGAAGAAGGATTAGGACACAAGGAAGGAACAACAATTTCCTGACTAATATTCTTATTTGAAACAACCTTAGGAAGAAATCCAGGTTTGGTACGCAAAACCACCTTATCAGAATGAAATATAAGATAAGGCGAATCACATTGTAACGCTGTAAGCTCCGAAACTCTTCGAGCAGAAGAAATAGCAACCAAAAACAAAACTTTCCAAGATAACAATTTAATATCGATGGAATGCATGGGTTCAAACGGAACCCCTTGAAGAACTCGAAGAACTAAATTCAAACTCCAGGGAGGAGTAATTGGTCTAAATACAGGCTTAATTCTGGATAGAGCCTGACAAAAAGACTGAACATCTGGCACATCTGCCAAACGTTTGTGAAACAAAATTGACAAAGCAGAAATCTGTCCCTTTAAGGAACTTGCTGACAACCCTTTCTCCAATTCTTCTTGGAGAAAAGACAGAATCCTGGGAATCCTAACTTTACTCCATGAGTAACCCTTGGATTCACACCAATAAAGATATTTACGCCATATCTTATGATAGATTTTTCTAGTGACAGGCTTACGAGCCTGTATCAAAGTAATGATGACCGAATCAGAAAATCCCCGCTTAGATAAAATCAAGGGATCAATCTCCAAGCAGTAAGCTGCAGAGAACTTAGATTTGGATGTTGGAAAGGACCTTGAATGAGAAGGTCCTGTCTCAAAGGAAGTTTCCACGGTGGCAGAGAGGACATGTCCACTAGATACGCATACCAAGTCCTGCGTGGCCACGCAGGCGCTATCAGGATTACTGAAGCTCTCTCCTGTTTGATCCGAGCAATCACGCGTGGAAGGAAAGGAAACGGTGGAAACACATAAGCTAGGCTGAACGACCAAGGAACTGCCAAGGTATCTATAAGTTCGGCCTGAGGATCCCGCGACCTGGATCCGTATCTTGGAAGCTTGGCATTCTGTCAAGATGCCATCAGATCCAATTCCGGTCTGCCCCATCGGAGAATCAGAGATGGCAAACACCTCCAGGTGGAGTTCCCACTCCCCCGGATGAAAAGTCTGACGACTTAGAAAATCTGCTTCCCAGTTCTCTACTCCTGGGATGTAGTGTGCCGATAGATAGCAAGAGTGGGCCTCTGCCCATCGGATTATCTTTGATACTGCTATCATCGCTAAAGAACTTCTTGTTCCCCCCGATGATTGATATACGCCACAGTCGTGATATTGTCCAACTGGAATCTGATGAATTTGGCCGAAGCCAACTGAGGCCACGCCTGAAGCGCATTGAATATTGCTCTCAGTTCCAAAATAATGATTGGAAGTAGAGACTCAACCTGAGTCCAAACACCTTGAGCCTTCAGGGAATTCCAGACTGCACCCCAGCCCAGAAGACTGGCGTCCGTTGTCACTATCACCCACGAGGGTCTGCGGAAACAAGTCCCCTGGGACAGATGATCCGGCAACAACCACCAAAGAACAGAGTCTCTGGTCTCTTGATCCAGATTTATCTAAGGAGATAAATTCGCATAGTCCCCATTCCACTGTCCGAGCATGCACAGATAAGTTGACGCCTGGATCAAAATATCATCCAGATAAGGAGCCACTGCTATGTCCCGCAGTCTGAGAACTGCCAGAAGGGACCCTAGAACCTTTGTGAAGATCCTGGGTGTTGTGGCCAACCCGAAGGGAAGAGCCACAAACTGATAATGTTTGTCCAGGAAGGCAAACCTTAGGAACTGATGATGATCCTTGTGAATAGGGATATGAAGGTATGCATCCTTCAAGTCCACGGTAGTCATATATTGACCCTCCTAGATCATTGGTAAAATTGTTCGTATAGTCTCCATCTTGAACAATGGGACTCTGAGAAACTTGTTTAGACAATTGAGATCTAGAATGGGTCTGAAAGTTCCCTCATTTTTGGGAACTACAAAAAGATTTGAGTAAAACCCCTGCCCCTGTTCCAGTTTTAGAACAGGACAAATTACTCCCATGGTAGAGAGGTCTTTTACACAGCGTAAGAACGCCTCTCTTTTTATCTGGTCTACAGATAATCGTGAAAGATGAAACCTCCCTCTTGGGAGAAAATCCTTGAATTCCAGTTGATACCTGTGCGTCATGATCTCCAGTGCCCAGGGTTCCTGAACATCTCTTGCCCAAGCCTGAGCAAAGAAAGAAAGTCTGCCCCCTACTAGATCCGGTTTCGGATCGGGGGCCGCCCCTTCATGCTGTCTTTGTAACAGCAGCGGGCTCCTTGGATTCTTTACCTTTATTCCAAGCCTGGTTGGGTCTCTAGACTGACTTGGATTGAGCAAAATTCCCTTCCTGCTTTGTGGAGGAAAAAAAAGCAGAGGTTCCTCCTTTAAAGTTTCAAAAGGAACGAAAATTATTTTGTTTACCCCTCATCTTAACCGACTTATCCTGAGGTAGGGCATAGCCTTTACCTCCAGTAATGTCAGAAATAATTTCCTTCAGTTCAGGCCTGAATTGGGTCTTACCCTTAAAAGAAATAACTAAAAGCTTAGATTTTGATGACACATCAGCAGAGCAAAATTTGAGCCATAACGCTCTATGCGCTAAAATGGCAAATCCTGCATTTTTTGCCGCTAATTTAGCAATTTGAAAAGCGACATCTGTAATAAAAGAATTGGCTAGCTTAAGAGCCTTAATTCTATCCAAAATGTCATGTAATGGAGTCTCAACCTTCAGAGACTCTTCTAGAGTATCAAACCAAAAGGCTGCTGCAGTAGTAACTGGAACAATGCAAGCCGTAGGTTGTAAAAGAAAACCCTGATGAATAAATAATTTCTTTAGAAGACCCTTTAACTTTTTATCCATAGGGTCTTTGAAAGCACAACTGTCCTCAATAGGTAAAGTTGTACACTTAGCCAGGGTAGATATAGCTCCCTCCACCTTAGGGACCATTTGCCAAGAATCCCGAATGGTGTCTGATATGGGAAACATTTTCTTAAAATTAGGAGGGGGAGAGAACGGTATGCCTGATCTATCCCATTCCTTTTTTACAATTTCCGAAATTCTTTTAGGAACCGGAAAAACATCAGTGTAAGTAGGTACCTCTAGATATTTGTCCATCTTACACAATTTCTCTGGTGGTATCACAATAGGGTCACAATCATCCAGAGTCGCTAAAACCTCCCGAAGTAACAGGCGGAGGTGTTCCAGCTTAAATTTAAAGGACATGACGTCCAAATCTGTCTGAGGTAACACATTCCCTGAGTCTGAAAGTTCTCCCTCAGACAGCAATTCCCTGACCCCCAACTCAGAGCACTGTGAGGGTACATCGGAAATAGCCAATAAAGCATCAGAGGATTCAGTATTCACATTAATACCTGACCTACTGCGTTTACCCTGTAACACTGGTAATTTAGATAATACCTCTGTAAGGGTAGTTGACATAACTGCAGCCATCTCCTGCAGAGTAAAAGAATTAGATGCACTAGAGGTACATGGCGTCGCTTGTGTGGGCGTTAAAGGTTGTGACACTTGGGGAGAATTGGATGGCATATCCTGGTTCTCTTCAGATTGAGAATCATCCTTAGGCACACTTTCTTGACCTAAAATATGCTTTTTACAAAGGCCCTTTCAGTACAAGAGGTACACGATCTAAGAGGGGGTTCCACAATGACTTATAATCACATAGAACAATGAGATTCTTCAATGTCAGACATGTTGAACAGACTAGTAATAACCACAATAGTCGTTAAACACTTTATTTATTGATTTAAACAATTTTTTGAGAAATGTGTACTGCGCCTTTAAGAAATAAAAAAGCGCACAAATTTCCCAAAACTGCTTCAAAACGTTAATTTACTCTTTAAAATTAACTACACCTAATTAATGGCTCCAAAAATTATTGCACCCCAAGAGTAAGGGGAGAAAATAACCTCTGAAAGGTATTTATAGTAACAAATATGTTAGATTAGAAAAATATACCCCCTGCACCTTCGCCACAGCTCTGCTGTGGCGCCTACCTGCCCCCAGGGTACTTCAGAATGACTTGACAATGATCCGGTTAACAGAACACCAGTCTAGGCTCAACCGGAGCTAATGCCTGCTGCCTTTCTCAGCCAGAGTAAAGTGCGCGTCTGAGCGCGCAAAAATAAGCCCCGCCCATCATGTCCGATGATCGTATAGGCCTGAACAACCGCATGGTGAAGCGGTTTAGAGTATAAACCATGTGGAATTGCTTAAGTACACCCCCAATACGGCCAAACTTTTTATTTTGAACAATAACAACCGTTAAGCATATTCCTGCCTCTCCCAGTGTCTCTTTAAAATGCTGTGAAGCCCATTATAATGCTTGGCCCAATATGTCAATAAAATAAATTAAGCACATGTTTCTCAGTAATACCCCTTTGTTTTACAGGTTTACTGCTTACCCCTTCCCTTGCAGGGAAATAAATGTCAGCCAGTTCGGATATAGCAAAAAGATTGTCAACCTCAGCGCTGGAAATTAAGATCACAAAGCAGCAGTGTATATATAAGGAATCCCTCACTCCTTAATAAAATAGAAATTGAACAAGTTAACTACACTGTCTGTAGTAAAACTGCAGACAGGTAATTGGCCACAGCTGCGAAATCTAAACAGATAGCCTAATATGTGCAGTATCTAAAATGGGGGAGATATAATATTTAATAATTTGAAATTGAAATATAAATATAAATCTATATAGGTAAGATTTAATATCAGTTAAAATGACACTTCATAATAAAAGAAAATTATACAATTATGCAATGCATTGCAAAAAATAAAAACACAATAAATAAAAATTACAATTAATAAAAATCACAGTTGATAAGATTCACAATCCATAGAATAAAACAATATCATATGGCATCAGATAAGTGAATAACACAATAATGCCGTCTCTTACAGCAGCTTGAAAGTCTGTATGGTTAATAAAGTCTTTTTTTTGAACAAGTGAATAATGGAAAAGCAGGACTTCGTCAAGCAAGCTTTAGTTGTATTTCGTCAAGCAAGATTCAGTTGTGTTAGTCGCAGAGAGCTGCAGGAAGCTAGGTATTTGGGCGAGAAGAAGGATATACAGATCCTTTTTAAACAATATACAAGTACCGATAAAAAGGTGCACACTTTTACTTATACCAGATATCGATGCAAAGTCCCAAGTGCCACTTCAAAGAAAACGCTTCTCTTGCAAGCGTCTCACAGGCGTCTCACGGCTAAACCAGGAAAGTTCTCCGGCAGTATACTCAAGCCTCCAAAGTTTAGCTCTCACGCCGTCGGGATCATCAGGCTACGGAAGTCCAGAAAGAACACAGTTCAAAGCAACGCGTTTCGGCTGTTACACAGCCTTTCTCAAGCTCAGTACTGTGATGTCCTTACTCTTTGTGTTTATATGCTTTTGATTAAAGTGATATTCACTTCAGCTGTATTTGTTAAACAATATGCATTGGGGGACATGATATAAGCTTATTTCAAAGAACCCTTTACAAAACATACATATAAAAACATTTCAACGATCATACAAACAGAGCAATTGGAGCAATTATTAAATAGTATTTATAAAACCGGAACTGGAGGCACTTTGTGGCTTGCAATAATGCAAACCTTAAACATTTCAAGTTCATGGGTATTGATAGGGTCTCTAACCATTGGAGAGGAGGCGACCTCCATAATGAAATTTTAAAAAGGGAGGGTAAATGGATATTTCATTTGGGCTCCCTTACACCCCAGGGCCTTAATTTAGAATTGGACCTGAACTGTCATCTAAAATAGATCAAGGAAATAGTTAAGAGAACAGTATTATCATTTTTAAAATATTACCAATATGAAATTTTTAGAAATTTTAAAGATGGTAATTCTAATTTTGATAATAATAAATATTATATTCAGCCTTAATGTATAGATATTTAATTTTAACTTGTTTTTTTAAAAAAAATTATAATTTTTTTTTCTGTATTATAAAAAAAAAAAATTATACTATGAATATTTTTATACTATGAAGGTTTTTATTCTATAGATTTTTTGGATTTTTATACTATGAATTTTTTATGAAAAAAATCTTTATATTATAGTTTTTCTATTAACTCATTTCAAAATAACTTGTACCAAAATATTTTTGTTTAGCAATTCTTCTTATTAATTGTGTATATATAGAAAAACTTTTTTATTATACACTATTCATTTCTTTTTATTATACACTATTCATTACATTTTGCCTATCACTAACTATAACAAATATCTGTATTATAAAATTGCCTATTAGAATTAATAATAATAGCTGTCTTTATAATAATAGTTACTCAAGATGGATAAAAAAACCTCCCAATATTTGCTTTTATATTTAGTGTACCTGTGTTGATTTTAATCTAAAGTCAAATAAGTTCCGGTTTTATAAATACTATTTCATAATTGCTCCAATTGCTCTGTTTGTATGATCATTGAAATGTTTTTATATGTATATTTTGTAAAGGGTTCTTTGAAATAAGCTTATATCATGTCCCCCAATGCCCCCAATGCATATTGTTTAACATATACAGCTGAAGTGAATATCACTTTAATCAAAAGCGTATAAACACAAAGAGTAAGGACATCACAGTACTGAGCTTGAGAAAGGCTGTGTAACAGCCGAAACGCGTTGCTTTGAACTGTGTTCTTTCTGGGCTTCCGTAGCCTGATGATCCCGACGGCGTGAGAGCTAAACTTTGGAGGCTTGAGTATACTGCCGGAGAACTTTCCTGGTTTAGCTGTGAGACGCCTGTGAGACGCTTGCGAGAGAAGCGTTTTCTTTGAAGTGGCACTTGGGACTTTGCATCGATATCTGGTGTAAGTAAAAGTGTGCACCTTTTTATCGGTACTTGTATATTGTTTAAAAAGGATCTGTATATCCTTCTTCTCTCCCAAATACCTAGCTTCCTGCAGCTCTCTGCGACTAACACAACTGAATCTTGCTTGACGAAATACAACTAAAGCTTGCTTGACGAAGTCCTGCTTTTCCATTATTCACTTGTTAAAAAAAAAAGACTTTATTAACCATACAGACTTTCAAGCTGCTGTAAGAGACGGCATTATTGTGTTATTCACTTATCTGATGCCATATGATATTGTTTTATTCTACGGATTGTGAATCTTATAAACTGTGATTTTTATTAATTGTAATTTTTATTTATTGGGGATTGTGCTTTTATTTTTTGCAATGCATTGCCTAATTGTATAATTTTCTTTTATTATGAAGTGTCATTTTAACTGATATTAAATCTTACCTATATAGATTTATATTTCAAATTATTATATATTATATCTCCCCCATTTTAGATACTGCACATATTAGGCTATCTGTTTAGATAGCGCAGCTGTGGCCAATTACCTGTCTGCAGTTTTACTACAGACAGTGCAGTTAACCTGTTCAGCCAGTTCGGATATACCAAGTCTCCTCAGAAATAAAGGGCTGCACTTACCTCAATGCTGCTTGTAGCATGAAACCGTTCTCCACACTGAAGATGTCTCTTGTATTACCTTCAGAAGCTCTGTGGGAACCAACATGGATCTTAGTTACATCTGCTAAGATCATCAACCTCAGGGCAGAAATCTTCTTCCATATCCCCCTGAGGAAAATAGTACTCACCGGTACCATTTAAAATAAAAAAAACTTCTTGATTGAAGAAACTAAAACTAACACCTCACTTTACCTCTTCCTAGTATAACACAGGCAAAGAGAATGACTGGGGGTGGAGGGAAGGGAGGAGCTATATATACAGCTCTGCTGTGGTGCTCTTAGCCACTTCCTGTTAGCAGGAAAATAATATCCCACAAGTATCTTGTAGAAGAAAAGGCCCTTGCAACAATAGATCTTGTCTTAGAGGAAGAAGCCATGCAGGAGAGGAGGACATCTGCACTAGATACGCATACCACGTTCTGCGGGGCCAGACTGGAGCAATCAAGATTACTGAAGCTGACTGTTTGATTCAAGCAATTACTCCTAGAAGTAGAACAAACAGGAGAAACACAAACGCTAGATGAAAATTCCATGGACACACCAAGGAGTCTATTATTTGAGCCTTTGGATCTCTTGATCCTGCACAATACATTGGAAGATTGTGATTTAAATAGGAGGCCATCAGATGTATGTCTGGTAGACCCCATTTGATCACTAATTGATCGAAGATGTCCTGATGGAGAGACCACTCTCCTAGATGGACTGACTGAGGGCTGAGGTAATCCGCTTCCCAATTGTTCACTCCAGGAAATGATCCCTCTCCACTCAAGATATAATTTGGGAAACTTTCTGCATAGCGAGTGGACTGCGGGTACCCCTTGATAATTTATGTAGGCTACTGCTTTGATATTGTCCAACTGGAAACAGCTACCTTTACTCTTTTAAGAGGGGCCAAGACTGAAGAGCATGAAGAATCGCTTGGAGTTCCAGAATGTTAATTGGTAACCTCGCCACCAGAGTGAAACAAGCTCATTGAATTCTTTAAGAATTGCAGACCATGCACCAGCCTGAAGACTGTCATCTGTCATCACAATAGCCGAAGATGGGCGAAGAAAGGATACCCTAAGAGTCAAAGAAGGACCTTGTATCCACCAAGAGAGAGATTGTCTGACAGACAAGTCCAGAGCATTCTGATGTTCCAATAGAAGATAATTATTTGACCACTGATTGAGTATAGACTGTTGAAGGGGTCACAAGTGGAGGTGGGCAAAGGGAACTGCGTCTGCAGCTGCAACCATAAGACCCACCACCTCCATGTATTTAGCTACTGGTGGCAATAAATCACGTTGCCGGGATAGACACACCTTCTGAAGTTTTATTTAGCGTTATTTTGTGAGGAATAGACAAATTAGGAAAGAATCTATGAAGACTCCTAAAAAGGACACTGTTGTAGTTGGAGATAAAGAGCTCTTTGGAACACTGATTCTCCAACCGTGGTCTTGGAGGAAAGATAGTAGCCTTTGGGTATGAGAGATAAAGGCAGGGGAGGAGCCTGCACTAAGATATTGCCCAGATAAGGGGCAATTAGTATCCCCTGAGCTCTGATCGCCGTCCTCAATGCTCACTTGTAAAAATGCGAGAAATTGTAGCCAGACCAAATGGAAGGGCGACAAGCTGGTAGTGTTTGTCTAGTAATGCAAACCTTAGGAAATTATTATGATCCTTGTGGATAGGCATGTGCAGATGTATCATTGAGTTCTATAGTAGTGAATTGACCCTGTTGGATTAAGGGTAAAATTGTGCAGATTGTTTCCATCTTTAAAGTGGGGACCCTGATAAACTTGTTTAGGGTTTTCAAATACAAAATAAGTATGAAAGTCCCTTCCTTCTTTGGGACAATGAACAGACTGGAGTAAAACACTTGACCCTGTTGAGACACAGGTATTGGGATAATTACTCCCATATCCTCTAAATCCTAAACACAATGCAAGAAGGCAGCCAGTTTGTAGGATTTTTGTGGACATGAGACAGATGGAATCTTTCTCAAGGAGGCCTGGAGTGAAAGCCTATCCAGTAGACCTGGGATATGATGTTTTGATCCCAGGGGTCCTGAACTGACTGAAACCAGGCTTTCTGAAAAAGATTCTGTCTGCCCCCTACCGGAACCGAATCTGGACGGGGGCCACACCTTCATGCAGATTTTGCATTGCAGTTGGACTTTAACGGCTTGTTCTTTGCACATGAAGAACCAGGCTTCCAGGCCAGCTTAGAGAGCTCAGATTTTTGAGAAGAGGATCTCCTGAGGAACAAAACCTATTTGGTCTGTTCTTTCCCTTAGATGCTGCATAGGCTAACTGGATGTCTAGTGAGGGTTTTCATAAAGGGCCATGACACTATTTTTAAAAATGGTAAAAAAATGGTACCAGGGTTGCCAAAGGGTCCAAAAAAAGGATGTCAGTGGTCTGAGAATGCCCTTCTAAGTAATGTAAGGTAGTTATATTCCTGTTTTGGGCAAAAAAGTGTGTCAGTGGGAGAGTAGGTTAAGTTCCCTGGCTATGCTGTACCTGTGTCAGAGTACCTTCTAATAGCCTGTGGGCTGTGTCTGTAAAAATTGGCTTACCTGAAGTTGCACCCCTCCACCGGCTTACCAAACTGTAGCAGTATCCAGTAGAGAGCCCATCCAGTGCTTATACAAGACAGCTAAGGATTTTTGAGGAAATAACGTTATCCTACAGGGGGAGGCTAAGGGACATGTCACCATTAAGCCTGGGGGTAGTTATCGCTGAAATCCATAGGCAAATACTGTACACATAACAGGGTATTCCTATGGTTCCTGTATCATTTAGCTTGCTGTAAATCTCTTATGTCTTCTTTGTGAATGATATGTCCCAGAGATAAAGGGTCTCACATTGATCTGAGCTGCCAAATATAAATCCATAAGCAAGTAGCTGGAACACCTCTATTCTCATCCTTCTTCTGGGAGGCCAAGAACAAAAATGGAGGAGAGATGGGAGGAAATTTAAGCTCTTGTGTGGGTTCTTGGCCGCCTACTAGTGGTGGGAATTATATTCCACATGTTATGGGGTACTATGGACTTTCATCATTATACGAAATATAGCATAAACAGATTTTTATTTTTTGTCTCAATTCTAGCCACTGCATTACATAAATTGCCATTTTTTAATACACAATATACTTGTAACAAAATAATAGCAGCTCGTTAGGGCTATTCACAATAATCCGTCAGGTAACGTGCTTCTGACCCCAGCAGCAATAATGTTGTTACCTATACATATAGGTAACCAGTGTTTATGCAAGTATTGCTAACTATAACCTCTCCCACAACACATAAGCACCCCTGCTGTATAACACAATATTTCAAAACAACTTCACTTTGACCACTAAACACCTTCCCCTTCACCACCCCCAAAAGAAAAAGGAACCAACTAACCCCCACAAGGAGAAATTTTGGATTTTACATTTCTGGTTAAGTGACTGTGACCTAAAAGTGATGTAACACATATAACTCTAGAAATATTTAATCTCAAACAGTACCCCATAACCACTTGGCATTTATTTTTACAAAAGATATCTTACAGACCCACAGAAATATCAACCTGTGTTTTCTAACATAGGGAACATGGCTTGTTAAAATATTGTTTTACTGTTGAATTTCTTAGCTTTTGCCCAAGCCTTTACCAAGACTGCCATATTACAAATAATCACACTTCTAATAAACTTGTATACTAATGTTTAAAACTGAACCTTACTTTAATTTGTTTATTTATAAGATTATATTGCCCCCTGGTGTCCAGGAAGTGAAAATCTTATATTTATTGGAGTGTCTTGACATAATGATAAACAATAACACCCTTAGTTTACACTATACTATTAATTATATTATACTATACTATTAATTTATTAAAGGAACTCTATTGTTAAAAATACATATTTTTCTTTAGATAAATTACTTTTGTGGGATTTTTTAAGGAGGGTCACTAATTGTCTGCAAAAAATTTTTTTTGCTTACCTGATAATTTTATTTTCTTCTGACAGGAAGAGTCCACAGCTGCATTCATTACTTTTGAGAAATAAGAACCTGGCAAAGACACCCCAGCCTAAAGGTTTAAATACCTCCCCCACTTCCCTCATCCCTCAGTCATTCTGTCAAGGGAACAAGGAACAGCCTAAAAAACCCCAGAACCCTACAAAAAAACTGTAACACGTAGAAACAAGGGGTTAAAAACCTGAAAGGACCCAGCAACTGCCCATCAGTTAAACAACCTACAAGGCCGGGCTAGAGATCACTCAAATCCCTAGATCCATTGAGCACAAAGAGCCCCCAAGGAGTCAAGTCCCGCGGGCGTCCTGACCAACAGAACTAACCCTCGACCCAAAGGAAGAGCCTTCACCTACCAACAAGGGGGGAAAAAAACGGAGGACCCAAAAATATAAAGGGCCACTGACTAAGGAATAAACCTCAACACGACTAAAGCGAACCTGAGGTTACGAAGACAACCACCCAGAGGAAAACTCCCTAAGAGGATCAGGACCAGAGATCAACACTACACCGAAAGGTCCTCACAACTCATGGGTCTTCAAAGAAGCCACAAGCTTCTTCTGTACCCTAGTCTAGCAACACAGTAGCTAAAGTAGACAATGTAGATAGGGAACCCCTAAAACCCAAAGCAATTTGAATCAAGCAAACAAGGATGATTATTCTATCAGAGAAAAAAGGCTAGCACATGAAAATACGTTGCGCCCTCTGAACAAGAACTTGCAAGCTCAGCCTTAAGCCAGCAAAGCTGACCCTAAGCCAATGTGGGAGACCATCCCACAGAGAATGACAAAATAACAACGACAACTCTCGTCTAGGAACTAGAGCCTAGAAGAGTGTCCCACACCAGCAGCCTATGCTACTAATGGAGGACCGTGACCCCCCACCGAAAGCACGACAAGGTCAGAGAGCTGCCACAGTAGGAATCAAACTTCCAACACTCAGTTTTTAGACTGGGAGATAACCCACAGGCCACTTAGACCTGTAGCAACTGGAGCATATGGCAAAACTCAACAGCACAGTCAGATCCCGACCCCCCCTCCGAGGTAACAGACCCAGTTCAAGGAATTGGCAATGTCCGAATCAAGAAGACAACATCTTCGGACCACCTCTCAAGGACAAAAATGGAGGGCCTGAATGGAATGAACCCACGGGAGAACAAAACTGGCTGGCATCTAAATAGCTTGTCAGGGCAGACATAGAGCTCAGGATCCAGAACCAGAATCCAGCCCCAGGACCTCTTGCACGCAAGAAGGGAAAAACCTCGGAAAGAGAAGTGTCAGGTTCACTGTCTGTGTATATACCTTTAAATCCTTCTTGACCTATCACGTTACCACACCCCCTTTATAACACCTGCAATTGCCTTCATCCTATGCTTAGTAATTTTTGTTTAACTGCCTATGTAGTTCTGCTTCTGCTAAGCTCCTTGTCTATGAGACTGACTGTCATTTCAACTTTGTATGCTGGACCTCTATGCATAATTCTATACCTGAAGTTCGTCTGAAGCTTTCTCTCTGTCCTTAAAAAATCTAACTAACCGTGCCTCTGCAAGTTCCTCCTAAATCTTCTTGCTACGCAAGCTTACTTTGCCAATTGGACTGCTACCTCCAAGTTCCTGAAGTTCACTTATCAATATACATTGTTTCTTTCAACTGGTACCTTACTTACTGTTTGCTTGTTACATTAATTCATTTTTTCAGTGAAGAGACCTACAATCGGCTCAGTGCCGCACCCGGTGTTCTGACGTCAGACGCCAATCTCCCTGCTGAACAGATACCGGAAGAGAGTTCCACACCTCTATACTCGCCTGCAGCAAAGCCTAAGGCTCCGGTAAGAACTTTATCTACTATCAAAGGTACAACTTACTTTATCTACATTCCCAAATATGTGCAAGTATGAGATTATAAATATCTAAGGAAATTACTTTGAATCTCTCTGACCGTTCTGTGTATTTTCTGCTTTGCTTATAAAATTAACGTCTCTTGCCTCAGGATCACGCTTACTCTTTGCTATATGTGCAACAAGTATTCAACTAATACTATAACCTCTTGCTTCAACGCTCAAGGATTCTATTGCATTACTAATTGCATTGTTATCTAACTGTTGATTTTCTGGCTTTGTTCTTTGAAGATCTTTTCTACCACTGCAGAACTTTTACATTATCTCTTATCCATATTTCATCCTATCTAATTGTGGCATATAGTATCTTTGTTCTGTTATTAATAAGTCATATGCATTTGTCTTATGAAGTTAATAAGATATATGCTTCTCTGACTTCAAATCTAATTAGTAAAATACTTTGTAAAGCTTTGTCTTACTTAAAGTTATAATAACTACACTTGCTGTTATTGTTACTACTTCCACATAGTAGTGATAAACAAAAGTGTATACAAATCTACATATATATATTAATATAATAGAAAATCATAGGGCAACAGTTACATATTACTAAGCCATAAAAAAAAAAAAAAAAAAAAAAAAAAAAAGAGCATTATGGAACAACCTGACCTTCCACAGGTTGTATATGATATGTCACAAAAAATGGATCAAATGGGGAAAGCCATTCTAGATCTACAAAGAGAGAATCAAATATTGAAAGGATTCATAAAGGATACCAAGGAACAATCCACTAGCTCTCTGGAACCTCAAGTCTCTGTACCAGACTTGTTTGCAGGTGACAGAAGATCATATAGACATTTTAAAAATGCCTGTGGACTTTTATTTAATTTGAAACCAAGAACATATCCTAACGACAGAATAAAGGTGTTAACTACCATATCCTACTTAAGGGCTGAACCAAGGATATGGGCAGATCAGTTGTGTGAAGCTAACTCTCCTATTCTCAACTCCTTAAGTGATTTCTTCCAAGCCATGGATGAGTTGTATTCTGACACTGATGTTCAACTTTCTGCAGAATTCAAAATGAGACAACTCAAACAAGGGAAAAGGCCAGTAGAAGAATATATAACGGAGTTCAAGTTATACGCTACCGATTCTTCCTGGAGTAGAGTTTCGCTAAGAAACCAATTTAGACTTGGACTTTCGGAAAGCCTTAAGGACGAACTTGCACGCACTGAGATGCCGGAGACTCTGGAAGCACTAATGAGGTTGGCAACCCAGATTGACCGCAGACTCCGTGAGAGAAAAGCAGAGCGTTACCATACTGAATCCCACTATAAGGCACCACCTATTCCACATCAAAAACCACCTGGGTTTACTACAGAAAAGGTCACTCCCATGGAAATTGGCATGTTGAGAGGACCTCTTACTACTGATGAAAGATCTCGTCGCAGGGCTCTGCGCCTGTGCATGTATTGTGCAGATCCTAATCACACAGTCATTGACTGTCCAACTCTACGCAAGAATAAAAGGCGTAAGTTTACATACATACGTAAATCTGATGTCTATGACACTTCCCAAACTTACTGTGACTTGTCTCTCTCTATACAGTGGGACCATAAGAAGTTAAGCACTAAAGCCATCATAGATTCCGGATCGTCAGGCAACTTCATTGATGATGATTTTGTTCTTCTAAATAAAATACCTGTTGTTGAAAAGAAATCACCTGTATTCCTTAGAGTTATTGATGGGTCCACTCTCTCCACAGGACCTATTACCCAGCACACTGTTCCTCTCCTAATCAGTACTGTGTCAGGGCACACTGAGTTCATTGTTTTTGATATAATTTCATCACCTCACTTTCCTGTAGTATTAGGCTTAAACTGGTTACAGTTACATAATCCAGAAATAAATTGGCAAACCTTACAATTAAATTTCTCTTCACCTTACTGCAAAACAACATGTCCCCCACAACACGAGATACTACTTACAAACTACTTGAGTTCTCCTCTACCTTCGTTCTACAGTGATTTTACTGATGTATTTAGTAAGGTAGAAGCAGAGACTCTACCTCCTCATCGCATTTAAGATTGTCCCATAGAATTAATCCCAGGTTCTACACTCCCTGTGGGTCATTTGTACCCACTAAGCCAACCTGAGCTTAACCATTTAAAAGAGTATCTCACTGAAAACTTACGAAAAGGCTTTATACGACCTTCCACATCTCCCACAGCAGCCAGAATGTTCTTTGTCACAAACAAGGATAAAACTTTAAGACCGATAATTGATTACCGGGAATTAAATAAGTGCACGGTAAAAAACCGTTATCCATTACCTCTGATTCCGGAACTCATCGAAAGGCTTACCAACGCCACAATCTTTTCAAAGCTTGATCTTAGGGGAGCTTATAACCTCATTCGCATACGCCAAGGGGATGAATGGCTCACCGCATTCAGGACCAGATACGGACTTTTTGAGTACGTAGTGATGCCTTTTGGACTCTGTAACGCCCCTGCCA
Source organism: Bombina bombina (assembly GCF_027579735.1). Lineage (NCBI taxonomy): Eukaryota > Metazoa > Chordata > Amphibia > Anura > Bombinatoridae > Bombina > Bombina bombina. The sequence continues at coordinate 486,358,452 of NC_069499.1, forward strand.
CGTTCCAGCATTTCATTAATGATATTTTTAGAGATTTGCTGGACGTGTGTATGGTGGTTTACCTCGACGATATATTAATCTATTCTAAAAATGAAGAAGAACATATTAAACACGTCAGATGGGTTTTGGCAAGACTCAGAGTCCACAAGCTTTATGCCAAACCAGAAAAATGTTCATTCCATGATACCATTGTTTCTTTCTTAGGTTATACTATTTCTCCTGCTGGCATTCAAATGCAATCCGAAAAAATAGAAGCAGTAAAGGATTGGCCACTTCCTACTAACAAAAAAGAATTGCAAAGATTTCTGGGATTTTCGAATTATTATCGGAAATTTATCAAAGGTTTTTCAGAGATTGTTAAACCACTCACTCAATTAACTGGAACCAGTCTACCCTTCAAATGGACTCCTATTCATACTGAAGTTTTCGAGCAATTAAAAACTTCATTCACTACTGCACCTATTTTGAGTTTCCCAGATGTGAACCTACCTTATATTCTTGAGGTGGATTCTTCTGACCATTCTATTGGTGCTGTACTATCTCAACAAAAGACTGAGACTGATCCAATACACCCTGTATCCTTTTATTCTAAAGCAATGAGTCCAGCTGAAAGAAACTACGGAATAGGTGACAAGGAGCTATTAGCCATACGTAGGTCATAAACAACATCATTAAACTACATGGTATTCCAAAAACCATAATTTCTGATAGAGGTTCTCAGTTTACCTCTCGGTTTTGGAGAAATTTATGTATTGCCCTGAAAATAGACCATCACTATACTACATCCTTTCATCCACAAGCTAATGGACAAGTGGAAAGGTTGAATCAGTGGTTGGATGAATATCTGAGATGCTTCTGTTCTTATCAGCAACATGAGTGGTATAAGTATCTGGCACTTGCAGAATTTGCCTATAACAATTTAACTAATTCCTCAACAAAACTGACACCTTTTTATGCCAATTATGCTTATCATCCAAATTTTGATTTGCTTCCAATCACACCTTCTGCTTCTCCTTCTGTGGAAGAATTGAATAATTCCATTCTTGACAATTTAAGGTTCCTCAAGGATAATATCTTAAAGGCACAAGCAAGACAAAAACATTTCTTCGATTAATTACGACATAGAAAACCTCCGCTTTACAGAATTGGCGACAAGGTTTGGCTATCCACAAAAAATCTCCGCATACAACTCCCTAGTAGAAAATTAACTCAAAAATTCTGTGGGCCGTTTGCTGTGACACGTATCATCAACGAAAATGCAGTTACGTTACAACTTCCTGCAACTTTAAAAGTTCATCCTACTTTCCACGTGTCCTTACTCAAACCTTATCTACCTTCCCGAACCACTCTTCCTCTTGTACCATCAAATTTGGACGCAGAGGCTTCCGCTGAATATGAAGTCCATTCCATAATCGATTCCAGGATTCATCGTGGAGTACTACAATATCTGGTTCGATGGAAACACTTTTCTGCAGAGGAGGACAGCTGGGAACCATCCTCCAATCTCCATGCCCCCCGTTTGGTTGCTCAGTTTCATCAACGTTTTCCTGACCGTCCTTGTCCTCAAGCTGTGGGACAGCTTGCCTGAAGGGGGGGTCCTGTCAGGTTCACTGTCTGTGTATATACCTTTAAATCCTTCTTGACCTATCACGTTACCACACCCCCTTTATAACACCTGCAATTGCCTTCATCCTATGCTTAGTAATTTTTGTTTAACTGCCTATGTAGTTCTGCTTCTGCTAAGCTCCTTGTCTATGAGACTGACTGTCATTTCAACTTTGTATGCTGGACCTCTATGCATAATTCTATACCTGAAGTTCGTCTGAAGCTTTCTCTCTGTCCTTAAAAAATCTAACTAACAGTGCCTCTGCAAGTTCCTCCTAAATCTTCTTGCTACGCAAGCTTACTTTGCCAATTGGACTGCTACCTCCAAGTTCCTGAAGTTCACTTATCAATATACATTGTTTCTTTCAACTGGTACCTTACTTACTGTTTGCTTGTTACATTAATTCATTTTTTCAGTGAAGAGACCTACAATCGGCTCAGTGCCGCACCCGGTGTTCTGACGTCAGACGCCAATCTCCCTGCTGAACAGATACCGGAAGAGAGTTCCACACCTCTATACTCGCCTGCAGCAAAGCCTAAGGCTCCGGTAAGAACTTTATCTACTATCAAAGGTACAACTTACTTTATCTACATTCCCAAATATGTGCAAGTATGAGATTATAAATATCTAAGGAAATTACTTTGAATCTCTCTGACCGTTCTGTGTATTTTCTGCTTTGCTTATAAAATTAACGTCTCTTGCCTCAGGATCACGCTTACTCTTTGCTATATGTGCAACAAGTATTCAACTAATACTATAACCTCTTGCTTCAACGCTCAAGGATTCTATTGCATTACTAATTGCATTGTTATCTAACTGTTGATTTTCTGGCTTTGTTCTTTGAAGATCTTTTCTACCACTGCAGAACTTTTACATTATCTCTTATCCATATTTCATCCTATCTAATTGTGGCATATAGTATCTTTGTTCTGTTATTCCTAAGTCATATGCATTTGTCTTATGAAGTTAATAAGATATATGCTTCTCTGACTTCAAATCTAATTAGTAAAATACTTTGTAAAGCTTTGTCTTACTTAAAGTTATAATAACTACACTTGCTGTTATTGTTACTACTTCCACATAGTAGTGATAAACAAAAGTGTATACAAATCTACATATATATATTAATATAATAGAAAATCATAGGGCAACAGTTACAAGAAGAGAAGCACCTATGAGGCCTCAAGGAAACCGTACCACTTCAATGACCTCCCCATAGTGGGTCAAACACAAAGGAACCACTTCCCCAGCCATAGACTTAGCGAAGAAAAGGGAAAAATGGTAAAACCATAGATAAGATACCTGACAGCTCAGGTGAAAATAACGACCACAAGCCCACATCAAGGTGGAAAAGTAGTCCCCTGACAACAACCGTAAAATCTCGGCTGAGAGACAGCAAAAACTAGCCCTCAGACAGATACCAACTCGTCCCTGGAGGGACAACCGGAGGTTGCACCCAGGCATGAACCTTAAACAGCATGGAACACACATTCAAGGTGTAAAGAGCTGCAGCTGGTTTCCCTAGGAACGATCCAGAACCGGATCCGAAACCACAGACAAGGAATTGCGACAAGGATATGGCCAAAAACCAGACCTCCAGGACCCGGAATCTGTTGAATTATTAACCCCCTGAAGACCATCCAGTGATCTCAGACTGAGGAGAGCACCCAGCAGAGTACTCTCGCATCCCAATGACCATGGATCATGGCCTTCTCAAAAGAGATACAGACCAAAGAATCTACGGCGACATCCTACCAGGTCAAGTAAGAGGACAGCCAGTACCCGGGGCAGCCAGTACCCGAAGGTGCCACCTGACCCCAGACCCCTTACAGAAATCCACGGAGTAAGATTTCTTAGAGAGTCGAAGGGAACACCCCTCTCTACCGACCACGGGGTACAAGGGACAGGCAACAACCCAGTTTGAGGGATGTAACAATGATAATATCTTCAAAGATCCTCGCAGGATTAGTCTCCCATAAATCCTGCATCTCACAGGAAACTACACGGGAGCCTTACAACTCCTGGCAGACAAGTCGACCAAGGGAGAAACCGGGGAACAAAGGGAAAAAAACTCCGACCCCTGTGATCCTATTAAAGAGAGCAACATAATAAGGTAGAAAGTAAAGGGAGAAAACTGAACTTACAAACCCTGATTACCAGACCCCCAGGAAGGGGTTAAGTAGCCACCTCTTGTAGCAATCTACAAGAGGTACCAGACACTAGCCACAAAATTTAGACGTCCAGAGCTACCATATATGAAAAACGAAAACGTTATCCAACTTGTACCCCTGACGTCTAGAGGTCATCCAACCTCCAAACCCGATGGGTATGGAGAAAACTTGGTCCCCAGGCCAAAGGTCTTCTCACGATGAGCCTCAGCAGGTTCCGATCCTGGAACCCTCTAAAGAGTAGCACATGGGGATGTAATAAAACTCCTATCTTGGGCTTAATAAGCATACATGCTACCCAAAAAGAACCCCCTCAAAGGTAGAAAACTGAGAGGTGGACCCTGCTAGGCATGGTAGATATCCCTTAGGCCACTTAGTCCTGCTAAGCAGCCTTCCGTCTTCTAACAAGGAAGCATCCAGAAAAACTCAAACCCTTATCAAAGTGAACATCTCAGCACCCGACGGGGTAACCAGTATACCGGAACCACGTGGATGACATAAACCATAAAGGAACATCATCTACCGTACGACCAGGACCCGCCTGGCACAAGAAACATTCCGAAACTGTCCCCGGTACAAGGAAAATCCCGATGGGATCGATAACATGAACAATAAACATAACTATGTATTATAAATTACTGCGCAACATCAGAAGAAATGCTCACGCGACCACAAAATCGAAAGTATCAGTTCCAGAGAAAGAAACGTTCCGAACGGGAACTATAACAAACATGAGCTTTGTAAAACAAATTAAACACATCCTAACTGGATCAAAAAAAAATAAAGGCAGCACCCGCGGGTGAACGCCCAAGGAGAAAGGGCACGCCAATGGAACAACCCGATTAGAGGCCCCAATCTCCTAAGCTCAGAACTGGAAGAGATACAATAAAGGAAGAAGGCGACGTGAAGGAGACTGACTTTATCTCCAACGTCTAACCCAAGTTTGCACTTCGGCACAGAAGACTAAGGATCCCTCGGCCCAGTAGGACCGGAAACCTCCAGCACCGCTAAAACATGCCTCAATAGGACACGAAGGTGTGCCAGTCTATAACAGAAGGCAAAATGTTCCCTCGCCGGATTGAGGGACAACCCCGGCCCCGAGGGAGGGACCCCTGAAGCCTCAGAAGCCATCACTTCCCCAGAAGGTTGAACTGACTCAGGCAATCTCACGCTCGACGGACCCTGGTTAACAGAACACGCGCCAGCGCCATAGATATGGCCATGCTGAACCATGCCGTAACCTCTGGAGGAAACAAGCCGCCTTCTGGAGAAGGAGTAACGGTTCTACGGACACCTGCTTGCGTAGCAAAAGAATGTTCTGGGGCACGCGCCTCACTGGACATGGAATCCTCAGGGGCGGATGGCTCAACGCACTCTACACTCCCTGGATCAGGGGAAGAGAGTACTCTAGTACGGCAATTGGAACATAACTGATGGGCCTGGATAACCCGAGTCATTTCATACTTCTCACAAGACGTATACTCAGAGTCGGAGATGTCCGTCTCTAAAAAATCAGAATCCTCCATAACCCTCATATGTCCCTCTACCAAGGGTTCCCACTAATATTTACAGAATAGAGTTGTGTCATATCTTGGATGATGGTTTGGAGCAGGGATTTTTAGATGCCAAAACAGCAGAGTATCTCAATGTAGAGAACCCACGAATGCCCCTGTTCCACCATCTACCCAAGGTGCACAAAACTCTAACTCACATACAGGGTCGCCCAATAGTGAGCGGAATTTGCTCATTACTTGAACACTTGTCCCAGTGGTTAGATACAATACACCAACCCCTAGTTATAGCATTACCTTCATATATAAAGGACACTAAACATGTCCTTAATCTAATAGAGAAACTGGAGTGGAAGGATACAAACTTTTGGCTTACAGTTGATGCTGTCTCCCTTCTTCTATCCCTCATGAGGAGGGTCTCAAGGCCATTGCTTTCTTTTTGAAAAATTATACAGACTATTCAATGGAATTCCAAGACTACATTCTTGGAATCAATAAATTCTTGCTAACCCACAACTTCTTTGAATTCCAGGGGGTGTTCTATCTCCAGAGATGTGGAACAGCGATGGGGCCAAAGTTTGCCCTGTCGTACGCCAATTTTTAGGTTGGTGGATTTGTCCACATCTTTGGAGATAGAAACCCCTATATCAGTAACATTTATACATATGGGAGGTACATAGATGACCTCCTGTTTATATGGGATGGTTCCCTATCTGGAATCAAGGAATTTGTGGATTATCTGAACTCCAATATTATTGGTCTTAAATTCACTTTTGAATACCACACTAGAGAGATCAATTATATAGACCTCACATTGGTAGGAGCTACAGATGGTAGTATAAAAAAAAAAGTTTACAGAAAGCCAATTAGTGGCAATTTGTTACTTCACAGCAAGAGTTGTCGTCCAGACCACACTGCGGCCGCTGTGGCAAAAGGTGAATTCATTAGACTGAGGAGGAATTGCTCCCAGCATGGAGATTATTGCCATAAAGCTAAGGAATTGGAAGATAGACTCAGAAAAAGAGGATACTCCCGTATGATTATAGCCAAGGCTAGGAAACAAGTGGACAATAGACATAGAATCTCTTTGCTAACCAAGAAATCACAATCAAATAAAACCTTTAAGGGAGTAAACTTCATAACCAGTTACAGCACACAATTCCCACAGATTGCTGCCATAGTTCGGAAACATTTTCCGATTTTGGCAGCAGATGACAAACTAATAGATTTAGTCAAGGAAGGAGTTAGGTGTACTCCCAGAAAATGTCCCACATTAGGGTCCATGCTTTCCCCTACGGCTCTCAAAAATGATGACCCTAGAATGAGCACATGGATGAGTACAAGAGGCAAGTATGGCTGCGGACAAAGAAAGTACAGACCATGTGAATTCTTGGAAAAAACAAAAGTTCTTTACATCACATGTAACTGGGGAAACTTTTCAGATTCAAACATGTATGAATTGCATGTCCTCTCAAGTAATATACATGCTAAAATGTGAAATATGTGGGGTTCAACATACTGGACTCACCTCAAGAGATATAAAATCTCGAATCAGAGAACATATCTCAACTATCATACGGGGTAAGTCAACTACCCCTCTTGTACGCCACTTCGTGGAGAAACATAATTGGAAAATAACTTCACTGAAATGGTGTGCGATTGAGCATGTAAAATTACCAAAAAGAGGTGGCAATATAGATAAACTGCTAGCAAAAAGAGAGATCTTCTGGATGTTTAAGTTGCGCACTAGACATCCAGAGGGTCTCAATTCTAGATACAACCTAATTAATTATTGGGAGTAAAACCAAACATTCAGGATGTATTTTCAAAATTAATTAAGCCCAATACAATTAACTTTTATCTGTAATAATAATACTTATAACATATATATATATATATATATATATATATATATATATATATATATATATATATATATATATATATATATATATATATATATATATACACACACACGTTGTCTCATTCGGGCCCAATTTAATAGGATATATTTCTCTATTTATTTCCAACTTAAGAACCCATACTTTATGGGAGGCAGACTTATGTGAACTATAAGTACGCTTGTAAAATTTGTTGCAAATATTTACAGAAAATATTGTCACTGTATTTAAGTTATCTGTAATCTTTCAACTTTCCAAATCTTGCTAGATAACTATGCACAAAAAAGGACTTAACAGCGCTAGATTAATAGTTCCACATTTCCTGAGTTATAGTAAATTCTCAATATGTTATATCTGGAAAGTGCTAGTTAGATATTTGGCAAATATTCTCTACCAAAAGAAAGTTTTATGAATGATATTACCAATAAAATTAACCACTATTATAATATGAATACAATTAATATGAACAATAGATATAACTAGTGTCTGCTTTGCAGATAATCAAATTTCTCAGTCCAGAGTACCTTTTCACTTCCACAAGGCACAAAATGTTCGTTCAGTTTATAAGTCAAAAAATGATTCCCACTTCCTTCTCCCTCTTTGCTGCTTGTTTAAAAACTCTTCCTTCTCCAGAGTTTTATGTGATGCAGGATCCAAGACAGTATAACATGAAAGACAAAAGCGCAAAAAGAGGGGATTCAAGCGTAATTGGTAAAAAAGTGCTGTATTGCACAAACATAGACTTCTACTCACCAGAGTTAGTATGAAAATAAGCCTTTATTGATACATTCTTTAAAACGATACTCTGTGTCCCAAGTACAAACAGTCCGTTTCCCAAGGTAATTAGCAGCTGGAAGTTCTTATATGCAGGACACAACCTGCGGCGGGCGTAGCCGGCTTGCCCACCCTCAGCTGGTTACTCTGAGGTTGCGGAGACTTGGGACCGGTGGTAGATTAACCCCAACGCGTTTCCCCCGGTATTCGCCAGGCTTTCTCAAGGGGATCTGGATAAGCACAAACGGATGTCGGGCTTCTGTGTAATTCACACTTAAATACCCGTATGTTTAAAGTTTATCTCTGCATTCCATTGGTTAGTTTTACCGGTACATTTAAAACCACATACAATGTCAGTTAATAATATGATTCATGCATATTTCTTAACCAAGATAAGAATTACATTGATGCTCAGTATATACGGTTGTTGTATGAAACTATTAACTAATTTAAACGCACCTTAGCTTTTATATAAAGAGTTTTTTTCCCCCTCTTTTCCCCGTGCATTCTCATTATTGTTGAAACTTTTAAGGTGGTATTGTGCAACCTCAGATTTTAAGTTGGTATTCGATTTGCATGATATCTTAAAAGGAACATATATATAAAAAAAATTCATAAACAATTCCCACAGGATTATACACATTAAAATTTACAATTACATACAAAATGTTTTTTAGAACTATAAAAACAAATCAATTAATTTTAAAATATTAAAAATACATTTCTAATTCATAGGGATTCTATAAAACATATTTTGTTACTTCTAGGGTTTTATAAAGGATTAAATAAAATAAATACATATATGACATTTGATATCCTGATCTAATATTCTAATTGTAATTAAAACCTAATATCTGACCTTTTTATAAAATACTGTTTTCCTTTTCCTATTTACATATATGCCGCCACATCTATATCAATATTGAGACCAGCAGGGTGTAGGGTTTTAAGTTTATAAATCCAGTATGTTTCTAATTTCCGTAGTTCCAACAGTCTATTGTGTATATGTGGCGATATCCACCCTATTACCTGTACTCTTAAAGAGACAGGATCACTGTTATGATACTCATAGAAGTGTTTTGCTAGATTGTGTTTCAATATTTTTTCTTTTATATTATATACATGTTCGAATACCCTACGTCTAATATGGCGTTTAGTGCGACCCACATACATTAGGTCACACCCACATCGTAAGAGATAGACCACATATGTGGACTCACAGTTGTTCCTAAAATCTATTTCAAAAGTGTCTGTCCCACTTGAGTTGTTAAAGAACTTGGATCTATTGATATAGGGACACATAGTGCATCTGGATTTTGGACATCGCATTGTTCCCTTCCAGTCACTGAGCCAAGTACCTTTCGATTTCTTTTCATCCTCTTTTACAGCCCTTAATCTACTTGGAGCTAAAATATTCTTTAGGCTCATGCCTTTTTTGAATGTTACATTTGCTTTTTCCTCTAGTTCCGGTCCTAATATTGGATCTGCCTTTAAGATGGACCAATGTTTATTTATGATATTTTTGATTGCTCCTGCTCCTCCATTGAATGTAGTCGTAAATCTAATACCTTCATTGTTATTATTTTTATTCTTATTCTGATTTGATATTGTTCCCATCTTTTTTGGAGAAATAAGTTCTTGCCTATCTTTTGCAGTAGCTTTATCTCTAGCTTCCTTAATAAGGTTCATATCATATCCTTTAGCTTTAAACTTGTTCTCAAGGATATCTGCTTCTTCTTCATAATTGTGTGTATGAGTGCAGTTTCTCCTAATTCGTAAAAATTGACTGTAAGGTACGTTATTAATCCATGATTTTTTGTGTGCACTCGTTGCCTCTATATATCCATTTCTTTCTGTCAATTTCCTGTAATTTTTAACACAGATGGTCTTCTTATTATTATCAAAATTATCACTGCTAAATAATATCAAATCGAGAAATTCTATTGATATCTGTGAGGTTTGATGTGTAAATTTCAAATTATAAACATTATTATTGATATGAGCAATAAAATCATTTATTTTAGAGTGATCACCTCGCCATAAGATGATAATATCATCTATATACCGGCCATACTTGTAGATGTTATCTGCAAATGGGTTGTTGTTCCAGACATACTCATTCTCAAATGCATTTACATACAGATTGGCATAGGATGGGGCAAATGTTGTCCCCATCGCTGTGCCCTGTATCTGTAGGTAATGTTTTCCTTCAAAACAAAAATAATTGTGTCTTAAAACAAAATTTATACTATCAAAAATTTAGCATGAATACATGGAATATTCCATTTTTCAAATTCCTTCTCTATCATTTCTACACCTTTTATGTGTGGAATTGATGTGTACAGAGCCGACACATCACATGTTATCCAGCTCATGTCTTCTTCCCAGCCACTACCTTCAAACATACGTATTACTTCTCTTGTGTCTTTTATATATGCTTTAGTCTTTTTAACCATTGGCTGTAAGTAATAATCTATATACTTTGATAGATTGTCACACAAGGACCCGATACCTGACACGATTGGCCTGCCAGGAGGACATATCGGGTCCTTGTGGATTTTTGGTAAATGATAAAATACTGCCATATTTGGTTGTGTTGTAAAAAGGAATTTATATTCATCATTATTGATGATATCATCATTTTTGGCTGTTTTAAGGAGTGTTCCTAACTCTTTGATATAACTATCTGTTGGATCTTTTATATTCATGTAGGTGTTCTTATCCCCCAGTAGGTTAAATGCCTCTTTGAGATAATCTTTTCTATTCTGAATAACTGTCCCACCGCCTTTATCTGCAGAGCGTATTACAATATTTCTATCTTGTGAGAGTTTTTGGAGTGATTTCCTTTCTTGGACATTTAGATTATCATTATATTTAGTAATGAAAGAATTCTCATTTTCGAAGATTTTATCTATGTCTTTTAGGACACACTTTGAAAACATTGAGATCTGATCTCCCTGGAAACCTACGGGATTAAAAGTTGATCTTACTTTGAAATCTGAATGATTAATTTCAGTCTCAGTATCATATATAGATATATTATTTAGATCTTCTTCATTGATCTCGTTCCCTTGACTGTTATTTATTATTACTGTATTATTATTTTCCATCTCTAAGGTTTTTAATATATGTAAAGTACTTAAATCTGTATATTCTAAATGTTTATCTGCTTCTTTCGGTCTATTGATTGGATTCTTAAGAAAATAACGTTTTAACGTTAATTTTCGTATGAATTTATGTACATCTATAAACATTTCTAGTTTGTTTGGTTTAGTTTTGGGTGCAAATTTCATACCTTTATTCAGTAGACGGATGTCATTGTCATCTAACGTGATATCTGATAGATTAAAAATTTCTTTCTTAGCTCTATCTAATCCCTCCTTCTTCTCCCTTGCTGTCTGTATTTGTGTTCCAGCTCTGTTTCCTCGTCTAGTTCTAAACTTCTTTTCATGGGGCGGTTTGTTTGGATCTTCTATATAAATTTTCGGATATTGTTCCCTCTCTAGGCCTCGCATGTCTAAAAAATGTGGTTGATTTATATTTTCCTTAGGTCTTGCTCCTTTATTTTCCCATTCTATGTTTCCATAATGGGTTTCATTTTCCCTTAATGTCTCAAATCGATTGTAGATAGGTACTGGCTCTTGTGTATATTCATTGGAGTCCCTTTGTCTCCAATGTGATGATTTGTTAGTTGATGTTGAATGTGTAAAAGACACATGTTTGTTCTCCGGATAATTTTTATTTTTATTAGGATAGGAATTTTGTTTGTTTTGGTATGACCTTTCCTTCATATTACCTCTATCTGGAGTATCCTTTTGTGAATAACCTCTTATTTGTTGTTGTTGATTATCTCAAAGAGGCATTTAACCTACTGGGGGATAAGAACACCTACATGAATATAAAAGATCCAACAGATAGTTATATCAAAGAGTTAGGAACACTCCTTAAAACAGCCAAAAATGATGATATCATCAATAATGATGAATATAAATTCCTTTTTACAACACAACCAAATATGGCAGTATTTTATCATTTACCAAAAATCCACAAGGACCCGATATGTCCTCCTGGCAGGCCAATCGTGTCAGGTATCGGGTCCTTGTGTGACAATCTATCAAAGTATATAGATTATTACTTACAGCCAATGGTTAAAAAGACTAAAACATATATAAAAGACACAAGAGAAGTAATACGTATGTTTGAAGGTAGTGGCTGGGAAGAAGACATGAGCTGGATAACATGTGATGTGTCGGCTCTGTACACATCAATTCCACACATAAAAGGTGTAGAAATGATAGAGAAGGAATTTGAAAAATGGAATATTCCATGTATTCATGCTAAATTTTTGATAGATAGTTTAAATTTTGTTTTAAGACACAATTATTTTTGTTTTGAAGGAAAACATTACCTACAGATACAGGGCACAGCGATGGGGACAACATTTGCCCCATCCTATGCCAATCTGTATGTAAATGCATTTGAGAATGAGTATGTCTGGAACAACAACCCATTTGCAGATAACATCTACAAGTATGGCCGGTATGATTTTATTGCTCATATCAATAATAATGTTTATAATTTGAAATTTACACATCAAACCTCACAGATATCAATAGAATTTCTCGATTTGATATTATTTAGCAGTGATAATTTTGATAATAATAAGAAGACCATCTGTGTTAAAAATGACAGGAAATTGACAGAAAGAAATGGATATATAGAGGCAACGAGTGCACACAAAAAATCATGGATTAATAACGTACCTTACAGTCAATTTTTACGAATTAGGAGAAACTGCACTCATACACACAATTATGAAGAAGAAGCAGATATCCTTGAGAACAAGTTTAAAGCTAAAGGATATGATATGAACCTTATTAAGGAAGCTAAAGATAAAGCTACTGCAAAAGATAGGCAAGAACTTATTTCTCCAAAAAAGATGGGAACAATATCAAATCAGAATAAGAATAAAAATAATAACAATGAAGGTATTAGATTTACGACTCCATTCAATGGAGGAGCAGGAGCAATCAAAAATATCATAAATAAACATTGGTCCATCTTAAAGGCAGATCCAATATTAGGACCGGAACTAGAGGAAAAAGCAAATGTAACATTCAAAAAAAGGCATGAGCCTAAAGAATATTTTAGCTCCAAGTAGATTAAGGGCTGTAAAAGAGGATGAAAAGAAATCGAAAGGTACTTGGCTCAGTGACTGGAAGGGAACAATGCGATGTCCAAAATCCAGATGCACTATGTGTCCCTATATCAATAGATCCAAGTTCTTTAACAACTCAAGTGGGACAGACACTTTTGAAATAGATTTTAGGAGCAACTGTGAGTCCACATATGTGGTCTATCTCTTACGATGTGGGTGTGACCTAATGTATGTGGGTCGCACTAAACGCCATATTAGACGTAGGGTATACGAACATGTATATAATATAAAAGAAAAAATATTGAAACACAATCTAGCAAAACACTTCTATGAGTATCATAACAGTGATCCTGTCTCTTTAAGAGTACAGGTAATAGGGTGGATATCGCCACATATACACAATAGACTGTTGGAACTACGGAAATTAGAAACATACTGGATTTATAAACTTAAAACCCTACACCCTGCTGGTCTCAATATTGATATAGATGTGGTGGCATATATGTAAATAGGAAAAGGAAAACAGTATTTTATAAAAAGGTCAGATATTAGGTTTTAATTACAATTAGAATATTAGATCAGGATATCAAATGTCATATATGTATTTATTTTATTTAATCCTTTATAAAACCCTAGAAGTAACAAAATATGTTTTATAGAATCCCTATGAATTAGAAATGTATTTTTAATATTTTAAAATTAATTGATTTGTTTTTATAGTTCTAAAAAACATTTTGTATGTAATTGTAAATTTTAATGTGTATAATCCTGTGGGAATTGTTTATGAATTTTTTTATATATATGTTCCTTTTAAGATATCATGCAAATAGAATACCAACTTAAAATCTGAGGTTGCACAATACCACCTTAAAAGTTTCAACAATAATGAGAATGCACGGGGAAAAGGGGGGGGAAAAACTCTTTATATAAAAGCTAAGGTGCGTTTAAATTAGTTAATAGTTTCATACAACAACCGTATATACTTGGTTAAGAAATATGCATGAATCATATTATTAACTGACATTGTATGTGGTTTTAAATGTACCGGTAAAACTAACCAATGGAATGCAGAGATAAACATCAAGCCTCCAGAGTGGGCGTATTAACTTTAAACATATGGGTATTTAAGTGTGAATTACACAGAAGCCCGACATCCGTTTGTGCTTATCCAGATCCCCTTGAGAAAGCCCGGCGAATACCGGGGGAAACGCGTTGGGGTTAATCTACCACCGGTCCCAAGTCTCCGCAACCTCAGAGTAACCAGCTGAGGGTAGGCAAGCCGGCTACGCCCGCCGCAGGTTGTGTCCTGCATATAAGAACTTCCAGCTGCTAATTACCTTGGGAAACAGACTGTTTGTACTTGGGACACAGAGTATCGTTTTAAAGAATGTATCAATAAAGGCTTATTTTCATACTAACTCTGGTGAGTAGAAGTCTATGTTTGTGCAATACAGCACTTTTTTACCAATTACGCTTGAATCCCCTCTTTTTGCGCTTTTGTCTTTCATGTTATATTGCTAGATAACTAGAGTCACACAGCTAGCATAATATATTTCAGAAATATCCCCATCAGAGTCCAATTGTATATACTCTTTTGTACAGTTAACAACATATTTGATATGATATAGATAGAAAAAAGTTTATATAACTCTTTTCATTTAAAATCCTTTAAACTTGCAGTTTAGTGACATATCTTTTGTTATTATTTTTTTCTTTTAACATAATATCAGCTAGTACTATCTATACACATGTGTCTAGCATTCCTTTAATTAGGTATTAGTGGGAGGTATAGTGTTTTCTGTTATCCAATGATGTTCCATTTTACCCTTTTTAAATCCACAGAATTATGTATGCATTAGGCTAAGACTACGGCTGATTGCCGAAACGCATAAGCCTGTGTGCTGCGCCAAGGAACAGCAGCTAGTGCCTGACCAGTACCTGCCTGGTACAAGGACACTTCAGAACTGTCCAAGGTCCAAGAAAATTCGACCCGAAGGTTCGATAATATGAGCTAGAAACATAACTATGTTCTTAACAAAAAGTGCGCAACTTCTGAGGAAGTGCCCATGCGATCACAAAATCAGTATCAGTTCCAGAGAAAGAATGTTCCCAAAATGGAAATTATATCAAACATGAGCTTAATAAAACAAATCAAACACATCCTAACCGGATCAAAATAAAATTAAGGCAGCACTCGCGGGTGAACGCCCAAGAAGAATGGGCACGCTAAAGGACCAGCCCCATTCTCCCAAGCTCAGAACTGGAACCGATACATAAAAGAAAGATAGAAAGAAAAAAACGGAGACGTCAAGGAAATTGGTTTCATCGCCAAACGTCTAACCTAGCTTGCCATCCAGCACAGAAGGCAGAGGATCCATCTGCTCACTAGGACTGGAATCCTCCAGCACTGCCAAAACATGCCTTAGTAGGATACGAAGACATGCCAGCCTATAACGGAAGGCAAAATTATCCCGCGCCGGATCGATGGACGACCCCGGTTCCGAGGTTGGGGCCCCTAAAGCCTCAGAGGACATCGCTTCTCCAGAAGGCCTAACTGAATCAGGCGATCTCATGCCCGACGGGCACTGATTGACAGAACACAGACAGTACCTTAAAAATATTTCACTTGGGAGCTATAAATGAGCCAGCGCCATAGATATGGCCATGCGGAACCATGCCGTAACCTCTGGAGGAAACAAGCCGCCTTCAGGAGAAGGAGTAACGGCCATAGGGACACCTGCTTGTGTAGAAAAAGAATATTCTGGGGCATGCGCCTCATAGGACATGGAATCCTCGGGGGTGGATGGCTCTACACACTCTAAGGTCTCTGATTCGGGAGCAGAGAGTACTCTAGAATGGCAATCGGAAAATAAATGATGGGCATGGATAACCCGGGCCATTTCATATTCTTGGCAAGGCACATTCTCCGAATCGGAGATATCCGTGTCTAAAAAATCAGAATCCTCCATAACGTTGGGATTGCAAAAATGGACAAACACTAAACGGCACCTTTTCTTTACACCCCCAATGGCTGGGGCACTCACCACCTCCTGTATGCCAGACAACTAATGAGCAGACTCTCTCCGTCGTCACTCAGACAAACTATGGAAGTGGAATACAACGTAACTGCACCCGGTCACGAGGTGCACCGTGCAAGTCACAAACAAGGGCACGCAAATCTAAAGAGACCAAGCCAACTGATGATAAGGCCGTTATGTTCCGAATAGCCATGAGCCCAAGTATCACTACACATTAGCAGACAGAATCACATAACTAACATGATTAAAGTCCCCCCCCTGTTCAATAACCCCCCTCAGGAGATATTAACCCTTGATTCCTTAAGATAAAGGAGTCCCACTGGAACCCTGACTTCTTTCGTTAACATTACATTCACATATCGAAATAAAATAAAACGATCTTACCGGAATCTGCGCGTGGAACAGAAACACGGCCCTTCAAGTATGACAGATAGTAGCCTTGCTTCTGACATGGACTTGAGTGAATAAAGGCAGGCAGCGAAACTCGTCAACGCTGATTGCCAAGGAGCTGTCGGATGGTTTCGCAGAAAGACTCTCCCTGCATCCCGGACTCTAACCTTCATCCATGCTCTCACTGAGAGGCTGACAGGATTACTTAAAACTCCAGTCCCATTTTGAAGAGTACTCCATAAGAGACTATCTTCAGCTTCTGACACTTCTCTGTCAACCTCCTGTGATGAAAGGAAAAGAATGACTGGGGAATGAGGGAAGTGGGGAAGGTATTTAAACCTTTGGCTGGGGTGTCTTTGCCTCCTCCTGGTGGCCAGGTTCTGAATTCCCAAAAGTAATGAATGCAGCTGTGGACTCTTCCCGTTTAAGAAGAAAAATATATCTATATGTTATTCTCAGATTAATCTTTTCTTTGAATGCATCATTCTACCTAGCATTTATTTAAGGTTTAATGTCCATTTAAGTAACACTATAACTGCCAAACAGCTCAAATGATTCATCTCATTTTACATTTTGATACTTTTTAGTGGTAATATTCTCTAACTGAACCTGTATGACAACTGCACTTTCTAATAAACCTCATACCACATTCAAATTACCATGCACCCCTATAGCTACAACAAGCATGATATTCCCTTGAGCATCTCTGAAAGCCATATCTCTACATAAAGACCCCCTATCCCTATGGTCCCACTGACATCCATATACCACATGAGACTAGCTATTCAACTCCTGACTGCATTTTCCCTATTAGTCATATACACACAAGAGACCTCAGATCAGACCCTATAGCCCTGCAGACCCACTGTCACATACCTACATTATGCCTCAGATCAGACACCCTTGCCCTGCACCCACCATGAAAACCACATGACCCAGCACCCCTTCTTGAATTTTTAAAATATTAAATCAAAATAAAATCAGAAAAATGTGTTCCTATATTATACATATTTTGTTTTAACAATTTAGTCATCTGAAAGAACTAAAAAACACTAGTTCCTCTAAATATTACAGCCACGTATTTCTAAGCACATAGAAACCTAATAATTTTAAGCATTCTTAACCTAATGGTTAGCACAGCCCATAGTGGATACAACACTAGAGAAAAAAACATAAATTATGCTTACCTGATAATTTCATTTTCTTCTGAAGGGAAGAGTCCACAGCTGCATTCATTACTTTTGGGAAATGCAGAATCTGGCCACCAGGAGGAGACAAAGACACCCCAGCCAAAGGCTTAAATACCTCCCCCACTTCCCTCATCCCCCAGTCATTCTGCCAAGGGAACAAGGAACAGTAGGAGAAATATCAGGGTGAAAAAAGGTGCCAGAAGAACAAAAAAAGTACAGCCACCTCATAGAGAAAAAACGCGGGCGGGAGCTGTGGACTCTTCCCTTCAGAAGAAAATTAAATTATCAGGTAAGCATAATTTATGTTTTTCTTCTTAAAAAAGATGAGTCCACAGCTGCATTCATTACTTTTGGGAAAACAATAACCAAGATAGAGGACACTGAATGCAAACAACGGGTGGGTACAAAATGCGGCCCCTTCGAAAGGCACCACAGCCTGAATTACTCAACACCCTAAAAACTTAAGAACAAACGATACGGGGGAAAACCTGAGACCGGGTAACTGTACATTAGTTACACTGCCGGCAAGCCGAACTAAAGACCACTCAGTCTCAGAGTCCGTCAAACCCAAACAACCTCCGAGACATCTTCCCCGAGGAACATGATTCCCAAGAAGGTACCCGGCCAAAGACAAAGACCGCATCTGCCCCCAAAAGGGAAACCAGAGTCCAGGAAAAATCCAAAGGAACTTCTCCCACTCAACACATATAAAACAAACCATGGTTGACTTAGAATAATAACGCCCAGGGAAACAAGTTCCCTAGAACACAAGGACCGAGAGAAAAAAGGGACACAAACACAGGGAAACATGTCCCAAAAGAGACTCGAGGAACACCCTCATATCCCTGATCCTGTACCATACCCTTAAGTACTCCAGGAAACCACGAGTCCCCCATCGCCTCATAACATATCTAGACTGCAGGCTAGACAGACAGAGACAGCAGAAACAGGATAACTATCCCAGCAGCTAGAAAAGAGCTCTCAATGACTAGCTTCCAGGAGGAAAGCTGACTCACCATTGCTAACCCAAACTACCGAAGGCGCTTTAAAGCTTGTTAGCATACAATGGCAATTAGCTGTAGCAGGTTACACCATCACAGTGCAAATAGCTGTAGATGGTTCCAACTGCAAACCTTCTAAGGGCTTACAGCCCTCCAAAAAGCGGGCTCCAAGGAGCGCCCCCTACCAGCACTACCGCACCCGGTGTTCCCAGATGGACTCCCATCCAGGTACTGACCGGGACTGACCCTGCTTAACTTCTCAGATCAGACGGGTCGCAATCAGAGTAGTGTGGTGGTAGACCAAACGCCAGTAGAAAAGAGTCCTCCCACAAAGGAGATGACCAACACTAGAAAACGATAAACACTGCATAGAGTAACCAATCCCTAACCTTCCCTCCAAGATAATGATCCCAGCCCAAAGGCTAGTCAAAGACCGAGGCAGGAGTCCCAGACGTCTGGAAGAGAAAGGAAGGATCAATGAGGAACAAAGTCCCCGGTTAGACTGCTGCAACCAACGGCCTACTACCGAGAGTCAGGATAGACATTGTGCTCGGGTATGAAACCCCCTACACGCAGACTTCATCCATAAAAGAAACACATCCCAAGGGAGAAGGCCCATAGACCCTCAGCGTCCATATATTGAATTCAACATATAGCAGAAGCTCCAAAGGGTGCAACCCTCAGCCTCCTGCTGCATGAACGGAGGAACCAGACACTACATCGCAGTTCCCCTTCCAGGATCCTGAAACGCAAGAAGGGAAAAAAGACCCTGCAGGGCAAGACCAAGGACCCACAGGACGCCACAGATACTAAGGTAACTCCGAACCCGGGGAACCCAACCCCCACTCTAGAAGAGAAGGGATGAAAACAAAGGAAAAACACCCTACCATAGAGTCGAGACCCCTCGGCCATATCACAAACCCAGTTGAAAGACACCTGGAGTCTACTGGAACATCTTAAATGCACCAGAAGACCAGTAGGGACCCGTCAGAAGGACCTAAAGCCTAAGCCACATTCAGATAGGCATCTCTCACAGAGCCCCGGCCCCTACGAGAGAGGCCCACGGGACCACAAACATCTAGTGTGAGACCGAACTGTCAACACCCATCCAATGAGAGACATGGACCTAGGCCAGGGTTCTCGAAAAGGAGTCGACTGAAAGAGCCAACTTCCAGAGAAACCCTAAACTGCCTTTTACAAGGAGGAACGCACCTCTAAAGTCCGTAGACTTCGTGATCTAGCAATAGCCCCAAACCCAAGAGTCAGAAAGAACTCTGGAATGGTCTGAGATTCAGCACCCATTGCATATGGATCGCAAGGAAATCTCGTAGGCAAGCGATAACACGTGTTACGCACACAGGCAGGGTAGCAACCAACACCTGAAGGCGAATGATAAGTCTGAACCTTGCTCGCCATCCCAGAAAGTGAAACGTAAGGCACCGCCCACAAAACCCCTAACGGAGCATCAATGATAAATGGCCCACTAACTGACCCCAGAAGGACGGCCATTCGTACCGGACCTCGACTCTTCACTGACAAGCCTCCAGGCTAAAGTTGTGACGAGGGCGCAAGACACCCGAACATCGAAGACCGTGGTCAGACCAAGGGTATAAAATGAAAGAGACAACAGCCAGAGTTACTTGAAGGATCTATCTACCAAGAAACTACTTTAAGTAGGCAATGCTGGAGCTGGAGCACCTCACAGAAGGCAGGGAACCACTGCACTCCACCTCCTAGAGTAACACAACTCGGGTAGCGGAAGAAAAACATGCCCGTGCATCCAGACCAGATGATCCACCCAAGGCGGGAAGGAATGAAACTCTGCCACCGCAAGCAAAAGCTTAATAGGTTAAAGAATCAGCGTCTGGAAGAACTTCAAGTGAAACTCAAACCATTAATCACTCGGCACACCAGACCACAAAGTTCACACACATCTCCCAACTCCAAGAAATGGAAATAAAGGTTCTAAGTCCCCAGGGACCAGAAGAACTATGATGCCGTCTGCAAAAACAGATCCATATCCCAAGCGAGTAGCCCGAACCAACCAATCTTAGAATGGCACTCACAATCCGGATGGATTGCATATATACCACAGGCCTCATAATTCAGTAGGATTCGAGCCCGGTGTCCATAGAATAGGCCAAGTGACATTCAGAATCCAACCAGATTTAATCAGCACCACGAAGGTGACATTATCCCTGGTAACAGCCTAAGAAACGTCCGACCAGTACCAGTCTGGTATTAAGACACTCCAGAACTGCTCAAGGACCAAGAAAATTCATCCAGAAGGATCGATAAATCAACTAGAAAAACATAATTCTAATATTCAACAAGCGCGCAACTTCCGAGGGAGTGCCCACGCGACCACTATTGCAAGTATCAGTTCCAGAGAATAACGTTCATAAAACGAAAATCTAACAGACATGAGCTTAAGGAAAACAAATTAAACACATCCATCCAGATCAAAAAATAAAATGAAGACAGCACCCATCGGGTGAACGCCCAAGGTGAATGAAAACGACAACGGGACCAGCCAATTAGAAGCCCCATTCACACAAGCTCAGAACTGGAAATGAAAACATAAAGAAAAAATAAGACTTTAAGGAGACTGACTTCATCCCCCAAACGTCATATCCATTTTGCCATCCAGCTTCTAAGGCCTCGGATCCCTCGGCCCACTAGGACTGGGATCCTCCAACATCGCCAAAACATGTCTTAAAAGAACATGAAGGCCAGCCAGCTGGATCAACCGAAGACCCTGGCTTCGAGATTGGGGCCCCTGAAGCCTCAGGGGCCAACGCTTCCCCAGAAGGTCGAACTGAATCGGGTGACCCTGTGCTCGACGAGCCTTGATTAACAGAACACGGACAGTATCTTAGAAATAATTCACTTTGGAGCTATAAATGAGTCAGCGCCATAGAAATGGCCATGCGGAACCGTGCCGTAACCTCTAGAGGAAACAAGCCACCCTCAGGAGGAGTAAAGGCCATAGGGACACCTGCATGCGTAGCCGGGAAAGGGTCTGGGGCACGCGCCTCACGGGTCATGGAAACCTCGGAGGCGGATGGCTCAATGCACTCTAAGCTCACTGAGTCGGGAGAAGAGAGTACTCTAGAACGGCAATCGGAACATAACTGATGGGCATTGATTACCCGGCCCATTTCATATTCATCACAAGACGCATTCTCCGTATCGGAGGCATTCGTGTCTCACATATCAGAATCCTCCATAATCTTGGGATTACAAAAAAAAGACAGAAACTAACTGGCATCCTTTAACACCCCAATGGCTGGGGCACTCACCACCTCCTGTGAACCAGACAACCCATGAGCTAGACTCTCTTGGTTGCACACAGTCAGCATACGGAAGTGAAAAAACAACATAACCGCACCGTGCCAGTCACAAAAAGGGTGCGCAATCTTGAGAGATTGCGTCATGAAAAGAAGGCCGTTATGTTCCATAAAGGCTGTGAGTCTAGTCATAGCTACACATACGCAGAAAGAACCATATAACAAACATGATTAAATTCCCCCCTGTTCAATAACCCCCTCAGGAGATATTAACCCAAGATTCCATATTAAGATAAAAAAAGACCCACTGGGACCCTACCTTGCTTCGTCAACAATACATTCTCATATTGAATAAAATGATCTTACCGGAATATACGCTGTGAAACAGGAACACGCCCCTTCAAGTGTGACAGATAGTAGCCTCGCTTTTGACATGGACTTGAGTGAAGAAAGGAAGGCAGCGAAACTCGTTAACGCTGATTACCAAGGAGCTGTTAATCTAAGTCGGGATGGGTTCGCAGGAGAACTCCCCCTGCATCTCCGGACTCTCATCCATGCTCTCACTGAGAGGCTGACAGGATTACTTAAAACTCCAGTCCCATTGCGAAGAGAACTTCTGACACTTCTCTGCCAACCTCCTGTGACAAAAGGATAAGAATGACTGGGGGATAAGGGAAGTGGGGGAGGGATTTAAGCCTTTGGCTGGGGTGTCTTTGCCTCCTCCTGGTGGTCAGGTTCTGTATTTCCCAAAAGTAATGAATGCAGCTGTGGATTCTTCCCTTTTAAGAAGAAAAAGTCAATGATAATGATAGGGGAAAGCTTTTAACATCAGCTGCCCTTTTATCACAGGTAATGTCCAAACTCAGCTGCAAAACGTACTATTTTTTAAGTGTTCATGAAGTTTAACTTACATAGCCTGAATTCCCCTTTTTGCAATCTGAAAATTACAAAAATGCAAAGGTGTGTGAGTGGTGACATCACATGCATATAATCCATACGGCTTGCATTTCTGAGATACTGTTACAAGTCAATGGTTAATACTTATTGTACAAACATTTGCATGTTGCATCCAGAAGTAATCATGTTAAATACTGTGGATGCATAAAGCCATTTTAAAATGGTAGTGGATTTTGTGGGTTTGTTTATTTCTTTGCTATATACTTTCCATATTAAGTCTAATACATACAATTAAATGATTACATTTACATATACACACATACAAATAAACAAACACATATACACCTTTGACCCTTCCCACCATCTCTTGTCTTATACCTTTTTATCCCTATATCACTTTTTCAACACCTCAAACCAGATTGAGTAGCAGCACAAAGTGTATATAAGATCTGCTCTACTATTGCTTTGTGCTTGCTATTAAATGTACAATGAGCAGTAAATATGTAATAGTCATTTCAAAATGCTTTGGTTAAACAGTTTAATCAACAACTTGTAATACTAAATTAATTGATACTAATTGCACAAGGCTGAGGACAATCAGTATCGCTTGTTATCTGGCCCAAAATTTGTAAGACATTAACCATTGCACTTACCTGCATATACATAGCAAAACTGCAATTAAGCCAATAACGATCAGCACATTACCACCTAGTATTGCAGTGAGAAGCAATGTATGATATGTTGACAAATCTTTAGACAAAAAATTCTGAAGCCAACCTGAAAAAAAAAACCACATCAAAGTTATTCATTGAAACAGCAAAACAGCAGTTAATAAAAAGTAGAACAAACGCTTCATAAAGTAAATTTAAATATCAGAGAATTAAGTTAAATTTAATTTTGTGTAAAAAAATAGATTTACTTTAATTGTATAAGACTTGAGCATTTTAAAATTCCGGATAATACATTTTCAAAAATGAAAACAAAACACACACACAATCGTTCACATTTAAAATTATACAAATGATAAAATCAATATACCTCCACTTCCAGGTAATGGAGCAGCAATCCAGTAACCAAGGTGTGGGGCTTCATATGTCCACATCAAAAGATTATTTTCCTTTTTAACTACACCTATGCCTCGGTTTACCCACGCACCTTTAGATGATAAAACATTATACAAATGAATTTCCTTTTTCAGATATAAGTTATGGTGACAAAAAAGGCTAGGGAAACCCCCATGTCATAAATAAAATTATACATAATAAATCACAGTGTAACACATCTGTATCCAAACAAGTCAGATTACTTTTATACACAGAAAACCTCAAAAATATGAAGTAGCAGGATGATTCTGGTTTATAGATATACAAATGAGGTTCACAGAGCATTACCTTTTTGGTCATCAACAGAAGAATACATTGGGGAAGAGGTACAGATGGGAGACAAAGGGAGGGAGTAAAATGTTGGGTTTTCAGGAAGAGTAATAGAGGGGGTGCTAGTTCAGGAAGACATAATATTAAAGATGGGAGGAGTGTCAGGTGGCTCCTTACATCTTGGTGAAACAGAAATAGAGGAAGTTAATGCTAAAGGCCCAAGGCCTGGAACTTCTAGATCTCCAAACAACAGATCCAAAGTCAGGGTTGTATACAACCCATAAGTTCCATGACAGGCATCCAAATTTAACTACTCAAATGACCACTAAATACAGTAGAATTGCATTAGCACTTAGAATATTTTCTGGTAACTTTCAAACTTAATTCAATTTTCCCTTCCCCTGTATCATGTGACAGTCATGAGTCAATCACAAAATGCATATATGTATGTACTGTGAAGTTTTGCACATGCTCAGTAGGAGCTGGTACCTCAAAAAGCGTGCATATAAAATATGTGCATGTTTTGATAATGGAAGTATGTTGGAAAGTTTTTTTTTAAAATTGCATGCTTTATTTGAATCATGAAACCTTACTTATTTACTTTAGTGGCCCTTTAACTGTCACATTTCCATAATCTGATTTTTCCATAGAATGGAAGGCTGACAGCATGCTGTCCTTCTAGAACCTGCAACTTTACTGCTTCCAGTGATTGACTTAAACTTATTTTATTAAGAGGCTGATTTTGTATGTTATTACCAGGGGCATACTGGAACTGCACTCATAAGTGATAGAAACACTCAAGATCCACCTGATAGGTACATCCTAGTGGCAGCGCACAAAAAAACATAAATTTTGACTTACCAAATAATTTCCTTTCCTTGCATTCCTTACTTGTGGGAAATACTGAACCCGGCCACCAGTTGGAGGCAAAGGCACCCCAAAGGAATAAAAATACCTCCCCCACTTCCTCATAACCCCAATCATTCTGCGGAGGGAACAAGGAACAGTAGGAGAAATATCAGGGTGAAAAATGTGCCAGAAGAATAAATTTAAATTTAGTGCCGCCCATCTGAGAACACGGGCAGGAGCTGTGGACTCTTCCCATACAGAAGGAAAGGAAATGATCTGGTAAGTCATAATTTATGTTTTCCTTCTTAATATGGGAAGAGTCCACAGCTGCTTTCCTTACTTGTGGGAAACATATACCCAAGCTCTAGAGTACACGGAATGCTAACGGGAGGGAAAAAAGAGATGCGGAACCTAATCAGAGGGCACCACAGCCTGCAAAACCTTTCTCCAGAAGGCTGCTTCAGCAGAAGCAAAAACATCAAACTTGTAAAATTTGGAAAAAGTATGTAAGGAGGACCAGGTAGCCACCTTACAAATCTGATCCATAAAGGAATAATTTTTGAAGGCGCAAGAGGAAACCACTGCTCTCGTAGAATGAGCCGTAAACCTCAGAGGAGGCTTATGTCCCGCTGACTCAATGCTAAATGGATGACACTCCTCAGCCAAAAAGATAAGGAAGTCGAAGAGGCCCTCTGACCCCTATGCTTCCCGGAAGAGAACAGTGAAAGAAGTTTGTCTAAATTCCATCGTGGCCTGAAGATAGAACTTCAAGGCACAAACCACAATTACGTTTTTCTTCAACAAAGAAGGATTAGCACATAAGAAAGGAACCACAATCTCTCGATTGATGTTGCGAATTGACACAACATTAGGAAGAAAACCTAACTTGGTTTGTAGTCTGATATATACCGCAAATTGTTGCACAAGAAATAAACATCCAGTTGCAAATTTAGTTAATTTTTGCATATTTTATTTATTTTTTTATAGTAATACAATCGATGGTTTATTTGTATCTCACATTGTTTGATGTTATCTTTTTTAATACGTTACTAACAACAGCTGATTCCTTGCTGAAACACACCCACTCGGAGTCATATATCAACCTATAAGGTGAAACAACAGGATATTTAAACTCTGATTTGATTGAAATGAGCATCTTGATAAAGGCCTACAGGGCTGAAACGCGTAGACTTGCTCATTCCTACCTGACTTTTTGACAAAATTGTGATAGTAGGTGAGGTGCATCGAGCCACTTAATATTCTCAAAGTGGTATCCATATGCGTAATTCCTTACCCAGGATCTATTCACTTAACATTTGTCTAAAGATAGTTTAAACTAAAGCATTGCCAGTTTCGGACCACACACAATTCACATTTGTGATTTGGAATCTGACCTTCAACACAGGAACAGGTAGTAGGACCTAGAGGTGCAGCCAGAACTTGTATCGTAGCTGCCAGCAAACACCTCGGTCCCAGTATCTACCTGTGATACATCTTTAACATTGGAAGCTGTCTTTCCCAGTCTACAAACTGTTACCTCCTAGCTGCTTACATTTGGTCCGATAAACGCTAGTGAGATACTCCTGCCTGCTGAGGCCACTTCATCTGGAGTCACAGTAACACCATAAACATTAACACGGAGGATAAACATTTAACCCGTGGTTATTACTGTGAGCAAAGATACTGACATTTGCTTAAATAAGCATCGATCACTAATGTACTGTAGCACATTATCATCAGCTTGACGTTTTTATCCTTGTTTTTATCGATTTCTACATGTTATTCAATATATTGTTTAATCAACTGTACCATATTGTCTAATTAACTGTACTAGATGCCGGCATCCTACTAGTATATTGTATATATTACTGATATTATTCTTATTTGCATATATAAAAATTGTTTTTATTATATCCATCGATATCAACTTATATTTTTATTCCCACAATACCACTGTTACATATATTTGTCTACACAGTTATTATAAATAGTTCTACATCTGTACTCCCTTTTTCTTCTTAGATACATATCACTGAGTTGGCAACATTTGTTGCTTGTTAGCACTGATCACTTAGAAATACTTTTCTTCTCAGGTGAGTTGCACATACACACATATATATTTTCTTAGTATTCTCTATGCTTTGTTAGCGCTATCCCTCACTTATTTGTTTGGTTTTTAGAACAGCCTTATCAGCATGGAAAGCCAGATAAGGAGGGACGCAGTGCGCAGAAGCAATAGTCAGTAGAAAAGGAACCTTCCAAGACAACAATTTATTGTCTACTTCATGCATAGGCTCCAACGGAAGCCCGTTGTAAAACCTTAGGAACAAGATTTAAACTCCAAAGAGGAGCATAAGATCTAAACACAGGTCTGATCCTAGCAGAACCTTAACAAAAGACTGCACATCTGGAGACTCAGCGAACCTCTTGTGCAGTAACACAGACAGGGACGAAATCTGTCCCGTCAGGGGACTTGCAGAAAAGCCCTTCTCCAATTCAACCTGGAGAACAGAATAAGTAGGTCCTCCACACCTTATGATAGATGCGATAAGCAACCAGCTTATGAGCTTGAATGAGAGTACAAATAACCCTCTCTTGGCTAGGACTAAGCGCTCAATCTCCACGCAGTCAGCCTCAGAGGATCTAGACATTGACGAACAAAGAGACCTTGGTCAGCAGGTCCCTGCGACAAGGTAACTTCCACAGTGGAGATGATGATATCCCCACTAGATCCGCAAACCATATCCTTCGCGGCAAACATGGAGCAATCAGTATCACTGACGCCTGCTTGATTTGAGCCACTACACTAGGAAGTAGTGGTAACGGCCGGAAAGATAAATTAGATTAAACCTCCAAGGCACCGCTAATGCATCAGTTAGGTCTGCCTGAGGATCCCTGTACCTCGACCCATATCTGGGTAGCTTGGTATTGAGACTTCATAAGAACTTCTTCTTTCAAATCTCTGCAACACCCAGGATGGAGAGACCATTCCCTCGGATGAAAGGATTGTCTGCTGAGGAAAGCCGCTTCCCAGTTGTCCACACCCGGAATGTGGATCGCTGACAGCGAACAAATGTGGGTCTCAGCCCACTCCAGAATCCAAGATACTTCCCTCATAGCTAGGGAGTTTCTCGTTCCCCCCTGATGGTTGATGTAAGCCACCAATGTTATATTGTCTGATTGGAATCCGATCCGGGACAGTCCAAAGGCCATGTGCCTTCCTGGCACCCCAAACAGCTCCCCATCCTGACATACTCGCAACCATAGTCACAATCAACCAGGATGGTCTTAAGACGGACGTCCCTCGGGACAAGTGATCTGGACAAAACACCAAGAGAGCGATTCTCTCAATCGGATGTCCAGAGAAATCTGTTGAGACAGATCCGAATGATCGCCGTTCCACTGCTTCAGCATGCACAGTTGCAACAGTCTGAGGTGAAACTTGGCAAAGGAAAAGATGTCCATGCTGGACACCATGAGACTAATCCCCTACATACCCCGAGCCACAGATGGCCTTAAGGAGGTCTGGAAGGCAAGACAATGTTGAAGCTAGCTTGCAACATCTCTGGTCCGTTAGAATATTCTCATTCCAATATAGTACCCGTGAATCTACCCTAGTACTTGATACAAGAGAACTCTCTCTATTTATCTTCCATCCATGGGAATCGAAGAAGACAGAGGAGAGATTCCGAATGGTACTCTCCTCGAAAAAAATTCTTGGAGCAGTAGCTAGACCAAACATAAGTGCAATTAACTGGAAGTGCTGGTCCAGAAACGCAAATCCTTAGGAATTGGAAGTGGTCCTTGAGGATTGGTACGTGAAGGGAGCATCAATCAGGTCTATCGTGGTCATGAACTGCCCTTCTCGAACGAGGGGAAGAAAATACCTTATTGTCTCCATTTTGAACAAGGAAGACATTTAAAACTTGTTTAAGCACTTTAGGTCCAGAATTGGATGGAAAGTTCCCTCCTTCTTCGGGACCACGAAAAGGTTAGAATAGTATCCCAAACCAGCGATAGGCACCGGGACAATAACTCCTAAGAGGACAGATCCCGTACTCACCCCAGAAAGGCTTTCCTCCTTTCTGGTCAGGAAGACAAGAGAGAGAGGAGGATCTGCCCTTGGATGGCTGAGACTTGAAACCTATCTTGTAACCCTGAGCTATGACCTCCAGGACCCATGGATTCTGCACGTCCCTGAACCAAGTGACTGAAAGAGCGACAGACTGCCCCCTACACGATCCAGAAGAGGAATGGGGACTGCCCAATTATGCCGACTTAGACTCGGTGGGCTTCTTGCTCTGCTTGGATTTATCCCAGGACTGAGTCGGCTCCCAAGAGTTCTTGTTTTGCTCTGGCCTAGCGGAGGACTGCTGACATGGACTTTATCAGAAAGAAAATTGTCCCCTAGACTACTTCATATTCTCTTGCAGTAGGAGGGCACCCTTGCCCCCTGTGACCATGGAGATAATTGAGTCCAGGCTAAACAAAATCATTCCCTTAAAAGGAAAGGGAAAGAAGTCTAGACATAGAAGTCATATCCGCAGGCCATGACTTCAGCCAGAGCCCGATGGGTCTGAACAGAAAAAGCTGAAGCCGTAGTATTCAGGCGAATAATCTGCTTATCAGCATCACCGATAAAAGAATTAGCAACCCTCAAGGCCTTGATTCTTTTCTGAATAACATCAAGGGGACCCTCCCCCTCGATGAAATCCCGTAAGGAATTGTACCAGTAGGTAGCAGCTCCAGCAACCGCGGCAACGGCTGCCGGCGGTTGAAACAAATATCCCGTATCTTGAAACATATTTTTTCCATGGGCTCTTTAAACAAAGAGCTATCCTCAAGCGGGATAGTAGAACGTTAGCAAGGGTGAAGATAGCACCATCACTTTTTAGCGACGGAACCTCACAACTCCATTGAGATTCCAGGACTGGGAACAAACTATTAAAGGGAGAAGAGGGGAAAAAGGAATCCAACCCTGTCCCAATCCTTCTCAATAATGTTCGTCATCTAACAGGAGCAGGGAAGGATAAGGTACCACCCTGTCCTTAAACTCTATCCAATTTAGTAACGTCTGGTGAAAAAAAGGCCCCCTCCAGATGGAGGATTAGCAATGCTACGGAAAACTGCATGTGCAGAGGGATAAGAATGTAGGGTACACACCTCACTGGACGACAGCTCCTCAGAGGTGGACGGCTCAGTGGTATCAAACATGTTTGATATTACCACATTATCAAGGCATATGGAACATAATTGAGAGGGCGGATCTAAGGCCTCCTCACAATATAAGCAGGAATTACTTTTTAGGAATAGAGGGAGTACCCTCTAAAGTAACAGAATCCTCCATCGCTAATGCAATAACCAGAGAACTATAGAAATAAAACAATCTTAATTTAATCAAAAACACGGCACCTTTATCCCTCAATGGCTGGGGCACTCACCACCTCCAATGACCCAGACAATACAGAGATTTATGACTCCTCTCTGATAGACACCCAGTCAGGAAACAATCACATGGTGCACAATGCAGGACCGCCCCTGCTATAAGAAAAAGCGTGCCAAGCTTGTAAGCTGCACAGCTCTCAAAGTGAAAGTAAAACCTGTATATTCCATAACAGTCTATGAGCCCATAACATCTCACACATAAAAGCCTCATAAAATCAAATAAACATATAAGATTATTCCCCACTGTTCAATAATCCCCCTCAGGAGACATTAACCATTGATTCTATACAGATAAAAGGAGCCACACTGTGACCCTGTCTTCTTGCGTTATCATACATGTATAAAATATGAAACGATCTTACCAGAATCTATGCCGTGGAACAGTAACACGGTCCTTCAAGTGTGACAGATTGTAGCAGCGTTTCTGACATGGACTTGAGTGTAGAAAGCAGGGAGCGAAACTAGTCAACGCTGATTGCTTATGGAGCTGTTAATATGAGTTGGGATGGTTTCGCAGAAAGACTCTCCCTGCATCTCCGGACTCTAACTTTCATCCATGCTCTCACTGAGAGGCTGACAGAACTACTTAAAACTCCAGTCCCGGGGGCGGAGCTTGGCCGCGCTGGAAGATGGCCACCTAATCTTTTAGCTCCTAGGCCCTATCTGTTAGAACCCAGCAAAGAAGCTACGGGGCCTGACCAAAAAAAACCATAAACAGGTTTATAAGTAATCCGGTATCACAGGAACATAAGAAGTAGCAGGGTGCTGCACGCAATCAACAGCAACTGAAAGCGGAGAAATAATCACATAAAGGCCCTGCATATATACGAGAGCCAGCTACGAGTCTCAGGCATTAAGGGGGGCTGAGTAAAGCCCAAGGCAGTGAGTCAAGCAGCACTCTGAGAACTGGGGACAAAGGCATTGATCGCCCACCTGACAGGGGAACGCTAAAAATACAAGCGGAGGAGGAAACAGACATCAGACTGCGCAGAGGCTCTTAATGGAGCAGGTAAAGCTCCGGAACAAAAGTGCACTCTTCCCTTGCCACTGGCCTTCATTACTCACACGTGGGCGTTAAATCCATTTAACATAAACCCTTAACAGCTCCGGTAGCATTCCTCACGGACTGTGGAACAGTAAGACCAGACAGCCCCATAATACATATACAAACGGCAAGGATAAACTACTGCAGGGATTTTAAACCTCCAAGTGACATTTATATTTTGCTATATCCCGAATTTGCATTTAACCCTAAACACAAGGGCATAAGGATATTTTTTTTATTCACTCTTGTTAGTGGGATAGACCTTTTAAGTGATTCAGCAAAAGTTACAATAAGGTAGGAGTTCAGGGATGTTTGTTGATTTCTGGGGTCCCAGGCAGTGAGGGGGAGTATCACACAAAAAACAGAATTTATGTTTACCTGATAAATTACTTTCTCCAACGGTGTGTCCGGTCCACGGCGTCATCCTTACTTGTGGGATATTCTCTTCCCCAACAGGAAATGGCAAAGAGCCCAGCAAAGCTGGTCACATGATCCCTCCTAGGCTCCGCCTTCCCCAGTCATTCGACCGACGTAAAGGAGGAATATTTGCATAGGAGAAATCATATGATACCGTGGTGACTGTAGTTAAAGAAAATAAATTATCAGACCTGATTAAAAAACCAGGGCGGGCCGTGGACCGGACACACCGTTGGAGAAAGTAATTTATCAGGTAAACATAAATTCTGTTTTCTCCAACATTGGTGTGTCCGGTCCACGGCGTCATCCTTACTTGTGGGAACCAATACCAAAGCTTTAGGACACGGATGAAGGGAGGGAGCAAATCAGGTCACCTAGATGGAAGGCACCACGGCTTGCAAAACCTTTCTCCCAAAAATAGCC
The DNA here is from genome assembly GCF_027579735.1 of Bombina bombina. NCBI lineage: Eukaryota > Metazoa > Chordata > Amphibia > Anura > Bombinatoridae > Bombina > Bombina bombina. The sequence goes on from NC_069499.1 coordinate 486,390,928, forward strand.
TCAGAAGAAGCAAAAGTATCAAATTTGTAAAATTTAGTAAAAGTGTGCAGTGAAGACCAAGTCGCTGCCTTACATATCTGATCAACAGAAGCCTCGTTCTTGAAGGCCCATGTGGAAGCCACAGCCCTAGTGGAATGAGCTGTGATTCTTTCAGGAGGCTGCCGTCCGGCAGTCTCGTAAGCCAATCTGATGATGCTTTTAATCCAAAAAGAGAGAGAGGTAGAAGTTGCTTTTTGACCTCTCCTTTTACCAGAATAAACAACAAACAAGGAAGATGTTTGTCTAAAATCCTTTGTAGCATCTAAATAGAATTTTAGAGCACGAACTACATCCAAATTGTGCAACAAACGTTCCTTCTTTGAAACTGGATTCGGACACAAAGAAGGCACGACTATCTCCTGGTTAATGTTTTTGTTAGAAACAACTTTCGGAAGAAAACCAGGTTTAGTACGCAAAACCACCTTATCTGCATGGTCAGATCCGGTCCCGGATCGGGGGCCAACATCTCATGCTGTCTTGGTAGCAGTGGCAGGTTTCTTGGCCTGCTTACCTTTGTTCCAGCCTTGCATTGGCCTCCAGGCTGGCTTGGCTTGAGAAGTATTACCCTCTTGCTTAGAGGACGTAGCACTTGGGGCTGGTCCGTTTCTGCGAAAGGGACGAAAATTAGGTTTATTTTTGGCCTTGAAAGACCTATCCTGAGGAAGGGCGTGGCCCTTGCCCCCAGTGATATCAGAAATAATCTCTTTCAAGTCAGGGCCAAACAGCGTTTTCCCCTTGAAAGGAATGTTAAGCAATTTGTTCTTGGAAGACGCATCCGCTGACCAAGATTTTAGCCAAAGCGCTCTGCGCGCCACAATAGCAAACCCAGAATTTTTCGCCGCTAATCTAGCCAATTGCAAAGTGGCGTCTAGGGTGAAAGAGTTAGCCAATTTGAGAGCATGAATTCTGTCCAAAATCTCCTCATAAGAAGAATCTTTATTGAGCGCCTTTTCTAGTTCATCGAACCAGAAACACGCTGCTGTAGTGACAGGAACAATGCATGAAATTGGTTGTAGAAGGTAACCTTGCTGAACAAACATCTTTTTAAGCAAACCCTCTAATTTTTTATCCATAGGATCTTTGAAGGCACAACTATCTTCTATGGGTATAGTGGTGCGTTTGTTTAGAGTAGAAACCGCCCCCTCGACCTTGGGGACTGTCTGCCATAAGTCCTTTCTGGGGTCGACCATAGGAAACAATTTCTTAAATATAGGGGGAGGGACGAAAGGTATGCCGGGCCTTTCCCATTCTTTATTTACAATGTCCGCCACCCGCTTGGGTATAGGAAAAGCTTCGGGGGGCCCCGGGACCTCTAGGAACTTGTCCATTCTACATAATTTCTCTGGAATGACCAAATTCTCACAATCATCCAGAGTAGATAACACCTCCTTAAGCAGAGCGCGGAGATGTTCCAATTTAAATTTAAATGTAATCACATCAGGTTCAGCTTGTTGAGAAATTTTCCCTGAATCTGAAATTTCTCCCTCAGACAAAACCTCCCTGGCCCCCTCAGACTGGTGTAGGGGCACTTCAGAACCAATATCATCAGCGTCCTCATGCTCTTCAGTATTTTCTAAAACAGAGCAGTCGCGCTTTCGCTGATAAGTGGGCATTTTGGCTAAAATGTTTTTGATAGAATTATCCATTACAGCCGTTAATTGTTGCATAGTAAGGAGTATTGGCGCACTAGATGTACTAGGGGCCTCCTGTGTGGGCAAGACTGGTGTAGACGAAGGAGGGGATGATGCAGTACCATGCTTACTCCCCTCACTTGAGGAATCATCTTGGGCATCATTTTCTCTAAATTTTGTGTCACATAAATCACATCTATTTAAATGAGAAGGAACCTTGGCTTCCCCACATACAGAACACAGTCTATCTGGTAGTTCAGACATGTTAAACAGGCATAAACTTGATAACAAAGTACAAAAAACGTTTTAAAATAAAACCGTTACTGTCACTTTAAATTTTAAACTGAACACACTTTATTACTGCAAATGTGAAAAAGTATGAAGGAATTGTTCAAAATTCACCAAAATTTCACCACATTGTCTTAAAGCCTTAAAAGTATTGCACACCAAATTTGAAAGCTTTAACCCTTAAAATAACGGAACCGGAGCCGTTTTTATATTTAACCCCTTTACAGTCCCTGGTATCTGCTTTGCTGAGACCCAACCAAGCCCAAAGGGGAATACGATACCAAATGACGCCTTCAGAAAGTCTTTTCTATGTATCAGAGCTCCTCACACATGCATCTGCATGTCATGCTTCCCAAAAACAAGTGCGCAATAGAGGCGCGAAAATGAGGCTCTGCCTATGATTAGGGAAAGCCCCTAGAGAATAAGGTGTCCAATACAGTGCCTGCCGGTTATTTTACATAATTCCCAAGAATAAAATAATTCCTCAAAGCTATGAAGTATAAAATATGCTTATATATCAATCGTTTTAGCCCAGAAAATGTCTACAGTCTTAAAAGCCCATGTGAAGCCATTTTTTTCTTTATGTAATAAAAATGGCTTACCGGATCCCATGGGGAAAATGACAGCTTCCAGCATTACATCGTCTTGTTAGAAATGTGTCATACCTCAAGCAGCAAAAGTCTGCTCACTGTTTCCCCCAACTGAAGTTAATTCCTCTCAACAGTCCTGTGTGGAAACAGCCATCGATTTTAGTAACGGTTGCTAAAATCATTTTCCTCTTACAAACAGAAATCTTCATCTCTTTTCTGTTTCAGAGTAAATAGTACATACCAGCACTATTTTAAAATAACAAACTCTTGATTGAATAATAAAAACTACAGTTAAACACCAAAAAACTCTAAGCCATCTCCGTGGAGATGTTGCCTGTACAACGGCAAAGAGAATGACTGGGGAAGGCGGAGCCTAGGAGGGATCATGTGACCAGCTTTGCTGGGCTCTTTGCCATTTCCTGTTGGGGAAGAGAATATCCCACAAGTAAGGATGACGCCGTGGACCGGACACACCTATGTTGGAGAAAGCCAGGTTTACTCTCCTGAGTTATTACTAAGCAGTTGCACCTCATTCAAACTAATATAAAGGACATTCATTAATAAAGCCTCACGCCTGCCTTATTGGATTACAGGAATTAGTTTTAAGAAAAAGAGGATACATAGCGCTATAGTGCTATCCACGTGGTCATGCCTAGCCGCAGAACCCATAAAAGCCACAGCAACATTAAAATGATGCAGCAATACTTAAAACAGCAGGAAACCGTCAGCACACTGCACAAAGAAGACAATCCTACTAATGATCCTACAACAGACCCTCAGGTCTCTAGTAATGCAGCCATAACCAAAGAAGATTTACAAACCTTATGTACTAAAGATGACATCAAATAAATTATGGGAGAGGTTAAGAGCTGGTACGGGGTAATGAAAAAAGATTTAAACAAAGTCAATAACAAAATCTCAACGCTAGAGGAATACCACATTACCGCCTGCAACGACATACAGCACTTATCAAAGATGGCATATGACCAGAAAGAGACCATCCAACATCTTCTAGACAAAGTCGAAGATTTAGACAATAGAGGGCGAAGAAACAACCTAAGGATACGTGGCATTCCAGAAACAATACAACCTGCAGCACTGGAGGGCTGCCTTCAAGACCTATTTAGAAAAATTAAAGGATCTAATACCTCACCAGAGATAACAATCGAAAGGGCACATAGAGCCCTGAGGGCAAAGCCCCCACCGAAGGCTCTGCAGAGGGTTGTCATAGTGAAATTGCTAAACCATAAAGATAGAGAGGAGATTCTTAGGCATGCACGACAGAAACAAAAGATAACTCATGCAAGTAACAACATACAAGTATTCGGAGACCTCAGCCCGACAACGCTACAAAAAAGAAGAGAATTACAGTTTATAACATCCAAGTTGAGAGAGCAAAATATATCCTATCGCTGGGGTTTTCCAGTTTGTATTTTTGCCTCTAAGGGGGACACCACAGCTACCTACAGAAGCATAGATGACCTACAAGGTTTATGTGAAGCACTGAAGATAAACATACCACTCCCAGAAAATGGCCAAAGACACTTTAGGGAGCGACGCAACATGAATAGACTTGCAGATAACAACCCTCAATTACCTGGCCAGAGTTCGTCTCCATCATCATCTAAAACTCAAGCATTGGACATAAACCCGGCTTAACAGTCGGAAGCACTCAAAGTACCTGTAAAAACTTTTGAGAGGCCACTGTAGCTACAGGTCGTATATCAAAGTATTGTTTATACATTACTCCTTTCATTAGATTGGGTTCTAAAGATAGGGATAATACCCTACTGTTTATTAATCTTGTAAACAATTTTTGTTGAACTTTATTTAACTTAGACAATCTGTATTGATTTGCAGTTTAGTCAGATAGCTTTGCATACTACCGTTGTAGACTTTGTTGAGTAGATTTAGCAAATCAACCAAAACACAGTGAGACTTGATCAGCCTACACTGTCTTTTTATATAATAAATCATATAGGAAAGATAGGGATAGTCTATCTTAATTGTCTTAAGTTATACCTGTAACAAAAATTGTTAACGGTGACTGTTTGATTGTGTTGAAACATTTTACTTGTTCCTTACTTATTTTGTACTTTAGGTCACACTGACCACCAGGACTTTCAGATACAGTATCTAGGAAGGCGCACCCCACCTCATTAGGCATAAGGGATTGCTTAACCCACTGACTGCTCACACCTGACCCACTAAAGATTACACCCTTGACGGTCGAAGCACGTAGGCAAACCCACCTCACGGACAGTGGGACTTGTACCCATCCCCAACTAAAAGCAACGGGTACGACAACCCCTGCAATAGCCAAGATGCCACCACATACTTACACACTCACTCTAACCACAATAAATATAAAGGGAATAAACAGTCCTGAGAAAAGATCCATGGTGTTTAAAGACTTACACCGAGCCACAAGTGATTTCTTGCTCCTACAGGAAACTCATTTCAAAAAGGGAAGGGAGCCCAAACTGCTCAACCACAAATACCAAACCGCATACTTAGCATCAGGGCCCTCCAAATCGGATGGGGTGGGAATACTTATCAAAAACTCTGTCCACTTTCAGGCGACAAACATTGTGAAAGATAAAAATGGCAGATACATCATCTTAACAGGCCTCTTATATAATAGGCCAATTACCTTGGCGAATATTTACTTACCCAATATGGAGCAGCACATCCTTTTCAAAACAATATACCAAAAGCTACTGGAACTCTCCAAGGGCACCTTGTTTCTGGGTGGGGATTTCAACCTCTTGTTAGATGCGAGGGTGGACACTTCTACAGGCCACACACACACACCTAAACGGATAATAAAGTCAGTCACAAATCAGATAACTCAGCTGACCCTCCACAAAATCTGGAGAACTCTTAACCCGGAGTCCAGAGACTATACCTTCTATTCCCACCCCTATAAAATATACAAGAATTGACTACCTTTTACAGACCAGATAGGGCTCTCAATGATAACTGACTCCACTATACTACCCATCACATGGTCAGACCATGCCCCGGTGCAGTGTACTATAGACTGGCTAGCCATACCACATTGACCATTTATATGGAGACTAGACGAGTATATGCTCGAGAATACCCTGATACATCAGGACATAGAAAAAACACTAGGACACTATTTTACAGAAAACACCACGGATAACGTAGCACATACGATAGTGTGGGAAGCACATAAATGTGTGGTGAGGCAGTAATTTTTGGCACACAAGGTAATTTTTGGCTCAGGAAAAAAGAAACAGTAGGCAATTCTTAAATTCTACATTGGCACAGATAGGCTACTGGGAAAAAAACACAAACTAGAGCCACGCTCCACCAAAATATTTAAAGCACTGACACAGACCAGGCTACTATTAAAAGAACACCTAACAAAAAAATACCAGAAGAAGACAGCCCCCTCACTAGCAAGAGCACTCAAAAGACGACAGCTGGCCACACATATCCACAAGATTACTGACCACCAGGGAAAATCACACAACAACAGCAACCAAATAGCAGAAACCTTCCGACACTATTATGCCACCCTCTACAACATTAAAAACACCACCACGACATTGGACATAGACAAATTCCTTTCACACATAGAGCTCCCAACATTAGAAGAGAGAGAGGTAGAATACTTGGAAAAAACTATTTCACTAGAGGAAATCACGGCCGCAATTAAGAGTATGCCTAATGGCAAAAGCCCAGGGCCAGATGGCCTTGGTATTAGATATTACAAAAAATTTGCAAACTCCCTGATAACCCCACTGGCAGAAGTATTTAACAACTTATTAGATACAAACAGCCTCCCTAGAAACATGCTAGAGGCACACATACTAAAGGCACTCCCAAAATCGGGGGTAAAAACTGATAGACCAGAAAATTTCCGCCCCATTTTCCTGCTAAATTCAGATATAAAAATATTGGTCAAAGTCCTAGCCCCTATAATTAACAGATTTATGCCTAAACTCACGGACCAAGTGGGATTTGTCCCAGACCGAGAGGCTAGGGACAACACCCTGAAAGCTATGTTTCAATATGAGAAAAATATATTTGCCTTACTCATAGGTTCATTGGATTTAATAGATATTTGGAGATGGAAGCACCAAGAGGAATCTTCACATCTAATTTGAAGACACACAACACACTTCAAGAACAGATTTATCTCTAATCCCTTAATAACTAAAGCTGAGCAAACCAAAATCTTAAATGCACCTATTTATAATTTTTTTCTTTATCCAATTTATATTATTATTATTATAAGAATTATGAAACTTTTAAAAACTACCCAAGTTCTAAATGGAAAGATTATGCTACAAATAATATTATAAATAAAGACTAATCTGTTCCATTAAGCAGAAATTATATCATTCAAGAAAGCAGGTAGATTTCACAGACATGGTAACTGAACAGGCAAATGATTGGTATCTCAAGCCAAATCACAAAAAATAACTATTTTATATCGGCTATTAATGTTGAGGATGCAGAATCTATATTAAAAGCTTTTGCTTCTTATAATGAAAAGTAATATTCCTCAGATTTAACAATAGATTCAAAACAAAATAACATTGTCAGAGATTACAAGTGGAGCACAACTAATAGTGCAGGGTGCGCTATGCACATAATGACCCTGCACTTTCAATGCGCCCTGTATTTTCAATGTATAGTGCGGCCTTGCTAAACATCACAAGTGGTGAGTTATGTGTTGGGCTCGAGTAGAACACATAATAGCTCTACAAAAGTGAGACTGGAGACCTGAGGCAAAGTTTTAAGACTAAAATGAAAGTATTAAAAAAAAAACCTCAAAGTTGGGGAACATTGTTGGAGAAGAACGAAGAAAGATTTCTTCCAGACACAACCTTGTATGTTGCTTGATTCATGTATCCTACACAAAGATAAATCTGCCATATTCCAGGTCATCTTCTCTGATGAGTCCAATTTTCAGCTTTGAAAACACCTAACACCTGGCCATCTAATGGTTAGATGAAGACCTTGAGAGGCCTAAAAGCCAGTGTCTTGCATCCACTGTGAGATTTGGTGGAGGATCGTGATGGTCTGGGGATGCTTCAGGAAGGTTAGAATCGGGCAGATTTATCTTTGTGAAGGATACACAAATCAAGCCACGTACAAGGTTTTCTTGGAAGATAGCTTACTTCCTTTTGTTCTGACAATGTTCCCAAACTCTGAGGATTGTTTTTTTTCCAGCAGGACAATGCTTCATGCCACACAGCCAGTTAAATCATCGGATGTGGATGGAGGACCACCAGATCAAGATCCTGTCATGGCCAGCCCAATCCCCATAGCTAAACCCCATTGAAAACCTCTGTAATGTGATCAAGAGGAAGATGGATGGTCACAAGCCATCAAACAAAACCAAGCTGATTTGAATTTTTGTGTCAGGAGTCGCATAAAATCACCCAAAAGCAATGTTAAAGAGAGCATGCCAAGACATATGAAAGCTGTGATTGAAAAACATAATTTATGCTTACCTGATAAATTCCTTTCTTCTGTTGTGTGATCAGTCCACGGGTCATCATTACTTCTGGGATATAACTCCTCCCCAACAGGAAATGCAAGAGGATTCACCCAGCAGAGCTGCATATAGCTCCTCCCCTCTACGTCACTCCCAGTCATTCGACCAAGAATCAACGAGAAAGGAGAACCAAGGGTGAAGTGGTGACTGGAGTATAATTTAAAAGATATTTACCTGCCTTAAAACAGGGCGGGCCGTGGACTGATCACACAACAGAAGAAAGGAATTTATCAGGTAAGCATAAATTATGTTTTCTTCTGTTATGTGTGATCAGTCCACGGGTCATCATTACTTCTGGGATACCAATACCAAAGCAAAAGTACACGGATGACGGGAGGGATAGGCAGGCTCATTATACAGAAGGAACCACTGCCTGAAGAACCTTTCTCCCAAAAATAGCCTCCGAAGAAGCAAAAGTGTCAAATTTGTAAAATTTGGAAAAAGTATGAAGCGAAGACCAAGTTGCAGCCTTGCAAATCTGTTCAACAGAGGCCTCATTCTTAAAGGCCCAAGTGGAAGCCACAGCTCTAGTAGAATGAGCTGTAATTCTTTCAGGAGGCTGCTGTCCAGCAGTCTCATAGGCTAAACGAATTATGCTACGAAGCCAGAAGGAGAGAGAGGTAGCCGAAGCCTTATGACCTCTCCTCTGACCAGAATACACGACAAACAGGGAAGACGTTTGTCGAAAATCCTTAGTTGCCTGCAAGTAGAACTTGAGGGCACGAACTACATCCAGATTGTGTAGAAGACGTTCCTTCTTTGAAGAAGGATTTGGACACAAGGATGGAACAACAATCTCTTGATTGATATTCCTGTTAGTGACTACCTTAGGTAAGAACCCAGGTTTAGTACGCAGAACTACCTTGTCTGAGTGAAAAATCAGATAAGGAGAATCACAATGTAAGGCTGATAACTCAGAGACTCTTCGAGCCGAGGAAATAGCCATTAAAAACAGAACTTTCCAAGATAACAATTTTATATCAATGGAATGAAGGGGTTCAAACGGAACACCCTGTAAAACGTTAAGAACTAAGTTTAAACTCCATGGCGGAGCAACAGTTTTAAACACAGGCTTGATCCTAGCTAAAGCCTGACAAAAGGCCTGGACGTCTGGATTTTCTGACAGACGCCTGTGTAACAAGATGGACAGAGCTGAGATCTGTCCCTTTAATGAGCTAGCCGATAAACCCTTTTCTAAACCTTCTTGTAGAAAGGACAATATCCTAGGAATCCTAACCTTACTCCAGGAGTAACCTTTGGATTCGCACCAGTATAGGTATTTACGCCATATCTTATGGTAAATCCTTCTGGTAACAGGCTTCCTAGCCTGTATCAGGGTATCAATAACCGACTCAGAAAAACCACGTTTTGATAAAATCAAGCGTTCAATTTCCAAGCAGTCAGCTTCAGAGAAGTTAGATTTTGATGTTTGAATGGACCCTGTATCAGAAGGTCCTGTCTTAGAGGTAGAGACCAAGGCGGACAGGATGACATGTCCACTAGATCTGCATACCAAGTCCTGCGTGGCCATGCAGGCGCTATTAGAATCACTGATGCTCTCTCCTGTTTGATTTTGGCAATCAATCGAGGAAGCAGCGGGAAGGGTGGAAACACATAAGCCATCCCGAAGTTCCAAGGTGCTGTCAAGGCATCTATCAGAACCGCTCCCGGATCCCTGGATCTGGACCCGTAGCGAGGAAGTTTGGCGTTCTGGCGAGACGCCATGAGATCTATCTCTGGTTTGCCCCAACGTCGAAGTATTTGGGCAAAGACCTCCGGATGAAGTTCCCACTCCCCCGGATGAAAAGTCTGGCGACTCAAGAAATCCGCCTCCCAGTTCTCCACTCCCGGGATGTGGATTGCTGACAGGTGGCAAGAGTGAGACTCTGCCCAGCGAATTATCTTTGATACTTCCATCATTGCTAGGGAGCTTCTTGTCCCTCCTTGATGGTTGATGTAAGCTACAGTCGTGATGTTGTCCGACTGAAACCTGATGAACCCCCGAGTTTTTAACTGGGGCCAAGCCAGAAGGGCATGGAGAACTGCTCTTAATTCCAGAATGTTTATTGGCAGGAGACTTTCCTCCTGATTCCATTGTCCCTGAGCCTTCAGAGAATTCCAGACAGCGCCCCAACCTAGTAGGCTGGCGTCTGTTGTTACAATTGTCCAGTCCGGCCTGCTGAATGGCATCCCCCTGGACAGATGTGGCCGAGAAAGCCACCATAGAAGAGAGTTTCTGGTCTCTTGATCCAGATTCAGAGTAGGGGACAAGTCTGAGTAATCCCCATTCCACTGACTCAGCATGCACAATTGCAGCGGTCTGAGATGTAGACGTGCAAAGGGTACTATGTCCATTGCTGCTACCATTAAGCCGATCACCTCCATGCATTGAGCTACTGACGGGAGTTGAATGGAATGAAGGACACGGCATGCATTTAGAAGCTTTGTTAATCTGTCTTCTGTCAGATAAATCTTCATTTCTACAGAATCTATAAGAGTCCCCAAGAATGGAACTCTTGTGAGAGGAAAAAGAGAACTCTTCTTTTCGTTCACTTTCCATCCATGCGACCTTAGAAATGCCAGAACTAACTCTGTATGAGACTTGGCAGTTTGAAAGCTTGAAGCTTGTATCAGAATGTCGTCTAGGTACGGAGCTACCGAAATTCCTCGCGGTCTTAGTACCGCCAGAAGGGCACCCAGAACCTTTGTGAAGATTCTTGGAGCCGTAGCCAATCCGAATGGAAGAGCTACAAACTGGTAATGCCTGTCTAAGAAGGCAAACCTTAGATACCGGTAATGATCTTTGTGAATCGGTATGTGAAGGTAAGCATCCTTTAAATCCACTGTGGTCATGTACTGACCCTTTTGGATCATGGGTAAGATTGTCCGAATAGTTTCCATTTTGAACGATGGAACTCTTAGGAATTTGTTTAGGATCTTTAAATCCAAGATTGGCCTGAAAGTTCCCTCTTTTTTGGGAACCACAAACAGGTTTGAGTAAAACCCTTGTCCTTGTTCCGACCGCGGAACCGGATGGATCACTCCCATTAATAACAGATCTTGTACACAGCGTAGAAACGCTTCTTTCTTTATCTGGTTTGTTGACAACCTTGACAGATGAAATCTCCCTCTTGGGGGAGAGAATTTGAAGTCTAGAAGGTATCCCTGAGATATGATCTCTAGCGCCCAGGGATCCTGAACATCTCTTGCCCAGGCCTGGGCGAAGAGAGAGAGTCTGCCTCCCACTAGATCCGGTCCCGGATCGGGGGCCCTCGGTTCATGCTGTCTTTGGGGCAGCAGCAGGTTTCCTGGCCTGCTTGCCCTTGTTCCAGGACTGGTTAGGTTTCCAGCCTTGTCTGTAACGAGCAACAGCTCCTTCCTGTTTTGGTGCAGTGGAAGTTGATGCTGCTCCTGCTTTGAAATTCCGAAAGGGACGAAAATTAGACTGTCTAGCCTTAGCTTTGGCTTTGTCTTGAGGCAGGGCGTGGCCCTTACCTCCTGTAATGTCAGCAATAATTTCTTTCAAACCGGGCCCAAATAAAGTTTGCCCCTTGAAAGGTATATTAAGTAATTTGGACTTAGAAGTTACATCAGCTGACCAGGATTTTAGCCACAGCGCCCTACGTGCCTGAATGGCGAATCCTGAGTTCTTAGCCGTAAGTTTGGTTAAATGTACTACGGCCTCCGAAATGAATGAATTAGCTAGTTTAAGGACTCTAAGCCTGTCCGTAATGTCGTCCAGCGTAGCTGAACTAAGGTTCTCTTCCAGAGACTCAATCCAAAATGCTGCCGCAGCCGTAATCGGCGCGATGCATGCAAGGGGTTGCAATATAAAACCTTGTTGAACAAACATTTTCTTAAGGTAACCCTCTAATTTTTTATCCATTGGATCTGAAAAAGCACAGCTATCCTCCACCGGGATAGTGGTACGCTTAGCTAAAGTAGAAACTGCTCCCGCCACCTTAGGGACCGTTTGCCATAAGTCCCGTGTGGTGGCGTCTATTGGAAACATCTTTCTAAATATTGGAGGGGGTGAGAACGGCACACCGGGTCTATCCCACTCCTTAGTAACAATTTCAGTTAGTCTCTTAGGTATAGGAAAAACGTCAGTACTCGCCGGTACCCGCAAAGTATTTATCCAACCTACACAATTTTTCTGGTATTGCAACAGTGTTACAATCATTAAGAGCCGCTAAAACCTCCCCTAGTAATACACGGAGGTTCTCCAATTTAAATTTAAAATTTGAAATATCTGAATCCAATCTGTTTGGATCAGAACCATCACCCACAGAATGAAGCTCTCCGTCCTCATGTTCTGCAAGCTGTGACGCAGTATCAGACATGGCCCTAGTATTATCAGCGCACTCTGTTCTCACCCCAGAGTGATCACGCTTGCCTCTTAGTTCTGGTAATTTAGCCAAAACTTCAGTCATAACAGTAGCCATATCTTGTAATGTTATCTGTAATGGCCGCCCAGATGTACTAGGCGCCATAATATCACGCACCTCCTGGGCGGGAGATGCAGGTACTGACACGTGAGGCGAGTTAGTCGGCATAACTCTCCCCTCGCTGTTTGGTGAAATTTGTTCAATTTGTACAGATTGGCTTTTATTTAAAGTAGCATCAATACAGTTAGTACATAAATTTCTATTGGGCTCCACCTTGGCATTGGAACAAATGACACAGATATCTTCCTCTGAATCAGACATGTTTAACACACTAGCAATAAACTTGCAACTTGGTTACAATCTTATTTAACAAAAACGTACTGTGCCTCAAAGAGCACTAAACGATTAAATGAAATAATGAACTGAAAGACAGTTATAGCATCAATCCTTAAAAACAACACAACTTTTAGCAAAGGTTTGTTCCCATTAGTAAAGTAACAATAATTAAATTTGAAACATAAAAATTACAGAGCAACGTTTTTAATCACAGTCAATATATAAGTCTCACAGCTCTGCTGAGAGAATCTACCTCCCTCCAAAGAAGTTTGAAGACCCCTGAGATCTGTTAGAGATGAACCGGATCATGCAGGAAATACAAGAGTAACTGACTGGAATTTTTTGATGCGTAGCAAAGAGCGCCAAAAACGGCCCCTCCCCCTCACACACAGCAGTGAGAGAGAAACGAAACTGTCACAATTAAAACAAGCAACTGCCAAGTGGAAAAATAATGCCCAAATATTTATTCACTCAGTACCTCAGAAAATGCAAACGATTCTACATTCCAGCAAAAACGTTTAACATAATAAATACCTATTAAAAGGTTTAATGTACTTTTAACAGAGTAATTCCGGTGAAATACCATCCCCAGAATACTGAAGTGTAGAGTATACATACATGTCATTATAACGGTATGGCAGGATTTTCTCATCAATTCCATTCAGAAAATAAAAACTGCTACATACCTCAATGCAGATTCATCTGCCCGCTGTCCCCTGATCTGAAGCTTTTACCTCCCTCAGATGGCCGAGAAACAGCAATATGATCTTAACTACTCCGGTTAAAATCATAGTAAAAACTCTGGTAGATTCTTCTTCAAACTCTGCCAGAGAGGCAATAACACGCTCCGGTGCTATTGTAAAATAACAAACTTTTGATTGAAGTTATAAAAACTAAGTATAATCACCATAGTCCTCTCACACATCCTATCTAGTTGCTGGGTGCAAGAGAATGACTGGGAGTGACGTAGAGGGGAGGAGCTATATGCAGCTCTGCTGGGTGAATCCTCTTGCATTTCCTGTTGGGGAGGAGTTATATCCCAGAAGTAATGATGACCCGTGGACTGATCACACATAACAGAAGAAAGCAGGGTTATTCCACCAAATATTGATTTATGAACTCTTGCTAAAAGCACTGCATCTTTTTGTTATTTTGACCAGTTGTCATTTTCTGCAAATAAATGCTCTAAATTACAATATTTGGAATTTGGGAGAAATGTTGTCAATAGTTTATAGAATAAAACAAAAATGTTCATTTAACTCAAACACATACCTATAAATAGAGAAACTGATAATTTTGCAGTGGGCTCTTATGTTTTTGGCAGAACTGTGTGTGTATGTCTGTATATATCAATTACACAATATAAACAGTAGGAAGGAAACAGTCAGGTGGTCCACACTGAGTGAATCGCACTATGAGCAAAGATATAGCACTTGGCGACTGTACCCTAATTCCCCAACAGTTCAAATAGACAAAGTCACTTGGCGTACACCCCTGTGAATACGGGTGAGGTTCAGCACAAACACAAATGTACAAGTCGTAGGAGGCAATGGGAACACTGGCCGTCAGTAGCTAGACGCCAGACTCACCTAAATCCGGTGGTTCCACAGCTCACTGTAAACGATCATCTGTCGGCAGGTTTGGTGCTGGACGGTTAGTGACACAGCCGCTGTACGGCGTGTTGCTGGTTCCAAATCTGTGCGTGTAGGCGAGAACAGCGTCTCGGTCGGCATCCACCTCTGTAACGCCTTAGGTTTGTTACGTCAGAGGGATCCAGGAAATCCAGGTGATCCAAAGTGCAGCAGCGGTAGCGTAGGGAATAGGGCAGTCGCGAAGTGGGACGAGTGGTGCTCTAGTCGGCAGCAAACCAGAAGTCTGGAAATAAGTACGGCAAAAAAGGAGTAGTACTGGATGCTCCGATAAAATTAGCAAAATTTATTATTCATCATTAAAAACGATACATGGAGAGACATGAAGACACAAGAGCAGGCGCAGCACTGGGCTTACGCGTTTCGGCTATAGAGCCTTAGTCATAGCATACAGGTGCTGGGCCTGACAGGTGCATTTAACACCTTAGGTTGATTCTTATTGGTTAAAAAGAAAATTTAAAAGAAAAACAACCCGCCCGCTTTCGGAAGTGTCATATGTGTTACATATAAAGAAGCAAATGCCTAAACAGAGAAATACACATTAAATTACAAAAGAGAAACATAATAACCAAAAAACCAAAAAACGCAAGTGTAAACAAATGGTATTAAATTTGAGAGAGTCAAATAGAGCTGGACATTGATCCATCAAGGCTAGCAGTTAGACAAAGGGAGCACAATTGTATCCTCAGGTGCCGATGCTAGTAATTTGAATATAATAAATGACACAATATGCGTATCCAAAGCTATGTGATAAAATTACTTGAAACATAATTAATAAATTGTCTTGAAAGAAAAAATGCAGTTATTTTACATATAATAATGACCACAGTAGAGTGTGTGTACACAATAAGTCCTATGTAAACAGTAATTATTAGGTTATAAGTTGTAAGACTGAATGAGATGGGAAAAATTGTAATAACAATAAAAATAATAAAAATAGGGAACACGTTTATATTGCGTATAGAAAATGATCTACAAGTACATAATAGATAGATAAAGAGATTCCAAGGGACTGGTTACCAAATAAACTATCTGTGGGACTACGTCTCACTGTTGAGTGGATATATATGTAGGTGATAAGGCGCCCTGTGTTATGGGAAAAATATATACAGGTCAAGAGGTTAGATTCAGGAGAGATAACAAAAGACTGGTGGTTATTCCCAGTAATTTATTAAATCATACCTGGAGTTAAGTCCTTTAGGTATTCTGGTGTCTAATTTGAACATCCAGAATGCCTCTCTTTTGGCAAGTAGTTGACTAATATTGCCACCTCTGCTAGGCAAGACTACTTTTTCGATGATACACCACCTGAATGAACTAAGATCATTGTCATGTTTGCCATTGAAATGGAGTACCAATGGCGTGGTTGCTTTACCTATATTAAAGGATGATAGGTGTTCTCTGAGTCTTGAGTTCATATCTCTAGAGGTGAGTCCTACATATTGCAGATGGCATTGGGTGCAAGAAATAAGATATATAACATTGCTGGCTGTACAGTTGAGGCAAGACTTAATGTCAAAAGTTTGACCAGTAGTGTAGGACGTAAAATCTTTAGTCACCTGAACAAAGTCACAGGGTTTACAACGTCTACTGCCACACTTGTACATCCCGCAGTGCCTTAACCACGAGCTTTGGTTGGTCTCAGTCTTTTTAAGTTCAGTGGGTGCTAAAATGCCTCCTAGTGTACTACTTTTCCTATAGGAGCATCTCAGACCTTGATCTACTGTAGTTATCAATTTGTCATCGGCAGCCAGTAGAGCAAAGTGTTTTTTTACTATATTGCATATTTTATTGTACTGGGCGCTGAATTGCGTGACAAAGTACACGCCTTGGGAGGACTTGGAGGGGATGCTGATTTGTTTGTCTTGTAATAGAATCTTTCTGTCAGTATGTTCAAGGGACTTTTTGGCCCTTGTAACATCATA
Organism: Bombina bombina; assembly: GCF_027579735.1. Classification (NCBI taxonomy): domain Eukaryota; kingdom Metazoa; phylum Chordata; class Amphibia; order Anura; family Bombinatoridae; genus Bombina; species Bombina bombina. Next base: position 486,407,313 of record NC_069499.1, read on the forward strand.
TAAAGGATAGCCTCTCTCACGCAGTCTTTCTGACAGCATGTCTGCTTCCTTGTTGTAAGTAGATGTATCTGAGCAGTTTCTCTTTAATCTAGTGAATTGTCCTTTTGCGACAGCGAATCTCATTTGTTTAGGATGGCTGCTGTTGCCATGCAACAAGGTGTTCCCTGAGATGGGCTTACGATAGACACTCATGGAGACGCCGCTGTCGTGTGTGCCTGTCAGGGTTAGATCTAAATAGTTAATACATGTGCTGTGTGACTCAAAGGTAAACTTTAAATTTAAATCATTAGAATTTAAAAATTCTAAAAAGGATGGCACATCTGTCTGTTTACCTGACCATACCAGGAGGAGGTCATCAATGTATCTCCTATAAAATTTGATGTCATTTCTGTAAGGATTGTCATCTCCAAAGATGCGGCACAGCTCCCACCAACCTAAATATAGGTTGGCGTACGAGGGAGCAAACTTGGCTCCCATGGCTGTGCCGCATCTCTGGAGATAGAAATCCCCATCAAATTTAAAAAAATTATGAGTCAAGAGAAACTCAATTACTGTGATGACATAGGTCTGGAACTCAGAAGAATAGTTACTGTGGCTCTGAAGGAAATAAGAAATTGCTTGCAGGCCCTTTCTGTGGGGTATGGAAGAGTATAGGGCAACTGCATCTATAGTTAACCACATGTATTTCTCTTTCCATTCAAAAGACTCCAAAATATTAATTATATGCTTGGTGTCACGAACATATGACACCAAGGACAGGACCATGGGCTGTAAAATGGAATCCACCCACTGTGAGAGGTGCTCCAAAAGAGAGTCTATCCCACTCACAATGGGTCGGCCCTGGACATTGTCAATACTTTTGTGAACTTTCGGAAAATGGTGGAAACAGGGAGTTCTGGGATATTGTACATCTAGGTATTGGACGGTCTTGTCATCCAGAAATCCCTGTTCCCTACCATCATCCAAAATGTGTTTCAATTGTGACTTATACAAATTGGTGGGATCTCTGCGTAGTTTTTCATAATCGTTTGTGTTATGTAGTTGGCGTTTGGCCTCTGTAATGTAATCGTTCCTGTTCATTACAACTACTGCCCCGCCTTTATCGGCGGGGCGTATCACTATCTGATTGTTGCCCTTAAGTTGGGCTAGTGCATCTTTCTGTTTGAGTGTAAGATTTTGTTTAACTTTTTTGGTTTCTTTTTGAAGCTTAATTAGATCTGTTTCGATCCTGTGCTGGTAAGTCTCCAATATTTGTCCTCTGGACATTATAGGGTAGAATTTGGATTTTTCTATGAGTGTGGTACCCATATTAATTGAACCCATGTCTGTGGATGACTCTATAGCTAGGGACTGTAGAGTGACTATGTCACACATTTCTGAGAAATCACTAATATTATTAGGAGTAGAGGTTATGGGTACAGGTTGTTCGTTTTGCACAGTGTTTGTACTACTGAAATGTTTTTTCAAGGTCAGGCTTCTAATTAGGCGATTTACATCAATGAGTGTTTGAAAAAGGTTAAAGTTGCTCGTGGGTGAGAAGCCTAAGCCTAGGGCTAAAACTGAAACCTGTTGTGATGTTAAATTAACAGATGACAGATTAATAACATTGGTATTCATTTGTATTTGCTCAATGGTTTGTTCCCCCTGCGTGGATATCTGCCCTGACCTACTTTGGTCTGCCCTCCACTGTGTGTTTGATCCAGGGCCTGTGGAAAAACCTGTTCTAGATCATTGGAGGTCAGGCTTGTATTGGTTATGGTCACGGTGGGGGGAGCAGTGGGCATGTGTAAAGTAGTGTGTTGACTAGTCGGATGTTCCTGTGAATGTGACTCCTTTTGTCTTACTATTTGTAAATTCTCTGGGACAGGAGTATATGTATACTTATTCTTTAATATGCCTGTAGGAAGGGATGGTACATTCTGAGCAATAGGAGTAGCAGTAGGCATAGGTTGGGCAGTAGTGGACACAGAGAGTTTGTTGCCTTCATCTGAGGAACATTCATTATCACTGCTTGAGAAAGAAACATTTCTCGAATTTGATCTGTGTCTTCTGCGTCCCCTGCTGCCCCTCCGTGTGCCTGAGGGGAATTGATTTCGTCTATATTCCCCTCTCTGTTTACGATTCCAAATGTATACAGAATTGCTCTGATAGTCAGAGCGATCTCTTAGAAATTTGGAGTGTTTATTCTCCATTATTAAGCTCTTTCCTCTTGCTACCATGCCCCTGAGAATAGAATCAAATTTAGTAAATTGAGGATCAGAGATACGTTTGTCCATTTCTATTTGTAAATCTGTAATGTCTTTTTTAATAGTGTCCAATTGTTTAGATTTGTAACTCCTCAGCATGATCATTAGTCTGGAAGAGCATTCGGAAAGGACCTCATTCCATTCTGTAACAAACTCTTTGTCAGTTGCGTCCACGTCGAAGGAGGGAAATTTGTAAAGTCTCAGGCCTCTAGGTATCATGCCTTCTTGCATATATTTGTCGAAGGCCCACACGTCCCATTGTACCTTACATTCTTTTAGCAGTAAGGTTTCCATTAGTTCGAAAAGGGAACTGAGTGAAAGGACCTCTTTACTGTCAGAAAAGATATGTTCATAATCAGACATATCGTTACTCCTGGCCGTGGCAGGCATAAGTGAGAAAAAGTCTCTGTTGGCATGAGCTGGATTAGTTTTAGACAAACTGTCCTCCATGTTAAAAGGTAATAAGAAATAGAGCCCACAAACTGTCCCAATGTTGTGAGAGATCACCTACTGTATCCTAAAGGTACCTCCAGTAGTACCTAAGAGAGCACAATATAAACAGTAGGAAGGAAACAGTCAGGTGGTCCACACTGAGTGAATCGCACTATGAGCAAAGATATAGCACTTGGCGACTGTACCCTAATTCCCCAACAGTTCAAATAGACAAAGTCACTTGGCGTACACCCCTGTGAATACGGGTGAGGTTCAGCACAAACACAAATGTACAAGTCGTAGGAGGCAATGGGAACACTGGCCGTCAGTAGCTAGACGCCAGACTCACCTAAATCCGGTGGTTCCACAGCTCACTGTAAACGATCATCTGTCGGCAGGTTTGGTGCTGGACGGTTAGTGACACAGCCGCTGTACGGCGTGTTGCTGGTTCCAAATCTGTGCGTGTAGGCGAGAACAGCGTCTCGGTCGGCATCCACCTCTGTAACGCCTTAGGTTTGTTACGTCAGAGGGATCCAGGAAATCCAGGTGATCCAAAGTGCAGCAGCGGTAGCGTAGGGAATAGGGCAGTCGCGAAGTGGGACGAGTGGTGCTCTAGTCGGCAGCAAACCAGAAGTCTGGAAATAAGTACGGCAAAAAAGGAGTAGTACTGGATGCTCCGATAAAATTAGCCGTACTTATTTCCAGACTTCTGGTTTGCTGCCGACTAGAGCACCACTCGTCCCACTTCGCGACTGCCCTATTCCCTACGCTACCGCTGCTGACGGCCAGTGTTCCCATTGCCTCCTACGACTTGTACATTTGTGTTTGTGCTGAACCTCACCCGTATTCACAGGGGTGTACGCCAAGTGACTTTGTCTATTTGAACTGTTGGGGAATTAGGGTACAGTCGCCAAGTGCTATATCTTTGCTCATAGTGCGATTCACTCAGTGTGGACCACCTGACTGTTTCCTTCCTACTGTTTATATTGTGCTCTCTTAGGTACTACTGGAGGTACCTTTAGGATACAGTAGGTGATCTCTCACAACATTGGGACAGTTTGTGGGCTCTATTTCTTATTACCTTTTAACATGGAGGACAGTTTGTCTAAAACTAATCCAGCTCATGCCAACAGAGACTTTTTCTCACTTATGCCTGCCACGGCCAGGAGTAACGATATGTCTGATTATGAACATATCTTTTCTGACAGTAAAGAGGTCCTTTCACTCAGTTCCCTTTTCGAACTAATGGAAACCTTACTGCTAAAAGAATGTAAGGTACAATGGGACGTGTGGGCCTTCGACAAATATATGCAAGAAGGCATGATACCTAGAGGCCTGAGACTTTACAAATTTCCCTCCTTCGACGTGGACGCAACTGACAAAGAGTTTGTTACAGAATGGAATGAGGTCCTTTCCGAATGCTCTTCCAGACTAATGATCATGCTGAGGAGTTACAAATCTAAACAATTGGACACTATTAAAAAAGACATTACAGATTTACAAATAGAAATGGACAAACGTATCTCTGATCCTCAATTTACTAAATTTGATTCTATTCTCAGGGGCATGGTAGCAAGAGGAAAGAGCTTAATAATGGAGAATAAACACTCCAAATTTCTAAGAGATCGCTCTGACTATCAGAGCAATTCTGTATACATTTGGAATCGTAAACAGAGAGGGGAATATAGACGAAATCAATTCCCCTCAGGCACACGGAGGGGCAGCAGGGGACGCAGAAGACACAGATCAAATTCGAGAAATGTTTCTTTCTCAAGCAGTGATAATGAATGTTCCTCAGATGAAGGCAACAAACTCTCTGTGTCCACTACTGCCCAACCTATGCCTACTGCTACTCCTATTGCTCAGAATGTACCATCCCTTCCTACAGGCATATTAAAGAATAAGTATACATATACTCCTGTCCCAGAGAATTTACAAATAGTAAGACAAAAGGAGTCACATTCACAGGAACATCCGACTAGTCAACACACTACTTTACACATGCCCACTGCTCCCCCCACCGTGACCATAACCAATACAAGCCTGACCTCCAATGATCTAGAACAGGTTTTTCCACAGGCCCTGGATCAAACACACAGTGGAGGGCAGACCAAAGTAGGTCAGGGCAGATATCCACGCAGGGGGAACAAACCATTGAGCAAATACAAATGAATACCAATGTTATTAATCTGTCATCTGTTAATTTAACATCACAACAGGTTTCAGTTTTAGCCCTAGGCTTAGGCTTCTCACCCACGAGCAACTTTAACCTTTTTCAAACACTCATTGATGTAAATCGCCTAATTAGAAGCCTGACCTTGAAAAAACATTTCAGTAGTACAAACACTGTGCAAAACGAACAACCTGTACCCATAACCTCTACTCCTAATAATATTAGTGATTTCTCAGAAATGTGTGACATAGTCACTCTACAGTCCCTAGCTATAGAGTCATCCACAGACATGGGTTCAATTAATATGGGTACCACACTCATAGAAAAATCCAAATTCTACCCTATAATGTCCAGAGGACAAATATTGGAGACTTACCAGCACAGGATCGAAACAGATCTAATTAAGCTTCAAAAAGAAACCAAAAAAGTTAAACAAAATCTTACACTCAAACAGAAAGATGCACTAGCCCAACTTAAGGGCAACAATCAGATAGTGATACGCCCCGCCGATAAAGGCGGGGCAGTAGTTGTAATGAACAGGAACGATTACATTACAGAGGCCAAACGCCAACTACATAACACAAACGATTATGAAAAACTACGCAGAGATCCCACCAATTTGTATAAGTCACAATTGAAACACATTTTGGATGATGGTAGGGAACAGGGATTTCTGGATGACAAGACCGTCCAATACCTAGATGTACAATATCCCAGAACTCCCTGTTTCCACCATTTTCCGAAAGTTCACAAAAGTATTGACAATGTCCAGGGCCGACCCATTGTGAGTGGGATAGACTCTCTTTTGGAGCACCTCTCACAGTGGGTGGATTCCATTTTACAGCCCATGGTCCTGTCCTTGGTGTCATATGTTCGTGACACCAAGCATATAATTAATATTTTGGAGTCTTTTGAATGGAAAGAGAAATACATGTGGTTAACTATAGATGCAGTTGCCCTATACTCTTCCATACCCCACAGAAAGGGCCTGCAAGCAATTTCTTATTTCCTTCAGAGCCACAGTAACTATTCTTCTGAGTTCCAGACCTATGTCATCACAGTAATTGAGTTTCTCTTGACTCATAATTTTTTTAAATTTGATGGGGATTTCTATCTCCAGAGATGCGGCACAGCCATGGGAGCCAAGTTTGCTCCCTCGTACGCCAACCTATATTTAGGTTGGTGGGAGCTGTGCCGCATCTTTGGAGATGACAATCCTTACAGAAATGACATCAAATTTTATAGGAGATACATTGATGACCTCCTCCTGGTATGGTCAGGTAAACAGACAGATGTGCCATCCTTTTTAGAATTTTTAAATTCTAATGATTTAAATTTAAAGTTTACCTTTGAGTCACACAGCACATGTATTAACTATTTAGATCTAACCCTGACAGGCACACACGACAGCGGCGTCTCCATGAGTGTCTATCGTAAGCCCATCTCAGGGAACACCTTGTTGCATGGCAACAGCAGCCATCCTAAACAAATGAGATTCGCTGTCGCAAAAGGACAATTCACTAGATTAAAGAGAAACTGCTCAGATACATCTACTTACAACAAGGAAGCAGACATGCTGTCAGAAAGACTGCGTGAGAGAGGCTATCCTTTATATGATGTTACAAGGGCCAAAAAGTCCCTTGAACATACTGACAGAAAGATTCTATTACAAGACAAACAAATCAGCATCCCCTCCAAGTCCTCCCAAGGCGTGTACTTTGTCACGCAATTCAGCGCCCAGTACAATAAAATATGCAATATAGTAAAAAAACACTTTGCTCTACTGGCTGCCGATGACAAATTGATAACTACAGTAGATCAAGGTCTGAGATGCTCCTATAGGAAAAGTAGTACACTAGGAGGCATTTTAGCACCCACTGAACTTAAAAAGACTGAGACCAACCAAAGCTCGTGGTTAAGGCACTGCGGGATGTACAAGTGTGGCAGTAGACGTTGTAAACCCTGTGACTTTGTTCAGGTGACTAAAGATTTTACGTCCTACACTACTGGTCAAACTTTTGACATTAAGTCTTGCCTCAACTGTACAGCCAGCAATGTTATATATCTTATTTCTTGCACCCAATGCCATCTGCAATATGTAGGACTCACCTCTAGAGATATGAACTCAAGACTCAGAGAACACCTATCATCCTTTAATATAGGTAAAGCAACCACGCCATTGGTACTCCATTTCAATGGCAAACATGACAATGATCTTAGTTCATTCAGGTGGTGTATCATCGAAAAAGTAGTCTTGCCTAGCAGAGGTGGCAATATTAGTCAACTACTTGCCAAAAGAGAGGCATTCTGGATGTTCAAATTAGACACCAGAATACCTAAAGGACTTAACTCCAGGTATGATTTAATAAATTACTGGGAATAACCACCAGTCTTTTGTTATCTCTCCTGAATCTAACCTCTTGACCTGTATATATTTTTCCCATAACACAGGGCGCCTTATCACCTACATATATATCCACTCAACAGTGAGACGTAGTCCCACAGATAGTTTATTTGGTAACCAGTCCCTTGGAATCTCTTTATCTATCTATTATGTACTTGTAGATCATTTTCTATACGCAATATAAACGTGTTCCCTATTTTTATTATTTTTATTGTTATTACAATTTTTCCCATCTCATTCAGTCTTACAACTTATAACCTAATAATTACTGTTTACATAGGACTTATTGTGTACACACACTCTACTGTGGTCATTATTATATGTAAAATAACTGCATTTTTTCTTTCAAGACAATTTATTAATTATGTTTCAAGTAATTTTATCACATAGCTTTGGATACGCATATTGTGTCATTTATTATATTCAAATTACTAGCATCGGCACCTGAGGATACAATTGTGCTCCCTTTGTCTAACTGCTAGCCTTGATGGATCAATGTCCAGCTCTATTTGACTCTCTCAAATTTAATACCATTTGTTTACACTTGCGTTTTTTGGTTTTTTGGTTATTATGTTTCTCTTTTGTAATTTAATGTGTATTTCTCTGTTTAGGCATTTGCTTCTTTATATGTAACACATATGACACTTCCGAAAGCGGGCGGGTTGTTTTTCTTTTAAATTTTCTTTTTAACCAATAAGAATCAACCTAAGGTGTTAAATGCACCTGTCAGGCCCAGCACCTGTATGCTATGACTAAGGCTCTATAGCCGAAACGCGTAAGCCCAGTGCTGCGCCTGCTCTTGTGTCTTCATGTCTCTCCATGTATCGTTTTTAATGATGAATAATAAATTTTGCTAATTTTATCGGAGCATCCAGTACTACTCCTTTTTTGCTATATCAATTACAAACATAGTTTATGACTTTGTAAAAAACATAAATTATGCTTACCTAATAATTTAATTTCCATCGTGGGGAGGAGAGTCCACTACTTCATTCATCACTTGTGGGAATTAAGAACCCAGCCACCAGGAGGAGGCAAAGACACCCCAGCCAAAGGCTCAAATACCTCCCCCACTTCCTTCATCCCCCAGTCATTCTGCCAAGGGAACAAGGAACAGTAGGAGAAATATCAGGGTATAAATGGTGCCAGAAGAACAAAAAATAAATTTAGGTCCGCCCACCGGAGAATGGGCGGGTGCAGTGGACTCTCCTCCCCACGATGGAAATGAAATTATCAGGTAAGCATAATTTACGTTTTCCATCTAAAGGGGAGATGAGCCCAATGCTTAATTCATCACTTGTGGGAATAAATACCCAAACTCTAGAGGACACTGAATGAAGAAAACGGGAGGGTAAAGGAGACGGACTCTATACTGAGGGCACCACAGCCACAAAAGCTGATTCCGGTGAAGCAAAAACGTCAAATTTGATTCCGCTGAAGCAAAACGTCAAATTTGTAAAATTTTGCAAAAGTATGTAAGAATGACGAAGTTGCCGCCTTACAAATCTGCTCCATAGAAGCCTCATTCTTAAAGGTCCAAGAAGAGGCCACAGCTCTAGTCGAGTGAGCCGTAATCCTCTGAGGAGGCTTGTGTCCCGCTGTCTCATAAGCCAGACGGATCATACTCCTTAACCAAAGAGATAGAGAAGTTGCAGAGACCCTCTGCCCCCGGCACCTTCCAGAATACACAACGAATAAGGACGAAGTCTGTCTGAACTCCTTCGTGGCTTGAAGATAAAACTTCAAGACCTGAACAACATCTAGATTATGAAGTAACCTTTAATTTGAGGACAACGGGTTAGGACACAAGAAAGGAACCACTATCTCCTGGTTAATGTTACGACTCGACACTACCTTGGGAAGAAATCCCAAACCGGTCCGCAGAATGGCCTTGTCAGCATGAAACACCAAGTAAGGAGGCTCAAATTGTAAGGCCGCCAACTCAGAGACTCTGCGTACCGATGCAATAGCCAATAACAACAGGACCTTCCATGAGAGAATCTTAATGTCCAGGGCATACATAGACTCAAAAGGAACCCTCTGCCAGACCTTAACCACCAAGTTTAAGCTCCAGGGAGGAGACGGATTTCTGAAAACCGGTCTAATCCTAACCAGAGCCTAAACAAAGGACTGAATGTCAGGAAGCTCCGCAAGCTTCTTATGCAACAGTACCGATAAAGCCGAGATCTGTCCCCTTAGAGAACTAGCAGCAAGACCCTTATCCAGACCATCCTGGACAATGGCCCAAATCCTGGATACCTTGACCTTATGCCATGGGTATCCTCGTTCCACACACCAGGACAAGTAGGTCCTCCACACCTTGTGGTAGATGCGTCTAGTGACCGGCTTCCTGGCCTGGACGAGAGTGTCGATCACTCTCTCCGAAAAACCTCTCTTGGCTACGACTAGGCGTTCAATCACCACGCAGCCTCAGAGAATCGAGATTTTGATGAAGAAAAGGACCTTGAACTAGCAGATCCTTGCAACAAGGTATCTTCCACGGTAGATATGACAACATCGCCACTAGATCCGCAAACCACATCCTCTGCAGCCACGATGGAGCAATCAGAATAGCCAAAGCTTGCTCCTGCTTGATGCTGGCCACTACTCAAGGTAGAAAAGGCAAAGGTGGAAATATGTAGATTAGGTTGAAGTCCCAGGGTAACGCCAAGGCATCTATCAGTTCCGCCTGGGGATCCCTGGATTGTGACCAGTATCTGGGTAGCTTGCAATTGAGTTTGGACGCCATGAGATCTATTTCCATCGGAGAGAACATTTCCCTGGAGAAAACGTCTGTCTGCTGAGAAAATCCGCTTCCCAGTTGTCCACACCCGTAATGTGGATTCCTGAGAGCGAACAATTGTGAGAATCCGAGATACTTCCCTCATTGCTAGGGAGCGTCTCGTCCCCCCCTGGTGGTTTATGTAAGCCACCTTAGTGATGTTGTCCGACTGGAATCTGATGAATTGTGACGACTCCAGAGGGGGCCAAGACTTCAGAGCTTTGAATATCGCTTGAAGTTCCAGAATATTTATAGGTAGGCTCGATTCCTCTCGAGTCCATCTGCCTTGTGCCTTTCTGGCACCCCAAACGGCTCCCCATCCTGATAGACTCGCATCCGTGGTTACAATCTCCCAGGATGGTCTCAGGAAGGAAGTCCCACCAAGTCAGGTTCTCCCTCACCGTTCTGTCCAGAGATATCTGTTGGGACAAATCTGAATAATCGCCATTCCATTGTCTCAACATGCACAGCTGCAGAGCTCTGAGATAAAACCTGGCGAATGGAATGACATCTATGCTGGATACCATGAGCCCGATTACCTCCATATACCTGGCCACAGATATCCCGGAGGATGTATGCAGGGCTAGACAGTTGGACGCAAGCTTGCAACGTCTCTGGTCTGTCAGAAATATCTTCATCGCAGAAGAATCTAGTATCGTACCCAGGAAATCCACCCTGTTGCTGGGCACCAATTAACTCTTTCCTTCGTTTATCTTCCACCCGTGGGTTCGAAGTAGAAGGAAGAGAGCTCTCGAGTGATCCTCTGCCAGACTGTGGGATGGAGCCTGAACCAGGATATCATCCAGATACGGAGCCACTGCAATCCCTCTGGCTCTCGCTACTGTGAGATCTCCCAGAACCTTTGTAAAGACACTTGGGGCCATCGCCAGACCAAACGGAAGGGCCACAAACTGGAAGTGCTGGTCCAGGAAGGCAAACCTTAGAAATTTGAAATGATCCTTATGGATTGGAACATTAAGCATCCTTCAGGTCTATAGTTGTCATGAATTTCCCCTCTTGAACCAGAGGCAAAATTGACCTGATCGTCTCCATCTTGAACGATGGAACTGGCAAAAACTTGTTTAGGGTCTTTAGGTCCAGAATTGGACAAAATGTGCCCTCCTTCTTTGGGACCACGAAAAGGTCTGAATAATACCCCAGACCTCTTTCTGCTGGAGGAACTGGGACGATTACCCTGAGAGATGAGAGATCCCTCACACATCCCAAGAAGGCGTCTCTCTTCTCTGCTTTTGAAGAGATTTTTGATGTTTGACAGGAGGAACCTTCCTCTGGCGTATACGATTTGAAACCTATCCTGTACCCCTGGGCGACGACCTCCAGGACTCAAGGGTCTGTAACGTCTCCCCTCCAGGCCCCCCGCAAAAAGAGATAGACTGCCCCCTACCTGGTCCAAGGATGGGTCGGAGGCCGTCCCTTCATGCCGACTTTGACTCGGCGGGCTTCTAGTTCTGCTTGGACTTATTCCAAGAGTTTGCTGGCTTCCAAGATCCCTTGGATTGCTAAGATTTTGCAGAAGGCTGCTGCCGCTGAGACTTGTCCACACGAAAGGGACGAAAAGTAGATCCCCTCAGTTTGGCGTTCTTATCCTGAGGTAAGAAGGCGCCCTTGCCACTGTAGATATGATAGAATCCAGGTAGGGAAAGCAAGCAAGACTTAGACGTCATGACAGCAGACCACGATTTTAGCCACAGAGCCCATGCGATCTAAAACAGAAAACCCTGACATCTTAGCATTTAGGCGAATAATCTGCATGTTAGCATCACAAATGAATGAATGCTCTACCCTTAAGGCTTTGATTTGATCCAAAATCTCCTCGACCATTGCTGATACTGCGTCACACCAATAGGTAGCCGCACCAGCCACCGCAGCGACAGCAGCCGCCGGTTGGAAAACGAACCCCATCAGTTGGAACATCTTCCACAACATGGACTCCATCTTTTTATCTATGGGTTCCTTAAAAGAGGAGCCATGCACCTTAGGGACGGTTCCCCACATTTCAAGCTGCGCATCTGGAACGGGGAAAAGCTTCTTAAAAGAAGACGAGGGAGAAAAGGGCAAACCTAGTTTCTCCCATTCACTTTTAATAATGTTTGCCATTTTGATAGGAACCGGGAAGGCCTGGGGCACTACCCTGTCCTCATAAACCCTATCCAATTTAGGGATCGAAGGTTCCTCCGGTAGCTTCGATTCTGGAACCTCCAGCGTAGCAAGCACGTCTTTCAGCAGGAAACGCAAATGCTCCATTTTAAATCTGAAGGTAGCCAATTCCGACTCAGAAGTGGCCTCTTTCGATAAGTCGGAGTTGCCCTCCGCGTATAATCTGTCTGAGATATCCAGCAGAGTCGAAGACCCCTGAGACGGGTAGCAGTGCCGTACCTTTCGCTTGTGCTTAGTAGGACGAGGCATTGCATTTATGGCCTCAAAAACCGCTATCTGCAACTGATCGGCAAAGTCTGGAGGCCAAAGGGCCCTCCCACGGGAGGATAAGTTGTGCCCTGGGGAACTACTTGTGTAATTGGAGATGCTTGTAGGGAACACACCTCACGGGACGGAAAACCCTCAGAGGTGGACGGCTCAGTTATACTAAATACTTTATTCCTTTTAGAAATAGTAATATTGTCCGGAAGGGGAGGCGCTACAAGTCGGTTGGTCGTAGGATTGCTCCTGGTTCGAGAGCAGTTTGGCGAGCATTTCACTCTGCTTGTGTACCCGGTCTACAACAAGACGCATCAGGACCTGTGATCCAGGTCTGCTTCTTTTCTTAGTTCCCAAATCAGATCTAATTAGTTGGTCCCTGATGTTTTTTGGCCTCCAAAAAGCAATCATAGGGGGTTTATTAAATTCCACTATTTCTGGATTACTATGTTTCAGGAAGTTCCAATGTTTATGAATTATATGTGCAATTTTGTTACTTTGTATGTTATATTGTTTAACAAAAACTGCCCTATCTTTGTTGGCTTTTTCTTTCACATTAGGCAAGTTAACTTCAGACATACAGTATGTAAAATGTGTTCCTTCTCTTTCTCAATTAGGTCACAGGGGTATCCTCTCGCTCTAAACAAATTAGACATCTCTTCTAGTCTACTGCTGACTACTTTCTTATCAATAACAATCCTCTTGACTCCTGGGTAATGAATTTTTTAAAGCTCTAGGATAAGCACTATCATAGAGAAGTAAATTATTGCGATAATTCTCTTCCTATAGAGGTCTGTTTGGAGGTTATCATTAGCTTTGTATACTGTAGTGTCTTAAGAAGTTAATCCTTTCTTCACTATATTCAATAGTAAATTGAATGTGTTTAGTGGCCTGATTGAGCGAGGAAACAAAATCCAGTATGGTCCCAACATCGCCCATCCATATGCCAAATATATCATCTATATAGCGCCACCATGTGGCGCCATATTGAATAAATAATGGATTTTCATAAACATAATGTTCTTCAAAAATTTTCATGAATATATTGGCATAGGTAGGAGCAACGTTGGAACCCATAGCTGTTCCTTCTAGTTGCAAAAAATATTGGTCCTGAAACAGAAAAAAGTTGCTGTATAAAATGATTTCTAAGAGTTTCAAAATGAAATCCATTTCTAATTGACAGTATGTTTTTTATTGAGCCAACACAAATCCTATTGCACCCATACCGCTAGAGTGTGGGATGGACTTAAAAAAACTTGATACGTCTAAACTGAAAATAAAATATTTTTCAGAGGGTAAGACCAACAATTGCAATTTGCATATAAGATCATTTGTGTCTTTTAAAAAAGAGTTTGAATTTTTCTACAAATGGTCTTAAAATCTTATCAAGGTAAATAGCAATGTTGGAAAAAACAGACCCCATCCCCGAGACAATAGGTCTCCCAGGTGGTTCCTTTGCATTTTTATGCACCTTCGGCAGGGTGTAAAAAATAGGAATTCTAGAATGGGTAACAGTTAGAAATTTAGCTGTTTCATTAGTGATAAGATCTCTCGCTGGGGGAAGTGTACCAGTGGCGCACCGACAATAACGGAAGTCAGAGACAAGGTACTTGTACGGTTGGAGTCGCAGGAAAAATTGACGCCCCATAGAATGTGGATACATCTGACAGCACTACAGAATTGTTGGCGGGGGATTTAGAGCCCGACATCCTCTCAGGAGAGGGGGGAAGCGACATCGGAAGAAATGGAACATCGACAGCAGGGGCTGCCAAACGGGAGACCAGATCCAGACGCAACCAGAAGAAGAACTAGGGGCAAATATTTCCAAACACGGCCTTTCTAATGAGGAGACTAATATGCTAATGAAGGGACTTTCTTTTTGCCCCGAGACACACTGTAATTACTTTAACCTCCAACAAGAACTATATAAATTTTTCAGAACACTAAAACACAAATAATTTTTTTCAAATAGGTTAAATGAGGTTTCCAACAGTGTATATAAGAGTGGAGATGTGGGGGCTGTTACTCCTAGAACTAACAATCTGACTATAAAAAAGTGGGCTTAAGAAACAAAAGTGACTTTGTTCCTGTACAATATGATCCTAGCATTGATGTGTTTTCCAAACTAGTGTGTTATGATATTGAGAATTTACATAAAAATAAAAACAAGCATAGCAAAAATGTCACTAGTAAGAATTTCACTACATGTAATAAATTGGCTATTAAATCACTGCACAACAACAGTAATATTCTTCTCAAAGAAGCTGATAAGGGTGGTGCCATTGTTGTCTTGGAGAAGGATTACTATGTAAAATAAATTGAGCTACAATTAGCCAATAGAGAGGTGTATTATGGCCTAGGCCAACAAGGCCGGTGCCTAGGGCAGCAGGTTTGGGAGGGGCAGCACATCTGTCCTATACTATCTCTAAAAGCCAGCACACAGTGTAGTGAGCGATAAAGCGCAGGTTTTTACAGAGAAGACAAGGCACGTGCGCTGATTAAGGTTGCTCTTCACAGGCAATGCTCCTTTAAACCATTGCTTCATTTAGAGACGCCGGTATTTTTGCAGTGGAAGCGTTCTTGGTGAGAAACTTGCCCGGGGATATGCTTACAAGGTGATGCTGGAGGAGAAGACCTTGTGCCGATATGCTGCCTCCCCTTGTCAGCTGTGGTGAGTCTGCCAGGTCTTAGCAGCTAACAGACTGGATGCGTCTGTGCACTGCTTGGATCAGCTTGTGATGTCTAATCATAAACTCTCAGTGCTAATGGACACTTAAAAAGGACAGTGATTGTTTCAAAGTGTATTCTTCTTTCCTTCCCTTCCTCTCTCCCTTCTATCCCTTTCTCCCTTCCTCAACTCACTCCCTCCCTCCACTCCCTTATTTCCCTTTCTTCCTCCCTCCCTTCTTTCCCTTTCTTCCTCCCCCCTTCCCTTTCTTCTTCCCTCAACTCCCTTCCTCCCTCAACTCCCTCCCTTTCTTTCCCTTCCTCCCGTCTTTCTCTCAACTCCCTCCCTTGCTCCCTTCTTTCACTCCTTTCTTTCCATCCCTACTTCCCCTCCCCCTCTTCTCCTCTCCCTCCCCACTTTTTTTTCTCTCTCCCCATTTTTCTCTTCTCTCTCTCTCTCTCCCTCCCTTCTTTCTTTACTTTCCCTCCCTTTTCTCCCCTTCCCTTCTTTTCTCTCCCTTCTCTCAGGAAGAAAATGGTGTGAAATGCAAGTGTTTTTCTAGCCCATTTTCTTTGGAATTGTTATGAAAAAAAAAAAACACAGCACATTTTACACACTGACCCAAACAATATTAAGGGAAAAAAAGGCCTAAAACCTTTGGGGGGGGGGGGGCAGCAGAATTTTGAGTGCCTAGGGCAGCACAAAACCTAAATACTCCACTAATTAAACACTAATAACATTGGAACATTTTATTTTCCAAAATATCTTTTCACAAATAATCCATTTAAAAACTGGTTAAAACAAAAATGGAGAGAGTTCTCTGATTTTAACTATGCCCATATAGAAAACAGTTAATTATTTTGGGAGACGTTTAAGGCAGTAGTAAGAGGTGAAATTAAAGCTTACTTAATTCAAAACAAACGCAGAATGCAAGCTAGAGATCTAGCACTAGCCCAGCGCCTTCGTAACTCCTATAACTAATTTATAAGTGACTTTACTAATAAAAAGCTTTGGGAGAAATATATGGAGAGCAAAAAGGAAAGGAAAGTGTTTTTAACACAAAGAAGGGTACAGGAAGAGGAGTTGAGGACTAGAGCTTTTTTTTTTTTTTTAGATATGGGGGAAAAGCAGGGAAATCGTTGGCAAATCTTGTAAGAATTAAAAGAAAAAGACGTTATTGAAACCCTCAATATTAATGGAGAAATAGGAAATGAGAAATTATGTAGCTCAATTTTTCAAAAAAGTTTATACAAAAGGTGAAATTAATCTACAAGCAAAAATGGATTTCTGGGCAAGAATTCAAGTCCCTAAGATCTCTAGAGAACAGCTAAATAACATAAATGCAGAGATAACACAGAAAGAAATCATCCAAGCTATTAAGTCCTCAGCATTAGATAAGGCTTCAGGTCCAGACCAGTTACCTATTGAACTATATAAAATACTCATAGACGAAATTGTCCCAACGTTACAACATTTATTTAACAAATTTTATATTCAGAATAATATGCAGTTGCGCTATTTTAATGCTTCATTAATATTGTTAATTCTGAAAAAAAAGTAAAGACCCGACAGATATAAACGCATATAGACCTATTTCACTCCTGAATAGTGATTATAAAATACTTATGACCATTATTGCACAAAGAATAAAAAGCATTCTGGATCCGTTAATTCATAAGGACCAGGTCGGGTTTATGCAGAAAAGAAATGTAACTTTTAATGTGAGGAGACTACAGTTAATTATTAATTATAACTGGATGAAACTCCAGGAAAAGAATCATAAGATAAATACTGATCTCGCTATAATAGCACTTATTTACGACCTTAGCTAAATTTATGTTCCAGGGAAATATTAACAACTTTATAAACTTGATTTATACAAACCCGTCAGTATCTATTCTAGGGAATGGGATCCCTGCTCCTAACTTTTTGCTCCAGAAGGGGTCTAGACAAGGCTGCCCATTATCCCCATATTTATTTAACTTAGCTATAGAACCGTTAGCAAATGCTTTGAGGAAAGTCTTAGAGGGTGTATGGCTAGGCCAAAGGAAAAGTACACTTCTGCTTTACGCAGACGATCTACTAGTCTTTATTCAAGACTCAGAAAGAAGTATCCCAATCTTAAATAATGCTATGGAGGAATTTAGTGCCTTTTTGGATACAAACCAAATCCTACTAAGTCAGAAATTCTATGGTTATATAAAGCGAGAAATAGTTTGAAAAATACCCATTTTAGAGAAGTAAATACAAGTTTTAAATATCTGGGTATTGTACTATCTTAAAATCCCAATGAGAGGTACAATATGAACTATCCCCAATTGTTTGCTAAAATATACAGGGACTTATCAAACTGGTCTAAATTTCAGTTATCTCTCTTGGGCAAGATAGATCTGATAAAAATTATGATTTTTCCAAAGCTTCTGTATATGATGAAAAATCTACTTTTTTTTTTTAATCAAAAACAGGGACCTCGCAGAATTTAAAAAACTCTGTCTACAATTTATATGGGGACAGAAAAGGAAAGCAATTGCATTTAAAAAGCTGTTTTTCTTAAGATCCGATGGAGGACTGTCCCTACCGGATATCAAACTTTATAATATTGTTTGTTTAGGGAAAATACCCTTAGATTGGATAAATGACAATGAGTTTTACACTTCGCCTAGACTAGAAAATCAGATGGTAGCTCCTTATTCATTAAAAGCCCTACTTCATTGCTCAAGGAATAAATTGCCAGAGTTAAGAAGGGTTTTTAATTTGCTAGATAAAGACTTTTTTGCATATCTGCAGATACGGCACCTATTTGATGAAATTTTGAAAGAAACCTCAATTGAGACAGGCTGGGTAGGAATAGAAGCAGTGATTGGTATATACAAAGCAGGCAATGTTTCTATCTCTTTGCTATACAAATCTGTGAAGGCATTTCAAGGGCAAGATAATATTGATAAAATAGCGGCGAACTGGAAAGATTTATCTTGCACAATTCAGAAGAGTTTCAAGCTGGTTGAGGAAGCCACAATAACAACTTCGTTAAAGCTTATATTACACCACATCTGAAATCAAAGTGGGATAATAATGGCAGTGTATGCGATAAGTGTAGTTACTTGATGGAGGAGTCCAAGAATTCAACAAATAGAAGTTTTATAAACTTGATTATACTCAACGGACGGACTTTAATATTAAAATATTGGAAAGCTAAAAAAATACCTATGTTAGCTGAGCTTATAGAAAAAATAAACAATTCATTTTGGAGCAATTCGATATAGCGGTTGATGACGAAAGTAAAATTAAATGCTTTTTAATAAATGGAAAAGCTTGATCCTTTCATACCCAAGAAAAACGCAAATACAGGTGATTTCCCCCTTTAAGGGCTCAATATTTCTAGAAACAGCAATAGAACGAAACAAATTCCCTAGAGACTAGTGCCCCCCCATTTTTTTTTTAGGCGAAATATACCCAAAGTATAAATGAAGAATTATGTGATATGTGATGTTCATAGCATTTTGGCAATGATCAAAAAAGGTTGAAATGGGGAACTTCCGGGTAGCAGCCATGATAGGCTGCATATGTCCATTCTGCTCCTGCACTCTATCTATTTTTACATGAAACAACTTTTCAAACGGCTCAAACACTGGCTAAACTAAAAGATCTTTACCTCACTTGAAAACCTGCATCAGATGAGCCTAAAACTGAAGAGGTACACGCAGTTTTGAGCGCCCGGAGCACAACAGAGTGTTGAGGCCTGCTTCTATACCCCGCGGCGAGGCACACTAAGGCCTTGTCGTTAAGTAGCACGAAGTGCTAATATTGCAACCAAACAATCTTCACAGCATTACTCAGCGTTACTTTGATGACTGACCAGCAAGACACTATACACAACCGGACGATATTGTATACCTTATCCCTACCTAATACCTGCTACTACACCTTTGCTATGGAGATCCCTTCAAACTTTTGGGTGGAACTACGCGCCCTGCTTGCCTCTCACCACGCAGCCCTAGAAGACAAGCTGCATGCAGCATTTCTCAGTAGCGGCACCGTGTCTACCTGGACTCACATACAGAATGATCCCTTCATCAAGGAGAGTGAGGGTGGTGGCGCTTTGGGGCCCCGGCACCCACATCCCACCTTTGAACTGCCAGTTGACCTATGGGAGTCTGAGACTGGGGGAGTATCTGCTCAGCCAGAACCAGCACTAAAGAGCAGAAGACCGATCACGTTGGAGAGCTCTGCCGGTCTCCCCCAAGCATACGCTGCCTATCCAGAGGTGCTGCGATTTACTGTACTGCAGAGTAGGAGAGACAAGGGGCATAAAACCCGAGTGCATCCAGCCCAGAAAAAGGAACATTCTTGTAGTAAACAACGGCTACGCAATACGCACTCTTCTACATCTGTGAAAGAACCACTTCTGCTCCTCCACTACGCACAATGGCTTCAGCCAGCTTTGAAGTGGCCCTGTTCGTTTATGCATAGAGTTTTGTTGCCTCTTTGGTGGTATCCGGGCGGCCTGCTTGCCCTTCAGGTCTATGCCTCACGGTTCGTGGTGTGGGACTCTAATGACTAACTACTATGCGACAGTGGGGCATGCATATTGACTTTTAAACCCCTAACAAAGGACTGTTGAGCTAGTTTGCTGTGACTTTAAGCTTGGGGTAGGAACTTTGCCTTGCAGCTTATCAACCACCCATGGGACAGCTAGCAACTTGCAGTCGCTATATTTTTAGCCTCTCACTTTTTGATCGCTTTTATTTTACCCATGCCCCAGATCTCTAATGTGCATATACAATGACCTCAAGTTTATGTTTAGTACTTTATCCTGGTACCTGTTAAAAAGCGTAGCTCCATAATAGCAAGTCTTACACTAGTATCTATTACTTGATTTACTGATATATATACCTAGCAGAGATGTGTCTTTAAATATTTAGATATCGCATTCCCAGTTTGCTCTGGTGCTGTGGGCATGGGGATATCAGCAAATTTTACCAGGAGTCAGTTAATATATTCTATCCACATAACCAGGTTATGATAGCCGGATGTGTGTAATGCATTGCTTAGGGGGGTTACCTTGGAACGTGTGTTTAACATGTTTAATACAGTCTTATAGCATAGGTTAAGCTTTTTCAGCTGTTTTTATTATTTAGTTAACATAGCTAAAAGTATGCATAATACCAGATGTTTGACTGCCTTTAGGAGTTATGACTGCTAAGCTCATTTGATTTTAGTCAATCATATGCCTCCCTTATAGAGCTGTAGTGGTGCTGGTGCAAGTTGTTGCTGTGCTCCTGCCAGCGGCCGAGGCGGAAGCCATAGTTAGCAATCTAACAACCAGCCCTATGTTTTCAGGTTCCCACATTACTTCAGACCCTTATTAGCTTTGCGGTTTATAAGATTTTAAGTATAAAGTTAGGGAGTTCAAACCTGTTCAAGCTTAGTTTGTGCATTCTATCACCAGTACTAAAATATGCTTATCTTGTGACTATACCTATTTGTATGGCGCTATGTTTTTGTGCTAAATAATCAGAGTTGTACTTAACTACCCCGCATAATACCTAGACCCCTATCACATCCACACCTCCACTCCTATCTTAGAGGCTAAAACTTAGTTTTACTTTGGCCTGGGTTATTTCAAGACCATTCTAGTGTATCCCCCCATGTCCCATAAACTTCTATACCTGCTTTCTCCTAGTAGCATAAAGCACAAACCATATAAGCTTCTAATAGTATATTCACCTGCAGTTTAGATTTTTGTAAATGAGGGTGTCCATTCTATTCTATTGTTGTGTAATCCATCCTCACCTTTCCATTGGTTATCATTCTACACTGTTATTTGAGACCCATAAAATTGAAAACTGAGGTTCTTGTCTGGAGATCCAAAAGTGGTCTCCATTGTCAACAATTGTCTTCCATACATTTATATATACGCATGTCTGAGGTCCAAAAGCGGCCTCTAATACCATCTGGGAGGCGCTTCAGACTATTAGGCATTTTATTTATATACTATACTACCAGAGTGTCCTTTTGCATTATGTATTGTATCCCTCGATTTGTATCATATGAAGTTTATATGTTATTATATGCTTGGTTTTATGTTTCATGTATGCCTTGCCTTAAACCTCAATAAAAATATTAAAAAAAAAAAAAAAAAAAAAAAGGTTGAAATGTACCTGCTATTATGTTTTGATTATGAATATGCCTTGTCTTTTTTGATTTGTATATGGAATTAACAAAACCCCCTGCGAGGTGCAACTGAAACCTAAAATAAGATGCTATGTATCTATACTATGGGAATATAAATAAAGAAATATAAAAAAAAAGAAATAGTAATATTGTCATAACATGTGGAACAGAGTTGTAACGGTGGTTCCATAAATTCTGGACATGAATTTGCTGTATTCATGCATAAGGCTATGCCTGATGCACTGGAAAGGGGGACCTTATCATATGTTGATGATGTTTTAATCAAAAGCACAGATTTTGAAAAACACATCACAGAGCTTAAACACGTCCTCAACCACTACTACTTCTTCTAAAGAAGGATGTGAAATGGCACTGGAGTGAGACTCAAGAGACAGCCATAAGAGAGCTGAAGAGAAAACTCACTCAAGCACCTTGCTTAGCGTACCCTGAAGGTGCTAAACCTTTCTTTTTAGAGACAGGTTACACAGATATAAGCATGAGTGCGGTTTTATATCAAAAGCATGACAATTTAGGCAAAGTCATTGCTTTTGCAAGCAAAACTCTATCCCCAGTAGAAATAAAATTTAGCGATTGCGAAAAAGCCCTCTTATCTACTGTATGGGCTCTACAAAATTTCCGCAGCTACATACAGGGCGAGAAAATAATTGTAAAAACGGCC
This sequence comes from Bombina bombina, assembly GCF_027579735.1. Lineage (NCBI taxonomy): Eukaryota > Metazoa > Chordata > Amphibia > Anura > Bombinatoridae > Bombina > Bombina bombina. The sequence continues at coordinate 486,429,307 of NC_069499.1, forward strand.
CACCAGCCTTTGCTATATCTGCAAAGTGAGAGAAGAGATGGGAATTTGTCTAATAGCCGCATAACAGCGTGGACCCTTTCCTTACAAGGCTGGCCTTTAGAAATTCGCTACAAGCAGAATAAAAAGAATCCAGTCGCACAGGGGCTTGCTGAGCTCCACGACTGTACTGCTAAAGATCCTGGGGAAGAATCATCAGAAGATGATTTCCTGGAGGAACAATTGCTTTCCCCATATAAATTGTATAATGAGGACCAGTGTCAAACATTACCTTGTTGATAGTTTTTCTTACAATGCCATTATTGATAATGAGCGCAGACTAGTCGCTGGCATTGGTATAATTTGGGCAAATAGATTCTCAAATATTTCTGTAGGTTTCAACATTGGACCAAGATCCAGTCAAGTTGTAGAACTCACTGCTGTTCTAAAAACCATTGAAATGGCTATTGAACATGGTATTCATGAATTTGTAATCATTACTGACTCAAATTATGTGCGTGACAGTTTTGCTGAATACCTGCCAACTTGGAAAAGAAATGGCATGCAGAAAAGTAATAACAAACCAGTCAAGCATGGCAAGTTGTTCTGTGAGTTTGATAATCTGGTGGTATCCAATGATTTAACCATACACTGGAAAAAGACAAAGAGTCATTCCAGAATTCAAGGTCCTGATAAAGAAGGCAATGACCTTGCAGATTCATTAGCCAAACAAGGAGCCATAACTGGAGAACTCCTTAATATTGACCACTTAATGGGTGCAATTCAGGTAGAAACCATTACCAGAAACCAGGCTAAACAACAGAGTGAGCCTAACCTGGTACAATGGAGTCAGTATTCTCCTAGTGAGGACCTGATCACTAGTCAAAAAGAAGACCCCATTGTAGGCATCTTCTATAAACACATAGAAGATCCTGAAAGCAACCCCATCTCAAAAGATAATTGTATTGGCAAAGCATATCTTAGAATCTTAATGAAATCCAGATCACAATTCCAGTTACAGGATGTTTTGTTAATTAGAACCTCCAAAACTGGCATCCAGCAATGGGTAGTACCCACCAAGTTCAGAGGTCTCATGCTTCAGCATGCCCATGATGCTTCCACATCTGGTCATCGTGGTGCCAAACTCACGTATGAAATATTGCGTGATTATGCCTTTTGGCCACACATGTTGAAAGATGTTCAAACTTACTGTCAAGGTTGTCTAATCTATCCACAGTTCCAACCCACTGCGCCAACGCATAGAGCGCCATTGCAGAAAAGGGGGATGGTAATACCATGGTCAGATATACAAATTGATTTTATTGGTACAGTAACATGGTCATCAAGACGTAACAAATACATGTTAACAGTGACATGCCTGCTCACTAAATGGGTAGAGTGCGTCAGTGCACCTAACAATAGTGCTGAAACATGCGCAGCTTTGCACATCAGCCATGTGTTTTCCAGATTTGGTTTGCCCCAAAGAATCGAATCAGATCGGGGAACCAACTTCACTAGTGAAGTGATGACCAAAATGTGGAAAATACTAGGGGTTAAAAGAAAGCTCCATATTGCATATAGAGCTGCCTCAAGTGGTGGTGTAGAGCGTTACAACCAGTCCATTGTGAAAATCCTAAAAAAGTTTCTGAGTAAAATGGGTAAAGACTGGGATATAAAACTACCTCTAGTCCTAATGGCATTAAGAGCAACTCCAAGTAGTGCTACCAAAATGTCACCTTTTGAACTGATGACTGGTAGGAGACCTCAACATCTACTGTACCGTACATCAGACCAGAACTTGATAAACGCTGCCAATACGCATCAATATGTGGAGAACCTAAGGAACTTGGAAAAAGCTGCAACTGCCACTAAAGCCTATTATGATCTCAAAACGTCCAAAAAGGAATATGAAATAAATGATAACGTTTATCTTTATAACTTTGGAAGAGATCAGGTTAAGGAGAAGAAATTTCTTCCATCATGGAAGGGTCCTTTTGTCGTCACTGACAAAATATCTCCAGTTGCCTATAAAATAAGGATACCCAAAAATGATACTTTTATGGATAAATGGGTCTATATTAATCAGTTGTGAGTGTGCCATCCTAGATCCCAACTACAAGTAATGGAGGGAGAATGAAATATCATATCCCCAAATGCACTAAAGAAATGCTGTAGTTTAAATATGCCTAGCTAATGAGCATGAAGACTCAAAAATGACGGACTCTCTTCATAGAAGATTGTCTATAATGCATACTGTCAATATACTCATCAAGTACCACTGACTGTAAACCAATTCCAATACATGTGTCCTACATCTATTGAAACTTGGAAGGGGGAATTATGTCAGGGCACCTGTAAGTAACAATGAACAAGCTACAGATATATCAGGTATTTAATATCCCATTTTGCAAATAAAAATGTGATATGAGATGAGCTGGGTGAGACACCCCTTCTTCATAATTACAATGCATTCAGGTGAGATCAAATAAAAGACATGTGGTCTAATCAGATCAGGCAGTTATTTTGAAAGAATTGATTGATTGATTGAAGTTGATTTCCTGCCCAAGATAATGATAACTTATAAGACCCTGTAAATAAACAGACATGGCCTAAGTGTATGCAAAGATGCTAAGGGCCCACTATTGTGTTTGAATCCACAAATTCTAGACAATGGAAGTTTGGCCATGCAGAAACACATGTTACAGTGTAGTTATTTGAATTAATTGGTATAATTTTGTTTCTTGTATAACAATGTGTAATCTGCTGGGTTTATATGAATATAAGGGAATACTCAAATGAATATATATATATATATATATATATATATATATATATATATATATATATATATATATATATATATATTCAGACAACATATCAAATATAGACATGTCTTAACATATGTATTTTCTTTTTAAACATAGAATATCTTTAGGATTAAAAATGTCTCAAAATTAATAACACTATTATTTTCATTTCAGATCTGGTATTGCCATGCATTCAAAGTTTATTAGAAATATGAAATATACTGTATTCATGTTGGGATGCAGTGCAGTGCCGGAAGGTTGAATGCTGTGATTATAGGAAGAGAAATAATTAACAGTATAAATGGCTTATTAATATGAATATTAAAAATATGCTTATGTCTGGTATTGAAGTGATCAGAGAAGATAGCACTATATGATCCTATGAATATTAAACACATACGGCTAGATTTAGAGTTCTGCGTTAGCCATCAAAACCAGTGTTAGAGGCTCCTAACGCTGGTTTTGGGCTACCGCTGATATTTAGAGTCTTGTAGGTAAGGGTCTAACGCTCACTTTCCAGCCGCGACTTTTCCATACCGCAGATCCCCCTACGCCATTTGCGTATCCTATCTTTTCAATGGGATCTTTCTAACGCCGGTATTTAGAGTCTTGGCTGAAGTGAGCGTTAGAAATCTAACGACAAAACTCCAGCCGCAGAAAAAAGTCAGGAGTTAAGAGCTTTCTGGGCTAACACCAGTTCATAAAGCTCTTAACTACTGTGCTCTAAAGTACACTAACACCCATAAACTACCTATGTACCCCTAAACCGAGGTCCCCCCACATCGCCGCCACTCTATTAAAATGTTTTAACCCCTAATCTGCCGACCGCACACCGCCGCCACATAAGTTATCCCTATGTACCCCTAATCTGCTGCCCCTAACACCGCCGACCCCTATATTATATTTATTAACCCCTAATCTGCCGCCCCCAACGTCGCCTCCACCTACCTACAATTATTAACCCCTAATCTGCCGACCGGACCTCACCGATACTATAATAAAGTTATTAACCCCTAATCCGCCTCACTCCCGCCTCAATAACACTATAATAAATAGTATTAACCCCTAATCTGCCCTCCCTAACATCGCCGACACCTAACTTCAAGTATTAACCCAAAATATGCCGACTGGACCTCACCGCTACTCTAATAAATTTATTAACCCCTAAAGCTAAGTGTTACGGTTACCCTTAGTCTCGCTGAGAGATGGACCGCTTAGTAGCCTGGATCCCTATTGCTAAAGAGGGGAGAAGCTGCTTTCCATAGTATTCTATATGAGTCTCGCAAATATAGAATAATCTCCCTTAGCTGCAGTACAGCTAGGATATCCTTCTGCCCACAAAAACGAGTCAACGCTGCGATTGAGGGTCAAACAAGAACTCAGGACTGGGATGCCCAGCCTGCTTTTTATTAAGGTTACATGCACACAGGGCACTCCCAGGGGGAGAGGGGGGGGAAGCACAAAATCCCCCATCACACATTTAGATAGAGAGCACTGTCCTTTGACAGGCCACAATAGGATTACAGTACTTAAGATAACAAGTTTACAAGTTCATCTTATCAATTAGCAGTCTGGCTCCAGAGGTGATTAGGCAATAGTTTCTAAAAGCTGAAAAAAAAGAGTTAACTCTTTATGAAATGATACTTGTTACGGTTTTCTTGGAGCCCTTCTTAGGCGCTGGCTTGCTGGTTCAGGCATTGCTGCTGGGAAATAAGCTCTTCACAACAAAATAACTAATGCTTCTGTAACACTACGTCTAACCCTAACACTAACACCCCCCTAAGTTAAATATAATTTAAATCTAACAAAATAAATTAACTCTTATTAAATAAATTATTACTATTTAAAGCTAAATACTTACCTGTAAAATAAACCCTAATATAGCTACAATATAAATTATAATTATATTGTAGCTATTTTAGGATTAATATTTATTTTACAGGCAACTTTGTATTTATTTTAACCAGGTACAATAGCTATTAAATAGTTATAAACTATTTAATAGTTACCTAGTTAAAATAATTACAAAATTACCTGTAAAATAAATCCTAACCTAAGTTACAATTAAACCTAACACTACACTATCAATAAATTAATTAAATAAAATACCTACAATTATCTACAATTAAACCTAACACTACACTATCAATAAATTAATTAAATACAATACCTACAAATAAATACAATTAAATAAACTAACTAAAGTACAAAAAATAAAAAAGAACTAAGTTACAAAAAATAAAAAAATATTTACAAACATTAGAAAAATATTACAACAATTTTAAACTAATTACACCTACTCTAAGCCCCCTAATAAAATAACAAAGCCCCCCAAAATAAAAAAAATTCCCTACCCTATTCTAAAATTAAAATAGAAAAGCTCTTTTACCTTACCAGCCCTTAAAAGGGCCTTTTGCGGGGCATGCCCCAAAGAATTCAGCTCTTTTGCCTGGAAAAAAAAAAATACAATACCCCCCCACCAACATTACAACCCACCACCCACATACCCCAAATCTAACCCAAACCCCCCTTAAATAAACCTAACACTACCCCCCTGAAGATCTTCCTACCTTGTCTTCACCACACCGGGTTCACCGATCCGTCCAGAGGAGCCTCCGAAGTCTTGATCCAAGCCCAAGCGGGGGCTGAAGACGTCCATCCTCCGGCTGAAGTCTTGATCCAAGCGGCGGCTGAAGAATTCCATCATCAGGCAAAAGTCTTCATCCTATCCGGGCAGAAGAGGAGATCCGGACCGGCAAACATCTTCATCCAAGTGGCATCTTCTATCTTCTTCCATCCATCGACGAGCGGCTCCATTATCAAGACCTCCGGCGCGGATCCATCCTCTTCTTCCGACGTCCTAACACAGAATGAAGGTTCCTTTAAGGGACGTCATCCAAGATGGCGTCCCTCGAATTCCGATTGGCTGATAGGATTCTATCAGCCAATCGGAATTAAGGTAGGAAAAATCTGATTGGCTGATGGAATCAGCCAATCAGATTCAAGTTTAATCCGATTGGCTGATCCAATCAGCCAATCAGATTGAGCTTGCATTCTATTGGCTGATCGGAACAGCCAATAGAATGCAAGCTCAATCTGATTGGCTGATTGGTGGTGGGTTTTAATGTTGGGGGGGGTTGTATTTTTTCTTTTACAGGCAAAAGAGCAGTTTTCTTTGGGGCATGCCCCGCAAAAGGCCCTTTTAAGGGCTGGTAAGGTAAAAGAGCTTTGAACTTTTTTAATTTAGAATAGGGTAGGGCATTTTTTTATTTTGGGGGGCTTTGTTATTTTATTAGGGGGCTTAGATTAGGTGTAATTATCTTAAAATTGTTGTAATATTTTTAAAATGTTTGTAACTTATTTTTTTTATTTTTTGTAACTTAGCTTTTTTATTTTTTGTACTTTAGTTAGTTTATGTAATTGTATTTAATTGTAGCTATTTGTAGTTAATTTATTTAATTAATTTAATGATAGTGTAGTGTTAGGTTTAATTGTAACTTAGGTTAGGATTTATTTTACAGGTAATTTTGTATTTCTTTTAGCTAGTTAGTTATTAAATAGTTAATAACTATTTAATAACTATTCTAACTAGCTAAAAAAAATACAAAGTTACCTGTAAAATAAATATAAATCCTAAAATAGCTACAATGTAATTATTAATTACATTGTAGCTATCTTAGGGTTTATTTTACAGGTAAGTATTTAGTTTTAAATAGGAATAATTTATTTAATGATAGTGTAGTGTTAGGTGTAATTGTAACTTAGGTTAGTTTTTATTTTACACGTAAATTTCTCTTTATTTTAGCTAGGTAGCTATTAAATAGTTAATAACTATTTAACAGCTATTGTACCTAGTTAAAATAAATTGAAAGTTGCCTGTAAAATAAAAATAAATCCTAAAATAGCTACAATATAATTATTCTTTATATTGTAGCTATATTAGGGTTTATTTTAGAGGTAAGTATTTAGCTTTAAATAGGAGGGGGGTGTTAGGGGTAGTTAGACTTAGCTTTAGGGGTTAATACATTTATTAGAGTAGCGGTGATGTCCGGTCGGCAGATTAGGGGTTAATAAGTGTAGGTAGGTGGAGGCGACATTGGGGCGGCAGATTAGGGGTTAATAAATATAATATAGGGGTCGGCGGTGTTAGGGGCAGCAGATTAGGGGTTCATAGGGATAACGTAGGTTGCGGCGGTGTACGGAGCGGCAGATTAGGGGTTAAAAAAAATATTCAGGGGTCAGCGATAGCGGGGGTGGCAGATTAGGGGTTAATAAGTGTAAGGTTAGGGGTGTTTAGACTGGAAGATATAATGTGATCTTCCTCCTGTTTGATTGGCTGAATAGGGATGGGAGTGGCTTGTTATATTTTTATACACTGTTTGTACCACATTTTGGGTTGACTGAGGAAGGGGTGAATGCCCTGAAACATCACTGCTGAATAAAGTGTGCTGTGTTTAAATCCAGGGAGTGCATATTATTTGATTGTTCTTATTGTTTGTTTATGTACCCTGGTTTGGAGGAATCGTTGGCGAGTGGGAGTGCGCTATCTTGGTTTATTATATATATATATATATGTAGCATCAAGGGAGCCCTCAGACTCTCACTGTGTGTGGCCGATTACAGTGTTGCGTGCTTCACGAAGGCGGCACACCCCCTCTTTGACGTCACGATGACGTGCCTCGAAGTAAACAGCTGTGCCGGTGCTAAGAGTAAAGCGATCCACCACCGCTTAGTAAACAAATAGAAAAGCAACGTCCCAAGCACCCGGCAGCTGTATTTCAGCAAACGTTGAAAAAAGGACAAGACTCAGGCTTTCTTTGTTGGTGCTCGTATATTTCAATCAAAGATATGGCATAAGTACAGGTAACAGACAGGCAACAGCTTGTGGGTCAGTCAAACGCTTTTCATATAGGTAATATCAACTTCATCAGTGACCAATCGTTGGAGGAATCGTTGGCGAGTGGGAGTGCGCTATCTTGGTTTATTATATATATATATACAAAACACGGAAGGGATCTGCACTCTCATACCGGACCGGGTACACATCCCATGACCCTGCAAAATGCTCAGCCCTGGGTGCCACTGGCACTCACAGGAAGCTGTGCTGTCCCCAGAGCCACAAGCAGTTAACCCCAGACAGGTCTGGGTGCAAGAACCATAGGGAAAATTACAAAACAAATTAATACAACACACAGAGAAAACCCAGCACTCACTTACAAGCTCTCAGCTAAGATTTAAAAGCAAAAATGGAAAGGTTAGTCACCGCATCTGGCCAAATGGGACAAGCTCAGGTACCACGTCAAGGTCCTTTCCAATACCTGAGACCCTAAAACAGCCACACAATGCAAGCTTTCAAATCCAAACAAACTGAAAACAAGGGAAGGGTGCACAGGAATATGTAATCACCCTAGACATATACAAAACACGGAAGGGAACTACACTCTCATACCGGACCGGGTACACATCCCATGACCCTGCAACATGCTCAGCCCTGGGTGCCACTGGCACTCACAGGAAGCTGTGCTGTCCCCAGAGCCACAAGCAGTTAACCCCAGACAGGTCTGGGTACAAGAACCATAGGGAAAATTACAAAACAAATTAATACAACACACAGAGAAAACCCAGCACTCACTTACAAGCATTTAAGCTGACTGTTTACATTAGAAAATATATAACTTCTGGTGTTTCAATTAGAGGGTATATTGTTCTATTGTTTAACTAAGCACTAAATTGTACAAGTCTGGAAGTTAGTGACCCATACTGTAATATTTCATTGTGGTGAGATAATGAAATTCAATTGTAAATAAGGCTAGTTCTAAAGGTAAATTTTATGATCTTTCTATAGCATATTTAATAATTTAAACGTGTATAGTATTGATTCATATCTGGTTTTCTACAAATATATTTCCATGTGTCTATAAATTTTAACTAATATAAAGAATTCAGGAATTGACATTAAGTTTATTGTCTTGGTATATGCATTTTATTGGGGGTTTAGTTTAAAGCAGCGGTTCCCAACCTTTTTTCTCTCCCATACCCATTGATTAGGCTTTTCATTTATGAGTACCCCCTCTATTTATTACCCCCACCCATCCCTCAAAATAAAGGAAGCGCTTTTTTATAGGGGAGGTAAGCTATACCTGAATGGCATACGACTCTACGTTTATCAACAGGATTAAAGCTCAGATCTCATTCTCAGGAGGAGCCCTTCTGTGTGGCTGGCACCCCCGGTAGATGCTTGGTTGCTCCTAAACACGGCCCGTGGGGGGGGGTCAAAGTGTAATGATCATAAAAATAAATATTTAAATTTGTGAGATAAGATCGATATTAACCACCCAGCCACTATGGACGTTTTTAGTTGAAAGTAAAGCAATCTGAATCAAGCAAGCACTAGCAGCAGTACTTTACTTACCGGCACTAACTATAACTTATTTGGGGATGCAGACCGCCTCGCCTGTGTGACTCGTAACCTTCACGGCAAAATGTTGTGCACGGCCTGGGGAGTGGGTGGAGCAGGAGGCTAAGCGGTCTGGTGGCACAGGGTGATCATTAATATGTGGACCGGAGTCATCGACACCCGGACCACATATTTCAGGTGCAGGGGCTCCCATCTGCCTATATGCCAAGTCAGGACTTCACTTGTCACTTTCCGGCTGAGCGCTCCTTCCTTCCACAGTTCCGCAATGGTTATTAGTTGATGACCCATTAAGAGTGCCCCCCCGACCCTCCCCCCGCATCTTCCGCCATTGCCAACAATATTTTTGTGTACCCCCAACCGGTCTGCCAAGTACCCCCAGGGGTACGCGTACCACAGGTTGGGAACCGCTGGTTTAAAGGATAATTATTAAACATATTGTATTATAACCTGGCCATAAACTGACATATTATTTGGAGGCACTGCTGAGATATTATTATTTATCATATTAATATGATATATCTGTAGGAAATAAGTGGAAAAAAAAAATAATAAAAAATTTTTGTTTTTGAAAAATTTAAATATTGATTTTCATATTTCAAGATTAATATTAATATTTTTGAAAATATAAAAAAGATTTTTTTTTAAAAAAATATTGATTTTCATATTTCAAAATGAATATTAATATTTTTGAAAATATATCATTTTTTTCTCTTATTGGCCAAAATTGTATTAGCGTTTTAATTTAACTAAATACTAAGCCAATATAATAATGTCTGTAACTAGAAGTGAATCACTTAATTCTGTACATAGCGTTGAAATTTGTTCCCCGACAATACACCTTACTCGAGGCAATGTTCTTAAGATGGACATTATAGGCCACATTAAAAAGAGGTTTAATGGGGGGCGGAGCCGGCCAGCGTCTGAGATGGCCGCATAATTCTTAGCTCCGGTTAGAGGAGCAACTTCCACGGCTAGATCTGAGGACACCGGAACCGTTATAGAAGGGAAACAGTGCCTAAACACTCGAGATGAGCTGAGACATTGAGTGAGGCGAAGCAAGCCACAAGCAAGGAGGGTATCTGTCGGAAACACAGTTCAGCAGGCCGCAAGCCTTAATGCGCAGCACCCGAGCTCCGGAACTGCAAGTACATGCAGCAGAGCCTTAGGATGGTATGAATATAGTAAGACCTGCACAAATACACAACGGATACTGAACTGATTAATATAGCCTAGATTAATACCTCCTGGGATACATAATTAAACGGACATGATAAGGCAGCTATAATTCCCCATATAAAAGCACGCAAATTCCCTTGGTGCAAACTGAGACTCAAACTGGGGCCCACGTTGGAAATAATTGTGCAGGCTTGATTTACTTTGTGGAAAGCAGCCAATAACAATATTGCAACATAAAAGTAACTTTAACCCTTTATTGGGAGCACCGGAGTAAGATGGTATGCACTTACTGAAGTACATTGACAGTATATATCAATTACAAGCCTAATTTTGAGCGACTACCTAATTCAGGGATTACTTGGCTCTTGTTATCCTTTCTTTTATATATCACCTGCGTATACACTCCAGTAAGGCGAAACTACACCCTTAGATAGGATACCTTTGCCTCTCTGATACTGAGACACAGATAATGGCAGCCAGACGCACACCAAGACCTGATAAAGCTAATAAAGGCCCTGTACCGACTAGCTCAAAGATGGACAACTTCTTTAAGGTTCTGGAGTCTTCTATGTCGGCAGTAGGTGAGACACCTGATATTGACACTGCTACATCTGACACAACTCCATTGGCTCCTCTCACTAAAGCTGACATACAAAATCTGCCAACTAAGGCAGATTTTGCATCCTTTTTTACTCAAGTGGGAAAACTCATTAAGGAAGGGATATCTGAAGTGAAAAGAGATCTCTCTGACTTAGGTGAGAGGGTAATGCAGATGGAAAAGGATATGGATCAATATAATACTGACACAGACCTACAGAATCGTACCCTTCAGGTCCATGATGACATGATACAACAGCTGCAAGATCAAGTCGAGGATCTCAATAACAGAGGGAGACGTCAGAACCTCAGGATAAGGGGGGTATCTGAAACAATTGTGACATCTCAAATCCAACAACATTTACAGTACTTATTCCAACATATCCTACAGGAAGAGTCAACAAACATCCCTCTAGATAGAGCACATTGTGCTTTATGACCAAAACCGCCAGAGGACAAGCCACCTAGAGACATAATTATCCGCTTCCAAAGCTTCAAAGATAAAGAGAGAATTATGACAGCCTCGCGAAAAGTGCGTCAAATCCTGTTTGAAGGTGATACTATACAGATTTTTGCTGATCTGAGTAATATTACACTGACCAAACGCAGGGAGGCGAGATTCCTCACTACCCATCTACAAGATTTGAAAATACCTTACAGGTGGGGTTTCCCCTTCTGCATCAAAGTTCTACATGACTCTCAAATCATTACCTACAACACCCCAGATGATCTCGAGCACTTCTGTAAATGCTTGAATATTCCAGCACCATCTATACTCTCGTCAACAGCTGCTTTAACACAAAAGGACAATCCAACGACGCAGATTCCAAAACCACAGAGATCTGCCTGGTCTAGAGTTACTAGGAAACCAAACAAAGTGAACCAGAAAGAAACTGCTCCAAGGGAAGAACCAACATGAGTCCACCAACTCATTCAGCTAAAGCTTTCCAGAACCCACTACACGGTGTAGTTCAACACTTCAGTTTTAAAATGTTGAAAATATCTGACAAACGTTGCATGTATATGTCGTTACACTTTTACCCCCAAAAGCGGTCTAAAATATATGGCTCCGCCCATTTCTCCTTTAGTCCGTAATACATGACACTACCTATCTACCAGATGGAAACCGCTCCATCATAGTAATCTCCTTTACTTACTATGATTCCCCCTTCCCGTTTGAAATACTGTTTTAAGTATTGCCATTTGTTATGTTTATTTTTTATGTGTTATGTTAATGTACTTCAGTTATTTTATGTTTCTCACTTACTGTTTCTACTTGACACTGCAGATTTTTGTTCCAGTGTAACCTGCTACCTCCTATACCCCTCCTCTCCCTCCCTATTCTTACTGGATGATAGAGACACAGCTGGAAGACCACTCAGACACGGCTTACTCTGCAGGTATAATAATACACAAGCTTCTCTTTTTGGTAGACACACTCGCCTATTAAAATGTGCATCCACAGAATTAGTTGAAACTCCTTTTAAAATACACATAGAGGACCCCTTACGGTGTAGTCAGCCTGGCTTTTCCGCTATTTTTAATAATATATATGGCAGTCCCTGAACTCCTAATTATCTCCCAGAATGTAAAGGGCCTCAATTCCCCAACCAAGAAATCTATAGCCCTTAACTGGTTTCAGAAACATAAGGGAGAAGTCATTTTCTTAAAGGAAACCCACTTTTGTAAGCTATCGGAACCAAAGTGTTCTTCCAAACATTTTCCAGTGGAATACTTTAATTCTGCGCCCGCGAAAAGAAATGGAGTAGGCATACTGTTCAGAAATAACATTCCTTTTCAGCTTACACAAAACTACATGGATAGAGAAGGGAGATATCTGATACTGGTGGGCACGCTTTACAACCGCCCAGTCACGTTAGCAAATATTTACGCCCCGAACTCTGGACAGGCCCACTTCTTTAAAAAAGTAATTGGAGTTCTATTGGAAGAAGCACATGGCACATTAATACTCGCAGGAGATAACAATGTGGCTATTGACCCAATACAAGACTGTTCTAACAAGAAGAGCCCAGTACCTAGAAGCTCTTTGGGAGCCATTATGAGAGCCCTCCGTAGTGCAGCTTTATTAGACATTTGGAGAATCCAGCACCCGTCACAAAAAACTTATACTTTCTATTCTAACCCCCATAGATCTTATTCAAGAATAGATCATATATATCTTGATCAGAGGAGCGTGCCCCTGGCGAGATCCTCTGAGATCTTGCCTACCCCTTGGTCAGACCACTCAATGGTAACAATGTCCTTGGCTTTGCCGGACAAGCCACTTACAGACCCTCATTGGCGTCTAGATGAAACTGTCCTCTTGAAGCCATTAATTAAAGAAAAAATTACACGCTCTCTAAAAGATTATTTCCTCCATAATACTACGCCTAATACATCCCCCACCCTGGTCTGGGAAGCACACAAAGCGGTAATTTTAGGGGAATTTATAAAACAGAAATCCATACTTATTAAGAACTACAAAGAAAGATATAACCAATTAGTTCAGAAACTCTGAGACACAGAAGTATTACATATGCAAGCCCCAAACAATACTCAACACACAGAACAATTATCCAAGACTAGACGTGACCTGAATGAGATACTTAATAAGGAGGCACAAAGGAAAGCAATCTGAAAAAGCTGTATTTTATAGAAGGCAATAAGGCAGGCCCCCTATTAGCCAGAGCCTTGAAGACACGCACAAATAACAACTTTATCCGCACACTGACTCACCCAGACCTATCAGGAGATTGCAATTATGATAGCAAGTCCATAGCGAATATTTTTAGCGACTAATACAAAAACCTTTATAATATTCCTACAACGCCCCATTCCTCGAACTGCGAGGCAATAGACTCTTACATACAAGAAGCTAATATCCCAACCCTACCGGACCACATATCTAAACAGATGGAAGACCCCATTACCTTACAAGAGGTTGTCACAGCCATAAATAACACACCCCTTCATAAAAGCCCTGGCCCAGACGGCCTCCCGACCCTTTATTATAAACAGTTTCAAACTATATTAGCCCCACACCTCACCAACCTTTTTAACTCACTTGATACAGATGGTCTTTTTCCCCCTAACCTATTAGAGGCACACATCTCAGTAATTCCCAAGCCGGGTAAATCCCCCACAGAACCAGGTAATTACCGCCCAATATCTCTATTAAATGGAGACATAAAAATATATGCTAAGATCCTTGCAAAACGCATTAGCAAAGTGCTTCCAACACTCATACATGTAGATCAGGCTGGCTTCGTTCCGCTCAGGGAGGCCAGGGACAACACAATCAGGATTCTCCATCTGATGGAATATGCCAAAACAAAACAGATACCTGCTGTCCTGGTCTCCACTGATATGGAAAAGGCCTTTGATAGGCTAAATTGGCCCTTTTTACATAGCACTCTACAACACTTCGGTTTCGGTGAATTAATGATCAAACGTATTTTCCACCTTTATAATGGTCCCTCTGCCAAAATCCGCACAAATGGGGTACTCTCGCAAAGCTTTCACATACATAATGGGACAAGGCAGGGATGCCCCCTCTCTCCTATCTTCTTTGTCCTCACAATGGAGATCCTGGCATGCCATATAAGGCAAAACGCAAATATACATGGAATCACCATTGGCCCAGACACTCACAAACTTGCTATGTTTGCGGACGATGTGCTAATCACTATTACTTCACCCGCCCTGTCCTTGCCCAATTTAATTATAGAATTTAATAAATTTAGTAACTTTTCACACTTCCTTATCAATTACTCTAAGTCCGAACTTTTAAATATATCCATGACAACCAATAACTTTGCAAATTTCATTATCAATTGTCCATTTAAAATTCAAAATTCCCACTTAAAATACCTAGAAATAGTGTTGTCCTCTAATCCAGAGCGATGGTTTTCGCTTAATTATCAACCACTTCTGCGTTCTATCCAACACTCATTATCCTCTTGGAAGGATAAGCCAATATCCTGGAGGGGTAGGATACAGACTGTCAAAATGACAATACTCCCCAAAATTCTTTATGTGTTATAGGCAATGCTCATTGCACTCCCTAAAACCTTTTTACAACAATTACAAAAAGCGGTTAACTCCTTTATATGGGGTAGACTACGTCCAAGGATTTCAAGAGGCACCATGTATAGATCTCTCCGAGGTGGTGGGTTGGGTCTCCCAGATATAACATTATATTATCACGCGTTTGTGCTTCAAAGAATTCTAGACTGGCATTGCAGAAAAGAATCAAAGGCGTGGGTGGCAATTGACTCCCAGCTACTTAGATCTCCTAACCCAGGCCCTCTTTGCTGGCTCCCCAAGCCCAGACGCACTCCACCCTGCATGGTATCCCTACTATATAGGCACATTTTCAATACATGGGACCAACTCATGTCTACATTTGTTTCCCCGCTTACTCCAATATTTCCCAACATAGAATTGATGGGGGGCTACGAATCCAGGAAAAAAGACGCAACAGTTTATGAACTCTTGGATTCCATTCCCATAGCGCGCCTGCTAACACAGGGTAAACTTAAAGCTAGGGAGGAACTTGCACAAATCTTGCATGGCTCATTTGCCCCATGGTTAAAATATGCACAGCTGCAACACTTCATCCAAACAGCACAAAACAAACAAGACATTCTTAGAGCACCGACCCCATTTGAGCAAATTTGTTTATCTGGGGGAATCACTAGGGGTTCGCTCTCACTAGCTAAGATTACCCTCCATAACGCACAGACTCCCTTACTACCCCCATACATAGTTCGATGGCATAGGGAACTGGGTACCATATTGGAAACTAAACAATGGGCAAGAATATACCAGAATACACGCACGTCCTCAACTTCTCCTAAAATCATAGAGCTCAGTTACAAAGTTCTCCTACAATGGTATCTGACGCCAACTAGACTAAACAATATTTACCCTGCCTCCTCTTCATTTTGTTGGAGAGGGTGTAATGGGCAAGGCACTATGATACACATGTGGTGGTCTTGCCAAAAATTAGGCCCCTTCTAGAGCGGGATAGAACAAACACTGAAAAAGTTAGCTGAAACAGACTTCTCCCTAAACCCAAAATTAGTCCTATTAAATGAACCCCCCCCCCCCACTTCAATGCATGATTAGAAGGACCCTGATAAGGATAGGATTAAATTGCGCGAAGGCCCTCATTGCCCTGCATTGGAAATCCCCTACAACGCCCAATTTAGAGGATTGGTTTAAAAGAACTGACGAGACGCTCTCCTGCGAAGAGTATGGTTACTTTAAAAGAAACAAGTCTGCATTCTATGCGGACCTCCGATTCTACTGGGATTCCATCACTAGACTACCATAATTGCACATTATATTGTAGGACAGATTTGACATGGTAAGATATGAAATAGCCTGCCGGATTTGTGGTATTTTAATGCACGAGTAGTTACAGAATAAAGCATAGTACATCTAGATATCTTCAGTACAGAGGTGTCTCTTAATCAACCTTCCCATCCCCTTTTCCCCTTCCTCTTTCTTCTTTTTCTTCTTTTTCTATTCGTCTTTGTCCTTGGTTGCTGCATGTTTTGATTGGTTATTAGATGTTGACTTTGATTGATTGATGATTGATTGATTGATGATTGATGTAAGCCACTAAAGTTATTTTGTCCGACTGGAACCTGATAAACTGGACCGAGGCTAACTGAGGCCAGGCCAGAAGTGCATTGAAGATCGCTCTCAGCTCCAGGATGTTTATAGGAAGAACAGACTCTGACTGAGTCCAAACTCCCTGGGCCTTTAGGGAACCCCAGACTGCCCCCCATCCCAGAAGGCTGGCCTCTGTTGTCACAATCACTCAGGATGGTCTGCGGAAGCAGGTTCCCTGGGAGAGATGATCCAGAGACAACCACCACTGAAGAGAATCCCTCGTCTCCTGCTCCAGTAGTATTCGAGGAGACAAATTGGTATAATCTCCGTTTCATCGCCTGAGCATACTTAACTGCAAAGGTCTTAGATAGAACAGAGCAAATGGGATGATGTCCATTGCCGCCACCATCAGCCCGAATACCTCCATACATTGAGCCACAGATGGCCGAGGAGTGGACTGAAGGACTCGACAAGTATCGATAATCTTTGATTTCCTGACTTCTGTCAGAAAAATCTTCATTGACAGAGAATCTATTATCATTCCCAAGAAAGTTACCCTTGTATTTGGGACTAAGGAACTCTTTTCCAAATTTACCTTCCACCCGTGAGATCGCAGGAAGGATAACACCATGTCCGTGTGGGACCTCGCTTGTTGTAATGATGGCGCCTGGACTAGGATGTCATCCAGATAGGGCGCCACTGCAATGCCCCTTAACCGAAGCACTGCCAACAGAGATCCCAGAACCTTTGTGAAAATTCTGGGAGCTGTGGCAAGACCGAAAGGAAGAGCCACTAACTGGAAGTGTTTGTCCAGAAAAGTAAATCTTAGGAACTTGTGATGCTCCCTGTGAATGGGAACATACAGGTACGCATCCTTTAACTCCACTGTTGTCATAAATTGACTCTCTTGGCTCAAAGGGAGAATGGGACGAATATTTTCCATCTTGAAGGACGGTACTCTGAGAAATTTGTTTAGACTCTTGAGATCTAAAATTGGCCTGAAGGTTCCCTCTTTTTTGGGAACCAAGAATAGATTGGAATAGAATCCCAGACCCTGTTCCTGTACCAGAACAGGAACAATCACTCCCAGGTTGGAAAGGTCTCTTACGCAGTGTAAGAAATCCTCTATCTCAATCTCGAAAGCAGAAACCTGCCTCTGGGAGGCAAACTTTTGAACTCTAACCTGTATCCCTGGGACACTATTTCTATTGCCCAGGGATCCTGAACATCTCAAAACCAAGCCTGAGCGAAGAAGGAAAGTCTGTCCCCTACAAGATCCTTTTTGGTCCCGGATTGGGTGTGTGCCCTTCATGCTGTCTTTGATTCAACAGCAGGCTTTTTGGATTGTTTTTGCTCATTTTATCGACCTCGTAAGGAAGAAAGGCTGAGTGGACCTCACCAGGGATCAAACCTGGAACCCTTGGGTTGCTACAGAGCTCAGCCACAGTGCCTTAGCATGCTGAGCTATTCCTTATTCCAATATTGATTGGGTCTCCATGCAGGCTTACTCTGTTCCTGTTTGGAGGCAGTAGAGGAAGAATTTCCCTTGAAATTTCGAAAGGAACAAAAATTGCTCTGTTGTCCTTTTTGTTTGTTTCTCTTATCCTGGGGAGAAGATGACCCTTACCCCCCATGATATCAGAGATAATCTCCGACAAGCCAGGTCCAAACAAGGTCTTCCCCTTGTAAAGAATAGCTAGAAGCTTAGATTAAGAGGACACATCCGCAGACCAAGGTTTAAACCACAAGGCTCTGCGGGCTTGGCATTGGACAATGCATCGAACCAATAAGCCACCTCACTAGTGACGGTAGCAATACACACAGCTGGCTGCCATTGTAAGCCCTGGTGCACGTACATCTTCTTGAGTAAACCCTCTAACTTTATGTCCATAGGGTCTTTGAAGGCACAACTATCCTCTATAGGAATAGTAGGTCTCTTAGCTAAAGTGGAAACGGCACCCTCCACCTTGGGAACTGTTTGCCAAGCTTCCTTAATAGAGTTAGATGGGAAACTCTGTCAAGGAAGGAACCTCAAAATATTAGTTCAGCTTACTGGACTTCTTAGGAACAACAACTACTGTTAAGTCGCTGTCGTCCAAAGTAGCTAAAGCCTCCTTAAATAACAGACGGAGGTGTTCTAGCTTAAACCTTAAAGATACAACCTCAGTATGGGCAGGGGGAATTACACTTTCTGAATCTGAAACTTCGTCTTCAGATGCTACTACAGTATCCTCCTCCTCAGGCCTCTGGGAGGTTACCTCTGAAATCGCTCAGAAACCTCGCTTACAGATCTGATTTTCCTCTTACGCTTTCCCTGCAATATTGTAAAAGCAGATAACGCATCAGAAAATGTAGAAGACATGAGAGAAGCGATGTCTCTTAAAGTAACTCCAGCGGGAGCTATAGCGGAAGCGCAGGGCACTGCTTATGAGGGTGGCAAAATTTGGGACGCTTGAGGAGACAGATGCGGCATATATTGAACCTTGTCATTAAACTCCTGGTCAACATCCTCTTTAGAAAAATTTTGGCTCTGAAAAAATCTTTTCTCTATAGCTTAGAGTCCTCTCAATACATGAGGAACAGAAAGGGATTAGTGGTTCCACGTTTGCATCAAAACACAAGGAGCAAGTGACATCTTGCAAGGCCCCTTGGTCCATACTGATCACAATGACACAATTATTAAATAAAAATTTAAATTTTGTAACAAAAATTTTTTAAGTGTAAAAACGTTACTGTGCCTTTAAATATTAAAAGTGTAACTTTTTTACTGCACAAGTAAAAACGTATGAGAAAGACTAAAACCAATTAAATAATGACACCAAGACCTGAAAACCCCTTTTTTCTTGTTAGGCAACGATCCGGACTCAACAGGGATACGTCACAGCTCTATCCGTTCCTAGAAACGCATGTATTAGTATTTCCTGCTCCGGTAACCTATTAACACGGAAGCGCAGTGAAAAGGCGCGCAATCGGAAGCCCCGCTCCTCGTGGGCGTTTATAACCGCAACCTCCTCTCCCGGTCGGCATTTTGTTTTAAATAAGCCATCGTGTGAGTTAAAACCACCAAGCCATAAAACATCCATGTTTCCTAGCACCAGTGTCTGCTTAATACTGCATTGTTCACTCAGACTCTGAGAGTTTGTATGTTCCAACAACAACTATCCTATGAGCCCTTTGATTGTTATGTATGTGAGAAGTAAATTGCTCCCTTTTGCTTTGAGTAAAATTAGCCCCAGAATAACAAAGTGGCACTTACCTCATATGTCTGCCATACAGCCAGGCAGACCATCAGGTTTAAGAGGTCCTCTTCCTCCCATGGACCTGTGACAAAAAGGAGAAGTTCCTGATTAAATATCCCTCAGGTATTCTGGATTTAGGGCAGCATCAATATATGGGAGGTGCAGTGAGAATTATGTCCCACAAGTTCCCATTGCTCTAAAGCCACCAAAGCTCTCCTGAAGAGACTGATATGGACTACGGCTACACCCTAGTACAAAGCAGCACAATCTTGCACTACTTTAAAAATAATAAACTCTTGATTGAAGAATCTTTTCTAACACCTAACTTTATCTCTTCCTAGCACTAACGTAGGCAAAGAGAATGACTGGAGTGGGAGGGAAGGGAGGAGCTATTTAACAGCTTTGCTGTGGTGCTCTTTGCCTCCTCCTGCTGACCAGGAGGTGAATATCTCATTAGTAATTAAGATGATCCGTGGACTCATCGTGTCATAAAAAAGAAAACACTTCCGGATAGAGTTCCCACTCCCCCGGGTGAAAGGTCTGTCTGCTTAGGAAATTCGCCTCCCAGTTGTCCACTCCTGGATCGCCAACAGACAGCAATTGTGGTCTCCAGCCACTGAATGATCTTGGCTACCTCTGTCATGGCCAAGGAACTCTGAGTTCCTCCCTGATGGTTGATGTAAGCCACTGAGGTTATATTGTCCGACTGGAACCTGATGAACCGGGCAGAGGCTAACTGAGGCCAGAAGAGCATTGAAGATTGCTCTCAGCTCTAGAATGTTTATGGGTAGAACAGCCTCTGACCGAGTCCATGTTCCCTGAGCCTTTAGGGAGCTCCAGACTGCTCCCAATCCCAGAAGGCTGGCGTCTGTTGTCACAATCACCCAAGAGGGTCTGCGAAAGCAGGTTCCCTGGGAGAGATGATCCTGAGACAACCACCAAAGTAGAAAATCTCTTGTCTCCTGCTCCAGCTGTAATAGCGGAGACAGATCCGCATAATCTCTGTTCCACTGCCTGAGCATGCTTAACTGCAGAGGTCTGAGGTGGAAACAGGCAAACGGGATGATGTCCATTGCTGCTACCATCAGCCCAATTACCTCAATGCACAGCCACTGACGGCCCAGGAGAGGACTGAAGTGCTAGGCAAGAATCCAAAATTTGATTTCATTGATTTTCATTGATAAGGAGTCTAGTATGGTTCCCAAGAAAACTACCCTTGTAGTTGGAACTAAGGAACTCTTTTCCAAATTCACCTTCCATCCGTGAGACTGCAGGATTGATAACAACATTTCCGTGTGTGATCTTGCTTGTTGAAAAGAAAGCGTTTGAACCAGAATGTCGTCCAGATAAGGTGCCACTGAAATGCCCCGCATTCAGAGCACCGCCAGCAGGGATCCCAGAACCTTAGAGAAAATTCTGGGAGCTGTGACAAGGCCGAATGGAAGAGCCACGAACTGGAAATGTTTGTCTAGAAAAGCAAACCTTAGAAACTTGTGATGGTCCCTGTGGATGGGAACATGCAAGTAAGCGTCCTTTAAATCCACCATGGTCATAAATTAACCCTCTTGGACCAAAGGAAGAATGGAACGAATAGTTTCCATCTTGAAGGACGGCACTCTGAGAAACTTGTTTAGACTCTTAAGATCTAAAATTGGTCTGAAGGTTCCCTTCTTCTTGGGAACCACAAACAGATTGAAATAGAATCCCAGACCTCGTTCCTGCATTGGAAAAGGAACTATCACTCCCAGGTCGGAGAGGTCCCATACACAGTGTAAGAACGCCTCTCTTTTTGTCTGGTCTACAGATAATCTTGAAAGCAGAAACCTGCCCCTGGGAGGAAAGGCCTTGAACTCTAGTTTGTATCCCTGGGACACAATGTCCACTGCCCAGGGATCTTGAACATCTCAAACCCAAGCCTGAGCGAAGAAGGAAAGTCCCGGATCAGGGGCAGGCCCTTCATGATGTCTTTGACTCAACAGCAGGCTTCTTGGATTGCTTTCCCCTGTTCAAAGACTGATTGGGTCTCCAGGAAAGCTTGGACTGCTCATGCTTGGAAGAGGGAGTGGAAGGATTTCCCTTGAAATTTCAAAAGGAACAAAAATTACTCTGATGTCCTTTTTATTTATTTCTCTTATCCTGAGGGAGGGAATGTCCCTTACCTCATGTAATATCAGAAATGATCTCTGTCAAACCAGGTCCAAACAAGGTCTTTCCCTTGTAAGGAATCGCCAAAAGATTAGACTTAGATGACACATCCACAGACCAAGATTTTAACCATAACGCTCTGCCAGCCAATATGGCAAAGCCTGAAATCTTAGCTCCCAGCTTAATAACCTGAAGGGAAGCATCTGTAATAAAGGAGTTGGCCAACTTAAGGGCCTTTATCCTATTCTGGATTTCTTCGAGGGAAGTGTCTGTCCGAATAGAATCAGACAATGCATAAAACCAGTATGCTGCCGCACTAGTGACAGTAGCAATACAAACCGCAGGTTGCCATTGTAAACCCTGGTGTACATACATTCTCTTGAGCAATCCCTCTAACTTATTATCCATAGGATCCTTAAAGGAACAACTATCCTCTATGGGAATAGTAGTTGTCTTGGCTAGCATGGAAATTGCCCATTCCACCTTGGGTACCGTCTGCCAAGACTCCTTGGTAGAGTCTGCTATAGGAAACATCTTTTTTAAAAATAGGGGATGGAGAAAAAGGGATACCCGGTCTCTCCAATTCCTTAGCAATAATCTCTGTAGCCCTATCTGGTACAGGAAATACTTCCACCATGGAGGGCACGTCAAAATACTAGTTTAGTTTACTGGGCTTTTTAGGATTGACTACGACAGTAGTGTCGTAGTCGTCAAGGGTAGCTAAAACCTACTTATGTAACAAACTGAGGTGTTCAAGCTTAAACCTGAAAGAAACAACTTCAGAATCAGATAAAGGTATTACACTGTCTGAGTCTGAGATTTCATCCTCAGATTCCTCTTCTGGTTTCTGGGAAGAAACATTCGAAATAGCCACTACAGTATCAGCAACCTTATCCACTGATTGAATACATTTCCTCTTGCGCTTTCCCTGCAGCATGGGAAAAGCAGACAATGCATCCGATACTGCCGATGACATTAGGGAAGCAATGTCTTGCAAGGTAACTCCAGGTGGAGTTTTGGACACTTAAGGAGAAAGTTGCGGCATATATTGAAAATTGTCATTAGACTCCTGAACAGCATCCGCCTTAGAAAATGTTGGTTCCGAAAAAAGTCTATCCCTATAATTTTAAGTTCTCTCAATTACATGAGGAACAGAAAGGGATTGGTGGTTCCACATTGGCATAAAAACATAAAGAACAAGTGACATTATGCAGGGCCTCTTGGTCCATTCTGACTCACAATGGATGAAATAATCAAATAAAAAGCTTAAATTTTTTAATAAAATGAAAACAGAAAAAACGTTACTGTCTCTTTAAATTCTAAAACGTAACTTTTTTATTTTGTATGCAGAGAGGGCTAAATAGCTACACAAATACTGCAGAACACCTCTACACCTGCTGGCTACAATCCCCTCAGCAAAAGATCTGGAACTCAGCTGTAGTTGATAACGAACCACTGTCCGGAACTAACGCATGTCTTAACACTCTGAGCAATTTGTTTATAACACTTTTGTTCCTCCCGATATCAGGAAGTGAAAGTGGCACGCAACCCAAATTGCTGCCTCACATAGCTCCGCCCATCCTGGGCGTCTCAAAAAAGAAATCTTCCGGTCGGCATCTTATGAAAAACCACCTCATACTGAGCCTAAAATATCTCCTCAGCCCCAGTGTCTGCCTAAAGTGCTGTCGTATAAGTCACCTCCTTTTATCTATAGGAGGATTTATGTCCCAAGTAAATAAAATGCTCCAACTTCCTCTGAGATCCTTTTATTTCCCAGACCCAGAATAATAAGTCAGCACTTACCTCTTAAATCTGCCAGATTAGGCAGTAGGCAAAGAGAATGACTTAACAGCTTTGCTGTGGTGCTCTTTGCCACCTCCTGCTGGGCAGGAGTGTCATTCCCTATAGTATTTAGATGATTTGTGGACTCATCGTGTCATTAGAAAGAAACTAAGTTAAAACTAACAATTAAACTTATATAATTATTAACCCCTTAAAGTGAATGTAAATTTTGATATGTGAAAAAATACTTACCTTTTAATCTTGACAGCCGCTCCAGCTTCCTTCGCCCGTCGCAAAGCCTCTTACTGGGTCTAAAATGAGGAATCCGGCTTCCTCTAATCAAGGCTTTGAATCAGACACTGATTCCCCCGGGGGAAGCCATGATTGGAGGATGACTGATCCATCATTTCTGATGTCAGAAATGGCTTTGCGACGATCGGGGGAAACTGGAGCAGCTGTCAAGTTTAAAAGGATGGTATTTCTTTTACAAGATATGACGAGTCCACAGATTTCATCCTTACTTATGGGATATCGCCTCCTGGTCAGCAGGAGGAGGCAAAGAGCACCACAGCAGAGCTGTATATATAGCTCCTCCCTTCCCTCCCACTCCAGTCATTCTCTTTGCCTGTGTTAGTGATAGGAAGAGGTAAAGTGAGGTGTTAGTTTAAATTCTTCAATCAAGAGTTTTTTATTTTCAAATGGTGCCTAAGTGTATTATTTTACTATAGGGCAGCATATGGAGTGATAGCTTTTAAGGCTATGGGAACTGGTGGAGTTTTAGCTTCACTGCGCCTCACACGCTTGTGCTGCTTCTCTGTGTATGGTCTTAGAGAATACTAACTAAGACACTTCTACTTTCACAGGACCTCAGGAGGAAGAGTGAACCTCTTGACACTGTGAGATTATCATGCTGTTCCTCAGCATGGAGGTAAGTGCAGACTTTTATCTCTGGGGCTCTGCAGCATATCTCAGAACTGACTGTACTCTGCCTTTTTCTGTGAAGGGTTATGGGCTCGGGTAAGGGCTTCCTCTTTTAACAGGTGTGGGTTATCATTTTATTGAAAATGGGATACCGACATGTTTAACTTTCCACAACTCATTGTGGCATGAATATTTTAGCCTAGAAGCGCGGGGAGCTGTTTGCGGTTCAGTTACTCTGACGCAACGGGCGATTCCTTTATTATGTCCAGGCTTGGAATAATGACATATGGAACATGGGGCTGACGCTGGGAGTAGCGCCGGAGTCGGAGGGAGATAAAATACTGTCTCCGGTGTATGGCGATACTCATTTTTCTTTTTCTTATATTCACGCGCTTCAGCCGCGCAGTTAGTTTTGCTGGGATTCCGGATCGGCAGCATTTCCTTATGGCTTTTAAGTCCGCTTGTGGCTAGTATATACAAGCGTTCTTAGGCTCGCTGTTTTAGCGGATAGTTTTGTGGAGTCAGGTAGGAGCCGCAGCAGAGTTGCGGCAAGGTGACTGTTAATTTGGTGGGCCAGTGGATCCGAGTGTGGGATAAGCTTATACCGCAACTGCATTTTTATTAATTCAGTATCGCTCTGTGAAAACTGAGACAGTTTTAAAGGCACAGTGCACACACTGTTATTTTGCATATACGTTTAGCTAATTGTCATTGTTAACAGAGACATGACTAAGCTAGCTTTTACTTTCTGTAACATGGATGATCTTGAACACACTACATGTTCTATGTGTTTAGCTGCCATTGTGGAACCCCCGGTTACGTTGTGTCCCTCATGCATTGAGAGGGCCTTACAGTGTAAAGAGCAGATTTTGATTAATAAAGATATGTCTAAGGATTGCTCTCAGAATGATGAGATTCAGGGTATGCCGCATTTTTCTCCCCAAGCATCACAGCCTTTAACGCCCGCTCAAGCGACGCCGTGTTTATCAACTGCGTCTGCTTCAATTACCCTGCAGGAAATGGCTGCAGTTATGTCATCCACTCTTTCAGAAGTTTTATCTAAGTTACCAGTTTTGCAAGGCAAATGCTGTAGGAAAGAGGCCCAGGTGGTCCCTGCGACTTCTGATGCTTTGATGGCAATCTCCGATATACCCTCCCAGGGCTCTGAATTGGGGGGTGTGGAGACTCTGTCTGAGGGGGAACTGTCTGACTCAGGTAGTGCTTTACCCCAGACAGATTCGGAAGTGATGTCTTTCAGATTTAAACTTGAACACCTCAGTCTGTTACTACGGGAGGTTTTGGTGACTCTGGACGACTGTGACTCTATTGTGGTCCCTCCAGAGAAATTGAGTAAGATGGACAGATATTTGGAGATCCCTTCATATTCTGACGTTTTTCCGGTTCCTAAGAGAAATTCGGAAATTATTGATAGGGAATGGGAAAGACCGGATATCCCGTTCTCCCCTTCCCCTATGTTTAGGAAAATGTATCCTATAGCTGACACCGTTCGGGATTCCTGGCAGACGGTCCCTAAGGTGGAGGGAGCTATCTCTACCCTGGCTAAGCGTACAACTATCCCTATCGAGGACAGTTGTGCTTTCAAAGACCCCATGAATAAGAAGTTGGAGGGTCTTCTCAAAAAACTATCGGCTAAATTACAAGTCTTGCGTTAGCCTTAAAAAGCAGCGTTGAGGGGTCCCAACGCTGCTTTTTAACGCCCGCTGGTATTACGAGTCAGGCAGGAAAGGATCTACCGCTCACTTTTTTTCCGCGATTTTAGCTCACCGCAAATCCGCTTACGTCAATTGAGTATCCTATTTTTTTAATGGGATTTGCCTAACGCCGGTATTACAATTGCCTAAAAAAGTGAGCAGTAGATACTCTCCTGGCAAGACTCCTACCGCATATAAAAGTCAGTAGTTAAGAGTTTTATGGGCTAACGCCGGAACATAAAGCTCTTAACTAAAGTGCTAAAAGTACACTAACACCCATAAACTACCTATTAACCCCTAAACCGAGCCCCCCCACCACATCAGAAACACATAAATAAAATGTTTAACACCTAATCTGCCAACCGGACATTGCCGCCACTTTAATAAATGTATTAACCCCTAAACCGAAGCACTCCCACCTCGCAAACACTAGTTAAGTTTTATTAACCCCTAATCTGCCGTCCCTAACATCGCCAACACCTACCAACATTTATTAACCCCTAATCTTCCGACCCCAACGTCGCCGCTACTATACAGGGAGTGCAGAATTATTAGGCAAATGAGTATTTTGACCACATCATCCTCTTTATGCATGTTGTCTTACTCCAAGCTGTATAGGCTCGAAAAGCCTACTACCAATTAAGCATATTAGGTGATGTGCATCTCTGTAATGAGAAGGGGTGTGGTCTAATGACATCAACACCCTATATCAGGTGTGCATAATTATTAGGCAACTTCCTTTCCTTTGGCAAAATGGGTCAAAAGAAGGACTTGACAGGCTCAGAAAAGTCAAAAATAGTGAGATATCTTGCAGAGGGATGCAGCACTCTTAAAATTGCAAAGCTTCTGAAGCGTGATCATCGAACAATCAATCGTTTCATTCAAAATAGTCAACAGGGTCGCAAGAAGCGTGTGGAAAAACCAAGGCGCAAAATAACTGCCCATGAACTGAGAAAAGTCAAGCGTGCAGCTGCCAAGATGCCACTTGCCACCAGTTTGGCCATATTTCAGAGCTGCAACATCACTGGAGTGCCCAAAAGCACAAGGTGTGCAATACTCAGAGACATGGCCAAGGTAAGAAAGGCTGAAAGACGACCACCACTGAACAAGACACACAAGCTGAAACGTCAAGACTGGGCCAAGAAATATCTCAAGACTGATTTTTCTATGGTTTAATGGACTGATGAAATGAGAGTGAGTCTTGATGGGCCAGATGGATGGGCCCGTGGCTGGATTGGTAAAGGGCAGAGAGCTCCAGTCTGACTCAGACGCCAGCAAGGTGGAGGTGGAGTACTGGTTTGGGCTGGTATCATCAAAGATGAGCTTGTGGGGCCTTTTCGGGTTGAGGATGCAGTCAAGCTCAACTCCCAGTCCTACTGCCAGTTTCTGGAAGACACCTTCTTCAAGCAGTGGTACAGGAAGAAGTCTGCATCCTTCAAGAAAAACATGATTTTCATGCAGGACAATGCTCCATCACACGCGTCCAAGTACTCCACAGCGTGGCTGGCAAGAAAGGGTATAAAAGAAGAAAATCTAATGACATGGCCTCCTTGTTCACCTGATCTGAACCCCATTGAGAACCTGTGGTCCATCATCAAATGTGAGATTTACAAGGAGGGAAAACAGTACACCTCTCTGAACAGTGTCTGGGAGGCTGTGGTTGCTGCTGCACGCAATGTTGATGGTGAACAGATCAAAACACTGACAGAATCCATGGATGGCAGGCTTTTGAATGTCCTTGCAAAGAAAGGTGGCTATATTGGTCACTGATTTGTTTTTGTTTTGTTTTTGAATGTCAGAAATGTATATTTGTGAATGTTGAGATGTTATATTGGTTTCACTGGTAAAAATAAATAATTGAAATGGGTATATATTTGTTTTTTGTTAAGTTGCCTAATAATTATGCACAGTAATAGTCACCTGCACACACAGATATCCCCCTAAAATAGCTATAACTAAAAACAAACTAAAAACTACTTCCAAAACTATTCAGCTTTGATATTAATGAGTTTTTTGGGTTCATTGAGAACATGGTTGTTGTTCAATAATAAAATTAATCCTCAAAAATACAACTTGCCTAATAATTCTGCACTCCCTGTATTAAATTTATTAACCCCTAAACCTAAGTCTAGCCCTCCCTAACTTAAATATAATTTAAATTAAACGAAATAAATTTACCATAATTAAATAACTTATTCCTATTTAAAACTAAATATTTACCGATAAAATAAACCCTAAAGCTAGCTACAATATAACTAATAGTTATATTGTAGCTAACTTAGGGTTTATATTTATTTTACAGGCAGCTTTGTATTTATTTTAACTAGGTAGAATAGTTATTAAATAGTTATTAACTATTTAATAACTAACTAGATAAAATAAGTACAAAAGTACCTGTAAAATAAACCCTAACCTAAGTTACAATTACACCTAACACTACACTATAATTAAACTAATTACCTAAACTACCTACAATTAATTACAATTAAATTAAATAAACTAAATTACGAAAAAAACAAACACTAAATTACAGGGGAAAAAAAAGAATTACAAGAATTTGAAACTAATTACACCTAATCTAATCCCCCTAATAAAATAAAAAAGCCCCCCAAAATAATACAATTCCCTACCCTATATTAAATTACAAATAGCCCTTAAAAGGGCCTTTTGCGGGGCATTGCCCAAAGTAATCAGCTCTTTCACCTGTAAAAAAAAAATACAATACCCCCCCACAACATTAAAACCCACCACCCACACACCCAACCCTACTCTAAAACCCACCCAATCCCCCATTAAAAAAATACCTAACACTACCCCCTTGAAGATCACCCTACCTTGAGCCGTCTTCACCCAGCTGGGCACAAGTCGTCCTCCAGAGGGTCCGAAATCTTCCTCCTATCCGGCCAGAAGAGGACCTCCAGACCGGCAGAAGGCTTCATCCAGGCGGCATCTTCTATCTTCATCCTTCCGGAGCGGGTCCATCTTCAAGACATCCGACGCGGAGCGTCCTCTTCATCTGACGGCCGACGACTGAATGACTGGTCCTTTAAGTGACGTCATCCAAGATGGCGTCCCTTGAATTCCGATTGGTTGATAGAATCCTATCAGCAAATCGGAATTAAGGTAGGAAAAATCGTATTGGCTGATGCAATCAGCCAATAGAATGCAAGCTCAATCCTATTGGCTGATTGGATCAGCCAATCGGATTGAACTTCAATCCTATTGGCTGATTGCATCAGCCAATAGGATTTTTCCTACCTTAATTCCGATTGGCTGATGGGATTCTATCAGCCAATCGGAATTCAAGGGACGCCATCTTGGATGATGTCACTTAAAGGACCAGTCATTCAGTCGTCAGTCGTAGGATGAAGAGGATGCTCCGCGTCGGATGTCTTGAAGATGGACCCGCTCTTCTCCGGAAGGATGAAGATAGAAAATGCCGCCTGGATGAAGCCTTCTGCCGGTCTGGAGGTCCTCTTCTGGCCGAATAGGATGAAGACTTCGGACCCTCTGGAGGACCACCTGTGCCTGGCTGGGTGAAGACATCTCAAGGTAGGGTGATCTTCAAGGGGGTAGTGTTAGGTTTTTTTAAGGGGGGATTGGGTGGGTTTTAGAGTAGGGTTGGGTGTGTGGGTGGTGGGTTTTAATGTTGGGGGGGTATTGTATTTTTTTTACAGGTGAAAGAGCCGATTACTTTGGGGCAATGCCCCGCAAAAGGCCCTCTTAAGGGCTATTTGTAATTTAGTATAGGGTAGGGAATTTTATTTTTTTAGGGGGCTTTTTTATTTTATTAGGGGGATTAGATTAGGTGTAATTAGTTTAAAATTCTCGTAATTCTTTTTTTTCTGTAATTTAGTGGGGTTTTTTTTCGTAATTTAGTTTCTTTAATTTAATTGTAATTAATTGTAGGTAGTTTAGGTAATTAGTTTAATTATAATGTAGTGTTAGGTGTAATTGTAACTTAGGTAAGGGTTTATTTTACAGGTACTTTTGTACTTATTTTAACTAGGTAGCTATTAAATAGTTAATAACTATTTAATAACTATTCTACCTAGTTAAAATAAACACAAAGTTGCCTGTAAAATAAATATAAATCCTAAACTAGCTACAATGTAACTATTAGTTATATTGTATCTAGCTTAGAGTTTATTTTATAGGTAAGTATTTAGTTTTAAATAGGAATAATTTATTTAATTGTAGAAAATTTATTTAGATGTATTTAAATTCTATTTAAGTTAGGGGGTGTTAGGGTTAGACTTAGGTTTAGGGGTTAATAAATTTATAATAGTGGCGGAGACGTTGGCGGCGACAGATTAGGGGTTAATAAATTTAATATAGTTGCGGCGACGTTGGGGGGGGCAGATTAGGGGTTAATAAATATAATGTAGGTGTCTGCGATGTTGGGGGGCAGTAGATTAGGGGTTCATAAGTATAATGTAGGTGGCGGCGGTGTCCGGAGCGGCAGATTAGGGGTTAATAATATAATGTAGGTGTCAGCGATAGTGGGGGCGTCAGATTAGGGGTTAATAAGTGTAAGATTAGGGGTGTTTAGACTCAGGGTTCATGTTAGGGTGTTAGGTGCAGACGTTAAATACATTTCCCCATAGGAAACAATGGGGCTGCGTTAGGATCTGAACGCTGCTTTTTTGCAGGTGTTAGGTTTTTTTTCCAGCCAGCTCAGCCCCATTGTTTCCTATGGGGAAATCGTGCATGAGCACGTTTTGCCAGCTTACCGCTACCGTAAGGAACGCTGGTATTGAGGTGAGATATGGAGCTAAATTTTGCTTAACGCTCACTTTTCTCAGGCAAACGCCGGCTTGCAGAAAACCTGTAATACCAGCGTTGTCTTAAGTGAGCGGTAAGAAAAAAAGGAGCGTTAGCAATGCACCCCTGTTACCGCAAAACTCGTAATCTTGCCGTATATGTTCACCAAGGGTTTCTATTACAACCGACGGCCTGCATTGTAACAGTCACAACTGCGGCTGCCTTTTTTTTACCAAGCTGGCGACTAAGAATTCAGGATTCTCCATCTTAGCACGAAGAGCCTTATGGTTAAAATCTTGGTCTGCGGATGTGTCCTTGAAATCTAAGCTCTTGGCTATCCCTTTCAAGGAAAAGACTCTGTTCGGGCCTGACTTGAAGGAGATCATTTCTGACATTACGGGAGGTAAGGGTCACCTCCTCCCTCAAGATAGAACATCAAAGCAAAGGGGACGACAGAGTAATTTTAGTTCCTTTCGAAACAGGAAGGGAATTTTTCTCAAGCCAAGTCCACCTGGAGACCCAACCAGGCTTGGAACACGGGTAAACAACCAAAGAAACCTGCTGCTGCTACCAAGACAGCATGAAGGGGCGGCCCCCGATCCGGAACCGGATCTAGTAGGGGGCAGACTTTCTCTCTTGGTCCAGGCTTGGATAAGAGATGTTCAGGATCCCTGGACACTAGAAATCATGTCTCAAGGGTATCAGTTGGAATTCAAAAAATCCTTCCCCAGAGGAAGGTTTCTTCTTTCACGATTGTCTGTAGACCAGATAAAAAGAGAGGCGTTCTTATGCTGTGTAAGAGACCTCTCCTCCATGGGAGTAATTTGCCCCGTTCCAATACAAGAACAGGGGCAGGGGTTTTACTCAAATCTCTTTGTAGTTCCCAAAAAAGAGGGAACGTTCCGACCCATTTTAGATCTCAAAAGTCTAAACAAATTTCTCAGAGTTCCATCCTTCAAGATGGAGACTATTCGAACAATTCTTCCATTGATCCAGGAGGGTCAATATATGACTACCGTGGATTTAAAGGATGCATATCTTCATATTCCTATCCACAGAGATCATCACAAGTTCCTGAGGTTTGCCTTTCTGGACAAACATTTTCAGTTTGTGGCCCTTCCTTTCGGTCTGGCCACAGCACCCAGAATTTTCACAAAGGTTCTGGGGTCTCTGCTAGCAGTTCTCAGGCCGCGGGGCATTGCAGTGGCGCCTTATCTGGACGACATTCTGATCCAGGCGTAGTCTTATCACCTGACAAAGTCTCATACCGACATTGTTCTGTCCTTTCTAAGAGCTCACGGGTGGAAAGGGAATCTAGAAAAGAGTTCACTAATTCCACAGACAAAGGTTCCTTTCCTAGGAACTCTAATCGACTCTCTGGCCATGAAAATCTTTTTGTCGGAAGTCAGAAAGTTAAAGATTCTGAATACATGCCGATGCCTTCAGTCCAATCCTCGGCCGTCAGTGGCTCACTGCATGGAGGCAGCAATGGACATCATTCCGTTGGCTCATTTTCATCTCAGACCTCTACAACTGAGCATGCTCAGACAATGGAATGGAGATTATGCAAATTTGTCTCCTCAAATAGATCTGGTTCAGGAGACAAGGGAAAATCTTCTTTGGTGGTTGTCGCCGGATCATCTGTCCCAAGGGACGTGCTTCCACAGACCCTCATGGGTGATCGTGACAACGGACGCCAGCCTGATAAGATGGGGTGCAGTCTGGAACTCCCTGTGGACTCGGTCGGAGTCTCTACTTCCTATCAATATTCTGGAGTTGAGAGCAATATTCAATGCACTTCAGGCTTGGCCTCAGTTGGCTTCGGCCAAATTCATCAGGTTTCAGTCGGACAATATCCTTAGTTCCTTAGCGATGACAGCAGTATCCAAGATAATTCAGTGGGTGGAAGCTCACTCTTGTTATCTGTCGGCAATCTACATCCCAGGAGTAGACAACTGGGAGACGGATTTTTTGAGCAGACAGACGTTTCATCCGGGGGAATGGGAACTCCATCCGGAGGTCTTTGCCAACCTGATTCTCAGATGGGGCAGGCCGGAGCTGGATCTTATGGCGTCTTGCCAGAATGCCAAGCTTCCGAGATACGGATCCAGGTCCAGGGATCCTCAGGCCGAACTGATAGATGCCTTGGCAGTGCCTTGGTCGTTCAACCTAGCTTATGTGTTCCCGCCGTTTGCTCTCCTTCCCCGGGTGATTGCTCGAGTCAAACAGGAGAGGGCTTCGGTGATCCTCATCGCTCCTGCATGGCCTCGCAGGACATGGTATGCTGATCTGGTGGACATGTCATCTCTGCCACCATGGAAGCTTCCATTGAGGCAGGACCTTCTCATTCAGGGACTCTTCCATCATCCGAATCTACTTTCTCTGCAGCTGACTGCTTGGAGATTGAACGCTTGATTTTATCTAAGCGACGGTTCTCTTATTCGGTCACTGATACCCTGATCCAGGCACGTAAGCCTGTTACTAGAAAGATTTAACATAAGATATGGCGTAAATATCTTTATTGGTGCGAATCCAAGGGCTACTTATGGAGTAAGATTAGTATTCCTAGGATTTTGTCCTTTCTCCAAGAAGGATTGGAGAAAGGATTATCAGCAAGTTCCTTTAAGGGACAGATTTCTGCTTGATCTATTTTGCTACACAAACGTCTGGCAGATATTCCGGATGTTTAATCTTTTTGTCAGGCTCTGACTAGGATCAGGCCTGTGTTTAGACCTATTGCTCCTCCTTGGAGTTTGAATCTAGTTCTTAAGGTTCTTCAAGGGGTTCCATTTGAACCTATGCATTCCTTAGATATTAAGTTGTTATCTTGGAAAGTTTTATTTTTGGTTGCTATTTCTTCTGCTCGCAGAGTTTCTGAGCTCTCGGCATTACAATGTGATTCTCCTTACCTTATTTTCATTCCGATAAGGTAGTGTTACGTACCAAATCTGGTTTTCTTCCTAAGGTTGTTTCCAACAAAAATATTAATCAGGAAATTATTGTTCCTTCTTTGTGTCCTAATCCTTCTTCTAAGAAGGAGCGTCTGTTACATTACTTGGACGTTGTCTGTGCCCTGAAGTTTTACTTGCAGGCAACTAAAGAATTTTGTCAATCATTGTCATTATTTGTTGTTTTTTTTCTGGAAAACGTAGGGGCCAGAAAGCTACAGCTACCTCTCTTTCTTTTTGGCTGAAGAGTATCATCCGTTTTGCATATGAGACTGCTGGACAGCAGCCTCCTGAAAGAATTACGGCTCATTCTACTAGGGCTGCGGCTTCCTCATGGGCATTTAAAAATTATGCTTCTGTTGAACAGATTTGCAAGGCTGCAACTTGGTTGTCTCTTCACACTTTTTCCAAATTTTACAAATTTGATACTTTTGCCTCGTCCAATGCTGTTTTTGGGAGAAAGGTTCTTCAAACAGTGGTGCCTTCCGTTTAGGTGCCTGTCCTGTCCCTCCCTTTCATCCCTGTCCTATTGCTTTGGTATTGTATCCCATAAGTAAGGATGAAATCCGTGGACTCGTCATATCTTATAAAAGAAAAGGAAATTTATGCTTACCTGATAAATTTATTTCTTTTCCCATATGACGAGTCCACAGCCCACCCTTTCATTTTTTAGGACAGGTCTTTATTTTTGTTAAACTTCAGTCACCTCTGCACCTTAGCGTTTCCTTTCTCTTCCTAACTTCGGCCAAATGACTGGAGTGGGAGGGAAGGGAGGAGCTATATATACAGCTCTGCTGTGGTGCTCTTTGCCTCCTCCTGCTGACCAGGAGGCAATATCCCATAAGGATGAAATCCGTGGACTTGTCATATCGTAAAAGAAATAAATTTATCAGGTAAGCATCAATTTCCTTTTTTTCACAACGAGTGAAATGTAAATTTTGATTAATTAAATTGCCCCTGTTTTTAATCAAATTTTTAAAAACCAGGCACTTTAGCATCAAAAGTTACATTCACTTTAAGGACCACAGCACTTTTCCATTTTCTGACCGTTTGGGACCAGGGCTATTTTTACATTTTTGTGTTCAGCTGTAATTTTCCTCTTACTCATTTATTGTACCCACACATATTATATACTGTTTTTCTCACCATTAAATGGACTTTCTAAAGATATCATTATTTTCATCATATCTTATCTTTTACTATAAAAAAATTATAAAATATGAGGAAAAAATTGAAAAAAAACACACTTTTCTAACTTTGACCCCCAAAATCTGTTACACATCTACAACCACCAAAAAACAACCATACTAAATAGTTTCTAAATATTGTCCTGAGTTTAGAAATATCCAATGTTTACATGTTCTTTGCTTTTTTTGCAAGTTATAGGGCAAAAAATACAAGTAGCACTTTGCTATTTCCAAACCATTTTTTTTTTCTTCCAAAATTAGCGCTAGTTACATTGGAACCCTGATATCTGTCAGGAATCCCTGAATATCCCTTGACATGTATATTTTTTTTTTTTTAGATGACAACCCAAAGTATTGATCTAGGCCCATTTTGGTATATTTCATGCCACCATTTCACCGCCAAATGAGATCAAATTAAAAAAAATGTTCACTTTTTCACAAATTTTGTCACATACTTTAGGTTTCCCACTGAAATTATTTACAAACAGCTTCTGCAATTATGACACAAATGGATGTAAATGCTTCTCTGGGATCCCCTTTGTTCAGAAATAGCAGACTTATATGGCTTTGGGGTTGCTTTTTGGTAATTAGAAGGCCGCTAATAGCCACTGCGCACCACACGTGTTTTATACCCAGCAGTGAAGGAGTTAATTAGCGCGATTGTAGGGTTAATTTTAGCTTTAGTGTAGTGTAGTAGACAACCACAAGTATTGATCTAGGTCCATTATCGTAAATATTTCATGCCACCATTTCACCGCCAAATGCGAGCAACTAAAAAAAAACTTTACATTTTTCACAATTTTAGGTTTCTCACTGAAATTATTTACAAACAGCTTGTGCAATTATGGCACAAATTGTTGTAAAAGCTTCTCTGGGATCCCCTTTGTTCAGAAATAGCAGACTTATATGGCTTTGGCGTTGCTTTTTGGTAATTAGAAGGTCGCTAAATGCTGCTGCGCACCACACGTGTCAGGGTGCCAGGAATCAGACTGAGACGAGAAGTGCAAAAAATAGTAAAAAGTCCACAAGTCAAATAACATGCCAGGAGTCAAAACCAGAGCTGGTAGTCAGATGAGCCGAGTCAGGAGCCAAAGCGAATAGTCAGACAAGCCGGAATCAGGAACAAGGAAAACAGCAGAGTCAGAAACAAGCCAGGGATCAGGAACTAGGAAGGACGTCAGGCAGCCAGGTAATACACAGGAACTCTCACAAACAGGTCTGAGACAACGCAAAGGCAAAGCATACTGAACAGAGGCCCTTTAAATAATAAGAGATGACATCACAATTCTGAGACTGCATCCTGTTTCACATGGATGATGCACACCAGTCTGGCCATAAAAGGAAGTGCAGGATCCCCCACAAAGCACCATAGTCAGAAAGAGAGGTGAGTAAAATGGCTGCCAGCAGCACATGGCAAACACAACAGGGAAAAAACCCTGACAGTACCCTCCCCTCAACGACCCCTCCCCCGCGGGAGGACAAAAGGCTTATTGGGGAAACGGGCATGGAAGGCACGGAGGAGGGCGGGAGCATGAACATCAGAGGAGGGAACCCAAGAACGCTCCTCCGGACCATAGCCCCTCCAGTGAACCAAATACTGTACACGGCCCCTGGACATACAAGAGTCAATAATGCTGCTGACCTCATACTCCTCATGGTTGTCAACAAAGATAGGATGGGGACGAGGCAACACAGTGGTAAACCGATTACAAACCAATGGTTTCAAGAGGGAGACATGAAAAACATTGGAGATGCGCATAGCAGGAGGAAGGTCAAGAGCGTAGGCTACAGGATTAACCCGTCGGAGTATTCGAAAAGGACCAACATAATGGGGAGCCAATTAATTGGAAGGCACACAAAGGTTCAAGTTTCGAGAGGACAGCCAAACTCTCTCACCAACCTGGTAGGAAGGTGCGGGCAGACGCCTACGATCAGCCTGGAACTTTTGGCGCTGCATAGAACGATGAAGGCAATCCTGAATCTGCACCCACGTGGAACGGAGTTGCCGGAGATGCTCCTCCAAAGCCGGAATACCCTGAGACATGAATGAATCGGGCAACAAGGATGGTTGAAACCCATAATTCGCCATGAATGGGGATATCTTGGAGGAAGCATTAATAGCACTATTACGAGCAAACTCTGCCCAAGGTAACAGTTCAGACCAATTATTGTGGTGATCTGAGACATAGCAACGGAGGAACTGTTCCAGAGCTTGATTAGACTGTTCCGCAGTCCCATTGGATTGAGGGTGATATGCCGAGGAGAAGGAAAGCTGGATCCCCATTTGAGCACAAAAGGAACGGCAAAATCTGGAGATAAACTGCCTACCTCGGTCCGACACTATCTCCTTAGGTAACCCATGTAAACGGAAGACCTCCCGGGCAAAAATTGAAGCAAGCTCCTGAGAAGTAGGCAGCTTCATCAAGGGAATGCAATGTGACATTTTAGAAAAACAGTCAACCACCATAAGGATAACAGTATTGCCATTGGAAACAGGGAGCTCGACAATGAAGTCCATGGAAAGATGTGTCCAAGGACGCTCACCATTAGCAATAGGTTGAAGAAGACCCACAGGAAGACGTTGAGGAGTCTTATTCTGTGCACAAACTGAGCAGGAGGCAACATACGCAGCAACATCAGAACGAAGACCAGGCCACCAGAATTGTCGAGTGACAGACCAAATCATTTGGTTCTTGCCTGGGTGGCCTGCGGCTTTAGGATAGTGGTAAGTGTGCAAAAGTTTAGTTCGAAGAGTCTCAGGAACAAAACACTTACCACTAGGTTTCTCAGGAGGTGCATTGGTTTGTGCAGCCAGGATCTCCTCCTCCAAGGCAGAAGTCAAATTAGTACGTATGGTAGCTTAAATATGGTCAGGAGGTATAACAGGAGTAGGTACAGACTCCTCCTTGGACAGAGGCAAAAATTGTCGAGAGAGGGCATCAGCCCTAACATTCTTACTACCAGGCAGGTAGGAGGCCACATAATTAAACCGAGACAAAAATAGCGCCCATCTGGCCTGTCGGGGCAACAAACGTTTTGCTTCAGATAGATAAGTTAAATTCTTGTGGTCAGTAAGAATGAGCACTGGCACGCTATTACCCTCGAGAAGATGCCTCCATTCCTTAAGTGCCAAAATTATGGCCAGTAATTCCCTGTTGCCAATTTCATAATTGCACTCCGCTGGAGACAATTTCTTAGAGAAGAAACCACACGGATGCAAGGAACCGTCAGGCGTAGGACGTTGAGACAAGAGGGCACCTACTCCAGTCTCAGATGCATCGACCTCAAGAACGAAAGGCAGGACAGGGTTAGGATGAGCCAGAAGTGGAGCGTCAGCAAAGGCAGTCTTAAGACTATCAAAGGCCTTAATGGAAGTAGGTGACCAATGGAGTGGATCATTCTCTTTACGGGTCATGTCTGTGATAGGTTTGACCAAGGAAGAAAAGTTTTTAATAAACTTTCTATAGTAATTGGCAAACTCCAAAAAAACGTTGAATAGACCGAAGACCAACTGGGCGAGGCCACTGCAGAACTGCAGATAACTTGTCAGGATCCATGGAGAACCCTGCAACGGAGATAACATAACCTAGGAAGGTTACTTGAGTCTGATGGAACTCACATTTTTCGAGTTTACAAAACAGGCCGTTCTCACGTAGTCTCTGAAGAACCCATGTAACATCAGAACGATGAGCCTCAAGTTTGGGTGAGTGTATGAGGATGTCGTCTAAGTACACCACAACACACTGTTGCAACATATCTCGTAGGACATCATTAATAAATTCCTGAAAAACAGCAGGAGCATTACATAGGCCAAAGGGCATTACAAGATATTAATGCCCGCTCCTGGTGTTAAATGCTGTTTTCCATTCGTGGCCCTCCTTAATCCTAACGAGATTGTACGCTCCTCTCAAATCAAGTTTAGTAAAGACCGTAGCTCCCTTGAAGCGGTCAAAGAGTTCCGTAATAAGCGGAATAGGGTAAGCATTCTTAATGGTAAGACGATTAAGACCCCTATAATCGATACATGGTCTTAACTCGCCACCCTTTTTCTTCACAAAGAAGAAGCCAGCCCCTGCAGGAGAGCAGGATTTGCGGATGATCCCCCACGACAGAGCATCGGCAACATACTCCTCCATAGCACAATTCTCTGCAACAGACAGAGTGTACCCCCAGCCCCGAGGAGGAATGGCTCCGGGTTGCAGGTCTATGGCACAATCGTAAGACCGGTGAGGAGGCAACGTACCGGCACGCACATTGTCAAACACGTCTAGGAACTCTCGGTACTCCTCTGGCAATTGAGAAACCGAAGAAGTGCACAAGACTTTAATTGTTTTCCGAAGACAAGTGGAAATACATTGCGGGGACCACAACAAAATTTCGGACCTGCGCCAGTCGAGACTGGGATTGTGCTTTTGGAGCCAGGGATAACCCAGAACAACCAGAAAATGAAGAGAGTTTATCACCTGGAACTGGAGGGTTTCAAAATGGAGAGCCCCAACAGCCATGGACAATGGAGCAGTTTCGTGAGTAACGAGTGCGGGCTGAAGGGGCCTGCCATCAATGGCCTCAATAGCAAGCGGAATGGACCGAGGCAAAACAGGAATGGAGTGCTTTGATACAAAAGCACTGTCAATGAAATAGCCCGCAGCACCGGAGTCAACAAGAGCCTGAGTGACTATGGAGAAATCCACCCAGGAAAGGACAACCGTGACAAAAGGTTTCTCCTTAAGCGGTTCCGGGGACGAGGATAAACCACCCAAGGTCTGCCCCTGACAGGACCTTAGGTGTGAGCGTTTCCCGGCCGTGTAGGACAAGACTTTAAATGGTGGCCCTGTAACCCACAATAGAGGCAGAGCCCCTCCCTCCTCCTAAAGGCCCTCTCCGCCGCGGAGAGACGCGTGAATGTCAGCTGCATTGGCTCAGCAGTACCTAGTGACTCGGGACCAGGAGGCATGGGAGGAGAGGGAGGCATGGGTGGGAACGAACATATAGGATACAACGGAACAGGAGGCTTCCTCAAGCGCTCCTTGAAAGAGGGCCTCTCTCTGAGTCTGATGTCAATTAGGATCAAAAAAGACACCAATGCCTCGAGATCCTCTGGTAAATCTCTGGCAGCAACTTCGTCTTTAATCGCATCAGAGAGCCCATGAAAGAAGGCGGCAACAAGGGCTTCATTGTTCCAACCTACCTCTGCGGCAAGCGTACGGAACTCAATAGCATACTGAGCAACAGATCTTGTACCTTGCTGAATGGACATGAGTCGTTTAGCAGCAGAGGAGGAGCGAGCCGGGACATCAAATACCCTTCGAAAGGATAATTTGAAATCACAGGTTTATTAGTCTCACACAAGGGATTAGCGCAGGCAAGAGCTGTGTCAGAGAGTAACGAGATGAGAAATCCCACCTTAGCTCTGACAGAGGGAAACGCCTGAGGTAACATCTCAAAGTAAATGCCCACCTGGTTCAAAAACCCTCTGCACTGAATAGGATTGCCTCCATATCGATGAGGTAGAGGTGCAGAACCGGACATGCTCCTGGTAGGCATAGGTGCAGCAGCGGAAACAGGAGCAGCCATAACTTGCGGGACACTTTGGTCCAAATGTGCAGTGCGAGTCAGCAGGGTTTGCAGGGCTAGTGCAAATTGATCCAATCGGTGATCCTGTACATCCATCCTGGAAATGATGGCAGGTAAAGGTGGACTATTAGCACCATCAGGATTCATGGCCTTTGACTGAGACAAGAAGTGCAAAAAATAATAAAAAGTCCACAAGTCAAATAACAACCAGAGCTGGTAGTCAGACGAGACGAGTCAGGAGCCAAAGCGAATAGTCAGACGAGCCGGAATCAGGAACAAGGAAAACAGCAGAGTCAGGAACAAGCCAGGGATCAGGAACCAGGAAGGACGTCAGGCAGCCAGGTAATACACAGGAACTCTCACAAAGAGGTCTGAGACAACGCAAAGGCAAAGCATACTGAACAGAGGCCCTTTACATAATAAGTGATGACATCACAATTCTGAGACTGCATCCTGTCTTACATGGATGATGCACACCAGTCTGACCATAAAAGGAAGTGCAGGAATTGAGCAGCATCCCCCACAATGCACCATAGTAAGGAAGAGAGGTGAGTAAAATGGCTGCCAGCAGCACATGGCAAACACAAAAGGGAAAAAACCCTGACAACACGTGAATTATGCCCAGCAGTGAAGGATTTAATTAGGTAGCTTGTAGGGAGCTTGCATGGTTAATTTTAGCTTTAGTGTAGAGATAAGCCTCCCACCTGACACATCCCACCCCCTGATCCCTCCCAAACAGCTCTCTTCCCTCCCCCACCCCACAATTGTCCCCGCCATCTTAAATACTGGCAGAAAGTCTGCCAGTACTAAATAAAAGGAGTCTTTTTTATTTTTATTTTTTAAAAATATTTATTCAGCTGTGATGGACCCCTGCCTGATCCCCCCCAAACAGCTCTCTAACCCTCCCCCGCTACCTAATTGCCGCCATCTTGGGTACTGGCACCCAAAAAACAACAGTATTTTTGTTTTTCTTTTGACCTTCAAACTTTTTCTGTAGGGTAGCAGCCCCCCCTCAATACCCCCATCCCCCTCCCCCTCCCAGATCCTTTTATATTTCATTAACTTTTTTTTTTCCATCAACTTTTTTTCCCCTCTCCCTCTGATGATCTCATTGGTGTCAGTGTCTAATGCGCGCACACCCCCACAGGCCCCCCCTGCACGCTCCCGGCACCCGGCGTGCACATTGCACTTATAGGAACCGGATGCCGGGTAGCAATGGGCTGTCCACCCGCCTCCCTGCTATGCTCCCACCCACCAATGAACGGCACCATCGCTACCGGTGCAGAGAGGGCCACATCGGAGGCATGTAAAAAGGTATTGCAGGATGCCTCCATATCGAGGGATCACTGCAATACCCTGAGAGCTGCTGGAAGCAATTGCGATCGCTTCCAGCACTCTGTTAGACAACTGACGTACGTCTATTGTCATTAACTGTTAGTTTTTGCATGACGTAGTACCTGGTACATCAGTTGTCATTAAGGGGTTAAAGGGACATACAACCCAATTTTTTTCTTTCATGATTCAGATAGAAGATATAATTTTAAACAACTTTCCAATTTACTTGTTATCAAATTTTCTTAGTTTTCTTGTTATCTTTTGTTGAAAAGCAGTAATGTAAGCTTATGAGTGTGCAAGTGTCTGCAGCTCTATATGGCAGCAGTTTTGCAACAATGTTATACATTAGCAGGAGCACTAGATGGAAGCACTATTTCCTGTCATGTAGTGCTTCAGGCATGTGCAAGCTACCTACATAGGTATCCCTTCAACAAAGAATAACATGAGAACAAAGCAAATTTGATAATAGAAGTAAATTGGAAACTTTTTAAAAATTGTATTCTCTTTCTGAATAATGAAATAATTTTTTGGGGTTTAATGTCCCTTTAAATAACTCCACGTGCATGATCACAATGTTATTTATATGAAACACATGAACTAACGCCCTCAAGCTGTGAAAAATTGTCAAATTCAGTTAAGAGGCGGGCTTAGAAATTAGTATATGAGCCTACTTTGGTTTATCTTTCAACTAGGATTACCAAGAGAACAAAGCAAATTTGATAAAAAAAAGTCAATTGAAAAGTTGTTATGTTAATACTAAGTTGAGACAACATGTATGATCATTTATTCCTTTTAGTAATGGATAATTTCCTTAATATTTTTCTTTCATTGTCCTTTATTCCTTTTTTTATATTTGTGTCATGAATAGTTTTTTTGTTGTTTTCATATTAAATATGAAATAAAAAAAATAAGGGACAGTAAACTTTGCAATTTCCTCTTAAGCACAACAGATTTCTGTTTTTGCTGTCTAATCACACTGCGCCTGATCTTGCCATTCAATTAAAAGTAAATCAGATGAATGCTTTACTTATACGGGAGCGCACTACATTTAGTTAAATTCCGCAATTGGGTACACTGTGATTAGACAGAGAGCCTGTGACGAGGTTGTTAAAAAAAACTGCTGTGCTGAAGAGGAAGTCTGTACTTGCAAGATAAGAAAGTTTTTAGCTGTCTAATTTCTAGACATAACTATTGTTTATAATATATACGTACCACTCTTCATATCAAACATCCAAGCAGGTACAGAATTTCCAGGTTTGATAGAAGTTGTTTTTGGTAAAGGAAGTATAATTTGAACTGGTCCATTTACTTGCAATTCTTTCCCCTCTGCAACTATGCTCACACATATTGCACCTATAGGGCTCAGTTCAACTCTTTTAAAACCTATAAAGAAAATTGATTATAAGTACAAACTCATTTGAAGTAAAATTAAAGGATATTAGCATCATGTTGCATTTAAAAAAATTATATTAAAAAATGACAGTTTTTGATTATTAAAAAAAGCAAATGTTACTATACTGAAAAAAACAACAATTATACTTACCTGATATATCCATATATCTCTGGATGGTGCGAGTCCATGAGATCATAAAATGTGGCTATTCATTTACTGGCCACCAGGAGGAAGCAAACCAACGCCACACTTTGACCTTCTCTTCCCACACTACAGAGAGTTTTTCTATAGGGCAAAGTAGATGGAGATAAATACAAGAAGTGGGGCAAAGTTGGGCAATAAGTCCTGCCAGCAGAAAAAAAATTAAACACCCAGGAATCCTAAACAAATTCCACCGGTAGCCTCTTGAAGCACATGTGCTAAATAAGTCTTCCACACCTTGCAGTAGATGCAACTAGATACAGTCTTTTGGCCCTGAATTAACATCTCAATAACATTATCAGAGAGCCCTCTGATGGCTAAAATTAGGTGT
Source organism: Bombina bombina (assembly GCF_027579735.1). NCBI lineage: Eukaryota > Metazoa > Chordata > Amphibia > Anura > Bombinatoridae > Bombina > Bombina bombina. Next base: position 486,473,435 of record NC_069499.1, read on the forward strand.
TCTATTGCCCGCCATAAAAGCCAGAGTTTGCAGGTTCTAAGGGAAAAAAATGAATCCTGCAACAACAGATCCTGTCCGAGAGGAAGGTGCCATTGTGGGCAAGATGACATCTGAAATGGATCCGCATACCAAGTTCTCCTAGGCCAAGCCAGCACAACCAGAATCAATGATACTCTCTCCTGTTTGAGTTTGGCTATGATCCTGGATAACATTAAATGGAGGAAATATGTATATCAGCTTGAATTACCATGAAGCAACAAAGGCATCCACTAGTTCTGCATGCTGTGGCATAGAAGGGGAGTAACTTGTGGTTGAGGCATAAAGCCATGTGGTCTATCTCTGAGAGACCCAAGCAAGTCACATTGTGATCAGGGCACCTCTTAATGAGAGACCATTCTCCAAGTCTGAGACTGGGTCAGCTTTGAAAAGCCTTAAAGGGACAGTAAACCTTAAAATTAATGTTATATAATTCTGCACATAGTGCAGAATTATATAACATTATATTAGCCAAATTTTGTAACACATAATATTCCCTTTTCATTTTTAACAAAAAAACGTTTTACAGACCCGCTCTCTGCGCTCTGCTGAGCGGGTCTGCTTTTTTTACACAGCGCATCGGGCCAGCTGTATAGTCACAGCCCGGCCCGACCGCGCCATAAGACTAAGTGCAGTTTGCTCCTGTCACAGATGCGCTGTGTAAAAAAAGCAGACCCGCTCAGCAGAGCGCAGAGAGCGGGTCTGTAAAACTGCGTTTTTTGTTAAAAATGAAAAGGGAATATTATGTGTTACAAAGTTTGGCTAATATAATGTTATATAATTCTGCACTATGTGCAGAATTATATAACATTAATTTTAAGGTTTACTGACCCTTTAAATATTGTAAAGTTCCAGAATGTTGATAAGTAACCTCGCTTCCCAAGGAGACCACACTCCTTGCACTCACTGTGACTCCCAGACAGCTACTCAGTCCATGAGACTGATGTTTGCTGTAATCATAGTCTACTGCGACCTTCTGATTGAGGAATGTTGAAACTGCCATCAAGATAGGGACTGTCAATTTCCTGATCTAGAAAGATCTTCTGAGACAGGTCCTTGAGAATCTTGTTCCACAGATGGAGCAGTTACTTGTAAACATAACCTCATCCAAGGCGGCAACCATCAACCCTATCACTTCCATGTACTCAACAACAGTAGGAAGGAGAGTTAGCTGTAGGCTGAAAAGGGAGAGATTTGAGCCTGCATTTATGCACCATGTCAGCAGACAAGGACTCAAGTCAAAAGGCACGTCTAGCTATGCCTTCCTTCTTTGGCACGAAGAAAAGATTGGCAACAAAACCAAGGCTTTGTTCTGCCAGTGGTACCGGTGCAATCACCCCCATGCGTTCCAGATCCTGTACACATTGAAAGAAGGCTTCTGCCTTTACCAGATTCTTGGAAATATGGGACAGAAGGAACCTTCCACAAGGTGGCTATATTTAGCACCCATGGATCCCTAATAGATCTGAAACAGGCTCCATCTACCCCTAAAAGAAAATCTGGAATGGGGGCCGCACCTAGAAGCAGAAGATGATTTTTTTGTCTGCATGGCCTAGTTCCCAGAATCTCCTGGTTTTCAGGAAGACTTGGAGGAGTCTAACTTTTGAGTTGAAGAGGGCAAAGATTTCTGGACTGACAAAAGGAACAAATAGTCACGTTCTAGACTTGCCCTTAGAGCGTTTGTCCTGAGGTAAGAAAGCTCCATCAGTTACTGTAGCGATAATAGCATTTTAACCTCAGCCAAAAAGAATATTTTCTTTAAAAGGAGGGTATAAAAGTCTACTCTTTGACTTTATTCATAGTGCCCTTCTAGCAAGAACAGCCACATTCTTTGCATTTAAGTGAATAATGTCCATAATTACTTTGCAAATAAAGAAATGTGCTACCTTTATTAGCTTCAATTAATCTTGAATTTCTGCCAAAGAAATCTCCTCAGAGACACTATTTAAGATAAGGAGTCACGCCAAAGGGTAGCTGACCCTGCCGCACAGGCAATGCTAACAACTGGTTTGAATAAAAAAATCTGTCTGGAAAAGACATCTTTCTATGACAGGTCTCCTCCTATCTATGGGTTCTTTGAAGGATATACTGTCATCCAAAGGAATGGTAGTTCTTTTTGCAAGTGTAGAAATAACCCCATCCACTTTATTAATGGATTCCCAAATATCAGATTTATTGACAGGCACTGGAAACATATTCTTGAACTTAGGTGATGGAATAAACGGAATTCCAGGATTGCTCCAGTCCTTGGAAATCAAGAAACAGCATCTACAAATGGAAATATTTCCGCTGGCTTAGCAGCATAAGTAAAACTTTCACAGCAGTGATTGTAAATAATCCAACTTAAAAAGGAAAGATGATGATTCCAAATCCTGTTCTACAGAGGAATCCTGATCCTCTTACCCATTTCAGGAGGAATCCGAAGTTTCTAAATCTCTTGAAAGCTGAATTACTCTTTTTTCTTAAGCGGTCCAGCTGAATGGTCAGCAACTGCAGACATCTTACTCTCAGGCAAAAGACGTTTGCACCATCTTGAAGGTGGCATAGCCCCCAACACCTCCTCAATGGTAGAACAGAGGTGATCCTTGAAATCAGGAGAAAAACATAATTTATGCTTACCAGATAAATTCCTTTCCTTCCTGGCAGGGAGATTCCACGACTTCATTCCTTACTGTTGGAAAATACAACACCTGGCCACCAGGAGGAGGCAAAGACACCCCAGCCAAAGGCTTAAATATCTCTCCCACTTCCCCTATCCCCCAGACATTCTGCCGAGAGAACAAGGAAAAGTAGGAAGGAAGTAAAGGTGCCAGAAGAAATAATATAAAAAGGGAGCCGCCCAACAAAAATAAATTACGGGCATCGTCGTGGACTCCCCCTGCCAGGAAGGAAAGGAATTTATCTGGTAAGCATAAATTATGTTTTCCTTGCATAAGGCAGGGAGAGTCCACGACTTAATTCCTTACTGTTGGGAAAACTATACCCAAGCTCCAGAGGACACTGAAGGAATAATTGGGGGGGGGAACAAAAAAGAGGCGGACCCTATTCTGAGGGCAGCACAGCCTGCAAAACTTTTCTCTTGAAAAGCTGCTTCAGCCGAAGCAAACACATCAAACTTGTAAAATTTAGAAAAAGTGTGTAAGGAGGACCAGGTAGCCGCCTTACAAATATGATCCATAGAGACTTCGTTCTTAAAAGCCTAGGAGGGAAGCCACTGCTCTAGTGGAATGAGCCGTTATCCTCTCAGTAGGCTGTCGCCCCGATGTCTCATAAGCTAAGCGGATGACACTCCTTAACCAGAAACATAAGGAAGTCAAATTCCTTAGTAGCCTGAAGATAGACCTTCAAGGCACAAACCACATCTAGATTGTGAAGCAAGCGTTCCTTCTCTGAAGAAGGATTAGGACACAAAGAAGGAACAACAATTTCTTGATTAATGTTACAATCCGACACTACCTTAGGGAGGAACCCTAATTTAGTAGGTAAAACAACCTTATCAGCATGGAAAACAAGATAAGGGGGTCACATTGCAAAGCAGAAATCTCAAACTCTACACGCAGAGGCAATAGCCAACAACAAAAGAACCTTCCAAGATAACAATTTAATGTCAACAGTATGCATAGGCTCAAATGGGGCCTGCTGCAAAACAGGAAGAACAAGATTGAGGCTCCAAGGGGGAGCCCCATATCTAAACACAGGTCTGATCCTAGTCAGAGCCTTAACAAAGGACTGCACATCCGGAAGCTCAGACAATCTCTTGTGCAGTAACACCAACAGGACCAATATCTGTCCCTTCAGGGAACTAGCAGATAGACCCTTCTCCAGTCCATCCTGGAGAAAAGATAAAATTCTGGCAACCTTAACCTTATCAAAAAATAGGAAAAGGAAATGGGAGAGTATAGATGGGATATTAAGCACTCTTACACCTATCGCTTGTAATAAGCTGTAAAATTACAGCATGAAATATCTGCTAGTGAATAATAAATGTATATACTGGTATTAAAACCTATAATCTTTATTAAGGAATTTATTTAAAAATTAATTACATCATTATAGGTGATGTTTATCACCTTAGTCATTAATTTTTAAATAAATTCCTTAATAAAGATTATAGGTTTTAATACTAGTATATACATTTATTATTCACTAGCAGATATTTCATGCTGTAATTTTACAGCTTATTACAAGCGATAGGTGTAAGAGTGCTTAATATCCCCTCTATACTCTCCCATTTCCTTTTCCTATTCTTTGATATTAATTTAAAGGGGCAGCACCGAGGCTATATACATTACCTCCTCTATCCTATCTTTACTCATTGATACTGTGCCTATATTTGACTTTAAAAAAATTAACCTTATGACAGGAAAAGCGACGCTCTTCACACCAGTACAAGAAAGTCCTCCAGACTTTATGGTAGATACAACAAGTAATTGGCTTACGAGCTTGAATCAGAGTGTCGATAACAATCTCAGAAAACCCTCTCTTGGCTAAGACTAAGCGTTTAATCTCCACATAGTCAGCCTCAGAGAATCTCGTTTTATTTTTGTTTGTTTGTTTTAAATAATCTTTATTAAAGACAAAAATATATCTTTGTGACACAAAACACATAGGAACCTGCAAGGCTCGACAATATGGTAATTACATATACAGTTTACAAAGTAATCAGAATCACTAAGAAGCCGTTGTCCAGTTCTCATAGTCCATCTTGATATATGCCTGTTTTTCTTTTTAGTGCAGTATATATTAGATACATTTCTATATATGCAAGTAATTAACAGGTACTGCCTCAAGTAACTGTATACTTGAACCACTTGAAAAATCAATACAGAACTAACAATGTTGCAAGCAAACATCAGCTAACCTTTATGTAACTGAAGTAATCTGGTAATCTGCAGTTACAACATAGCAGCATAATATCGGTGAATTAAGCAGCGGATGAGGGGTGGGAGGGAAAGGTAAGTGTAAAATAGGGGAGGGGAGGAAGAAGGAAAAGTAGGAAGAAAGAGGGGGGGGAAGAGAGAGAAACAAACAACAACAACAAAAAAGAGGAAACAAAAGAAGAAGCGTCACTCAAGAGTATCCATCATATGGATGTGGGTTGTTCAGCCGTGTCTCTTTGGCTTTGTATGAAGGGATTCCCAGGGTTCCCAGATCCTGGAATACAGATAGAGGGTACCTCTGTTAATTGATACTACCTACTCCATGCCTCCAATATAGTTAACAATTTCTAACACTTTATGTATTGAGGGGGCTACCTGCTGTTTCCAGTGTCTCGTTAGAGACAGCTTCGTTGCTATCATAATGTATATAAATAAATGTTTTTGTGCTCCTAAGTGTAGCAAACACCTTTCCGGGCTCCTAACTGCTGGGAGACCCAGTTTCAAGCAAAGATCTAGCACTTCTCTCCACATGCCTTTTATGTGAGGACAATCCCACCATATATGTAGATCATCTCCACTATTCCCGCAATTCCTCCAGCCCAAGTGAGAGTTAGTGTTTGAGAGTCTGCATAATCTAACAGGTACCCAGTGCAATTTACAGCTAGAATACGAGTTTGACGTTATGAGTGAAAAAGCATCGTTATGGCCCATAACGATGCTTTTTCCCCTAATGCCGGTATTACAAGTTTTGTCAGAATAGCTGTACCGCACACTTTTTGGCCGTCACGCAACGTCAGTACCGCACTTGTAATTGGCAAGAGTCCATGAGCTAGTGATGTATGGGATATACAATCCTACCAGAAGGGGCAAAGTTTCCCAAACCTCAAAATGCCTATAAATACACCCCTCACCACACCCACAATTCAGTTTTACAAACTTTGCCTCCTATGGAGGTGGTGAAGTAAGTTTGTGCTTAGATTCTACATTGATATGTGTTTCTCAGCATTTTGAAGCCCGATTCCTCTCAGAGTACATTGAATGTCAGAGGGATGTGAAGGGAGTATCACCTATTGAATGCAATGGTTTTTCTCGCGGGAGATCTATTTCATAGGTTCTCTGTTATCGGTCATAGAGATTCATCTCCTACCTCTCTTATTCAGATTGACGATATACTCTCATATTCCATTACCTCTACTGATAACTGTTTCAGTACAGGTTTGGCTATATGTGGATGGGTGTTTTTCGGTAAGTATGTTTTCATTACTTAAGACACTCTCAGCTATGGCTTGGCACTTAATGCATTAATATAAAGTTCTAAATATATGTATTGTACATTATATTTGCAATGAGTCAGGTTTATGTATATTTCCGTTTCCAGACAATCAGTTTTATATTTGGAAAAAAACATATTTAGGAAAAAGATTTCTTACCTGGGGTATAGTCTTTTCTCAATTGACTGATTTTTCAATTAATTTCGCAGACGCAAAATGCCAAAGTTTATTGCCTCATTCTTGGCGCGAGAATTTTTTTGGCGCAAAGGTACGTCCGATGACGCAAATTTGTCATTTGACGCTGAGTTCCTTGCACAAGGTTGCGACTGTGTCATTTCCAAATGTTGTTAGCGCCAACAAATATTTCAGTTTGCGTTGTGCGTCATACTTGGCGCCAAACAATTTCATTATTTAAAACCCCATTCCTAAATGCCTCTTGCCTTTTTATATGTCAGAGGGCTATGCTGTTTGCATTTATTTTTCCATTCTTGAAACTGCCATATAAGGAAATTGATAATTTTGCTTTATATGTTGTTTTATCTCTTACATTTGCAAGATGTCTCAATCTGATCCTGTCTCAGAAACCACTGTTGGAACCCTGCTGCCTGATAACAGTTCTACCAAAGCTAAGTGCATTTTTGTAAATTTGTGGAGATTATATCTCTAGCTGTGGTATGTAATAGTTGTCATGATAAGCATTGTAATAGTACAATGCCTGTTCCTTCAACATCTAATGTACATAATATACCTGTGAATATAAAAGATTTTATTGCTGATGTGATTCAGAAGGCTTTGTCTGCCATCCTGCATTCTGATAAACGTAAAAGGTCTTTTAAAACTTTTAATAAAGTTGATGACATTTCAAATGACCGACAACATACTGAATTATCCTCCTCTGATGAGGATCTATCTGATTTAGAAGATCCTTCCTCAGATATTGACACTGACAAATCTACTTATTTATTACTAGTCCTCTTGATATTAAAACTAGTAAACATTTAAATTCTGTTTATAAACATCCTGTGGTTACTGAGGTTTTTCCAGTTCCTGATGCTATTTCTGATATGATTTCTAAGGAATGGAATAGGCCTGGTACTTCTTTTATTCCTTCTTTAAGGTTTAAAAAATCGTATCCTTTGCAAGCAGTTAGATTGGAGTTTTGGGAAAAGATCCCCAAAGTTGATGGGGCTATTTCTACTCTTGCTAAACGTACTACTATTCCTATGGAAGATAGTACTTCTTTTAAAGACCCTGTAGATAGGAAACTTGAATCTTATCTAAGGAAAGCTTATTTATATTCTGGCTATCTTCTCAGGCCTGTCATTTCTATGGCTGATGTTGCAGCTGCATCAACTTTTTGGTTGGAAAGCTTAGCGCAACAGGAAATGGATCCTGATTTGTCTAGCATTGTTATTGTTCGCTTGCTTCAACATGCTAATCATTTTATCTGTGATGCCATTTTTTATATCATCAAAATTGATGTTAAATCTATGTCTTTAGTTATTTTAGCTAGAAGAGCTTTGTGGCTTAAATATTGGAATGCTGACATGGTATCTAAGTCTAGATTACTATCTCTTTCTTTCCAAGGTAATAAGTTATTTGGTTCTCAGTTGGATATGATAATTTCAACTGTCACTGGGGGAAGGGAGTTTTTTTGCTTTAGGATAAAAGACCTAAGGGAAAAATCTAAAGCTCCTAACCGTTTTCGTTCCTTTCGACAAAAGGATCTGGTTCCAATTGGAAACTTTCTTCAAGTTGGAGTAAATCCAAACCGTTTAAGAAATCAAAGCAAGCACCCAAGTCTGCATGAAGGTGCAGCCCTCATTCCAGCTCAGCTGGTAGGGGGCAGATTAAGATTCTTTCAAAACATTTGGGCAGATTCTGTCCAAAATCAATGGATTCAGAGTATTGACTCTCAAGGGTACCGAATAGGATTCAGAATAAGACCTCCTGTGAGATTTTTTTCTCTCACGCATCCCAGCAAATCCAGTAAAGGCTCAGGCTTTTCTGAAGTGTGTTTCAGACCTGGAGCTTTCAGGGGTAATCATAAATGTTCTGTTTCAGGAACAAGGTCTGGGGTTTTATTCAAATTCATTCATTGTCCCAAAGAAAGAAAATTCATTCAGGCCAGTTCTGGATCTGAAATTTTTGAATTGTTATGTAAGAGTGTCAACTTTCAAAATAATGACTATAAGGACTATTCTGCCTTTTGTTCAGCAAGGGCATTATATGTCAACAATAGACTTACAGGATGCATATCTTCATATTCCGATTTAACCAGACCACTATCAGTTTCTGAGATTCTCTTTTCTAGACAAGCATTACAAATTTGTCGCTCTTCCATTTGCCCTAGCGACAGCTCCAAGAATCTTTTCAAAGGTTCTCGGTGCTCTACTCTCTGTAATCAGAGAACGGGGTACTGCGGTGTTTCCTTATTTGGACAATATCTTGGTTTTAGCTCAGTCTTTACATTCTGCAGAATCTCACACAAATCAACTAGTGTTGTTTCTTCAAAGACATGGTTGGAGGATCAATTTACCAAAAAGTTCTTTGATTCCTCAGACAAGGGTCACCTTTTAGGTTTCCAGATAGATTCAGTGTCCATGACTCTGTCTCTAACAGACAAGAGACGATTAAAATTGGTTTCAGCTTGTCGGAACCTTCAGTCTCAATCATTCCCTTCAGTAGTTATGTGCATGGAAGTTTTAGGTCTCATGACTGCAGCATCGGACGCGATCCCCTTTGCTCGTTTTCATATGAGACCTCTCCAGCTTTGTATGCTGAACCAATGGTGCAGGGATTATACAAAGATATCACAATTAATATCCTTAAATCCCAATGTTCGACTCTCTCTGACTTGGTGGTTAGATTACCATCGTATAGTGCAAGTCTTTCAGGTTGGGGAGCTGTCTGTGGATCTCTGACAGCACAAGGGGTTTGGAAATCTCAAGAGGCCCAGTTACCAATCAATATTTTAGAACTCTGTGCTATTTTCAGGGCTCTTCAGGTTTGGCCTCTGTTGAAGAGGAAACCGTTCATTTGTTTTCAGACAGACAATATCACAACTGTGGCATATGTCAATCATCAGGGTGGGACTCACAGTCCCAAGCTTTGAAAGAAGTATCTCGGATAGTTGCTTGGGTGGAATCCAGCTTCTATCTAGTTCTGCGGTTCATATCCCAGGTATAGACAATTGGGAAGCGGATTATCTCAGCCGTCAGACTTTACATCCGGGGGAGTGGTCGCTCCATCCAGATGTGTTTTCTCAGATTGTTCAGATGTGAGGTCTTCCAGAAATAGATCTGATGGCTTCCCATCTAAAACGGCAGATGCATAACAGTTCCTTGGTTTTACCAACCTGCTTATATTTTCCTGCCTCTAGTTCTTCTTCCAAGAGTGATCTCCAAAATCATCATGGAACAATTTTTTGTGTTGCTGGTAGCTCCAGCATGGCCTCACAGGTTTTGGTATGCAGATCTTGTTCGGATGTCCAGTTGCCAACCTTGGCAACTTCCATTAAAGCCAGATCTTCTGTCTCAAGGTCCGTTTTTCCATCAGGATCTCAAATCATTAAATTTGAAGGTATGGAAATTGAACGCCTAGTGCTTAGTCATAGAGGTTTCTCGGACTCAGTGGTTAATACTATGTTACAGGCTCATAAATCTGTTTCTAAGAAGATTTATTATGGAGTTTGGAAAATTTATATTTCATGGTGTTCCTAGAATTTTACAGTTTCTTCAGGATGGTCTGGATAAGGGTTTGTTTTATTTCACAGGAAGATTGGTAAGCTTCCTGATATTCAATGTTTTGTACAGGCTTTAGTCCATATCAAGCCTGCCATTAAATCAATCTCTCCTTCTTGGAGTCTTAATTTGGTTTTGAAGGCTTTACAGGCTCCTTCGTTTGAGCCTATGCATTCTTTGGACATGTTGTTGCTTTTGGCCATATCTTCTGCTAGAAGAGTTTCTGAATTATCTGCTCTTTCTTGTGAATCTCCTTTTCTGATTTTCCATCAGGATAAGGCAGTTTTGCGGACTTCATTTAAATTTCTACCTAAGGTTGTGAATTCTAACAACATTAATAGAGAAATTGTTGTCCCTTCTTTGTGTCCTAATCCTAAGAATAATTTGGAGAGATCCTTACATTCTTTAGATGTGGTAAAAGCTTTGAAATAATATGTTGAAGCTACTAACGATTTCAGGAAGACTTTTAGTCTATTTGTTATCTTTACTGGTTCTAGGAAAGGTCAGAAGGCTTCTGCCATTTCCTTGGAATCTTGGTTAAAACTTTTGATTCATCAGGCTTATTTGGAGTCGGGTCAGGCCCCGCCTCAGAGAATTAAAGCTCATTCTACTAGATCAGTCTCCACTTCGTTGGCTTTTAAGAATGATTGGATCAGCCAATAGGATGAAAGCTCAATCCTATTGGCTGATTGCAACAGCCAATAGGATTTCTTGCCCTTTAATTTCTATTGGCTGATAGAATTCTATCAGCCAATCGAAATGTAAGGGACGCCATCTTGGATGACGTACCTTAAAGGGAAACTTCATACTTCGTTGACCATTGGAAGAAGAGGGTGCTCCGCGCCGGATGTCTTGAAGTGGACCCGCTCCGCGCCGGATGGATGAAGATAAAAGATGCCGTCTGAATGAAGACTTCTGCCCGCTTGGATGAAGACTTCTGCCGGCTTCGAGGAAGACTTCTGCCCGCATGGATAAAGACTTCTGCCGCCTAGATGAGGATGGATGTCCGGTCTTCGAAAACTGTAAGTGGATCGTCGGGGGGTTAGTGTTAGTTTTTTTTTTTAAGGGTTTATTGGGTGGGTTTTATTTTTAGCTTAGGGTTTGGGCAGTAAAAGAGCTAAATGCCCTTTTAAGGGCAATGCCCATCCAAATGCCCTTTTCAGGCCAATGGGGAGCTTAGCTTTATTTAGATAGGTTTTTATTTGGGGGATTTGGTTGTGTGGGTGGTGAGTTTTACTGTTGAGGGGTTGTTTGTATTTTTTTACAGGTAAAAGAGCTGATTTCCTTGGGGCAATTGGCAGTTTAGTGTAGGCTATGGGTTTTTTATTTTGGGGGGCTTTTTTATTTTGATAGGGCTATTAGATTAGGAGTAATTCTTTTTTATTTTTGATAATTTCGTTTTTTATTTTGTGTAATTTAGTGTTTATTTTTTTGTAATTTAGATAAATGTATTTTATTAATTTAATTTATTTCATTTTATTGCAATGTTAGGTTTTAATGTAAGGCAGGTTAGGTTTTATTTCGCAGGTAAGTTTGTATTTATTTTAACTAGGTAGCTAGTAAATAGTTAATAAATATAAACTAGTCTACCTAGTTAAAATAAATACAAACTTAGCTGTGAAATAAAAATAAAACCTAAGATAGCTACAATATAACTATTAGTTATATTGTAGCTAGCTTAGGTTTATTTTACAGGTAAATATGTATTTAGTTTTAAATAGGAATTATTTAGGTAATAATTGTAACTTTAATTTAGATTTATTTTAATTATATTTAAGTTAGGGGGTGTTAGGGTTATGTTAGGGTTACATTAGGGTTAGGTTTAGGGGTTAATAGGTTTATTATAGCGGTGGTGTGGGTGGATTGCAGATTAGGGGTTAATAATATTTAAATAGTGTTTGCAATGCGGTTTAGGGGTTAATAACTGTAATGTAAGTGGCGGCGATGTTAGGGCAGCAGATTAGTGGTTAATAGTTTTATTTATGTGGCGGCGATGTTAAGGGTGGCAGATTAGTGGTTAATAGTTTTATGTAGGTGGCGGCGATGTTACGGGCAGCAGATTAGGGGTGTTTAGACGTGTTAGATTTAAAGGTAACTTTTTCTTTCCCCATAGACATCAATGGGGCTGCGTTACGGAGCTTTTGTTTCCGCGATCGCAGGTGTTAGGCCTATTTTTTTGCTGGCTCTCCCCATTGATGTCTATGGCGAAATCGTGCATGATTTAAGCCTTGATATAGCAAACAGTTATTGGTTTGTACCTCTGCACCCAAAGTCACAGTACAAGTTTGTGACCCTGTATAGCAAAAATGTATATATAAAATGGTCTTACCCTCCAGGATCCATGCTGTGGAACAGGTACAGCCTCTCAAGTCTGACAGTTTTGCAGCGATGCTCTGACATGGACTTGCTGTATAGCAAAAATGTATATATAAAATGGTCTTACCCTCCAGGATCATGCTGTGGAACAGGCACAGTCTTTTAAGTGTGACAGTCTTGCAGCGACGCTCTGACATGGACTTGAGAGTGGAACAGCAAGAACTGATTGCTCAGGAGCTGTTAGGCGACATGTGGATGGGTTTGTAGAAAAAATTTGCAGAAAAAATTTCCCTGCAAATTTCCCTGCATCTCAAGACTTTCATCAATTCTCTCACTGAGAGGTTGATATGATTACTTAAAACTCCAGTCTATTCTTGAAGGGAACATACCCATTACAGGACTAACCAAATCTTCTGACACTTCTCTGCAACTTCCTATAGTGATGAAAGGCAAAGAATGACTGGGGGATAGGGGAAGTGGGAGGGATATATAAGCCTTTTGCTGGGGTGTCTTTGCCTCCTCCTAGTGGCCAGGTGTTGTATTTCCCAACAGTAAGGAATGAAGTCGTGGACTCTTCCTGCCTTATGGAAGGAAATCCAATTTACTTAAGTGAGAACTCAAAGGAGAGGAACACTGCCCTTCGCAAGGGTGGTTCGTATGCAATACTTTCGACCCAACTACTACAAAATTGCTCAGGAGGAAAAACAAAGATTTTTGTCTGGTGCCTATAGATAAAAATAACAGCAGCGCTAACCCATACATATTTTAAACAAAAATATTTTTGCCAGGAATGCTCCCATGCAGTCTCTCCATAGTGAATAAAGAAAGACCTCACATAGTAGCTCCCGAAAAAGTAAAACATAAACTTGTCCCCGATATTTTACCTCATATACATGTGTGCACATAGTAAGGCATGTCCCCTGAGCCTGTGAGTGTATAGCATGTACTTACCTCTCAAACACCCACTCTATTGTGCTTACACAGCAGCATGTGTCCTGCATCCAGTATATGAGCCAATTTAAGTTAGATAACTCTAGGATCTTGCATAGGAGGTTGATACCCCGACAAAAAGAGTTAACAAAACAATGAGAATCCGGTTAAAACACAAAAAAGTCCAAAATACAAAAAGAAAATGTGCTAAGTGCACAAAAATAGGATATACATACTGGGATCTTCCATGTAGGTGTCCTTAAAAAAAGGAAACAAACATAGTGAAGTCCTGTTTAGGGTAGGATATTAAACCTTGTCTGTAATCGAAAAGACGGGGAAGACATCCATCTGGTTAAAAAGTGTTTTTTATTATTACAATGAATAAAATCACCCATAGTGTTGGGAGTAGACTCATTAAAAAGCAACTTATCTTTCTATATAGACAAATTATTACAACCTTATGCAATTTAGACAAAAGCTTATTTAAAAGACACCTTAAACATCTTACAAATTCTGAATGAAATTAAATGGGAAACAACTTGGTGGCTGGTCACAGCAGATGCCTTGTCACTTTACACAATAATCAATAAACAGAAAGGCCTACAAGCAGTAAACAACATATTAGGCAATAATCCTACATTAAACAAAGACCAACTTGAATTTCTATTAGAAGGTATTGAATTGATTTTGGATTCTAATTCCTTTTGTTTTGATGGAAAACACTATTTACAGGTCAGTGGTACTGCTATGGGCATCAGGTTTGCACCCAGTTATGCCAATATTTATATGGCAGTTTGGGAAGAACTATATATTTATACTAACAATAGCTGGAGTGCAAACCTGGTGACCTATAGAAGGTACATTGAAGACCTAAAAAATGTTATGCTACACCTCAATTCGAATGATTGGCATATTCTATTGAATTGGGAGAGTAGCCAGATTTCTTGGACTTAGAAATCTAAATAGAAAATGACAATATCAACACTAGAAATTATTTCGACCAGTTGATGTCAACAATTATATTGAATTGAACAGTTGCCATCTAAACCGATAGTTAAAAAATGTCCCCAAAGGACAAATATACAGATTAAGACGCAACTGTAACAATAAACAAGAGTTTTTTCAACAAGCCAAAGTTTTCAAAAAAAGAATTCTAGAAAAAAACTATGACAAACAAGAAATTGATAAAGCCATCATAGAAATAGGTGGAATTGATAGAAAAGAGATACTCAAATAGAAGGAGAGACAGGACCCATTACATAAGGAAAATACAATTGGACTTATAGTACTCAATTATTGTGCCCAAAATTAAGAACTAATTGGCATAATTAACAAACACTGGAATATTTTTTTAAAAAGACAGCGGGTTGGATAACATTTTAGAAAACAAACCTAAAATTGTATTCAAACATGTACCAAATAGCAAAGATAAAAATACAAGAAGTTTTTTTAAAAATTATTTGAAAAGCACCTGGTTGGCCCAAGGTTTAAAAGGTTTCTATAAATGTGGCTGGTGTATGGGCTGCAAAAGTTTTGCAAACCAAGAAATAAATATTAGAAGTTTTACTTCAACACACAATAGAAATAAAAATTATGACATCAATCAAATAATTACACGTCTAAAAACGTAATTTATCTCTTAGCATGCTCTTGCCATCTACAATATGTAGGAAGAACCACAAGAACCCTAGGAACCAGGTTTAGGGAACATGTGAACAACATCAGAAAAGGATTTGATAAACATTCAGTATCTGACCATTTTAGAAAAAAGAATAACAACAATCCGAATGACATTATCAAATTTTTAGGCATCAAAATAGTTTTTCCACATTGGAGAGGAGGAAATCGTTTAAAATGTTAGTACAAACTTAAATGCATTGGCTTTTTGAATTAAATACTTTAATTTTCAATGATCTCAACTAGGATTTTGAGCTTTGCCATTTTTAATTTAAAAAGAAATATATTTTTACAATATTTTTCATTTATTGCATATATTTTTTTTATTATTTTTTTTATATATTTTTATCATTTTTATATACATTTTTTCCATAGATACTATTTTTATATCTTATATGTTGATAATATTTTGTAATAGTTTCCGTTTTAGAAATTATAAAATTGAAGCTCATAGTCCTATATTGTGATCTATAATTCTTTTGAAAACTACAAATGATCATTAGTGTAGTGGATAGAGAGTCAGATTAATATCTTTTCATAATTCTTCATAAGTAGGTTTGTTTCCCTTATATCGGATATTTTCATATAAGAAATTTACACATATTTTTCTAAATCAGTAAAAAACATTCGGCTAGATTACGAGTTTTGCGGTATGAGTGAAAAAGCAGCGTTATGGCTCTTTTTCACTACCGCTGGTATTACGAGTCTTGCAGGTTTAGCTGCACTGCACACTTTTTTGGCCGTAACGCAACGTACTTACTGCAGCTTTCAAAAAGTCCTTTTTCAATGGGATTTCCATAGCACCGGGATTACGAGTCTGCCTGGGAGGCAAAAAAGTGAGCGGTACAGCCTAAAACTTCAAGATCCATAACGTAAACTGAAAGTCAATAGTTATGGGTTTAAAGCTACAAAGCTGTAGCATAAAACTCATAACTAAAGTGCTAAAAAGTACACTAACACCCATAAACTACCTATTAACCCCTAAACCGAGGCCCTCCCGCATCACAAACAATAAAAAGAAAATTTATGCTTACTTGATAAATTTGTTTCTTTTTAGACACGATGAGTCCACGGATCATCTTCATTATTTATGGGATATTCACCTCCTGGTCAGCAGAACGAGGCAAAGAGCACCACAGCAGAGCTGTTAAATAGCTCCTCCTTTCCCTCCCACTCCAGTCATTCGACCGAAGTTAGGAAGAGAAAGGAAAAGCCAAGGTGCAGAGGTGCCTGAAGTTTATAATAATTAACAACCTGTCTAAAAGAACAGGGCGGGCCGTGGACTCATCGTGTCTAAAAAGAAACATATTTATCAGGTAAGCATAAATTTTCTTTTCTTTTAAAGACACGATGAGTCCACAGATCATCTTCATTACTTATGTGATACAATACCCAAGCTAGAGTACACAGATGATAAGGGAGGGACAAGAAAGGGAACCTAAACAGAAGGCACCACTGCTTGAAGAACCTTTCTCCCAAAAGCGCCTCAGCCGAGGCAAAAGTATTAAATTTATAGAATTTTGAAAAAGTGTGAAGAGAGGACCAAGTTGCAGCCTTGCAAATCTGTTCCACAGAAGCTTAATTTTTGAATGCCCATGAGGAAGCAACAGTCATAGTGGAATGAGCCGTAACTCTCTCAGGAGGCTGCTGTCCGACAGTCTCATATGCAAAACGGATGATACTCTTCAGCCAAAAAGAAAGAGAGGTAGCCGTAGCTTTCTGACCCCTACATTTTCCAGAGAAAATTACAAACAAAGAAGAGGACTTTACAAGCGACTAAGTCCTTAGTCGCGTGTAAATAAAATTTTAAAGCACGGACCACGCCCAAATTGTGCAGAAGACATTCTTTCTGAGAAGAAGGATTAGGACACACAATTTCCTGATTAATGTTCCTATCTGAAACAACCTTAGGAAGAAAACCTAGTTTAGTACATAAAACTACCTTATCTGAATGGAAAATAAGATAAAGAGAAGTGTATTGCAACGCCGAGAGCTCGGACACTCTATGAGCTGAAGAAATAGCAACAAGAAATAAAACTTTCCAAGATAACAACTTAATATCTAAGGAATGCATAGGCTCAAACGGAACCCCTTGAATAACTTTGAGAACTAAATAAAGACTACAAGGAGGAGTGGTTTGAACACAGGCCTGATCCTGACCAAGGCCTGACAGAATGACTGAACATCTGGAACATCCGCCAGACTTTTGTGTAACAAGACAGATAAAGCTAAGATTTGACCCTTTAGGGAAGTCGTCGATAAACCCTTCTCCAAACCTTCTTGGAGAAAAGACAAAATTCTAGGTATCCTAACCCTACTCCATGAGTAGCCCTTGGATCAGAGCTTTCCAAACTTTTCATGTTGGTGACACACTTTTTAGACCTACATCATTTCGCGACACAGTAATTTAGTTGTACTTGCAAAAAGGAGGTTAAACTAACTTGTTTTAAGAGATACGGACACATACATAAATTATATAATAATAATATGTATTTACAAGTAACAGTATGTATGTGCAAGAATTAAAAAAAGTTTAATAACACCAATAGCTACTTACTATTTTAATGGGATTTATGAAGTTGATGGGATGAACACAATTTCTGAATATTTGGTGGAATATTAGATAAAGACACTCGCATTTCATCATCAAGCATTTCTTAAGCTTCCACTTCCTATCCATATATGAAGAGCAGGAGTAGCAATGCACTACTGGGAGCTAGTTGCAAAAACCCCCCACTGACTTCTGTCTTCAGCTCAGCATTTAAGCTGCCACCCTCAGAGCTCGGTGAGTCCGATTGACTACTGCCCGCACTGCAAACACACTGCTGTCCCACTCACTGACTACACTTGCAGTCACCAGCCAATTAAGGAGACTACACGTGCAGTCAGGAGCCAATGTGCTGCCAAAGCCGCCAATGGCAATAGTTTCAGTTCCCACTGAGCTGCGCCAATTGGATAAGAGGATCTGTGACCCACAAGGTATCAATCACGTGTCAACCATGTGATATGCATAGCAGGCAGGCGGAAAGTCAGAAACCAAAAAAAAAATATTAAAAAAAATTGTGCTGAAGCAGGGACACACCTACACACTGCTGCCGACACACTAGTGTGTCCCGACACACAGTTTGGAAGCACTGCCTTGGATTCACACCAATAAAGGTATTTACGCCAAATGTTATGGTAAATCTTTCTAGTCACAGGCTTACGAGCCTGAATCATGGTCTCTATGACCGATTCAGAAAACCCCAGCTTAAATAAAATTAAGCGTTCAATCTCCAAGCAGTCAGCTTCAGAGAAACTAGATTTGGGTGAAGGAACGGTCCTTGAATCAGAAGGTCCTTCCTCAACGGAAGTCTCCAAGGTGGCAGAGATGACATTTCCACCAGATCTGCATACCAAATCCTGCGAGGCCAAGCCGGAGCAATAAGAATCACTGACGCCGTCTCCTGTCTGATTCGAGCAATGACCCGAGGAAGAAGCGCAAACGGAGGAAATAGGTATGCAAGGCTGAAGGACCAAGGAACCGCTAGAGCATCTATCAGTTCTGCCTGGGTATCCCTGGACCTCGACCCGTATCTCGGGTGCTTGGCATTCTGATGAGATGCCATGAGATCTAACTCCGGCCGACCCCATTTGAGAATCAGGTTGGAGAACACTTGCGGATGGAGTTCCCACTCTCCCGGATGAAAAGTCTGCCTGTTCAGAAAGTCTGCTTCCCAGTTGTCCACTCCTGGGATGTGGATCGCCGACAGATAGCAAGAATGGGCCTCCCCCCCATCAAATTATCTTGGTTACCTCGGTCATCGCTAAGGAACTCCTCGTTCCTCCCTGATGATTGATGTAAGCCAATGAAGTTATGTTTTCCGATTGGAATCTGATAAACTGGGCCGAGGCTTCAGAGCATTGAAGATCCACACTCCCTGAGCCTTTAGGAAACCTCAGACAGCTCCCCACCCTAGAAGGCTGGCGTCTGTTGTCACAATCACCCAGGACGGTCTGCGAAAGCAGGTTCCCTGGGATAGATAATCCAGAGACAACCACCATTGAACTGAGTCCCTCGTCTCCTGTTCCAGGGTTATTCGAGGGGACAAGTCTGCATAATCTCCATTCCACTGTCTGAGCATGTTTAACTGCAGAGGTCTGAGGTGGAACTGAGCAAACGGGATGATGTCCATTGCCGCCACCATCAGTCCGATTACTTTCATGCACTGGGCCACTGACGGCCGAGGAGTGAACTGAAGGACTTGGCAGGTATCGAGAATCTTTAATTTCCTGACTTCTGTCAGAAAACTCCTCATAGATATAGAATCGATTAAAGTTCCCAAGAAAGCCACCCTTGCATTCGGGATTAAGGAACTCTTTTCCAGATTTACCTTCCACCTGTGAGCTCTCAGGAAGGATAGCACCATGTCGGTATGAGATTTTGCTTGTTGAAAAGATGGTGCCTGGATTAAAATATCGTACAGATAAGGCACCACCGCAATGCCTCGCCGCCTTAGAACCGCCAGTAGAGACCCCAGAACCTTTGTGAAAATTCTGGGGGCCGTGGCAAGCCCGAAAGGAAGAGCCACGAACTGGAAGTGTTTGTCTAGAAAAGCAAACCTCAGGAACCTGTGATGATCTCTGTGGATAGGAACATGTAGATAAGCATCCTTTAAATCCACTGTCGTCATAAATTGACCCTCCTGGATTAATGGAAGAATGGTACAAATAGTTTCCATCTTGAATGACGGAACTCTGAGAAATTTGTTTAAACTCTTCTTTATCTGGTCTGCAGATAATCTTGAAAGAAGAAACCTTCCTCTGGGAGGAACATTTTTGAACTCCAGTTTGTATTCCTGAGACACTTTTTCTATTGTCCAGGGATCCTGAACGTCCCGAACCCAAGCCTGAGCAAAGAAGGAAAGTCTGCCTCCTACCAGATCCAGTCCCGGATCGGGGGCATGCCCTTCGTGCTGTTTTGGATTCAACAGCAGGCTTCTTGGATTGTTTACCCTTGTTCCAAGACGGGTTGGGTCTCCAAGTAAGTTTAGATTGTTCCGGTTTAGAAGAGGAAGAGAAAGAATTTCCCTTGAAATTTCGAAAGGAACGAAAATTACTTTGTCGTCCTTTTTGCTTGTTTCTCTAATCCTGAGGAAGGAGATGACCCTTACCTCCTGTGATAACAGAAATAATTTCCGTCAGGCCAGGTCCAAACAAGGTCTTCCCCTTGTAAGGAATCGCTAGAAGCTTAGACTTAGATGACACGTCCGCAGACCAAGGTTTTAACCATAAAGCTCTGCGGGCTAAGATAGAGAACCCCGAACTTTTAGCTGCCAATTTAGTAATTTGCAGAGAAGAGTCCGTAATAAAAGCATTAGCTAACTTCAGAGCTTTAATCCTATCTTGGATCTCCTCTGAGGAAGTCTCAGTCCTGAGAGACTCAGACAGAGCATCAAACCAAAAAGCTGCCGCACTAGTGACGGTAGCAATGCACGCAGCTGGCTGCAGTAGCAGACCCTGGTGAACATAAATCTTTTTAAGTAGACCCTCTAACTTCTTGTCCATGGGATCTTTAAAAGCACAACTATCCTCAATGGGAATAGTAGTTTTCTTGGCTAAGGTGGAAATAGCCCCTTTTGAAAATAGGAGAGGGAGAGAAGGGAATACCTGGTCTCTCACATTCCTTAGAAACAATCTCCGAAGCTCGCTTTGGCACTGGAAAAACGTCTGAGTAAGAAGGAACTTCAAAATATATGTCCAATTTACTCGACTTTGCAGGAGCGACCACTACTGTGGAATCACAGTCGTCTAAAGTAACCAAAACCTCCCTGAGTAACAGACGGAGGTGTTCTAGTTTAAACCTGAAAGATACAACCTCTGAATCAGTCAAAGGCAATGAACTTTCTGAGTCTGAAATTTTGCCTTCCGATGGAACCTCAATACCCTCCATCTCAGTTCCCTGGGAGGGTACATCCGAGATTGCCACCATTGCATCAGAAACCTCACTAACAGCATGGGGGTCTTTCCTCTTACGTTTGCCTTCTAGCATAGGAAAAGCAGACAACCCATCAGTAATTGTGGAAGACATAAGCGCAGCTATGTCTTTTAAGGTAACTCTAGCAGGCGCTAGAGCAGAAGTAGAGGGCACTGCTTGTGTGGGCGTTAAAGTTTGGGACGCTTGGGGAGAAAGCTGCGGCATACTCTGAATCTCGTCATTAGACTTCTGAGAAGCATCCGCTTTTGAAAAATTTTGCTCATGAAAAATCTTTTCCCTATAACTTAAAGCCCTCTCAATACATGAGGGACAGAAAGGGATATGTGGTTCCACATTGGCATCCAAACACATGGAGCAAGTAACATTTTGAACGGCTCCTATGTCCATACTGAAGCACAATAAAATGACAATGTAATAAAACTTTACTTTTAAACAAAAAAAAAAAAATTACAATAAAACATTACTGTCCCTTTAAAATTTAAAAGAAAACTTTTTTACTTGCAGGAAGAAAAATGTCCCCCCAAAAAACTAATTATAAGGTAATCAAATTACTTTAACTCAAAAAAATCTTTATAATCTAAACCGTTACTGTGTGTTTAAATTTTAAAAGGAAACTATTTTACTGCATTAAGAAAAAAGAACGTATCCTCAGCTAAATAAAGTAAAATTCAGACCCCCTTACACCTCAGCAGCTCTGCTGAGGCGCCTACCTACCAACCGGGCTCACTGCTATATTTGTAGCGATCCGGATGATAAGGCCTCTATAGCGCTAAAACCGCTTGGTCTAATTATGCAAAAACCATACGGTTCTAGTGTGATGCTGTTCAGACGTCCATGACATACCAGACAAGGCTGAATAGTGCGCAGCTTAGAGGAAGCGCGTGAAACGATAGCCCCGCCCATCGTGGGCGTTACTAAACACATACAACCCGACAGGCTTCACAAGTAAAATAAACCGTTAGGGGGAAAAAAAACATAATTTATGCTTACCTGATAAATTTATTTCTCTTGTAGTGTGTTCAGTCCACGGGTCATCCATTACTTATGGGATATATTCTCCTTCCCAACAGGAAGTTGCAAGAGGATCACCCAAGCAGAGCTGCTATATAGCTCCTCCCCTCATATGTCATATCCAGTCATTCGACCGAAACAAGACGAGAAAGGAGAAACTATAAAGTGCAGTGGTGACTGGAGTTATAATTTTAAAATTTAGAACCTGCCTTAAAAAGACAGGGCGGGCCGTGGACTGAACACACTACAAGAGAAATAAATTTATCAGGTAAGCATAAATTATGTTTTCTCTTGTTAAGTGTGTTCAGTCCACGGGTCATCCATTACTTATGGGATACCAATACCAAAGCCAAGTACACGGATGATGGGAGGGACAAGGCAGGAACATTAAACAGAAGTAACCACTGCCTGTAGAACCTTTCTCCCAAAACCAGCCTCCGAAGAAGCGAAAGTGTCAAATTTGTAAAATTTGGAAAAAGTATGAAGTGAAGACCAAGTTGCAGCCTTGCAAATCTGTTCAACAGAGGCCTCATTCTTAAAGGCCCAGGTGGAAGCCACAGCTCTGGTGGAATGAGCTGTAATTCTTTCAGGAGGCTGCTGTCCAGCAGTCTCATAGGCTAAACGTATTATGCTACGAAGCCAAAAAGAGAGAGAGGTTGCCAAAGCCTTTTGACCTCTCCTCTGTCCAGAGTAAACGACAAACAGAGAAGAAGTTTGTCTAAAATCTTTAGTTGCCTGTAAGTAGAACTTCAGAGCACGGACCACGTCTAGATTATGCAAAAGATGTTCCTTCTTTGAAGAAGGATTAGGACATAATGATGGAACAACAATCTCTTGATTGATATTCCTGTTAGAAACAACCTTAGGTAAAAACCCAGGTTTAGTACGCAGAACTACCTTGTCTGAATGAAAGATCAGATAAGGAGAATCACAATGTAAGGCAGATAACTCAGAGACTCTTCGAGCCGAGGAAATAGCCATCAAAAACAAAACTTTCCAAGATAAAAGCTTAATATCAATGGAATGAAGTGGTTCAAACGGAACACCCTGAAGAACTTTAAGAACCAAGTTTATGCTCCACGGAGGAGCAACAGCTTTAAACACAGGCTTAATTCTAGCCAAAGCCTGACAAAAGGCCTGGACGTCTGGATTCTCTGCCAGACGTTTGTGTAAAAGAATAGACAGAGCTGAAATCTGTCCCTTTAGCGAACTAGCGGAAAAAACCCTTTTCTAAACCCTCTTGTAGAAAAGCTAATATCCTAGGAATCCTAACCTTACTCCATGAGTAACTCTTGGATTCGCACCAATATAAATATTTACGCCATATCTTATGGTAAATTTTTCTTGTCACAGGTTTCCGAGCCTGTATTAATGTATCAATAACCGAATCCGAAAACCCACGCTTTGAGAGAATCAAGCGTTCAATTTCCAGGCAGTCAGCCTCAGAGAAATTAGGTTTGGATGGTTGAAAGGACCCTGAATTAGAAGGTCCTGTCTCAGAGGAAGAGACCATGGTGGACAGGACGACAAGTCCACTAGGTCTGCATACCAGGTCCTGCGTGGCCACACAGGCGCTATCAGAATTACCGATGCCCTCTCCTGTTTGATCCTGGCAATCAGCCGAGGTAGCAACGGAAATGGAGGAAACACATAAGCTATGTTGAAAACCCAAGGGGCTGCTAATGCATCTACCAGCACTGCTCCCGGGTCCCTGGACCTGGATCCGTAACAAGGAAGCTTCGCGTTCTGGCGAGATGCCATGAGATCCAGATCCGGTTCGCCCCAACGACGAATCAGTTGAGCAAATACCTCCGGGTGAAGTTCCCACTCTCCCGGATGAAAAGTCTGGCGACTTAGGAAATCCGCCTCCCAGTTCTCTACGCCTGGGATGTGAATCGCTGACAGGTGGCAAGAGTGAGACTCTGCCCAGCGAATTATCTTCGAGACTTCCAACATCGCTAGGGAACTCCTGGTTCCCCCTTGATGATTGATGTAAGCCACAGTCGTGATATTGTCTGACTGAAATCTGATGAACCTCAGCTTTGCTAACTGAGGCCAAGCTGGAAGAGCATTGAATATTGCTCTTAATTCTAGAATGTTTATTGGGAGGAGTTTCTCCTCCTGAGTCCACGATCCCTGAGCCTTCAGGGAATTCCAGACTGCTCCCCAGCCTAGAAGGCTGGCATCCGTTGTTACAATCGTCCAATCTGGCCTGCGAAAGGTCATTCCTTTGGACAGATGAACCGGTGACAACCACCAGAGAAGCGAATCTCTGGTCTCCTGGTCCAGATTTAGCAAAGGGGACAGATCTGAGTAATCCCCGTTCCATTGACTGAGCATGCATAGTTGCAGCGGTCTGAGATGCAGGCGCGCAAATGGCACTATGTCCATTGCCGTGACCATTAAGCCGATTACCTCCATGCACTGAGCTACTGATGGGCTTGGAACGGAATGAAGGACACAGCAAGCATTGAGAATCTTTGATAACCTGGAGTCCGTCAGGTAAATCTTCATCTCTACAGAATCTATAAGAGTCCCTAGAAAAGGAACCCTTGTGAGTGGTAACAGAGAACTCTTTTCCACATTCACTTTCCACCCATGCGACCTCAGAAATGCTAGAACTATCTCTGTATGAGACTTTGCATTCTGAAAACTTGACGCTTGTATCAGAATGTCGTCTAGGTACGGAGCCACCGCTATGCCTCGTGGTCTTAGTACCGCCAGAAGTGAGCCCAGAACCTTCGTAAAAATTCTCGGGGCCGTGGCTAACCCGAAGGGAAGAGCCACAAACTGGTAATGCCTGTCTAGAAAGGCAAACCTCAGGTACCGATAATGATCTTTGTGAATCGGTATATGAAGGTAAGCATCCTTTAAGTCCACCGTGGTCATATATTGACCCTCTTGGATCATGGGTAGGATGGTTCGAATGGTTTCCATCTTGAACGATGGTACCCTTAGGAATTTGTTTAAGACCTTTAAGTCCAAGATTGGTCTGAAGGTTCCCTCTTTTTTGGGAACCACAAATAGATTTGAGTAAAATCCTTGTCCCTGTTCCGATCGCGGAACTGAGTGGATCACTCCCATGATTAAGAGGTCTTGTACACATTGTAGAAATGCCTCTCTCTTTACTAGGTTTGTCGATAACCTTGAAAGATGGAACCTCCCTTGTGGAGGAGAGGTTTTGAAATCCAGAAGGTATCCCTGAGATATAATCTTTAACGTCCAGGGATCCTGCACATCTCTTGCCCAAGCCCGGGCAAAGAGAGAAAGTCTGCCCCCCACTAAATCCGTCTCCGGATAGGGGGCCCTGTCTTCATGCTGTCTTAGGGGCGGGAGTAGGCTTTCTGGCCTGCTTGCCCTTGTTCCATGACTGGTTGCCTTTCCAACCCTGTCTGTAACGAGCAGTAGTTCCTTCCTGTTTTGGAGCGGAGGAAGTCGATGCTGCTCCTGCCTTGAAGTTACGAAAGGCACGAAAATTAGACTGTTTGGCCTTTGGTTTGGCCCTGTCCTGAGGAAGGGCGTGTCCCTTACCTCCCGTAATGTCAGCAATAATTTCCTTCAAGCCGGGCCCGAATAAGGTCTGCCCTTTGAAAGGAATGTTAAATAGCTTAGACTTGGAAGTTACATCCGCTGACCAGGATTTAAGCCAGAGCGCTCTGCGCGCCTGTATGGCGAATCCGGAATTTTTAGCCGTAAGTTTGGTTAGATGTACTACGGCATCTGAAACAAACGCATTAGCTTGCTTAAGGGTTCTAACTTTGCTCAAAGCCTCATCCAACGGCTCTGTGCGAATCGCCTCTTCCAGAGACTCAAACCAGAATGCCGCTGCAGCCGTGACAGGCGCAATGCATGCAAGAGGCTGCAATATAAAACCCTGTTGAACAAACATTTTCTTAAGATAACCCTCTAATTTTTTATCCATTGGATCTGAGAAAGCACAGCTATCCTCCACCGGGATAGTGGTACGCTTGGCTAACGTAGAAACTGCTCCCTCCACCTTAGGGACCGTCTGCCATAAGTCTCGTGTGGTGGCGTCTATAGGGAACATTTTTCTAAATATCGGGGGAGGGGAAAAAGGCACACCGGGTCTATCCCACTCCTTACTTATAATTTCTGTAAGTCTTTTTGGTATAGGAAAAACGTCAGTACACACCGGTACCGCATAGTATCTATCCAACCTACACAATTTCTCTGGAATTGCCACCGTGTCGCAATCATTCAGAGCCGCTAATACCTCCCCTAGTAACACACGGAGGTTCTCAAGCTTAAATTTAAAATTTTAAATTTCTGAGTCCGGTCTCCCCGGATCAGAACCGTCACCGACAGAATGAAGCTCACCGTCCTCATGTTCTGCAAATTGTGACGCAGTATCAGACATGGCTCTCGTGTCATCAGCGCGCTCTGTCCTTAACCCAGAGCTATCGCGTTTGCCCCTTAATTCGGGCATATTATATAATACTTCTTTCATAACATTAGCCATATCATGTAAAGTTATTTGTAAGGGCCTAGATGTACTAGGTGTCTCAATCCTACGCATCTCCCGAGCGGGAGACGCAGGTACTGACACGTGAGGAGAGTTAGGCGGCATAACTTCCCCCTCGTTGTCTGGTGATAGCTTCTTTATCGGTACAGATTGACTTTTATTCAAAGCAATATCAATACAATTGGTACACATCGTTCTATTGGGCTCCACATTGGCTTTTGAACATGATGAACAAACAGTTTCTTCTGAATCAGACATGTTTAAACAGACTTAGCAATGAAACTAACAAGCTTTGAAATCACTTTCAATAAGTTTACAAGCAATATAAAAAACACTGCAGCGCTTCAAAAATGCAGATATAATTAAACAATTCTTAACAAGTGTATTATTAGCAGAGGATTGCACCCATTAGCAAAAGGATGATTAACCCCTCAATACCCAAAACGGATAAAACAGATATCAATTAAGATTTAACGCTTTTAATCACAGTCAGCACACTGTCACAGATCTGCTGTGACTGATTACCTCCCTCACAAATGAAATTTGCAGACCCCTGAGCTCTCTAGAGACGTCCTGGATCAAGGAGGAAGAAGCAGGAAGACTGTGCAAGAATTTTAACTGCGCAACAAGGCGCTAAAACAAGGGCCCTCCCACTCCAATCACAACAGTGGGAGCCCTGATATAACGGTTTCCATGCAGAAAAATATGTTAGCCATGTGGAAAAAAAATCATGCCCAAAGCGATTTATCACCAAAGTACCTCACAAAAACGAATAACATGCCAGTAAACGTTTTATTAAAAAACAACATTTTTCAATGTCATGCAAAGCTATCACTAAGCCTGCTACCAGTCGCTACCACTGCAGAGAAGGCTTAAGTATTATTTCCGTGTTAACAGTATTGTCTCAGTCAAATTCTAGTCCCTAGAAAATAACTCGACTGCGCATACATTTATCAGCCTGATACCAGTTGCCACTACTGCATTTAAGGCTGTACTTACATCATACGGTAACAGCAGTATTTTCTAAGTCAATTACATTCCCAGAAAATAAAGTACTGCACATACCTCATTTGCGGAGGACCCCGCATGCTATTCCCAGTTTCTGAAGTTACCCCACTCCTCAGAATGTCGAGAACAGCCAGTGGATCTTAGTTACGCCTGCTAAGATCATAGAAAAAAAAACGCAGGCAGTTTCTTCTTCCAAATACTGCCTGAGATAGAAAAACAGCACACTCCGGTGCCATTTTAAATAACAAACTTTTGATTGAAGAATAGTTAAGTAAAAACTCCAGCTCCTCTCGCGACCTCCTTCTTTGTTGAGGGTTGCAAGAGAATGACTAGATATGACATGTGAGGGGAGGAGCTATATAGCAGCTCTGCTTGGGTGATTCTCTTGCAACTTCCTGTTGGGAAGGAGAATATATCCCATAAGTAATGGATGACCCGTGGACTGAACACACTTAACAAGAGAAAACACCATCAAGAAAAATAAGCTTAGCTCCCAGCCCAGTGCCTGTACTTATGCTGTCCAAAACCCTCCATACATAGAGAGTATGATGTCGCAACATATAGAGCCCCATGTTTCTGAGCCTTATATGTTATAGGTAAATAATTAAAGTGCCTACTTTCCTCTGAGCCTTGTATCCTCCCAGAATAAAAAAGTCAGCACTTACCGTAATTCTGTCCGACAGCAGGACAGTCCAGCAGGTTTAAGAGGTCCTCTCCCTCTCATAGCCCTGTGGAAAATGATAAAGCCTAAGTTAAGTTTACTTAGGCCATCAGGATAAGGGCAGCATAAATGTATGGGAGGCGCAGTGAGAATTATGTCCCACATGTTCCCATTGCTCTAAAGCCACCAAAAGCTCTACTGAAGAGACTGATATGGACTACGGCTACACCCTAGAACAAAGCAGCACAATCTTGCACTACTTTAAAAATAATAAACTCTTGATTGAAGAATCTTTTCTAACACCTAACTTTACCTCTTCCTAGCACTAACGTAGGCAAAGAGAATGACGGGAGTGGGAGGGAAGGGAGGAGCTATTTAACAGCTCTGCTGTGGTGCTCTTTGCCTCCTCCTGCTGACCAGAAGGTGAATATCCCATAAGTAATGAAGATGATCCATGGACTCATCGTGTCTTTAAAAATAAAAAATTGTTAACCCCTAATCTGCCGCTCCGGACATCGCCGCCACTATAATAAACATATTAATCCCTAAACCGCCGCACTCCTGCATCGCAAACACTAGTTAAATATTATTAACCCCTAATCTGCCGCCCCTAACATCGCCGCCACCTACCTACATTTATTAACCCCTAATCTGCCACCCCCACTGTACTAAATTTATTAACCCCTAAATCTAAGTCTAACCTTAACACCCCCTAACTTAAATATAATTAAAATAAATCTAAACAAAACCTACTATCATTACCTAAATAATTCATATTTAAAACTAAATACTTACCTGTAAAATAAACCCTAAGCTAGCTACAATATAACTAATAGTAGCTAGCTTAGGGTTTATTTTTATTTTACAGGCAACTTTGTATTTATTTTAACTAGGTAGAATAGTTACTAAATAGTTATTAATTATTTACTAACTACCTAGCTAAAATAAATACAAATGTACCTGTAAAATAAAACCTAACCTGTCTTACACTAACACCTAAGTTTACATTACAATTAAATCAATTACCTAAATTAAATACAATTACCTAAATTACAAAAAAAAACACAAAATAAAAAAAGAAATTATCAGATATTTAAACTAATAACACCTAATCTAATAGCCCTATCAAAATAAAAAAAGTCCCCCAAAATAAAAAAAAACCTAGCCTAAACTAAACTACCAATAGCCCTTAAAAGGGCCTTTTGCGGGGCATTGCCCCAAAGAAATCAGCTCTTTTACCTGTAAAAAAAAAAAATACAACCAACCCCCCAACAGTAAAACCCACCACCAACACAACCAACCCCCCAAATAAAATCCTAACTAAAAAAACCTAAGCTCCCCATTGCCCTGAAAAGGGCATTTGGATGGGCATTGCCCTTAAAAGGGCATTTAGCTCTTTTTCAAGTGCCCAAACCCCTAATCTAAAAATAAAACCCACCCAATAAACCCTTAAAAAAGCCTAACACTAACCCCCGAAGATCCACTTACAGTTTTTGAAGACCCGACATCCATCCTCAACGAAGCGGCAGAAGTCCTCATCGAAGCCGGCAGAAGTCTTCATCCAAGCGGCCGAAGTCTTCATCCAAGCCCGCAGAAGTCTTCATCCAGACAGCATCTTCTATCTTCATCCATCCGGCGCGGAGCGGCTCCATCTTCAAGACATCCGGCGCGGAGCATACTCTTCCATCGAAGCCTTCTTGCAGAATGAAGGTTCCTTTAAGTGACGTCATCTAAGATGGCGTCCCTTGAATTCCGATTGGCTGATAAAATTCTATCAGCCAATTGGAATTAAAGGTGAAAACATCATATTGGCTGATGCAATCAGCCAATAGGATTGAGCTCACACTCTATTGGCTGTTCCAATCAGCCAATAGGATTGAGCTTGCATTCTATTGGCTGATTGGAACAGCCAATAGAATGTGAGCTCAATCATATTGGCTGATTGGATCAGCCAATAGGATTGAAGCTCAATCATATTGGCTGATTGCACCTTTAATTCTATCAGCCAATCGGAATTCAAGGGACGCCATCTTGGATGACGTCATTTAAAGGAACCTGCATTCTGCAAGAAGACTTCGATTGAAGAGGATGCTCCGCGCCGAATGTCTTGAAGATGGAGCCGCTCCGCGCCGGATAAATGAAAATAGTTATTGGTAGTTTCGTTTAGGCTAGGGTTTTTTTTTTATTTTGGGGGGCTTTTTTATTTTGATAGGGCTATTAGATTAGGTGTAAATAGTTTAAATATCTGATCATTTCAGTGTTTAGTGATTTTTTTGTGGTAATTTAGGTAATTGTATTTAATTTAGATAATTGATTTAATTGCAGTGTAAGATTAGGTGTTAAGGTAAGAAAGGTTAGGTTTTATTTTACAGGTAAATTTGTATTTATTTTAGCTAGGTAGTTAGTAAATAGTTAATAACTATTTACTAACTATTCTACCTAGTTAAAATAAATACAAACTTGCCTGTAAAATAAAATAAAGCCTAAGCTAGCTACAATGTAACTATTAGTTATATTGTAGCTAACTTAGGGTTTATTTTACAGGTAAGTAATTAGTTTTAAATAGGAATTATTTAGGTAATGATAGTAGGTTTTATTTAGATTTATTTTAATTATATTTAAGTTAGGGGGTGTTAGGGTTAGACTTAGGTTTAGGGGGTTAATAAATTTAGTACAGTGGTGGCGGCGACGTTGGGGGCGGCAGATTAGGGGTTAATAAATGTAGGTAGGTGGCGGCGATGTTGGGGGCGGCAGATTAGGGGTTAATAATATTGAACTAGGGTTTGTGATGCGGGAGTACGGCGGTTTAGGGGTTAATATGTTTATTATAGTGGCGGCGACGTTGGGGACGGCAGATTAGGGGTTAATAAGTGTAGGTAGGTTGCGGCGACATTGGGGGCGGGAGATTAGGGGTTAATAAATATAATGTAGGTGTCGGCGATGTTGGGGCAGCAGATTAGGGGTTAATAAGTATAATGTAGGTGTCGGCGATGTCGGAGGCTGCAGATTAGGGGTTAATAAGTGTAAGATTAGGGGTGTTTAGACTCAGGGTTCATGTTAGGGTGTTAGGTGTAAACATAAATTTTGTTTCCCATAGGAATCAATGGGGCTGCGTTACGGAGCTTTACGCTGCCTTTTTGCAGGTGTTTTTTTTCATCCGGCTCTCCCCATTGATGTCTATGGGGAAATCGTGCACAAGCACGTAAAACCAGCTCACCGCAGCTTTCAGTAGCGCTGGTATTGAAGTGTGGTATGGAGCTCAATTTTGCTCTACGCTCACTTTTTGCCTGTTAACGCCGTTTTTTTTTAAACCTGTAATACCAGCGCTGTAGGGAAGTGAGTGGTGACAATAACTTGCAAGTTAGTACCGCACCCCTCATAATAAAAAAAACTCGTAATCTAGACGATTGAGTTTTAGAGACACATTAGCGTCTATAAATATTTATTTTATGAGGCATATATATATATATATATATATATATATTGTTTATATGGTGTGTGTTCTCATATCTGTATGTCTTAAATTCATTGCGATTGTAATTTTAACTTCTTGTCTGAATAAATATTCTTAAATTGTACCAATCCATACCACATTAAATGTATCGTAGTGGTTTAGATGCATGGATTTGTAATATTTTTAGCCATAATAACCATAGGTTCGAATAAGCAATTCCAATTTCTAATAATACATTTAAAATTGTATTGTATTTGATATAAGATATATTGTATTTTGTCAAATGTGATTTTAGTCAAATGTATTTTGTATTAGCCCATTTTATACCTTACCATTTTTATGAGTACCCTTTTCATAACAATGCTCAGTCAGATATAATCACACATGTGTTCATGTCAACAAAACGGAGGTCCATATGATAACCAATAGAAATTCCTCATTGCAAATAAAAAGATATCACCATGAGCAGAATGTCATCCTTGAAAAAGCTGGAAGTAACCCGGTGAAACGTGCATTGGGAAGACGATTGGCCGCAAAGACTCCTGCATCACTGGGAGGGTGTTGACTCTTAGAACTGAAACTCCGCTTTACAGAATACGCTTGAATTGTCAGCGTTAAAGGAACAGTCTAGTCCAAAATAAACTTTCATGATTCAGATAGGGCATGTGATTTTAAACAATTTTCCAATTTACTTTTGTCACCAATTTTGCTTTGTTCTCTTGGTATTCTTAGTTGAAAGCTTAACCTAGGAGGTTCCTATGCTAATTTCTTAGCCCTTGGACCTTGATGGCCACCTCTTCTCAGAATGCATTTTAACAGTTTTCCACCACTAGAGGGTGTTAGTTCATGTGTTTCATATAGATAACACTGTGCTCATGCACATGAAGTTACCTGGGAGCCAGCACTGATTGGCTAAACTGCAAGTCTGTCAAAAGAACTGAAATAAAGGGGCAGTTTGCAGAGGCTTAGATACAAGATAATCACAGAGGTAAAAAGTATATAAATATAACTGTGTTGGTTATGCAAAACTGGGGAATGGGTAATAAAGGGATTATCTATCTTTTAAAACAATAACAATTCTGGTGTAGACTGTCCCTTTAACCGTTATCTAAATGCAGTTGTGTTCTTGAGACAGTCTTTCATACCCGAGTGATTTTATTCATTATAATAATAAAAACCACTTTTTAACCAGCTGGATGTCATCCCGGTCCTTTCTGTTACAGACAAGGTTTAATATGGGCTTTTAAACTGAGAGCTAAGTCATATCTCTAGCGAGTGTGAGTACAACTCTATCCTTCTGCCTTATTTGTTTCTAAACAGGACTTCACTATATTGGAATATACCCCGACAAAGCCAACAGGAGGAGGCTGAAGGACCGGTCCCAGTAACACCTGTGGCAGGCTAGTGAAAAACTAATTACTACATATGTGGTACTCCTCTACACCCCTCTGTCCTCTTCTCAGTCCTTTGAAGGGGAGAATGGGTCTCACAGTAGTTTGAGCAACCCTTTTCCACAACGATTTATCAGCACCTCACTACTTCAACTATGGGGAATTAGGAAGTGGGAGGGATTAAAGCTCTTGATATGTTGGATAATTTTTTACTTTTTCCTGGTGGACTTTAATCCTATTTGTCAAGGCTTGTGAACTCTCACCACCTTATAAAATAAATGATTATCCAGTGTGATCTGGAGAAGACACTGATTAACAGTGTCTCACTCTGTCTCAGAGTGTGACTTGATTAGGAGGGCTACTATAATTGTACATGTCTAGGAAATAAAACTTACAAGAAAATACTTTGTGCCCTTAAAACATATAGCTCAGAGGAGAATAGAAGAGAAGTTTTACAGCTGCACTGCCTCACCAGTAGCACCACCCCCTTAAATTGTAGCTGGCCAGCCCCAGCTCCTGCGGCCCACAGGGATATATACTAGTATCCTAGTAGGTCAATCCTGCCTTGAGGGTGGGTGAAGTTTGAAAATTGAAAAACAATTGCAGTAAAACAGTTTTAAAAATGTTTAGACTTAGCTGATATATTATTCTATAGCAACACAACAGAAATTTATTTTTTGTTTTATGTTTCTTTAGGTTCCTATTTTTAATTGCAAATATTTTATGACTGTTTTCATCAAATTATTTAGTTAAGCCCTCTAAGCTCACTGAATTAAATGTCCGATCTTGGCATAATTGATCCCATTTTGCTCAATCATTATGCCCAATCAGTCTTTCACAAGTAACTGAAAATATAATATGCTGGAGTACATTTAAAGGGACATAATAAAACCCCATTTTTGTCTTTCATACTTAAAGGGACACTGAACCCAAATTTTTTCTTTCGCGATTCAGATAGAGCATGCAATTTTAAACAACTTTCTAATTTACTCCTATTATCAATTTTTTTTGGTTCTCTTGCTTTCTTTATTTCAAAAAGAAGGCATCTAAGCTATTTTTTTGGTTCAGCACCATGGAAAGCACTTGATTATTGGTAGGTGAATTTACCAACCAATCAGCAAGAACAACAGTGTATTCACCAAAAATGGGCAGGCATCTAAACTTACATTCTTGCATTTCAAATAAGGATACCAAGAGAATGAAAATAATTTGATAATAGGAGTAAATTAGAAAGTTGCTTAAAATTGCATGTTCTATCTGAATCACGAAAGAAAAAAAATTGGGTTCAGTGTCCCTTTAAGGTAGATGAGGTGATTTTAAAATACTTTCCAATTGACTTCTTTTATCTACTTTGTTTTGTTCTTTTGGTAAAATATGAATTACGTCAGGTAGAGCGCACTTGGTCTAAAATAGTGTCGGGTTAGCACGCAAGCGATAAGTTTTAGATTTTTTTTTCAGTGAGCTGCATTAAATTTAATAGGGAGAAGACGTTAGGTAGCGATAACCAAAGTCCTAAAAGTTAGTGCACAAGCAAAGCTGACCATTTACTTTGAACTTGTATTATACCCGCTAACCAGCGTACGTTAAAAGTTTACTTTCAGCGATGTTTTGACTCAAGCGAAACTGCTAAATAGCATGCCACTTGTAATCTGGCTCTAAATATGTTAATGGTAGGACACCCACTAATAAAACACTAAAAAAGAAAGGTGCAGCGAGTACGGGCCTCTAGCCCATTGACACTAAAGTGGTTAACTTATGGCTGGTTTAAATAATGTTATAAACTGTATTTCTTAACATAAACACATTTGGAGGGCTATATTACTAGTATGTGACAGTTTAAAAAGTATTAAAAAGTAGTGGTAGTTGACAGGAATATTTAGAGCTGCCTATTCAATCAAAGGCAAAATCAAAATAATATGAACTAAAACTAAGGTTCACATATTCTGATAAGCACACAAGATGCAACAAACCATCAATAAGTAATAGTTTTACATACCTAATTTATTAAAATAAATTCCTGTAGTGTAAATAAAATTATCCACTTTGAAAAAATGCTGTGGTACTGTAAGATACGCAGTCATATTTGTAATATCTTCAGAGCTGTAAAATGTTAGCAGATCCTTAGGAAACTGAACACTTGGTTGTGATTCAGAATCTGAAACAGAAAATAATCCTTTGTAAGTATTGGTTGTCATGTCTTAAAAACAGATCCTTTCATTTTTGGAGCATGGCATTAAGAATACTTGCAGAACTACTTATTGTACAAAAAAGTAAAATTTTATATTAATTATTAAGGAAAATATATGTCAGCCAAGAAATATTCCAGCAAAATGTTATAATACTGAATCATCAATGGACACCCACAATCAATTTTAAAATGTTATAACTTTTGTATTTTAGTACATAAACATGTATTGATTACAACAAAAACATAATGAGTGCTTACCTTAAAAATTAATTTCTTTCTTCGTGGTGAGAGTCCACAATTCCTTACTGTTTGGAATGTATTTCCTGGCCACGAGGAGGCAAAGACTCCATACATCAAGAGTTTTTAATCCCTCCCACTTCCCTGTACCTCCCAGTTTGGCATATAGCCAAGAAAACAGAAGAAACTGAATGTAGGAAAGATAAGTAGGGTAACTGAGGTGCAAACAAGAACTTCCACCAAAAGTAAACAAATGGGGTGGGTCTCGTGGACTCTAACCACCAAGAAAGAACTTAATTTATCAGGTAAGCATAAATTATGTTTTCTTTCTTAAGGTGGTGAGAGTCCATAATTCCTTACTGTTGGGAACTAATAATACCCAAACTGTGGAGTCTATGAAAAATGGGTGGGACCAAAAAGGGAATACGGGTACCTATCTACCAGAAACAACAGCCTAAAGTATCTTCCTGCCAAAAGAGGCCTTAGCAGAGGCAAACAAATCAAAATTACCAAATTTAGTAAAAGTGTGTAAAGACGAGCAATTTGCTGCCTTGCAAACCTGATCTCATTCTTGAAGGCCCAGGAGGTAGATGCTGTACAAGTTAAATGAGTAGTAATACAAAAAGGAGGAGACTGTTCCGCATCCAAGTAAGCATTTTGACTCAAACTATTTAGCCAAGAAGCTAAGGAAACAGCTGCAGCTTTCTGTCCCTTCCATTTACCCGAAAAAATAAACAAACTTTAGGGATGACTAAACTGACTAAATGCCCTACCCACATCTAAATTATTCAACAACTGTTCTTGGATTTGGACACATCGAAGGATATCCAATTTCCTGGTTAATATTCTCTGATGAAACCACTTTAGGCAAAAAAAACTAATAAAAAAAAAAACTAACAAACTAATAATGAGCACGTAAGACAACGCATTGCAGGAAAGAGCAGATAACTCAAACACTCTTCTCCTGGAAGAAGAGATGGCCAACAGAAATAAAACCTTCCAGGACCACACATAAATGTCCAATTCCTGCATAGGCTCAAACAGACGAGATTGCAAAACTCTCAAAACCAAGTTGAGATTCCATGGAGGAGCATTTGGCTTTATGACTGGTCTGATTCTAATAAGCACCTGAACAAAATATGGAATATCTGAAAGTATAGCAATCTTTCTATTTAACAACAGAAAGAGCAGAAAGGTGACCATTCAAAGTGCCAGCAGACCAATCCTAATTTAAGCCATCCTTCAGGAATCGAAGAAATTCTAGGAATTCTAAAAGAAGGACAACTAAAACCTATTTCCACACACCACAAAAGCTACATTTTCCATACCTTGTAATAAATCCTCCTAGTAACTGGTAACCAGAGTATCAACCTCTGAGTCTGAAAAACCTCTCTGAGCAAGAATTAACCATCACACCTCCAAGCAGTCAAATTGAAAGATTAAAGATTTTGATGAAAGAAGGGTCCTTGGGATAATACATCTGGAAGTTGAGGGAGATGCCACAGAGAAACACTGGACATTTGAATCAGATCGGCATACCAAGTCCTGCGAGCTATCGAGATGGCCATAGTGCGTTCCTGTTTGAGACAAGCAATTTGTCAGGGTGCCAGGAATCAGACTGAGACGAGAAGTGCAAAAATAATTACACATTTATTAATAACAAAAAATAATAAAAAGTCCACAATTTAAATAACAAGCCAGGAGTCAAAGCCATAGCTGGTAGTCATACGAGCCAAGTCAGGAGCCAAAGCGAGTAGTCAGACGACCCGAAATCAGTAACAAGGAGAACAGCAGAGTCAGGAACAAGCCAGGAATCAGGAACCAGAAGAGACGTCAGACAGCCAGGTAATACAAAGGAACTCGCAAACAGGTCTGAGACAACGCAAGGGAAAAGCATACTGAACAGAGGCCCTTTAAATAATAAGTGATGACATCACAATTCTGAGACTGCAACCTGTCTCACACGGGTGATGTACACCAGTCCGGCCATAAGAGAACGTGCAGGAAAACAGAATTTATGTTTACCTGATAAATTACTTTCTCCAACGGTGTGTCCGGTCCACGGCGTCATCCTTACTTGTGGGATATTCTCTTCCCCAACAGGAAATGGCAAAGAGCCCAGCAAAGCTGGTCACATGATCCCTCCTAGGCTCCGCCTACCCCAGTCATTCGACCGACGTTAAGGAGGAATATTTGCATAGGAGAAACCATATGGTACCGTGGTGACTGTAGTTAAAGAAAATAAATTATCAGACCTGATTAAAAAAACCAGGGCGGGCCGTGGACCGGACACACCGTTGGAGAAAGTAATTTATCAGGTAAACATAAATTCTGTTTTCTCCAACATAGGTGTGTCCGGTCCACGGCGTCATCCTTACTTGTGGGAACCAATACCAAAGCTTTAGGACACGGATGAAGGGAGGGAGCAAATCAGGTCACCTAAATGGAAGGCACCACGGCTTGCAAAACCTTTCTCCCAAAAATAGCCTCAGAAGAAGCAAAAGTATCAAACTTGTAAAATTTGGTAAAAGTGTGCAGTGAAGACCAAGTCGCTGCCCTACATATCTGATCAACAGAAGCCTCGTTCTTGAAGGCCCATGTGGAAGCCACAGCCCTAGTGGAATGAGCCGTGATTCTTTCGGGAGGCTGCCGTCCGGCAGTCTCGTAAGCCAATCTGATGATGCTTTTAATCCAAAAAGAGAGAGAGGTAGAAGTTGCTTTTTGACCTCTCCTTTTACCGGAATAAACAACAAACAAGGAAGATGTTTGTCTAAAATCCTTTGTAGCATCTAAATAGAATTTTAGAGCGCGAACAACATCCAGATTGTGCAACAAACGTTCCTTCTTTGACACTGGTTTCGGACACAGAGAAGGTACGATAATCTCCTGGTTAATGTTTTTGTTAGAAACAACTTTTGGAAGAAAACCAGGTTTAGTACGTAAAACCACCTTAACTGCATGGAACACCAGATAAGGAGGAGAACACTGCAGAGCAGATAATTCTGAAACTCTTCTAGCAGAAGAAATCGCAACTAAAAACAAAACTTTCCAAGATAATAACTTAATATCAACGGAATGTAGGGGTTCAAACGGAACCCCCTGAAGAACTGAAAGAACTAAGTTGAGACTCCAAGGAGGAGTCAAAGGTTTGTAAACAGGCTTAATTCTAACCAGAGCCTGAACAAAGGCTTGAACATCTGGCACAGCTGCCAGCTTTTTGTGAAGTAACACAGACAAGGCAGAAATCTGTCCCTTCAGGGAACTAGCAGATAAACCTTTTTCCAATCCTTCTTGAAGGAAGGATAAAATCTTAGGAATCTTAACCTTGTCCCAAGGGAATCCTTTAGATTCACACCAACAGATATATTTTTTCCAAATTTTGTGGTAAATCTTTCTAGTTACAGGCTTTCTGGCCTGAACAAGAGTATCGATAACAGAATCTGAGAACCCTCGCTTCGATAAGATCAAGCGTTCAATCTCCAAGCAGTCAGCTGGAGTGAAACCAGATTCGGATGTTCGAACGGACCCTGAACAAGAAGGTCTCGTCTCAAAGGTAGCTTCCAAGGTGGAGCCGATGACATATTCACCAGATCTGCATACCAAGTCCTGCGTGGCCACGCAGGAGCTATCAAGATCACCGACGCCCTCTCCTGATTGATCCTGGCTACCAGCCTGGGGATGAGAGGAAATGGCGGGAACACATAAGCTAGTTTGAAGGTCCAAGGTGCCACTAGTGCATCCACTAGAGCCGCCTTGGGATCCCTGGATCTGGACCCGTAGCAAGGAACTTTGAAGTTCTGACGAGAGGCCATCAGATCCATGTCTGGAATGCCCCACAGCTGAGTGACTTGGGCAAAGATTTCCGGATGGAGTTCCCACTCCCCCGGATGCAATGTCTGACGACTCAGAAAATCCGCTTCCCAATTTTCCACTCCTGGGATGTGGATAGCAGACAGGTGGCAGGAGTGAGACTCCGCCCATAGAATGATTTTGGTCACTTCTTCCATCGCTAGGGAACTCCTTGTTCCCCCCTGATGGTTGATGTACGCAACAGTTGTCATGTTGTCTGATTGAAACCGTATGAACTTGGCCCTCGCTAGCTGAGGCCAAGCCTTGAGAGCATTGAATATCGCTCTCAGTTCCAGAATATTTATCGGTAGAAGAGATTCTTCCCGAGACCAAAGACCCTGAGCTTTCAGGGATCCCCAGACCGCGCCCCAGCCCATCAGACTGGCGTCGGTCGTGACGATGACCCACTCCGGTCTGCGGAATGTCATCCCTTGTGACAGGTTGTCCAGGGACAGCCACCAACGGAGTGAGTCTCTGGTCCTCTGATTTACTTGTATCTTCGGAGACAAGTCTGTATAGTCCCCATTCCACTGACTGAGCATGCACAGTTGTAATGGTCTTAGATGAATGCGCGCAAAAGGAACTATGTCCATTGCCGCTACCATCAAACCGATCACTTCCATGCACTGCGCTATGGAAGGAAGAGGAACGGAATGAAGTATCCGACAAGAGTCTAGAAGTTTTGTTTTTCTGGCCTCTGTCAGAAAAATCCTCATTTCTAAGGAGTCTATTATTGTTCCCAAGAAGGGAACCCTTGTTGACGGAGATAGAGAACTCTTTTCCACGTTCACTTTCCATCCGTGAGATCTGAGAAAGGCCAGGACAATGTCCGTGTGAGCCTTTGCTTGAGGAAGGGACGACGCTTGAATCAGAATGTCGTCCAAGTAAGGTACTACAGCAATGCCCCTTGGTCTTAGCACAGCTAGAAGGGACCTTAGTACCTTTGTGAAAATCCTTGGAGCAGTGGCTAATCCGAAAGGAAGCGCCACGAACTGGTAATGCTTGTCCAGGAATGCGAACCTTAGGAACCGATGATGTTCCTTGTGGATAGGAATATGTAGATACGCATCCTTTAAATCCACCGTGGTCATGAATTGACCTTCCTGGATGGAAGGAAGAATAGTTTGAATGGTTTCCATCTTGAACGATGGAACCTTGAGAAACTTGTTTAAGATCTTGAGATCTAAGATTGGTCTGAACGTTCCCTCTTTTTTGGGAACTATGAACAGATTGGAGTAGAACCCCATCCCTTGTTCTCTTAATGTAACAGGATGAATCACTCCCATTTTTAACAGGTCTTCTACACAATGTAAGAATGCCTGTCTTTTTATGTGGTCTGAAGACAACTGAGACCTGTGGAACCTCCCCCTTGGGGGAAGCCCCTTGAATTCCAGAAGATAACCTTGGGAGACTATTTCTAGCGCCCAAGGATCCAGAACATCTCTTGCCCAAGCCTGAGCGAAGAGAGAGAGTCTGCCCCCCACCAGATCCGGTCCCGGATCGGGGGCCAACATTTCATGCTGTCTTGGTAGCAGTGGCAGGTTTCTTGGCCTGCTTTCCCTTGTTCCAGCCTTGCATTGGTCTCCAAGCTGGCTTGGCTTGAGAAGTATTACCCTCTTGCTTAGAGGACGTAGCACTTTGGGCTGGTCCGTTTCTCCGAAAGGGACGAAAATTAGGTTTATTTTTTGCCTTGAAAGGCCGATCCTGAGGAAGGGCGTGGCCCTTACCCCCAGTGATATCAGAGATAATCTCTTTCAAGTCAGGGCCAAACAGCGTTTTCCCCTTGAAAGGAATGTTAAGTAGCTTGTTCTTGGAAGACGCATCAGCTGACCAAGATTTCAACCAAAGCGCTCTGCGCGCCACAATAGCAAACCCTGAATTCTTAGCCGCTAACCTAGCCAATTGCAAAGTGGCGTCTAGGGTGAAAGAATTAGCCAATTTGAGAGCATTGATTCTGTCCATAATCTCCTCATAAGGGGGAGAATCACTATCGACCGCCTTTATCAGCTCATCGAACCAGAAACATGCGGCTGTAGCTACAGGGACAATGCATGAAATAGGTTGTAGAAGGTAACCCTGCTGAACAAACATCTTTTTAAGTAAACCTTCTAATTTCTTATCCATAGGATCTTTAAAAGCACAACTATCCTCTATGGGTATAGTGGTGCGTTTGTTTAAAGTGGAAACCGCTCCCTCGACCTTGGGGACTGTCTGCCATAAGTCCTTTCTGGGGTCGACCATAGGAAACAATTTTTTAAATATGGGGGGAGGGACGAAAGGAATACCGGGCCTTTCCCATTCTTTATTAACAATGTCCGCCAACCGCTTGGGTATAGGAAAAGCTTCTGGGAGTCCCGGGACCTCTAGGAACTTGTCCATTTTACATAGTTTCTCTGGGATGACCAACTTGTCACAATCATCCAGAGTGGATAATACCTCCTTGAGCAGAATGCGGAGATGTTCCAATTTAAATTTAAACGTAATCACATCAGGTTCAGCTTGTTGAGAAATGTTCCCTGAATCAGTAATTTCTCCCTCAGACAAAACCTCCCTGGCCCCATCAGACTGGGTTAGGGGCCCTTCAGAACCATTATTATCAGCGTCGTCATGCTCTTCAGTATCTAAAACAGAGCAGTCACGCTTACGCTGGTAAGTGTTCATTTTGGCTAAAATGTTTTTGACAGAATTATCCAT
Organism: Bombina bombina; assembly: GCF_027579735.1. Lineage (NCBI taxonomy): Eukaryota > Metazoa > Chordata > Amphibia > Anura > Bombinatoridae > Bombina > Bombina bombina. Next base: position 486,515,241 of record NC_069499.1, read on the forward strand.
TACAGCCGTTAATTGTTGCATAGTAAGGAGTATTGGCGCGCTAGATGTACTAGGGGCCTCCTGAGTGGGCAAGACTCGTGTAGACGAAGGAGGGAATGATGCAGTACCATGCTTACTCCCCTCACTTGAGGAATCATCTTGGGCATCATTGTCATTGTCACATAAATCACATTTATTTAAATGAATAGGAATCCTGGCTTCCCCACATTCAGAACACAGTCTATCTGGTAGTTCAGACATGTTAAACAGGCATAAACTTGATAACAAAGTACAAAAAACGTTTTAAAATAAAACCGTTACTGTCACTTTAAATTTTAAACTGAACACACTTTATTACTGCAATTGCGAAAAAACATGAAGGAATTGTTCAAAATTCACCAAATTTTCACCACAGTGTCTTAAAGCCTTAAAAGTATTGCACACCAAATTTGGAAGCTTTAACCCTTAAAATAACGGAACCGGAGCCGTTTTTAACTTTAACCCCTTTACAGTCCCTGGTATCTGCTTTGCTGAGACCCAACCAAGCCCAAAGGGGAATACGATACCAAATGACGCCTTCAGAAAGTCTTTTCTAAGTATCAGAGCTCCTCTCACATGCGACTGCATGTCAAGCCTCTCAAAAACAAGTGCGCAACACCGGCGCGAAAATGAGGCTCTGCCTATGATTTGGGAAAGGCCCTAAATAATAAGGAGTCTAAAACAGTGCCTGCCGATATTATTATATCAAAATACCCAGATAAAATGATTCCTCAAGGCTAAATATGTGTTAATAATGAATCGATTTAGCCCAGAAAAAGTCTACAGTCTTAATAAGCCCTTGTGAAGCCCTTATTTACGATCTTTATAAACATGGCTTACCGGATCCCATAGGGAAAATGACAGCTTCCAGCATTACATCGTCTTGTTAGAATGTGTCATACCTCAAGCAGCAAGAGACTGCTCACTGTTCCCCCAACTGAAGTTAATTGCTCTCAACAGTCCTGTGTGGAACAGCCATGGATTTTAGTGACGGTTGCTAAAATCATTTTCCTCATACAAACAGAAATCTTCATCTCTTTTCTGTTTCTGAGTAAATAGTACATACCAGCACTATTTTAAAATAACAAACTCTTGATTGAATAATAAAAACTACAGTTAAACACTAAAAAACTCTAAGCCATCTCCGTGGAGATGTTGCCTGTACAACGGCAAAGAGAATGACTGGGGTAGGCGGAGCCTAGGAGGGATCATGTGACCAGCTTTGCTGGGCTCTTTGCCATTTCCTGTTGGGGAAGAGAATATCCCACAAGTAAGGATGACGCCGTGGACCGGACACACCTATGTTGGAGAAATGAGCAGCATCAGACACTCTGCACCAGATTCAGTAAGAGGTGATTAAAATAGCTGTCAGCAGCACATGGCAAACAAAGTAGGGAAAAAAACCCTGACAGTACCCTCCCCTCAACGACCCCTCCCCCACAGGAGGACAAAAGGCTTATTGGGGAAGCGGGCATGGAAGGCACGGAGGAAGGCGGGAGCATGAACATCAGAGGAGGAAACCCATGAACGCTCCTATGGACCGTAGCCCCTCAAGTGAACCAAATACTGCCCAAGGTAACAGTTCGAACCAATTATTGTGGTGATCTGAGACATAGCAACGGAGGAACTGATTCAGAGCTTGATTAGACTGTTCCAAAGCCCCATTGGATTGAGGGTGATATGCCGAGGAGAAGGAAAGCTGGATCCCCATTTGAGCACAAAAGGAACGCCAAAATCTGGAGACAAACTGGCTACCCGGTCCGTGACTATCTCCTTGGGTAACCCATGTAAACGGAAGACCTCCCGGGCAAAAATTGAAGCAAGTTAATAAGTGGTAGGCAGCTTCTTCAAGGGAATGCAATGTGACATTTTAGAAAAACAGTCAACCACCATTAGGATAACAGTATTGCCATTGGAAACAGGGAGCTCGACAATGAAGTCCATGGAAAGATGTGTCCAAGGACGCTCACCATTAGCAATAGGTTGAAGAAGACCCACAGGAAGACGTTGAGGAGTCTTATTCTGTGCACAGACTGAGCAGGAGGCAACATACACAGCAACATCAGAACAAAGACCTGGCCACCAGAATTGTCGAATGACAGACCAAATCATTTGGTTCTTGCCCGGATGACCTGCGGCTTTAGGATACTGGTAAGTGTGCAAAAGTTTAGTTCGAAGATTCTCAGGAACAAAGCACTTACCACTAGGTTTCTCAGGAGGTGCATTGGTTTGTGCAGCCAGGATCTCCTCCCCCAAGGGAGAAGTCAAATTAGTACGTATGGTAGCCACAATATGGTCAGGAGGTATAACTGGAATAGGTACAGACTCCTCCTTGGACAGTGGCAAAAATTGTCGATAGAGGACATCAGCCCTAACTTTTTTACTACCAGGCAGGTAGGAGACCACATAGTTAAACCGAGACAAAAATAGCGCCCACCTGGCCTGTCGGGGCAACAAACATTTTGCTTTGGATTGATAAGTCAAATTCTTGTGGTCAGTAAGAATAGGCACTGGTACGCTAGTACCCTTGAAAAAGGTGCCTTCATTCCTTAAGTGCCAAAATTATGGCCAGTAATTCCCTGTCACCAATTTCATAATTGCACTCCGTTGGAGACAATTTCGTAGAGAAGAAACCGCACGGATGCAAGGAACCGTCACGCGTAGGATGTTGAGACAAGATGGCACCTACTCCAGTCTCAGAAGCATCGACCTCAAGAATAAAAAGGCAGAACAGGGTTAGGATGAGCCAGAACTGGAGCGGCAGCAAAGGCAGTCTTAAGACTCTCAACAGCCTTATTGGCAGTAGGTGACCAACGGAGTGGATGATTCTTCTTACGGGTCATGTCAGTGATAGGTTTGACCAAGGAAGAAAAGTTTTTAATGAACTTCCTATAGTAATTGGCAAAGCCCAAAAAACATTGAATAGAGCGAAGACCAACTGGGTGAGGCCACTGCAGGACTGCAGACAACTTGTCAGGATCCATGGAGAACCCTGCAACGGAGATTACATAACCTAGGAAGGTTACTTGAGTCTGATGCAACTCACATTTTCATTTAATTTACAAAACAGGCCGTTCTCACATAGTCTCTGATGTACCCGTGTAACATCAGAACGATGAGCCTCAAGAGTGTATGAGGATATAATCTAAGTACACCACAACACACTGTTGCAACATATCTCATAGGACATCATTAATACATTCCTGGAAAACAGCTGGAGCATTTCATAGGCCAAAGGGCATTACAAGATACTCATAATGCCCACTCCTGGTGTTAAATGCTGTTTTCCATTCGTGGCCCACCTTAATCCTAACGAAAATGTATGCTACTCTCAAATCAAGTTTAGAAAAGACCGTAGCTCCCTTGAGGCGGTCAAAGAGTTCCGTAATGAGCGGAATAGGGTAAGCATTCTTAATGGTAAGACGATTAAGACCCCTATAATCGATGCATGGTCTTAACTCGCCACCATTTTTCTTCACAAAGAAGAAGCCAGCCCCTGCAGGAGAGCAGGATTTGCGGATGATCCCCCGCGACAGAGAATCGACAACATACTCCTCCATAGATGAGAGGTCATCAAGTCTATTTCTGGGAGACCCAACACTGAACCAAACTGATAGAAAATCTCTCGACTGAGGGACCATTCTCCAGAATGGAGAGATTGATTACTCAAATAATCCACTTCCCAATTGTTTATCGTATACTGATGGGATTCTGCACAGGACAGAATGCAAGATACCTCTTTCATTAGTACCCCCCTGGTGATTGATATAGGCTCCCGATGTTATATTGTCCAATTGAAAACAAATATATGCAAATTAAATGAGAAGGGGCTTGTGTCTAAAGAGCCGGGATGACCACACAAAGTTCTAATACAATGATTGGTAACCTCACTTCTGAAGAGACCAAACTCTCTAAAATCTCAAAAAAAACTCAGACCGCACCCCAACCTAACAGACTTGCATATGTGGAAAATATCTCCCATGACGGACAAAGGATAGACATGCCCTGAGAAACAGGTTTGTTTGAAGTCCACCAAGAAAGGAAACTACCTTAATAACGGATCCATCCTAACAAACTGAGAGGGATGTGTTTAGTCCCCATCCCACTGAGTCAGCATGCTGAACTGAAGAAGATGCAGGTGGAACCGCACAAAAGGAATGGCGTCTGATACTGCAACCATCAGACCCACTACCTCCATACACTGAGCCACTGAAGGAAGAGCCAAGGACAGTTGCATGGCAAAAAAATCTATAACCACTCCTAAAAGGAAATTCTTTTTTGTGGGATCAGAGAACTTTTTGCAACATTTACTTTCCAACCATGACTGCAAAGAAACAATAGCAGTTTTGTTTGTATGAGCAACCTCTTAAGGTAAAGATAGAGCCTGAACCATTATATCATCCAGGTAAGACCCTACAGCTATACCCTGAGCCCTCATGACAGACAGCAATGCCCCCAGAGACTAGGTAAACATTCTGGGTGCTGACGCTAATCCAAAACAAAGAGCTACAAACTGTTAATGTCTGTCCTTAAAAACAAAACAAAGGAACTGATGATGATCCCTGTGAATAGGTATGTGTAGGTAAGCATCCTTCCAATCTATAGTAATAAAACATAATTTATGTAAGAACTTACCTGATAAATTAATTTCTTTCATGGTGGAGAGAGTCCATGAGCTAGTTACTGATGGGATATACATTCCTACCAGGAGAGGGAAAAGTTTCCCAAACCCCAAATGCCCATAAATACACCTCCCACCTCACTTATACCTCAGTTTAACGTATAGCCAAGTTAGTGAGGTGTATAAGGAGTAAAAGCATAAAAAGAGGAACAAGATAAATAACGTGCTTTATACAAAAAATCATAACCCAAAAAAGAGTGGGTGGGTCTCGTGGACCCTCGTCACCATGAAAGAACTTAATTTATCAGGTAAGTTCTTACATAAATTATGTTTTCTTTCATATAGGTGGCGAGAGTCCACGAGCTAGTTACTGATGGGATATAATACTCAAGATGTGGAAGTCCATGACTAACTATAAAGGGAGGGATAAAATAAAAACAGCTATTTCCACTGAGAAATTAAATCCAAAAATATAATTACGTTTTCTTAAAAACTCAAAAAACTTAAATCATAGGCACTAGAATCTGCCTGAAGAACCTTTCTACTAAAAGCTGCTTCCGAAGAAGCAAAAACATCAAAATGGTAAAATTTTGTAAATGTAAGCAAAGACTAAGTCGCTGCTTTGCAGATTTGATCAACTGAAGCTTCATTCTTGAAAGCCCAAGATGTGGCAACTGATCTTGTAGAATGAGCTGTTATTCTCTGAGGCGGAGACTGCCTGCCTCCAAATAAGCTTTGTGAAGCAGAAGTTTAAAAAAAGATACCAAAGAAATGGCAGAGTCTTTCTGACCTTTTCTGGAACCAGAAAAAATAACAAATAGACTCACGCCGCCACACCACTGCTCGCCATGGCTTTTTGCCATAGACCCACCGGTGGTGACTTGTTGCTATGGCCATTGCCATAGACGCGACCGTGGTTCAGAGCGTGCAGCGGTGACGTAATCGCCACATGCTGTCTCTCTCTCCTGGATCCGCTCCTGATTGCACCTGTGTGTCCTCCTTGGCACCAATCTGCACTCTATTTCCCTTACTACACTGCCCAGGTATAGGTGTTACTGTGTGTGCTCCTGGGTGCTGTATTACTTATATTGCTGGATTGCCATATCGTTACTGAACTCTGACTGTCTGACCACTCTGCTTGCTTAAACCTTGTACTGCTAGATTGCCATATCGTTACTGAACTCTGCCTGTCTGAACACTCTGCCTGCTTAAACCTTGTATTGCTGCATTGCCTTATCATTGCTGAACTCTGCCTGTCTGACTATTCTATTGGTTTACCCCTGAACTGTTATACTGCTGGATTTTCTTTGTTGCTGACACCTACCCGTTCCTGATCATTCTATTGGTTTACCCCTGAACTGTTTAATTTCTGGATTTCCTTTGTTGCTGACAGCTGCCTGTTCCTGACCATTCTATTGGTTTACCCCTGAACTGTTATACTGCTGGATTGCATTCCTGTTGCCGGACTCTGCCTGTCTTGACCATTCTCTGTCTTCATCTTATTGCTGTGAAGGACTACCCTGTCTACCGTGAGTACTGCTTACCTCATCTCATAAACTCACTCTGTTCTGGGATATTTCCTATCCTTTCACTTGACGCCGGGATAAGAAGACTGCTGGCCAAGTTTGGTCTGATAGAGAAATATTCCATGAGCATTACATAGACTAGTAAATCTTTCAAACAGAGAGTGTAAACGCGGTATAGCTGCATCCGGAACCGGTAAATCCTGTGAAATCCTCCAATGACAGGAGCTGGCAGAGTACCGTAGCCTGCGATCTGATCCAAGATCGCACAGTGCTACACGAACAAGGAAGGCTGAGTGGCAGGCACTACTATAACAAACAGGCACCAGAAAATATAAAAATAAAATACTTTAATGAAAAATAGATATATAAAATACAAAGATAGGCATGACAACATGACAAGGGAGGGAAGAAAAACAAAGCCCTGACGCGTTTCGCACCCCCTAGTGGCGCTTATTCATACTCTAAGGTGCACAGGAAAGGGAGACCTATTTAAAGGAAAAACATTAACCCTTCCAGTGCAGGCAAAAATTGTTAAAATGACTCAAATGTTAAAAACATACACAAATGTACAAAGGGATCTATATGCAAAAACATACTGTATCAGCTGCAAAAACACAAGTAAGATGTGAGGACAACAACACCTTTGAAATCTTACTATAATTATGGAAAAATGTATTTACCACTATTTATTTATATGTATAATGAAAGAATAAATGAATGGACAAATGAATGCCACCCAAATAAATAATGTCTTAAAACTCCTGAGTGCTACAATCCAATAAATAAATACAAATAGATAATGGTGCCCAAGATTTAATTATCTACTAGGTAGTTAATGTCACATTCTTTATTCATACCTAGGGGATAACGAGTATTTAATTTGATTATCCAAAAAAATGTCTTTTTTATCAAGAATTTGATGTCTATTACCTCCTCTCGGTGGAATAATAGCTGTGTCTATAATTTGAACTGACATGTCTGCCAAATGTGTAAAGTGTGTACCATTAAAGTGATTCGCTACTGCTGAATCCTTACAATAATTTTTGACGTCCCTCACATGTTCTCCAAACCTGGTTCTGACTTCACGTGAGGTTTTACCTACGTATTGACATTTGCAAATATTGCAAGTCAGGAGATAAATTGCAAATTTGGTTTTACAATTGGCATAAAAATGTATGCCATATTGTTTATTGTCTACACTAGAGGAGAACTGATCACCTTTAATAAGATGGAGACAAGTGGTACACTCTCTACTTCCACATTTAAAAAGACCTTTTTTAGATAGCCAATTCCCTGATCTAGAACTTTTATTATCTTGTACTAAACTTGGGGCAAGTACTCTCCCCAATGTTTTGGGTCTTTTGGGGACAAACCTAAAGTTTTTTACAAAAGGTTTTAAAATTTCATCTCCTAGCAATATGCGTGAATGTTTTTTTAAAATTTTAACCACAGCATTATAATGTGAGGAATACTCAGTAGTAAAAACTATACTCTCGTTTGTGTCTAATTTATGTTTGTCCTCTATGTTTTTAGGTTTGCTCCTATAGTCCTTCACTGTAAGTCTACATTGTTCAAACTTCTTAGGATTATATCCTCTCTTAATAAGCCTCTCCTTCAACTCTAACGACTGCTGGTCGTATGTAGAATCACATTTGGTGTTTCTACAAAGCCTTATAAACTGCCCTCTCGGTATGGCCTTCACAACATGTTCAGGGTGTTGAGATGCTGCATGCAAGATGGTATTGACTGCTATTGGTTTTCTGTAAGTTTGGGTAACTATTTGGTTGTCAAGAATCTTCAAAGTTAAATCTAAATAGTTGATATGCTGTCTGTTGTGTTCCCCTGTGAATTGTAAACCCATGAGGTTGTCACTCAAATAAGCCAATAAATCCTCAAGGATAACTTAATTCTTCTCATCTTTAACTATCAACAACAAATCATCTATGTAACGAAACAAACAGTACTACTTGTTCCATCCAAGGGTTGTTAGTTGAAAAAATGTATGACAGCTCCCACCATGAAACATAGATGTTTGCAAAAGCTGGGGCAAATTTGGCCCCCATGGCGGTCCCTCTTATCTGCAAGTAGTACTCATTGTTAAACATAAAATAATTATGTGAAAGTAAAAATTGTAAAACTTCACATATATAATTCCTTTCTTGATCTGCCAAACCAGTTTCTTTCTCCAAAAAATATTCAACTGCTCTAATACCCGAATTTTGTGGTATACTGGTATAGAGTGAAATAATGTCTGCAGTAATCCAACTGAAATTGGACTGCCATTGAATAGTATCCAATGTTGATAACAAGTGAGATGTATCCCTCAAATAGCTTAGCTGTCTTTGAGCTATGGGCTGCAATATGGTATCTATCCATTCTCCTAAGGGTTCCAATAAAGAGCCGATACCCGCAACTATGGGTCTGCCTGGTGGGCATTTTTTATCCTTATGTATTTTTGGTACATGATGGATTTCATAAACTCACTCTGTTCTGGGATATTTCCTATCCTTTCACTTGACGCCGGGATAAGAAGACTACTGGCCAAGTTTGGTCTAATAGAGAAATATTCCATGAGCATTACATAGACTAGTAAATCTTTAGTAGCCTCAACATAATATTTCAAAGCTCTTATGACATCCAAAGTATTCTTAGGATTAGGACACAAGGAAGGAACAATAATTTCCCTATTAACGTTGTTAGAATTCATAACTTTAGGCAAAAATGTAAACGAAGTCCGCAAAACAGCTTTATCTTGATGGAAAATGAGATAAGGAGACTCGTAAGAGACAACAGACGATTCAGAAACTCTTCTAGCAGAAGATATAGCCAAGAGAAATAACACTTTCCAAAAAAGTAGTTTAATGTCCAAAGAATGCACATGCTCAAAAGGAGGAGCCTGCAAAGTCATTAATACCAAATTTATACTCTAAGAAGGAGAGATAGATTTAATAAAAGGTTTGATACAAGTCAAAGCCTGTACAAAACAGTGAACATCAGGAAGATTATCAATCTTTCTGTGAAATAAAAGAGAAAGAGCAGAGATGTGTCCTTTGAAAGTATTGGCAGACAAACCTTTATCCAAACCATCCTGAAGAAACTTTAGAATCCTAAAAGAATGCCAAGAATAATCGTGAATGGAACACCATGAAATATAGGTTTTCCAAACTGTGATATATTTTCCTTAAAATAAGCTTATGAGTTTGTATCATAGTGTTAATCACAGAGTCAGAGAAACCTCTATGACTAAGGACCAAGCTTTTACTTTCCATGCCTTCGAATTTATAGAATTGAGATCCGGATGATCTGACAGACCTTGATGAATGCGGAGAGCAATACACTCTCCGCATTTAGCATCGCACCAGCTGCTCTTGTGAACTGCTGGTGCAACGCCACCCCCTGCAGATTCGCTGCCGCTAGCAGGGGGATGTCAATCAACCAGATCGTATTCGATCGGGTTGAATTGTGGCGATGTCTGTCTGCCTCCTCAGAGCAGGTGGACAGGTTATGGAGCAGCGGTCTTTAGACCGCTGCTTCATAACTGGTGTTTCTGGCAAGCCTGAAGGCTCGACCAGAAACACAGGGCTTCAAGTTCCATACGGAGCTTGATAGATAGGCCACAGTGCCTTCTCTATGGCTGTAGCAATAAAATCTTTCATTGCTTCAGAAATGCCCTTGCATTAGACTGGAAATTATTAACAGTGATAGCATTTAAACTCATAGAAAATATTAAAACAATAGCCACATAATTGAGCTGAAGAAATCAGATCAGCAATTAACAAACACACTTATCTTTTTGTAGAGATATGTTCAAGCAGCTTAGTTTCTATGGTAACTTCTGAGGCAGGTTCAGTTTGAGACATAGTTGAAAAAAAAACAAAAATAAAAATAAATATATAAATAGTTTGCATTTTAATATCTATGCTCCTATATATAGCAGGCTTGAGAGAGTGGGAAACAGTGCTAATATATAAAAATAAATAAACATTGAACTAACCAGTGATATAACACGTGCTGCATATAGCTTACAAAAAAAATGAAAAACACAGGGCGATTTGGGGGTGGAGTTTTATCCCCAAACATGCCAAGACATGCTAAGATATACAAAGATATGTTTCAAACTCAAATATAATATATAAGGAGCACTAAAAAACTGACTCAAGGCATATATATATAAACAATATACAACAACTTTACTTAAAAAGTGCCTAATCCATAGCTGAGAGTGTCTTTGTTAAAACAAGAAAAATTTTCATACTTACCTTTAAGACACCCATTCACATATAGCAGACAGCCAAACCAGTATTGAAACATATCAGCAGAGGTAATGGTACAAGAGTATACTGTCAATCTATAAAGGGAGGCAGCAGATGAATCCCTGCAACCGATTTACAGAGAGCCTTATAAAAAAAATTCCCATAGGCAAACACATGGTATCATCAGGCAATACTCCCTTCACATCCCTCAAGACAAACACTGCACTTAGAGAGGAACTGGGCTTCAATATGCTTATCAGTGCTGTTCACTAACAAAATCAAGCACATCATGCTTCACCACCTCCTAAGGAGGCAACGTTTTTAAAACTGAGGTATGAGTGAGGTGTATTTATGGGCATTTGGGGTTTGGGAATCTTTGTCCCCTCCTGGTAGGAATGTATATCCCATCAGTAACTAGATTGTGGATTCTCACCACCTATATGAAAGAAATTGACCCTGTTGTGCTAAAGGAGGGATAATTATCATAGTTTCCATATGGAATAAAGGAACCCTGAAAAAGCTTGATGAGAAAATAGAAGTAGTTGAAGTAGTGCCTGATAGCCAAACTGAATTGGCGTCAGAAGGATTGTCTGATGCAAAATGGCTGATATGCCGGATGAGACTAGGAAGGATGCACCCATGAACACTGTATATAACACATAAAAGAAAACTCCTCCTGCTCTTAGAGGGTTAACATGTACAGGTATGAAACTGTCCTCCCACTACACATCACCGCTACCTCTGCTAACACACTATGGGGAGGCACAACAGCCAATACCTCCAATCAGTCTATAGAGTAAGCAGGAATCAGCGTGTGACGTAGTGTAAATGGGGAAAGTGAGAAAATATAGCATAAGTCCGTACAAGTAAATAGCACCCAATCTTCATTCACCTGGCAAACAGACAATTTTCAAGTCCGTTGGATGTAGTCAAAGGGTAGACTGTAAGAATCCGTCGTGTGAATACGTAGAGAGTAACTCCAAAACCTTTGTTTCACCAAAGTGTCATGGAGCCTGCTACCACGTGACCTTGTACAGCCAATCGGAAACAATCAGAGAGCCGAGCCCACCCAGAAACTGAAGTCATCAGCAAATCCAAACATGGATGGAGCAGCTGTGAATCCATAGGCAAACCCGGACATTAAAGGTGGAATGGATACCCCATTATCCATGATAACATTATAAAAAAGAAGCCTCCAGGTTGAAGTAAAAAATATTTCTCTTTATTCAAACATCACAGGATAAAAAGGATCACAGGATCAAAATGATCAAAGGATCTTATAACTTGTTCAAAGTTTTAAAATCTAGAATGGGTCTGTAAGTTCCCTCCTTCTTTGGAACGAGGAAAAGGTTGGAAAAAAGACCCTGACTTTGTTCCTCCAAGGGTACTGGGATGATTAACCCCATGCTCTCTAAATCTTGAACACACTGAAAAAAAAGCAGTCCTTTTTTTGGAAATCGTTGGGACATGTGACAGAGGAAACCTCCCTTGAGGAGACCGTGATTGAAAACCTATTCTGTGTAACCTTGAGATTCTATAGGGATGTGAACAGATTATAACCAGGGTTTCTGGAAAAGGCACAACCAGCCCTCTAGCAGCAACGGGGGTTGGGGACCACACCTTCATGCTAACTTACCATTGGAAGGAGATTTCTTACTTTGTTTAACCCAGACTGGTTGGGGCTTCCAGGAAGACTTATGCAAGGAGGGTGACTTTTGGTTTCTAGACTGAAAAAACCCTTAGATTTGGCTTTCCTATCCTGAGGCAGAAAGGCTCCATTGCACACCCGCGACAGTGGAAATAATGGCATCTAATCCTGGCCCAAACAAAATCTTCCTTTGAAAAAGTTAAAGATAAAAGTCTGTTTTTGAAACCATGTCTGCTGACTAGAGATGTAAAATTTCCGGAAATTTTTAAACCATGGAAAATAAAATGTTTTTTTCCTGTTTTTTTCTGGAAAAAATGGAAATTTTCAGAATTTTTTAAAAAAAAATGCAGTGTGGAGTCGATTTACAAATAGAAAGTCATGTTGTTACACTGGGAACATAAAATGCAGTGTATATAAAAATATTATGCTTGATATAAAAGTACAGCTTATTCAGTAACTAAACTAAACTTGATTTTTTAAACGTTATTTTTTGTTATAAATAGAATAACAAGGTCTATATATGTTAAGAACATTTCAACTATACATGAGGACAGGTAACAAACCCCCTTTCCCTCAAAAGCAACAAAAAAGCAAGAAACTATCAACATAAAAAAAAATTGCAAATAAAAAGGTAAGTAACTGGCATTATTTGTGCAAGTAGGATACGGTCATTGGTGGGTGTAAGGACCACCTCAAAATTTAAGCTCCCTAGCGAGGTTTAACTTTTTTAAAAAAATACATATACATGCAATTTAATCTATCTCATTTTCTAAACTACTGCTATCATTTTCCATTTCTTCTTCCTCTTCATATTTGTCATTTTTTCATGGACTTCTAAAATCTTAAGGTTTGCACGGATTGAAACAAAAGTCTACAACTGATGAAGAAAGTAAAGTGAAAAGATTTATTAAGAGCTTGATCTTGATCAGGTGTCATTTTATCTATAAATTAAAGGGACATAATACTTATATGCTAAATCACTTGAAACTGATGCAGTATAACTGTAAAAAGCTGACAGGAAAATATCACCTGAGCATCTCTATGTAAAAATGGAAGATATTTTACCTCACAATCTCCTCAGCTCAGCAGAGTAAGTTCTGTGTAAAAAGTTATACTCAGCTGCTCCCAGCTGCAGGTAAAAAAAAAAAAAAATGAAGAAATGCAGCCAATCAGCATCAGCAGTGCTGAGGTCATGAACTCTTACTGTGATCTCATGAGATTTGACTTAAAGGGACAGTCTAGTCCAAAAAAAACTTTCATGATTCAGATAGGGCATGTAATTTTAAACAATTTTCCAATTTACTTTTATCACCAATTTTTCTTTCTTCTCTTGGTATTCTTAGTTGAAAGCTTAACCTAGGAGGTTCATATGCTAATTTCTTAGACCTTGAAGCCCACCTCTTTCAGATTGCATTTTAACAGTTTTTCACCACTAGAGGGTGTTAGTTCACGTATTTCCTATAGATAACACTGTGCTCGTGCACGAGAAGTTATCTGGGAGCATGCACTGATTGGCTAGACTGCAAGTCTGTCAAAAGAACTGAAAAAACATAATTTATGCTTACCTGATAAATTTATTTCTCTTGTAGTGTATCCAGTCCACGGATCATCCATTACTTGTGGGATATTCTCCTTCCCAACAGGAAGTTGCAATAGGATCACCCACAGCAGAGCTGCTATATACCTCCTCCCCTCACTGCCATATCCAGTCATTCGACCGAAACAAGCCGAGAAAGGAGAAACCATAGGGTGCAGTGGTGACTGTAGTTTAATTAAAATTTAGACCTGCCTGAAAAGGACAGGGCGGGCCGTGGACTGGATACACTACAAGAGAAATAAATTTATCAGGTAAGCATAAATTATGTTTTCTCTTGTTAAGTGTATCCAGTCCACGGATCATCCATTACTTGTGGGATACCAATACCAAAGCTAAAGTACACGGATGATGGGAGGGACAAGGCAGGAACTTAAACGGAAGGAACCACTGCCTGTAGAACCTTTATCCCAAAAACAGCCTCCGAAGAAGCGAAAGTATCAAATTTGTAAAATTTGGAAAAAGTATGAAGCGAAGACCAAGTCGCAGCCTTGCAAATCTGTTCAACAGAGGCCTCATTTTTAAAGGCCCAGGTGGAAGCCACAGCTCTAGTAGAATGAGCTGTAATCCTTTCAGGAGGCTGCTGTCCAGCAGTCTCATAGGCTAAACGGATTATACTCAGAAGCCAAAAAGAAAGAGAGGTTGCCGAGGCCTTTTGACCTCTCCTCTGTCGAGAGTAAACAACAAACAGGTTCGATGTTTGACGAAAATCTTTAGTAGCCTGTAAGTAAAACTTCAAGGCACGGACTACGTCTAGATTATGCAAAAGACGTTCCTTCTTTGAAGAAGGATTAGGACATAATGATGGAACAACAATCTCTTGATTGATATTCTTGTTAGAAACCACCTTAGGTAAAAATCCAGGTTTTGTACGCAGCACAACTTTATCTGAATGAAAGATCAGATAAGGAGAATCACAATGTAAGGCAGATAACTCTGAGACTCTTCGAGCCGAGGAAATAGCCATCAGAAAAATAACTTTCCATGATAGAAGTTTGATATCAATAGAATGAAGGGGTTCAAACGGAACCCCTTGAAGAACTTTAAGAACCAAGTTTAAGCTCCATGGAGGAGCAACAGGTTTAAACACAGGCTTAATTCTAACTAGAGCCTGACAAAATGCCTGAACGTCTGGAACTTCTGCCAGACGCTTGTGTAACAGAATAGACAGAGCAGAAATCTGTCCCTTTAAAGAACTAGCTGATAATCCTTTGTCCAAACCCTCTTGGAGGAAGGACAATATCCTAGGAATCCTAACCCTACTCCATGAGTAATTCTTCGATTCACACCAATGAAGATATTTACGCCATATCTTCTGGTAAATTTTCCTGGTGACAGGCTTTCGTGCCTGTATTAAAGTATCAATTACTGACTCGGAGAAGCCACGCTTTGATAGGATCAAGCGTTCAATCTCCATGCAGTCAGTCTCAGAGAAAGTAGATTCGGATGATTGAAAGGACCTTGTATTAGAAGGTCTTGTCTCAGAGGCAGAGTCCATGGTGGAAAGGATGACATGTCCACTTGGTCTGCATACCAGGTCCTGCGTGGCCACGCAGGCGCTATCAATATCACCGATGCTCTCTCCTGTTTGATTTTGGCAATCAGACGAGGGAGCAGAGGAAACGGTGGAAACACATAAGCCAAGTTGAAGAACCAAGGCGCTGCTAGAGCATCTATCAGTGCCGCTTCTGGGTCCCTGGACCTGGATCCGTAACGAGGAAGCTTGGCGTTCTGGCGAGACGCCATGAGATCCAATTCTGGTTTGCCCCAACGGAGAACCAATTGAGCAAACACCTCCGGATGGAGTTCCCACTCCCCCGGATGAAAAGTCTGACGACTTAGAAAATCTGCCTCCCAGTTCTCTACACCTGGGATATGGATCGCTGACAGGTTGCAAGAGTGAGTCTCTGCCCAGCAAATTATCTTGGAGACTTCTGACATCGCTAGGGAACTCCTGGTTCCCCCTTGATGGTTGATGTAAGCCACAGTCGTGATGTTGTCCGACTGAAATCTGATGAACCTCAGTGTTGCTAACTGAGGCCAAGCTAGAAGAGCATTGAATATTGCTCTTAACTCCAGAATATTTATTGGGAGGAGTTTCTCCTCCTGAGTCCATGAACCCTGAGCCTTCAGGGAGTTCCAGACTGCACCCCAACCTAGAAAGCTGGCATCTGTTGTTACAATGGTCCAATCTGGTCTGCGAAAGGTCATTCCTTTGGACAGATGGACCCGAGATAACCACCAGAGAAGAGAATCTCTGGTTTCCTGATCCAGATTTAGTAGAGGGGACAAATCTGTGTAATCCCCATTCCACTGACTGAGCATGCATAATTGCAGAGGTCTGAGATGCAGGCGCGCAAATGGCACTATGTCCATCGCCGCTACCATTAAGCCGATTACTTCCATGCACTGAGCCACCGTGGGGTGCGGAATGGAGTGAAGAACACGGCAAGCATTTAGAAGTTTTGATAACCTGGACTCCGTCAGGTAAATTTTCATTTCTATAGAATCTATTAGCGTCCCTAGGAAGGAAACCCTTGTGAGAGGAGATAGAGAACTCTTTTCTTCGTTCACTTTCCACCCATGCGACCTCAGAAATGCCAGAACTATCTCTGTATGAGACTTGGCAATTTGAAAGCTTGACGCCTGTATCAGGATGTCGTCTAGGTAAGGAGCCACCTCTATGCCTCGCGGTCTTAGAACCGCCAGAAGTGAGCCCAGAACCTTTGTAAAAATTCTTGGGGCTGTAGCCAATCCGAATGGAAGAGCTACAAATTGGTAATGCCTGTCTAGAAAGGCAAACCTCAGGAACCGATGATGACTCTTGTGAATCGGAATGTGAAGGTAGGCATCCATTAAGTCCACTGTGGTCATGTACTGACCCTCTTGGATCATGGGTAAAATGATTCGAATAGTTTCCATCTTGAATGATGGAACTCTGAGGAATTTGTTTAGGATCTTTAGATCCAAAATTGGTCTGAAGGTTCCCTCTTTTTTGGGAACCACAAACAGATTTGAATAAAACCCCTGTCCTTGTTCCGTCCGCGGAACTGGATGGATCACTCCCATTACAAGGAGGTCTTGCACGCAACTTAGGAATGCCTCTTTCTTTATCTGGTTTGCAGATAGTCTTGAAAGGTGAAATCTCCCTTGTGGAGGAGAAGCTTTGAAGTCCAGAAGATATCCCTGAGATATGATCTCCAACGCCCAGGGATCCTGAACATCTCTTGCCCACGCCTGGCGAAGAGAGAGTCTGCCCCCTACTAGATCCGTTTTCGGAAAGGGGGCTGCTCCTTCATGCTGTCTTGGAGGCAGCAGCAGGCTTCCTGGCCTGCTTGCCCTTGTTCCAGGACTGGTTAGGTTTCCAGGCCTGCTTGGATTGAGCAAAAGTTCCCTCTTGTTTTGAAGCAGAGGAAGTTGATGCTGCACCTGCCTTGAAATTTCGAAAGGCACGAAAATTAGACTGTTTGGCCCTTGATTTGGCCCTGTCCTGAGGAAGGGTATGACCCTTACCTCCAGTAATGTCAGCAATAATTTCTTTCAAACCAGGCCCGAATAAGGTCTGCCCCTTGAAAGGAATGTTGAGTAATTTAGACTTTGAAGTCATATCAGCTGACCAGGATTTAAGCCATAGCGCCCTATGCGCCTGGATGGCGAATCCGGAATTCTTAGCCGTTAGTTTAGTCAAATGAACAATGGCATCAGAAACAACAGAATTTATGCTTACCTGATAAATTACTTTCTCCAACGGTGTGTCCGGTCCACGGCGTCATCCTTTACTTGTGGGAAATGTTCTCCCCCACAGGGAAAGGCAAGGAGAGCACACAGCAAGAGCTGTCCATATAGCTCCCCCTCCGGCTCCGCCCCCCAGTCATTCGACCGACGGTTAGGAGAAAAAGGAGAAACTATAGGGTGCCGTGGTGACTGTAGTGTATAAAGAAAAAATTTTTCAACCTGATTAAAAAAAAAACCAGGGCGGGCCGTGGACCGGACACACCGTTGGAGAAAGTAATTTATCAGGTAAGCATAAATTCTGTTTTCTCCAACATTGGTGTGTCCGGTCCACGGCGTCATCCATTACTTGTGGGAACCAATACCAAAGCTTTAGGACACGGATGAAGGGAGGGAGCAAATCAGGTTACCTAAACAGAAGGCACCACGGCTTGCAAAACCTTTCTCCCAAAAACAGCATCCGAAGAAGCAAAAATATCAAATTTGTAGAATTTGGCAAAAGTGTGCAGAGAAGACCAAGTCGCTGCCTTACATATCTGGTCAACAGAAGCCTCGTTCTTATAGGCCATGTGGAAGCCACAGCCCTAGTAGAGTGAGCTGTGATACGGTCAGGAGGCTGCCGTCCGGCAGTCTCATAAGCCAAGCAGATAATGCTTTTCAGCCAGAAAGAGAGAGAGGTAGCAGTAGCTTTTTGACCTCTCCTCTTACCAGAGTAAACGACAAACAAGGATGAGGTTTGTCTAAAATCTTTTGTTGCTTCTAAATAGAACTTTAAAGCACGAACAACATCTAAATTGTGTAATAAACGTTCCTTCTTTGAAACTGGATTCGGACACAAAGAAGGAACAACTATTTCCTGGTTGATGTTCTCGTTGGAAACAACTTTTGGAAGAAAACCAGGCTTAGTACGCAAAACAACCTTATCTGAATGGAACACCAGATAGGGTGGATCACACTGCAAAGCAGATAATTCAGAAACTCTTCTAGCAGAAGAAATAGCAACCAAAAACAGAACTTTCCAAGATAGTAACTTAATATCTATGGAATGTAAAGGTTCAAACGGAACCCCTTGAAGAACTGAAAGAACTAAATTTAGACTCCAAGGAGGAGTCATGGGTCTGTAAACAGGCTTGATTCTAACCAAAGCCTGAACAAAAACTTGTACATCTGGCAAAGCTGCCAGTCGCTTGTGCAACAAGACGGATAATGCAGAAATCTGTCCTTTTAGAGAACTAGCTGACAATCCTTTATCCAAACCTTCTTGGAGAAAGGAGAGAATCTTTGGAATTTTAATCTTACTCCAGGAGAATCCTTTGGATTCACACCAACAGATATATTTTTTCCATATTTTATGGTAAATCCTTCTAGTCACAGGTTTTCTGGCTTGGACCAGAGTATCAATCACAGAATTTGAAAACCCACGCTTGGATAAAATCAAGCGTTCAATTTCCAAGCAGTCAGCTGCAGAGAAACTAGATTGGGAGGAAACACATATGCTAGGTTGAACGACCAAGGCGCCACTAATGCATCCACTAGAGTCGCCTTGGGATCCCTGGATCGGGACCTGTAGCAAGGAATCTTGAAGTTCTGACGGGACGCCATTAGATCCATGTCTGAAATGCCCCATAATTGGGTTAACTGAACAAAGACCTCCGGATGGAGTTCCCACTCCCCCGGATGGAAAGTCTGACGACTCAAATAGTCCGCCTCCCAGTTGTCTACTCCTGGGATGTGAATAGCAGATAGATGGCAGGAGTGATTCTCTGCCCATTGGATTATCTTGGTTACTTCCTTCATCGCTAGGGAACTCTTTGTTCCCCCCTGATGATTGATGTACGCAACAGTCGTTATGTTGTCCGACTGAAATCTTATGAACCTGGCTTCCGCTAGCTGAGGCCAAGCCAGGAGCGCATTGAATATAGCTCTTAGTTCCAAAATGTTTATCGGGAGAAGCGACTCTTCCCGCAACCATAGGCCCTGAGCTTTCAGAGAGTCCCAGACCGCGCCCCACCCCAAGAGGCTGGCGTCGGTCGTGACGATGACCCACTCCGGTCTGCGGAAACTCATTCCCTGAGACAGATGATCCTGGGTCAACCACCAGAGAAGTGAGTCCCTGGTTACCTGGTCTACTTGAATTTGGGGAGACAAGTCTGTATAGTCCCCATTCCACTGATTGAGCATGCACAGCTGTAATGGTCTTAGATGAATTCGAGCAAAAGGAACCACATCCATTGCTGCGACCATTAGTCCTATTACTTCCATGCATTGAGCTATGGAGGGTTGAGGAATAGAGTGAAGAACTTGACAAGCTTTTAGAAGCTTTTTCTTTCTGACGTCTGTGAAAAAGATCTTCATTTCCACAGAATCTATTATTGTTCCCAGAAAAGGAACCCTTGTGGACGGTGACAGTGAACTTTTTTCTATGTTCACTTTCCACCCGTGAGATCTGAGAAAAGCCAACACAATGTCTGTATGAGCCCTCGCTTTGGAAAGAGACGACGCTTGGATTAGGATGTCGTCTAGATAAGGTGCTACAGCGATGCCCCTCGGTCTTAGGACCGCTAGAAGGGACCCTAGCACCTTTGTGAAAATTCTGGGAGCGGTGGCTAAACCGAATGGAAGAGCCACAAACTGGAAATGTTTGTCCAGAAAGGCGAACCTCAGGAACTGATGATGAGATTTGTGGATTGGGATATGCAGATACGCATCCTTCAGATCCACGGTAGTCAAAAATTGACCCTGCTGGATTGTTGGTAAGATTGTCCGAATGGTTTCCATGTTGAAGGATGGAACTCTGAGGAACTTGTTTAATATCTTTAAATCCAGAATTGGCCTGAAAGTTCCCTCTTTTTTGGGAACCACAAACAGGTTTGAGTAAAACCCTAGAGGGGACTGGGTTTATCACTCCCATCTTTGATAGGTCTCTTACACAATGTAAGAATGCCTGTTTCTTTATCTGGTCTGAAGATAAGCGAGACAGGTGGAACCTTCCCTTTGGAGGAAGTCCCTTGAATTCTAACAGGTATCCCTTGGAAACTATCTCTAGTGCCCAGGGATCCAGAACATCTCTTGCCCAAGCCTGAGCGAAGAGAGATAGTCTGCCCCCTACCAGATCCGGTCCCGGATCGGGGGCTACCCCTTCATGCTGTCTTGGTAGCAGCAGCAGGTTTCTTGGTTTGTTTACCCTTGTTCCAGCCTTGCATGGGCTTCCAAGCGGGTTTGGGCTGGGCCGCGTTACCTTCTTGTCTAGCGGCAGTGGAGTTATTAGCCGGTCCGTTCCTGAAATTGCAAAAGGAACGAAAATTAGACTTGTTCTTAGCCTTAAAAGGCCTATCCTGTGGGAGGGCATGGCCCTTACCCCCAGTGATGTCTGAAATAATTTCCTTCAATTCCGGCCCAAAAAGGGTCTTACCCTTGAAAGGAATATTCAGTAACTTAGTCTTGGACGACACGTCTGCCGACCAGGATTTTAGCCAAAGCGCCCTCCGTGCTACTATAGCAAAACCTGAGTTTTTCGCCGCCAATTTCGTTATTTGAAAGGCGGCATCCAATATAAAGGAATTAGCTAACTTTAATGCGTGAATTCTGTCCATGACTTCTTCATAGGAAGTCTCTTTCTGGAGCGACCTTTCTAGTTCTTCGAACCAAAAGGACGCCGCTGAAGTGACAGTAATAACACACGTAGCTGGTCGAAGGATGAACCCTTGCTGAACAAAAATCTTTGTAAGCAATCCTTCCAATTTTTTATCCATAGGATCTTTGAAAGCGCAGCTGTCCTCTATAGGAATAGTTGTGCGCTTCGCTAGTGTTGAAACAGCTCCCTCAACCTTCGGGACCGTTTGCCATGCGTCCCTTCTAGGGTCTACTATGGGAAACATTTTCTTAAATATAGGAGGTGGGGCAAAGGGTACACCTGGCTTCTCCCACTCCTTTTCCACTATGTTCGCTACCCTCTTAGGTATTGGAAAAGCGTCGTCGTGCACTGGGACCTCTAAAAATGTGTCCAATTTGCACAACTTCTCTGGTACTACCATGGAATCACAGTCATCCAGAGTAGCTAATACCTCCTTAAGCAAAGCGCGGAGATGTTCTAGCTTAAACTTAAATGCCACTAGATCAGGTTCTGCCTGTTGAGAAATTTTTCCTGAGTCTGAAATTTTACCCTCAGACAGCCCTTCCCTCACAGCCAATTCTGATTGATGTGAGGGTAAAATAGATAAGGCATTGTCAGCGTCTGATTGTTCATCCTTTTTATCTGTATTTAAAACTGAACAATCACGCTTTCTCTGAAAAACTGGCAGTTTGGATAAAAGATTTGCTATAGAATTATCCACTACTGCTGATAATTGTTGCAT
The DNA here is from genome assembly GCF_027579735.1 of Bombina bombina. Classification (NCBI taxonomy): domain Eukaryota; kingdom Metazoa; phylum Chordata; class Amphibia; order Anura; family Bombinatoridae; genus Bombina; species Bombina bombina. The sequence continues at coordinate 486,536,988 of NC_069499.1, forward strand.
AGCAATAAGCACTGGCGCGCTAGGTGTCGCCTGTGCGGGCAAAGCTGGTGTAGACACAGAAGGAGAGGATGTAGAGCTATCCCCACTACCTTCATTAGATAAATCATCTTGGGCAACATTATGAAAAATAACAGAGCTGTCCTGATTTTGTTTGGACGCTATGGCGCAATTATCACAAACACTCGAAGGGGGAACCACATTTGTCTCTATACACACAGAACATAGGTTATCTGATGGAACAGACATGTTAAACAGATTTAGGCAGGCAAACAATGCAATAAAAACGATTTAAACAAAAACGTTACTGTCTCTTTAAATAATAAAATGACACATTTATTTCTGAATGTTCAAAAAACTATGAAGGCAATATCCGATTGAAATTTGGACCCCAGTGTCTTAATGCTTAGAAAGTATTGCACAGCAAATATGGAGACTCTAGCTCTTAAAACAAGCAAACCGGAGCTAATTGTTGGATTTAACCGTTTTTACACACCACAATCCCAGCTACAGCCTTGCTGCAGCTTTTTACCTTCCTTAGGGGTCACCATTCACAGAAAAAAGCCTTTTGGAGTCACTTTCTGAACCACAGGACCCTCTCACATGAATCCATTTAAAAATAACAAACTTTTGATTGAAGTTAAAAAACTAACTATAATACACCACTCTTCTCTTACTACCTCCATCTTTGTTGAGAGTTGCAAGGGAATGACTGGATATGGCAGTGAGGGGAGGAGGTATATAGCAGCTCTGCTGTGGGTGATCCTCTTGCAACTTCCTGTTGGGAAGGAGAATATCCCACAAGTAATGGATGATCCGTGGACTGGATACACTTAACAAGAGAAAAGGGGCAGTTTGCAGAGGCTTAGATACAAGATAATCACAGAGGTTAAAAGTATATTATTATAACTGTGTTGGTTATGCAAAACTAGGAAATGGGTAATAAAGGGATTATCTATCTTTTAAAACAATAACAATTCTGGTGTAGACTGTCCCTTTAACTCTCATGAGATTTCATAAGCTTCCTTTACCTGATTGGTGAAATAATATGAGAGTGCACGAGGCTCATCCTTTCAGCTGTCCCAGGACAGACATACTAATATGCTGCTTAGAAATCCTTTACAATGCGATGTGGCTACTGAGGAACTTTTGAGGTAAAATATCTTTCTTTTTTACATAGAGATGTTCAGGTGATATTTTCTAATCAGCTTTTTACCGCTAAACTGCATCACTTTCAAGTGTTTAATCATTTGGGTATTATGGCCCTTTAAGGTATTGTGTATTTTTGTGAGGGCAGTGGTTTGCAACACTTCCTAACTTAAAGGCACAGTATACACCAATATACCAATATTCATATACATGTAATAGACACTACTATAAAGAATAATATGCCCAGATACTGATCTAAAAATCCAGTATAAAGCCGTTTAAAAACGCACTTTGAAGCTCCCAGTTTAGTTCTGTTAAAAGGCTAGCTGGAAAACCCACTGCAAGAGGGAAAACGCATACGCCCCCCATCCCCTTGCATATGAAAAACAAAATTTATGCTTACCTGATAAATTTATTTCTTTATTAACACGATGAGTCCACGGATCATCTAATTACTAATGGAATATATCACTCCTGCCCAGCAGGAGGAGGCAAAGAGCACCACAGCAAAGCTGTTAAATATCACCTCCATTTCCTCCCACCCCAGCCATTCGACCGAAGTGAAGGAGAGAAAGGAAGTAACAAGGTGCAGAGGTGTCTGAAGTTTATAACATACAACACCCTGTCTAAAAGAACAGGGCGGGCCGTGGACTCATTGTGTCAAGAAATAAATAAATTTATCAGGTAAGCATAAATTTTGTTTTCTTTCTAATGACACGATGAGTACATGTATCATCTAATTACTAATGGGATTCAATACCCAAGCTAGAGTACACAGATGATAAGGGAGGGACAAGACAGGGAACCTAAACGGAAGGCACCACTGCATGAAGAACCTTTCTCCCAAAAGCGGCCTCAGTCGAGGCAAAAGAGTCAAATTTATAGAATTTTGAAAGAATATGAAGAGAGGACCAAGTTGCAGCCTTGCAAATCTGTTCCACAGAAGCTTCATTTTTGAATGCCCATGAGGAAGAAACAGCCCTCGTGGAATGAGCTGTAACTCTCTCTGGAGGCTGTTGTCCAGCAGCTTCATAGGCAAAACATACGATACTCTTCAGCCATAAAGAAAGAGAAGAAGCCGTAGCTTTCTGTCCCTTACGTTTCCCCGAGAAAACCACAAACAAGGCAGAAGACTGACGAAAATCCTTAGTCGCCTGTAAATAAAATTTTAGAACACGTACCACGCCCAAATTGTGTAGAAGCCGTTCCTCATAAGAAGGATTAGGACACAAGGAAGGAACAACAATCTCCTGATTAATGTTCCGGTCAGAAACTACTGAAGGTAGAAACTCTAATTATGTACGTAAAACTACCTTATCCGAATGAAAAATAAGGTATTGAGACTCATACTGTAATGCAGAGAGCTCTGACACTCTACCAGCAGATGAAATAGCAACAAGAAAAAAAACTTTCCAAGATAACAACTTAATATCTAAGGAATGCATAGGCTCAAACGGAGCCCCTTGAAGAACCTTAAGAACTAAATTAAGTGGTTTGAACAGAGGCGTGATCCTGACCAAGGCCTGACAAAACGATTGCACGTCTGGTACGTCAGCCAGACGCTTATGTAATAAAATAGACAAGGCAGATATTTGACCCTTTAGGGAACTTGTCAATAATTCCTTCTCCAAAACCTCTTGGAGAAAAGACAGAATTCTAGGAATCCTAACTCCACTCCAAGAGTAGCCCTTGGATTCACACCAATATAGATATTTACGCCATATCTTGTGGTAAATCTTTCTAGTCACAGGTTTACGAGCTTGATTCATGGTCTCAATGACCAATTCCGAAAATCCCCGCTTGGATAAAATTAAGCGTTCAATCTCCAAGCAGTCAGCTTCAGAGAAACTAGATTTGGATGAAGGAAGGGTCCCTGAATCATAAGGTCCTTCCTCAACGGAAATCTCCAAGGTGGAAGAGATGACATGTCATACCAGATCCTGCAAGGCCACGCCGGTGCAATGAGGATCACTGACGCCCTTTCCTGTTTGATTCGAGCAATGATTTGAGGAAAAAGAGCGAACGGAGGAAATAGGTATGCAAGACTGAAATTCTAAGGTACCGCCAGGGCATCTATCAGTACATCCTGAGGTTCCCTTGAAATCGACCCATACTTCAGATGCTTGGCATTCTGCCGAGATGCCATGAGATCCAATTCCGGCTGACCCCACTTGAGAATCAGGTTGGAAAACACTTCCGGATGGAGTTCCCACTCCCCCGGGTGAAAGGTCTGCCTGCTCAAGAAGTCCGCCCTCCCAGTTGTCCACTCCTGGGATGTGGATCGCCGACAGACAGCAATTGTGAGTCTCCGCCCACTGAATTGTCTTGGCTACCTCTGTCATGGCCTAGGAACTCTGCGTTCCTCTCTGATGGTTGATGTAAGCCACTGAAGTTACGTTGTCCGACTGGAACCTGATGAACCGAGCCGAGGCCAACTGGGGCCAGGCCAGAAGAGCATTGAGGATTGCTCTCAGCTCCAGAATGTTTATGGGTAGAACAGACTCCAACTCAGTCCAAGTTCCCTGAGCCTTTAAAGAGCCCCAGACTGCTCCCCATCCCAGAAGGCTGGCATCTGTTGTCACAATCCCCCAAGAAGGTCTGCAAAAGCAGGTTCCTTGAGAGAGGTGATCCTGGGACAATCACCAAAGAAGAGAGTCCTTTGTCCCCTGCTCCAGCTGTTTTCTTGGAGACAGGTTCGCATAATCCCCGTTCCATTCCTTGAGCATGTTTAACTGTAGATGTCTGGGGTGGAAACGGGCGAACGGGACAATGTCCATAGCCGCTACCATCAGCCCGATTACCTCCATGCACTGAGCCACTGATGGCCGAGGAGAGGACTGAAGCGCTAGGCAAGAATCGAAAATCTTTGATTTCCTGACATCTGTCAGAAAACTCTTCATGGATAAGGAATCTATTAAAGTTCCCAAGAAAGATACCCTTGCATTTGGAACTAAAGAGCTCTTTTTCAAATATATCTTCCATTCGTGAGATGGTAGGAAAGACAACAATATTTCCATGTGGGATCTTGCTTGTTGAAAGGATGGTGCCTGGACCAGAATGTCGTCCAGATAAGGCGCCACTGCAACGCCCCGTAACCGGAGCACCGCCAACAGAGATCCCAGAACCTTTGTAAAAATTCTGGGAGCTGTGGCAAGGCCGAAAGGAAGAGCCACGAACTGGTGTTCGTCTAGAAATGCAAATCTTAGAAACTTGTGTTGATCCCTGTGGATGGGAACATGCAAGTATACTTTCTTTAAATCCACTGTTGTCATAAACTGGCCCTCTTGGACGAGAGTAAGAATGGAACAAATCATTTCCATCTTGAAAGACGGTACTTTGAGAAATTTGTTTAGACTCTTGATATCTAAAATTGGTCTGAAGGTTCCCTCCTTCTTGGGAACCACGAACAGATTGGAATAGAACCCCAGTCCCTGTTCCTGCATCGGGACAGGAACTATCACTCCCAGATCAGAGAGGTCCCGTACACAGCGTAAGAACGCCTCTCTTTTTATCTGGTCTACAGATAATCTTGAGAGCAGAAACCTGCCCCTGGGAGGAAAGTTCTTGAACTCTAGTTTGTATCCCTGGGACACTATGTCCACCACCCAGGGATCCTGAACATCTCGAACCCAAGCCCAAGTGAAGAAGGAAAGTCTGCCCCCTACAAGATCCAGTCCCGGATCGGGGGGCAGTCCCTTAATGCTGATTTTGATTCCATAGTAGGCTTTTTGGATTGTTTTCTCTTGTTCCAAGACTGATTGGGTCTCCAGGAAGGTTTGGACTGTTCTTGCTTGGAAGAGGAAGCGGAAAAATTTCCCTTGAAATTTCGAAAGGAACGAAAATTACTCTGACGTCCCTTTTGTTTGTTTCTCTTATCTTGAGGGAGAAAATTACCCTTTCCTCCCGTAATATCAGAGATTATTTCCGTCAAACCCGGTCCAAACAAGGTCTTTCCCTTGTAAGGAATCACTAAAAGTTTAGACTTAGAAGATACATCCGCAGACCAAGTTTTTAATCATAAGGCTCTGCGGGCTAGCACCACAAGACCTGAAATCTTTGCTCCCAGCTTGATAACCTGCAGGGAAGCATCTGTAATAAAGGAATTGGCCAACTTAAGGGCCTTTATCCTATCCTGGATCTCTTCCAGGGGAGTGTCTGTCCTAATAGCATCAGACAACGCATCAAACCAATAGGCCGCTGCACTAGTGATGGTAGCAATGCACACTGCAGGTTGCCATTGTAAACCCTGGTGTACATACATCGTCTTGAGCAGCCCCTCTAATTTTTTGACCATAGGATCCTTAAAGGCACAACTATCCTCTATGGGGATAGTAGTTCTCTTGGCTCGAGTGGAAATTGCTCCTTCCACCTTAAGTACTGTTTGCCAAGCCTCCTTGTTAGAGTCTGCTATGGGAAACATCTTTTTAAATATAGTGGATGGAGGAAAAGGGATAGCCGGTCTCTCCCATAGATCTCAGCAGCTCTGTCTGGTAAAGGAAAAACCTCCGCCAAGGAAGGTACATCAAAATATTTGTTTAGCTTACTGGATTTCTTAGGATTAACTACGACCATGGTGTCGCTGTCGTCCAATGTAGCTAAAACCTCCTTGAGTAACAGACGGAGATGTTCTAGCTTGAACCTGAAAGATACAACTTCAGTATCATCGGGAGGAATTACACTGTCGGAATCTAAGATTTCACCCTCAGATGCTACCGAAGTATCCTCCTCCTCAGGTTTCTGGGAGGGAGCATTCGAAATAGCAACAGCTGCGTCAGTAACCTTGCTTACTGAATGCTTATCTTTCCTCTTGCGCTTTTCCTGCAGCATCAGAAACCAAAGAGGACATGAGAGAAGCAATGCCTTGCCACGTAACTCCAGGAGGAGTTAGAGAGGAAGCACAGGGCACTGCATGTGTGGGCGATTCAAGTTGGGACACTTAAGGAGAAAGCTGCGGCATATATTGAACATTGTCATTAGACTCCTGAAAAGCAATCCGCCTTGGAAAATGTTGGCTCAGAGAAAAGTCTATCCCTATAATTTAAAGTTCTCTCAATACATGAGAAACAGAAAGGAATTGATGGTTCCACATTGGCATCAAAACAAAAAGAACAAGTGACATTTTGCAAAGCCTCTTGGTCCATTCTGACTCACAATGGATCAAATTATCAAATAAAAACCTTAACTTTTAAATAAAAATTAAAACAGAAAAAAACGTTACTGTCACTTTAAATTTTAAACCGTAACTTTTTTACTTTTGTATGTAGAATGAGCTAATTGACTACAAAAGTGATTACAGATCACCTCTACACCTCAGCTTCTTTGCTGGGGTGCCTACCTGCCCTGTTGTACCGGCTCTTTACAATCTCTTCTAGGCAAAAGATCGGAACTCGGCAGAGGATAAAGTGAGCAGCTCTCCGGTCCTAGAAATGCATGCTTTAGACAATTGAGGAGACAAATTTGCATAATCTCCATTCCATTGTCTGAGCATGCTCAGTTGTAGAGGTCTGAGATGAAAACGAGCAAACGAAATGATGTCCATCTCCGCTACCATCAATCCAATTGCCTCCATACACTGAGCCACTGACGGCCGAGGATTGGACCGAAGGATTCGGCAGGTATTCAGAATCTTTAACTTTCTGACGTCCGTCAAAAAGATCTTCATGGACAGAGAGTCGATTAGAGTTCCCAAGAAAGGAACCCTGGTCTCTGGAACCAACTAACTCTTTTCTAGATTCACTTTCCACCCGTGAGTCCTTAGAAATGACAGAACAATGTCGGTATGAGACTTTGTTAGCTGGTAAGACGACGCCTGGATCAGAATATCGTCCAGATAAGGCGCCACTGCAATTCCCCGCGGCCGGAGAACTGCTAGCAGAGACCCCAAAACCTTTGTGAAGATTCTGGGCGCCGTGGCCAGACCGAAAGGAAGAGCCACGAACTGAAAATGTTTGTCCAGAAAGGCAAAACGGAGAAACTTGTGATGATCTTTGTGGATAGGAACATGTAGATATGCATCCTTTAGATCAACGGTAGTCATAAATTGACCCTCCTGGATCAATGGAAGAATGGTACGAATAGTTTCCATCTTGAAAGATGGAACCCTGAGAAACTTGTTTAGACTTTTGAGATCTAAAATGGGTCGGAACATTCCCTCCTTTTTGGGAACTACAAACAGATTTGAATAAAACCCCTGTCCCTGCTCCTGTGTCGGAACGGGACATATTACTCCCATGGAAAAGAGGTCTCCTACACAACGTAAGAATGCCTCTCTTTTTATCTGGTGTACAGATAATCGAGAAAGAAGAAATCTTCCTCTGGGGGGAGAATTTCTGAACTCCAACGGATACCCCTGATACACAATTTCTAGTGTCCAGGGATCTTGAACATCTCTTATCCAAGCTTGGACAAAGAGAGAAAGTCTGCCCCCCACTAGATCCGGTCCCGGATCGGGGGCCGACCCTTCATGCTGACTTGGTAGTAGCAGCTGGCTTCTTGGATTGTTTACCTTTGTTCCAAGACTGGTTGGGTCTCCAAGTGGCCTTGGTTTGTGAATAATTCCCTTCCTGTTTAGCGGAAGAGGGAACTCCTTTGAAATTTCGAAAGGAACGAAAATTACTCTGTCGCCCTCTCTGTTTTGACTTTTTATCCTGAGGGAGGAGATGACCCTTGCCTCCCGTGATGTCAGAAATAATTTCCTTCAAGTCAGGCCCGAAAAGGATCTTCCCCTTGTAAGGAATAGCCAAAAGCTTAGACTTGGATGACACATCAGTGGACCAAGACTTCAACCATAAAGCCCTGCGCACTAAGATGGCAAAGCCTGAACTCTTAGCCGCCAATTTAGTGATCTGCAGAGAAGCATCCGTAACAAACAAATTAGCTAACTTAAGAGCTTTAATCCGATCCTGTATCTCTTCTAGAGGAGTCTCCACCTTAAGAGACTCTTCCAGGGCATCAAACCAATAAGCGGCCGTGGTGGTAACTGTAACAATACAGGCCGCCGGTTGCAAAAGGAATCTCTGGTGAACATACATCTTTTTAAGGAGACCCTCCAACTTCTTATCCATGGGGTCCTTAAAAGCACAACTATCCTCAATAGGGATAGTAGTCCGTTTGGCCAGGGTAGATATGGCTCCCTCAATCTTGGGAACTGTCTGCCAAGAATCCCTAATAGCGTCAGCTATAGGGTACATTTTCTTAAAAATAGGAGAAGGGGAGAATGGAATACCTGGCCTCTACCATTCTTTAGCAAGGATCTCCGAAGTTCTCTTAGGAACTGGAAAAACATCCGAGTAAGAAAGAACCTCCAAATATTTGTCTAACTTACTCACTTTTTCTGGAGGGACCACTATTGAGTCACAATCATCCAGAGTAACCAACACCTCCCTTAGTAATAGGCGAAGGTGTTCAAGCTTAAACCTGAAAGAGACTTCAGAGTCAGTCATGGGCAAGTCGCTCCCAGAATCAGAGAGTTCGCCTTCAGACAGGACCTCCGTGCCCTCCCATTCACTGTGGGTGGGGACGTCCTCAATCGCCATCAGAGAATCAGAGGCTGAATTGACCACAAAATTGTCTGTTCTTGTACGCTTGCTGTGCGATATATTTGGAAAATTAGATAACGCATCAGAAAGAGTAGAAGACATCAATGCAGCAATGTCTTTTAAAGTAAATGCGGCAGAAACTGGTAAAATACCTGGTACCGCTTGAGCGGGAGTTAAAGGCTGTGACGCTTGGGGAGAAAGCCACGGCATACTTTGCATCTCATCTGTAGATTCTTGAGAAGCATCCGCTTTAGGCAATGAAGTATCATAAAAAATGTGGTCTTTATAATGTAAAGCCCTCTGAACACATGAAGGGCAAAAAGGAACAGGAGGTTCCACAGGGGCATTCAAACACATAGCACATGGGACAGTTTGAATTACATCTGAATCCATTATTGAACAGAAAAAACAGAAACAAAAACTTGTCTCTTTAAAACAAAAAATAAAAATAAAAAGTAAATTTATGCTTACCTGATAAATTAATATCTACTATGGTACGACGAGTTCACGGATTCATCCTTTACTTGTGGGATATTATCCTCCTGCTAACAGGAAGTGGCAAAGAGCACCACAGCAGAGCTGTCTATATAGCTCCTCCCTTAGCTCCACCCCCAGTCATTCGACCGAAGGTACAGGAAGAAAAAGGAGAAACTACAAGGTGCAGAGGTGGATGAAGTTTAAAATTAATTTATCAGGTAAGCATAAATTTACTTTTCTTCTATAAGGTACGACGAGTCCATGGATTCATCCTTTACTTGTGGGATACAATACCAAAGCTACAGGACACGGATGAACGGGAGGGACAAGACAGATGGTTAAACAAAAAATAGCCTCCGAAGAAGCAAACGTATCAAATTTGTAAAATTTAGAAAAGGTATGAAGCGAAGACCAAGTCGCAGCCTTACAAATCTGTTCAACAGAAGCATTATTTTTAAAAGCCCATGTGGAAGCCACCGCTCTAGTAGAGTGAGCTGTAATCCTTTCAGGAGGCTGCTGTCCAGCAGTCTCATATGCCAAACGGATGATGCTTTTCAGCCAAAAAGAAAGAGAGGTAGCCGTAGCCTTTTGACCTCTACGTTTTCCAGAATAGACAACAAACAAAGAAGATGTTTGACGGAAATCTTTGGTTGCTTGCAAGTAAAACTTCAAAGCACGAACCACGTCCAAGTTATGCAACAGACGCTCCTTCTTAGAGGAAGGATTAGGACACAGAGAAGGAACAACAATTTCCTGATTGATATTCCTATCAGTAACAACCTTAGGAAGGAATCCAGGTTTGGTACGCAAAACCACCTTATCAGCATGGAAAACAAGATAAGGCGAGTCGCATTGCAATGCAGATAATTCAGAAACTCTTCGAGCCGAAGAGATAGCAACTAAAAACAGAACTTTCCAAGATAGAAGCTTAATATCTATGGAATGCATAGGTTCAAACGGAACCCCTTGAAGAATTTTAAGAACTAAATTCAAACTCCATGGAGGTGCAACCGGTTTAAACACAGGCTTGATTCTAACTAAAGCCTGACAGAACGACTGAACGTCTGGAACATCTGCCAGACGCTTGTGCAGTAGAATTGATAAGGCAGATATCTGTCCCTTTAAGGAACTAGCTGATAGCCCCTTCTCCAATCCTTCTTGGAGAAAGGACAAAATCCTAGGATTCCTGATCTTACTCCATGAATAGCCTTTGGATTAGCAGCAATAAAGATATTTACGCCATATCTTCTGATTAATTTTCCTAGTGACAGGCTTTCGAGCCTAAATCAAGGTATCTATGACCGACTCAGAGAAACCCTGATTGGCCAAAATCAAGCGTTCAATCTCCAAGCAGTCAGCCACAGAGAAACTAGATTTGGATGCTGGAACGGACCTTGAATCAGAAGGTCCTGTCTCAGTGGCAGAGTCCATGGTGGAAGAGATGACATGTCCACCAGGTCTGCATACCAAGTCCTGCGTGGCCACACAGGTGCTATCAAAATCACCGAAGCTCTCTCCTGTTTGATTCTGGCAATCAAACGAGGAAAGAGAGGAAATGGTGGAAACACATAAGCCAGGTTGAACGACCAGGGTACTGCTAGAGCATCTATCAGTACTGCCTGAGGATCCCTTGACCTGGACCCGTAACAAGGAAGTTTGGCGTTCTGACGAGACGCCATCAGATCCAATTCTGGTGTGCCCCATAGCTGAATCAATTGTGCAAACACCTCCGGATGGAGTTCCCACTCCCCCGGATGAAAAGTCTGGCGACTTAGAAAATCCGCTTCCCAGTTCTCCACTCCTGGGATATAGATTGCTGATAGATGGCAAGAGTGAGTCTCTGCCCATCGAATTATTTTGGTAACCTCTATCATCGCTAGAGAACTCTTTGTTCCCCTCTGATGATTGATATATGCTACAGTCGTGATATTGTCCGACTGGAATCTTATGAATCTGGCTGAAGCCAGCTGAGGCCACGCCAGAAGCACGTTGAATATCGCTCTCAGTTCTAGAATATTTATCGGGAGGAGAGCCTCCTCCTGAGTCCACAAACCCTGCGCTTTCAGGGAATTCCAGACTGCACCCCAGCCCAATAGGCTGGCGTCCGTCATCACTATGACCCATGCTGGCCTGCGGAAACACATTCCCTGGGACAGATGATCCTGTGACAACCACCAAAGAAGAGAGTCTCTGGTCTCTTGATCCAGATTTATCTGAGGAGATAAATCTGCCTAATCCCCATTCCACTGTTTGAGCATGCATAGTTGCAGTGGTCTGAGATGCAAGCGAGCAAGCGGAACTATGTCCATTGCCGCTACCATTAGTCCGATTACCTCCATACACTGAGCCACTGACGGCCGAGGAATGGAATGAAGAGCTCGGCAGATGGTTAAAATCTTTGATTTCCTGACCTCCGTCAGAAAAATTTTCATGTGCACTGAATCTATCAGAGTTCCCAGGAATGGAACTCTTGCGAAAATTCTGGGAGCTGTGGCCAACCCGAAGGGAAGAGCCACAAACTGGTAATGCTTGTCCAGAAAGGCGAACCTGAGAAACTGGTGATGATCTTTGTGGATAGGGATGTGTAGATACGTATCCTTTAAGTCCACGGCGGGAATATATTGACCCTCCTGGATCATTGGTAAAATAGTCCGAATGGTCTCCATCTTGAAGGACTCTGAGGAATTTGTTTAGGATCTTGAGATCTAAAATTGGTCTGAAGGTTCCATCTTTTTTGGGAACCACAAAAAGATTGGAGCAGAACCCCTGCCCCTGTTCTGTTTTCGGAAATGGGCAGATCACTCCCATCGTATATAGGTCTTCTACACAGCGTAAGAACGCCTCTCTTTTTGTCTGGTTTACAGACAATTGAGAAAGATGGAATCTCACCCTTAGAGGAGAATCTTTGAGATGTAGAAGATACCCCTTGGTTACGATTTCTAAAGCCCAGGAGTCCTGAACGTCTCTTGCCCAAGCCTGAGCAAAGAGAGAAAGTCTGCCCCCCTACTAGATCCGGTCCCGGATCTGGGGCTACCCCTTCATGCTGTCTTGGTGGCAGCAGCGGGCTTCTTGGCCTGTTTACCCTTGTTCCAAGTCTGGTTAGGTCTCCAGACTGACTTGGATTGAGCAAAATTCCACCTTTGAAGTTTCGAAAGGAACGAAAATCATTTTGTTTGGTCCTCATCTTATTTGTCTTATCCTGAGGAAGGGCATGGCCTTTCCCTCCAGTGATGTCTGAAATGATCTCTTTCAGTTCAGGCCCGAATAGGGTCTTACCCTTGAAAGGGATGGCTAAAAGCTTAGATTTTGATGACACATCAGCAGACCAGGACTTAAGCCATAACGCTCTACGTGCTAAAATGGCAAAACCTGAATTCTTTGCCGCTAATTTAGCCAGTTTAGCGGCATCTGTAATGAAAGAATTAGCTAGCTTGAGAGCCCTAATTCTATCCAGAATATCATCTAATGGGGTCTCAACCTGAAGAGCCTCCTCCAGAGCCTCAAACCAAAAAGCAGCTGCAGTAGTTACAGGAACAATACACGCTATAGGTTGGAGAAGAAAACCCTGATCAACAAATATTTTCTTTAGGAGACCCTCTAATTTTTTATCCATAAGATCTTTGAAAGCACAACTGTCCTCAATAGGTATAGTTGTACGTTTAGCCAGGGTATAAATAGCTCCCTCCACCTTAGGGACCGTCTGCCACGAGTCCCGCATGGTGTCTGATATGGGAAACATTTTCTTAAAAGTAGGAGGGGGAGCGAACGGAATACCTGGTCTATCCCACTCCTTAGTAACAATTTCCGAATCCTCTTAGGGACCGGAAAAACATCAGTGTAGGTAGGAACCTCTAGAAATCTGTCCATTTTACACAATTTCTCTGGAACTACAATAGGGTAACAATCATCCAGAGTCGCTAAAACCTCCCTGAGCAATAAGCGGAGGTGTTCTAGTTTAAATTTATTAGCCGTCATATCTGAGTCTGTCTGAGGGAACATCTTTCCTGAATCAGAAATCTCTCCCTCAGACAGCAAATCCCTCACCCCCAACTCAGAACATTGTGAGGGTACATCGGATATGGCTTTAAAAGCGTTTCAGAGGGCTCAGCATTTGTTCTCACACCAGAGCTACTGCGCTTCCCCTGCAACCCAGGGAGCTTAGATAAAACCTCTGTGAGGGTAGTATTCATAACTGCAGGGTGAAAGAACTAGACGCACTAGAAGTACTTGGCATCGCTTGTGCGGGTGTTAATGGTTGTGACACTTGGGGAGAATTAGATGGCATAACCTGATTCCCTTCTGACAGAGAATCATCCTGTGACATACTTTAGGTAGGAACCTCTAGAAATCTGTCAATTTTACACAATTTCTCTGGAACTACAATAGGGTCACAATCATCCAGAGTCGCTAAAACCTCCCTGAGCAATAAGCCTTCCCTACTGACTGAGAATCATCCTGCGACATACTTCTAGTAGCTAAAATATGTTCTTTGCAATTTATTGACCTTTCAGTACATGAGGGACACATTCTAAGTGGGGGTTCCACAATGGCTTCTAAACATATCGAACAATGACTTTCTTCAATGTCAGATATGTTGAACAGGCTAGTAATGACTACAAACAAGCATGAAAACACTTTATTTAGTGAAAAAAATTATCTTAAAAAAGGGTACTGCGCCTTTAAGAGAAAAAAAGCATACACGTTCTGCAAAACTGCTTTAAAATGCACCAAATTTTTCAAATTTTTGCAAGCAGACTCAATATGTGTAGTTAAGTTTGCCCCACAAGGAAATTTAACATTTAACCCCTTAATGTGCAAACCGGATTGAAATCAGGCCTAAATCCGGAAAAAACACCCCCAGCACCTTGCCACAGCCCTGCTGTGGCACCTACCTGCCCTCAGGGATAGTAAATATGGGGTTAAAGCTTCAATTTGGCCCAAAACATTCACAAGCGCCCTCAGGAGTTGGAGCTTGCTGCTTGCTGAGTGAAAACAACTGCGCATCTGAGGCGCGAAAATAGGCCCCGCCCATCTCACTCTATGTCTCTACAGCCTCAAAGAACCGCACCAGAGCGGTTTTAAACTAGTCATGTGGGTTCTGAGACCCAAAAAATAAGCCAAGTGTACCCTCAATAAAGTTGCCCAAAAAACGTTATTGCCCACAAAACGTTAACAGCACACCCAGTTCATAAAACGTTTGCCCACAAACATTCAAAACTCAGTGTCAACCATTTTTGTAATTAGCCCCTTATGCAAGCTTAGTAATGCCTTTCTATAGCTCTTAGGATTACAGCTTACCCTTAGCCTCATGGGGATACTGTCAGCCTTTCTGAAATACACAATCTCTCCAAAAAAAAATGACTGAACATACCTCACTGCTATATAGCATGAAAATGTTCCTCACACTGAAGTTTCTTGTACCCCTCAGCCTCTGTGGGAACAACACTGGATCTTAGTTACATATGCTAAGATCATCATCCTCCAGGCAGAAGTCTTCATCCATCTGCTGCCTGAGAGTAAATAGTACACACCGGTACCATTTAAAACAAAAAATTCTTGCTTGAAGAAATTAAAAACTAATATTTTATCACCTCTTTCACTTTACCCTTCCTAGTACTTAGAGTAGGCAAAGAGAATGACTGGAGGGTGGAGCTAATGGAGGAGCTATATAGACAGCTCTGCTGTGGTGCTCTTTGCCACTTCCTGTTAGTAGGAGGATAATATCCCACAAGTAAAGGATGAATCCGTTGACTCGTCGTACCTTATAGAAGAAAAGTATTTTTAAACTGAAAGAGAAAACTAACTGACAGTACCCAGAAGCACCGGTAACTCACTGACACCAGAAAAGTAGGGAAGTGCTTGGTAACTATCAAAATACAATAATATGGAAAACTTCAGACACCCATGAAAAAAACACTGGCACCTCACCTCAGCAGCTCTGCTGAGGCGCCTACCTGCCCCCTCAATCAACCAACAGTCAATCCGCCACTAAATTCAGGTCCGGATCAGCACTATGACGCTGCAAACCGCTTGCTTCTAACCCATGCGGTTGCAGCGTTTCACTATCACCAAGTAACAACAACCGGGACTTCCGGAAGTGAGTTCTTCGCGGCAAAACTACAGCCCCAGCGCGCCAAGAAAGTCCCGCCTATTGTGGGCGTGATCAAAGTCCACAGTAAACAGTGATACGGCCATATTGTCAGACCGGGCCAGAATGTAATAAAGCCCATGCGGTTGTGACGTCCCCGTAATAGGAAACACAGACAACAGCCTTAGATGCAAACCGGATGGTTCCGATAATAAAAAATACACATAACATCCCGAGCGTCAGCCAAGAAAACCCCCTTGAGGCATACACAGCACTAATCATGAGCCCCATAAACGTATCATCTAAAGTAACACGCAGCTTAAGGGAGAGCAAATATCAGAGTGGGTGCTACTTAACCCTAAGAGAACCCACACTCTGTGGACAAGGAACCCTGTGAGAGCCCATGATCTGTCCAGCAGAACAAAAACGTACAGCCATGTCTGAGATCTTTTACCCCCAGAAAAAGAAAGACTGCACTTACCTCAATGCTGAGTAACAGCATGAAAACGTCCCACAGTGTCAAGAGGTTTTCTCCCTCCAGTAGTCCTGTGGAAACAGAAGGGCCTTAGTTACTATATGCTAAGACCATAATCCACAAGGGCAGCACAAGTATGGGAGGCGCAGTGAGGCTAAAACCCCACCAGTTACCACTGCTCTAAAGCCACCTGTAGCTCTACTCTAGAGGCTGACAAGGAATACGGCTACACCCTATAGTAAAATAGTACACTTTGGCACCATTTTAAAAATAATAAACTCTTGATTGAAGAATCTAAACTAACACCTCATTTTACCTCTTCCTATCACTAACACAGGCAATGAGAATGACTGGAGTGGGAGGGAAGGGAGGAGCTATATATACAGCTCTGCTGTGGTGCTCTTTGCCTCCTCCTGCTAAACAGGAGGCGATATCCCACAAGTAAGGATGAAATCCGTGAACTCATCGTATCTTGTAAAAGAAAACAGAATCTCCCGGTCGGCATTTTGTTCTTAAAGTTGAACCGCCGGGAGTAGTGAAACCCCCTGAGCTTAAAATTCCTCAGCCCAGTGCCTGCATCAAAGGCTGTCTCACAAGTCCTCTTCATCAATAGGAGAGTATAAGTGTCCCTTTTTCATAAATAAAGTGCCCCCACTCTGAGCCCTTTATATATGTGTACTGTTTAAACAAAGTGCCCACTTTTTCTGAGTCTCTCTTTATTAACCCCAGAAATATTAAAGTCAGCACTTACCTCACAAATCTGCCAGACAGCAAGGCAGCTCACCAGGTTTGAGAGGTCCTCTACGTCACATAGACCTGTGGAAAAATAGGTAAAGACTGAGTAATGTTACTCAGGCTTTCAGAGTTAGGGCAGCATAAATTACATGGGAGGCACAGTGAGAATTATGTCCCACAAGTTCCCATTGCTCTAAAGCCACCACTGCCCTACTGAAGAAACTGATGTGGATAACGGCTACACCCTAGGACAAAGCAACACAATCTTGCACTACTTAGAAAGTAATAAAATATATTATATTACGCACCAAATATTCTTAAGTTAGTTATAAATTAAATTAAGGGATTTGTTTTGCTCTGTGGACTGAGTAATATGTATGCTGTTTGCAGCATTGATCTGATTGGTCAGGTGACGTCCAATGAGAAGTTCTGTTCTCTTTTAAATAGGCATCAGTTTGCTCATTTAACCTAAGGTAATTCTAGAAGTAATATGGCCTGTTATTAGCCTTTATTGTTTGTACTATTTGGCAATGAAGTTGGCAACTGAGATGTAGATGAAAATATCTCTGAAAATATTTCTGCAATAAATTTGAAACATTGCTGCTACTTCAACTTTGTTTGGGACTTCATCTATGAGCTACCGCGTGGGGTTCTTTGTTGGTTACTATGTTTCACTTCTGAGCACCTGGTGGAATGCTCATTTCTGGCACCGGCTAACTTCCTTCACTTCAGCCGACTGACCTGCAGCAGCGTGAAGAACACTGCATCTCAGAAGATACAAACATGGGTCCTTGAGCGCTTACCATAAGTTTGTGTACTTAGGGAGATCCTACACTGCAGAAAAATAAAGAGATAAAGGGATAGATAGATAGACAAATAGATAGATAGAGGGATATTAATAGAGGGAGGATCAGGGAGGTTGGAGGGTTAGGGGGATCCTACACTGCAGAAAAATAAAGAGATAGAGGGAGAGGGGGATAGAGATAGAGGGAGGATCAAGGAGGTTGGAGGTTAAGGGGGATCCTACACTGCAGAAAAATAAAGAGATAGGGGGATATGGATAGAGGGATAGTGGCTAGGAATAGATATAGATGGATAGAGGGCTAGGGATAGAGGGATAGATGGATAGGGATAGATGGATAGAGATAGAGGGATAGATGGATAGAGATAGATGGATAGGGATAGATGGATAGGGATAAAGGGATAGGGGGATAGGGATAAAGGTATAGGGCTAGAGGGATAGGGATAAAGGGATAGGGCTAGAGGGATAGGGATAGAGATAGAGGGATAGATGGATAGGTATATTTATTTCCTTAAAGGGACAGTATACACTCATTTTCATATAACTGCATGTAATAGACACTACTATAAAGAATAAGATGCGCAGATACTGGTATAAAAATCCAGTATAAAATGGTTTAAAAACTTACTTAGAAGCTTTCAGTTTAACTCTGTTGAAAAGGCAGTTGGAAAGCCCACTGCAAGTGGGAAATAAGACACTCCCCCCTCCCCCTTCTTTTGCATATGAAAAGACAGTTTACAAAAACAGGAGCAAGCTGGAGAAGGTAGCTGACGGTATTCAAATAAAACTTTGGGGCTTGGTTAGGAGTCTGAAAATCAGAGCAATGTTATTTAAAAATAAGCAAAACTATACATTTAAAAAAAAAAAAAACATTATGGGCTTTATAAATAGATCATCTACAAAACATTTATGCAAAGAAAAAATGAGTGTATAATGGCCCTTTAAATATTTTAGCCTGTGTACACGGGCATTAAAACTAGTAAGAACATAAAAGACTGAAAACAACTAAAAGTATAGCCAAGACATGCTGTTTGATAGAGGAAAAAAAGTTTTTTTAAGAAATTAGCAGTGTTGAATTAGAAAAGTCTAAACACCATAGGAAAAGCTGCTGAACAGACTATTCTGATAGAGAGGAATACTTCTGTCAAATTCTCTGGTTTCAAACACCATTATCAAAGTCTTAGCTTACAAATACAGCTGTCAAATTCTCAGCTTGCAAATGTATTGGGGAGATTTACGAGATACAAAGCCACTTGAATGTATTAGAATTGCTTTGAATTTGAAAACCACACAAAAGATTGATATATGATAGATAGATAGATAGATAGATAGATAGATAGATAGATAGATAGATAGATACAGTAGATAGATGTAGACTGATATATTCTTCTTGCAAACAACCACTTACCAGAATGTTTTCCTGTAATTAATACAGAATCATCAAATAGCCAGATATTTGCTTTGCTTTGAGGAATCAGTGAGAGAGTCACAGAAGAATAAACTGCAAAACATACATAAAAACAGTTTTATATAAAATAACTAGAATCCACTGTCAATTCTACTACAAGCACTTCCATCTACTACAGTATTTGTAAATACAATACAGTAAATTAAGGGAAGCTTCAGTTACCTATATAAAAGTGATCATCAGGGATTATGCCCCATACAACATGTCCTTGGTTGAATCTTGCCCCATGTGTGAGAGCCACCTAACTGATTCTGTTGTGTTTAGTACTGGGGGTTAATTCATATTAGAATTTGCACACAGTTTGTTCTAGGGTAGCTGCCCATGTCTCAGAGTATGTGCATCCTGCATGTCTGATAGTGCTGCCCACACCATGGGATGTTCACTCAGTTCAGACCTCAAGTAGAGTTAAGTCTATATCCAGGTTCTGTATATATTTACTAAGGTAACAGCATTTTAAACTAATCACATTCACAAGTACAGTTACCTAGAATTAACACACTCAGTAAGGAAGGTTAAGTTTATGACAAGGGATATGTCAGTATTATGAACTTTAAAAGACAGAATAAATGCTCCCCTTGGCATCTTTTATGTCATTTGAATATTTTCATAGAATGAAAGTTTATGCTGCCTAGGCATAAAAGAATCCAATTCTGAAGAAAAAAAGGTGAGGCATTTTATAGCTCATTTGCATATACTTACCCAGTCATCTCTTCCAGTGGAAAACACTGGTAGTTCAGGTATTCTGTGGAAGAATATACAGATGAGCTATACAATTATCTACTGTTTGTGTATATTTTGTGCTTAACCTTACATAGTCATGACCTAAATCTGCGATAAATGTATAAGCTTGTATTATAAGGGAACAACCAGGGCCGTCTTTAACACAGGGCAAAAGGGGCAGCTGCCCAGGACCCAGTCTTTGTTGAGGGGCCCAAGAGTAATAAAAAAAAATATTTAATTTTTTTGGTTCATGCCAGACTGCTGATCTCATGTGACACGGGGAACACACACAGTCAGTCCTAATACTGTCACAGTCATAAGTTCTCTGCTTATATTTATTTGTGAGAAACTGTGCCAGACCGTGCCAGTACCATGTGACATGCCAAGTTATTGCCATGTGCTGTTTTAGATGTGCACTGTGCAGCACTGAATGCTAAACCCTAACTCGGCATCGAGCCATTCCCACTGCAATAGAAAAGGTCCTGCTGGGATTACCACTGTTACCAGGTAACTGCTCTAATGGTGGGGATTGTTTCTGGGTAGGGCTGACTGTAGGCACATGCAGCAGAAAGCTGGAGCGGCAGGCACGTGAGTATTTGAGCATCTGTGCAGCTGCACACACTGCTCTCTTTAGTCTTGAGGCTGTCTGACTCGTCTCACACTGTATCCATGCAGCCTTGGGCAGACAGCATCCAGTCTGCTGGTCCCCTTAGTCCTACTCTTTCTGATGTGGCCCTAAGATCAACTAACTGAAGTTTGTTAGGGGAACAGTGCTTTGTATAAAGGTGTCAGTGGGAAGAAGTGAGTCCGCACACGCCCCTCCCCATGCAGCATTGTCTAGTGCAGGGTGAGAGGGAACATGTTCCCAGCAAAGAAGTGACATGTGCTGCTGTGGCTGATGTATAGTGTCATGCTGATACTTCACACATTAAGGTAAGGTTTATTTTTATTTTTTATTTTTCTCTCTGTCTCAGATTTTACAGCTTCCCATAGTAGTCCTGCTGTTCCAGTCAGTAAACTTATATTTGTCTGCACCTCCATGCTTCCTCCTCAGTCTTTACCTTGCTTTGCTGCTGTTGGCTGCCCTAAATCTCTTTAACCAACTAACCTCACACCAGAATCACATTCAAAAGCATATTAAATAAATCCACAGTGGAGGAATTTATATATATATATATACTTATTATTAGTACTGCTTAGGTCCAGTTTCACATATTGCAATTTATTTCATTTTTTTAAAAAGCATTAGCCCAGCAGTGGATGATCCACTGCTAGGCTAATAATTTAAAAAAATATATAAAATGAATAGATTTTTTGGGATGTTGGAATGGAGAGTGAAATTGCATGGGGGGGGGGGGCAAGAAAATGTTTTCCCAGGGTCCAATCAATATTAAAGATGGCCCTGGGAAAAACACTCCCATTGTACAATAACACACATTCTCAAAGTTATAACCTCTTACAACACCAGCATACAATGAACAAAATTCCTGTGTTACTGAAGGAACATAATTTCTATGGTTAGTACCAGTTACGTCAGTAGTTCCAGACCTGTACATTAATACATAATATATTAATGTGCTTATTTATCTTCTTTATATGTCATGTAATCTATACTATAATCGAGTTTGTAACCCGTCCATCGCCGTCGTCAGTTACACACGCAGCCAAAAGAATGTTGGCTTCATGTGCAGCCAAAAGAATCCACATGGATGCAGTATAGCCTAACGAAGCATTAAGAAAATAACACCTAAGCGCCCGCAAAAAATATTAACAAAAAATACCTAACCTCTCGCACGAAATATTAACAAAAAAACCTAACCGCCCGCACAAAGTATTTAAAAAAAAACTCTTATGCCCAGACTCTGAAGGTGATGCTTTACGGGACTAAAATAAAATATAACTTTTATTATTGAAAATGTAAAATTGTACACAAACTTACACAAAACACACTCTATTGTTAAAATCGATCAAGTGAGAAAGAACCAAAATAATAAATAATGTGATACTGTTCAAGTATTGAGAGCCTGCGTTATAAGGTTTACAAGTATCACAATTAGAGTTACTGATATCGGTCTAATACCTAATTTGTAATATATCTACCCAAATACTGGGAGTGTGAATATTTAGCTAATTGTAGCATGTGTTAACAAAGGCAAAATAGGTGGTCCTACTGTAGTATTAGCGCCTTGAGTACCTATTGGTTTATGGATAACCCTGCTATACTACTTCTAATATAATTGCCTATTGTTACTGTTCTACTATGTGGGGCTTAGGGGGTAAAACCTGAATGGTTATCATAATTGGAGGTAGTGACAAGGTAGGAGAGCTCACCCTGTATATGGGTTGGTGTTATTGGGTAACACAATTTTTAATACTCTGCAATCAATTATTATATCCGGTAAACAGTGCAAAGATTGCTGATACAATTTTATTGCTTTGTTTCATAAACGGCAGCATCAATAGTGCTTAAGAAATGACAAGGTTACGTTTTTAGTAATAGTGCTATATAGCCCATTTCTTGAACATTGTATGAATAGAAAACAAATAAGTGAAATTGTAAACACTCGTGGCAATATTATTTCAGGGATTAGGGCTTTTTATGTGCTTGTTACTTGTGTTACACACTTGAAAAGACATTAGATGTAATTCCGTTAGTTTGTCTTTTGACTGTGGTGTGTCCACAGTGTACATAAGCATGTAATATTTCAATTTGTCACTGCGTGACCAGAATCTTAAAATCGTTACCTGATGTGGTTATGTTCTAGTTACCACTTATGCAATTGTATCTAACATTTAATAGTAACTAAGTAGCATATAAGTATCACCAGTGCCAACGGTATCGGCGTGACCTCTTACTGTGTTTTGTAGATCATCTGTCAGATCTAGTAAAATAGTTCTCTCGGATAGGGAGAATTGTTATAATATAATACCATCTGCCTGTTTTATATTTTGTTATTCATAATCCCTTATCCCATACCATTTGACATTTAATAATGACTCAAATATTGGATATTGGCTTGACCCCTTGTTACATTCTATAAATTATTTATCAAATCATGTACGATAGTTCCCATAAAGAGAAAATATGTGCTGATAGTTAGCCAACTTCAATATTAAAGTGCCGGTATATCTATTGCTGTTACCCCCCGAAGCGTGCCCCGTAGGATTGCGTTGTACCAATATGCTAGTTTACGCTGAAAAATATATAGATAGGTATAGACTGGTTCTATCTCCACAAGTTAACTTAAAAGGCGTCCTACACACTACACTGACGCATTTCGCCCGTTACGAGCTTTCTCAGTGTAGTGTGTAAGACGCCTTTTAATTTAACTTGTGGAGATAGAACCAGTCTATACCTATCTATATATTTTTCAGCTTAAACTAGCATATTGGTACAACGCAATCCTACGGGGAACGCTCCGGGGAGTAACAGCAATATATATACCGGCACTTTAATATTGAAGTTGGCTAACTATCGGCAAATATTTTCTGTTTATGGGAACTATCGTACATGATTTGATAAATAATTTATAGAATGTAACAAGGGGTCACGCCAATATCCATATTGAAGTTGTCGGCACTGGTGACCACCAATGTGTATTTGAGTCATTATTAAATGTCAAATGGTATGGGATAAGGGATTATGAATAACAAAATATAAAACAGGCAGATGGTATTATATTATAACAATTCTCCCTATCCAAGAGAACTATTTTACTAGATCTGACAGATGATCTACAAAACACAGTAAGAGGTCACGCCGATACCGTTGGCACTGGTGATACTTATATGCTACTTAGTTACTATTAAATGTTAGATACAATTGCATAAGTGGTAACTAGAACATAACCACATCAGGTAACGATTTTAAGATTCTGGTCACGCAGTGACAAATTGAAATATTACATGCTTATGTACACTGTGGACACACCACAGTCAAAAGACAAACTAACGGAATTACATCTAATGTCTTTTCAAGTGTGTAACACAAGTAACAAGCACATAAAAAGCCCTATTCCCTGAAATAATATTGCCACGAGTGTTTACAATTTCACTTATTTGTTTTCTATTCATACAATGTTCAAGAAATGGGCTACATAGCACTATTACTAAAAACGTAACCTTGTCATTTCTTAAGCACTATTGAGGCTGCCGTTTATGAAACAAAGCAATAAAATTGTATCAGCAATCTTTGCACTGTTTACCGGATATAATAATTCATTGCAGAGTATTAAAAATTGTGTTACCCAATAACACTAACCCATATACAGGGTGAGCTCTCCTACCTTGTCACTACCTCCAATTATGATAACCATTCAGGTTTTACCCCCTAAGCCCCACATAGTAGGACAGTAACAATGCGCAATGATATTAGAAGTAGTATAGCAGGGTTATCCATAAACCAATAGGTACTCAAGGCGCTAATACTACAGTAGGACCACCTATTTTGCCTTTGTTAACACATGCTACTATTAGCTAAATATTCACACTCCCAGTATTTGGGTAGATATATTACAAATTAGGTATTAGACCGATATCAGTAACTCTAATACTTGTAAACCTTATAACGCAGGCTCTCAATACTTGAACAGTATCACATTATTTATTATTTTGGTTCTTTCTCACTTGATCGATTTTAACAATAGAGTGTGTTTTGTGTAAGTTTGTGTACAATTTTACATTTTCAATAATAAAAGTTATATTTTATTTTAGTCCCGTAAAGCCTCACCTTCAGAGTCTGGGCATTAGAGTGCTATAGGTGCATACTGTTCTGTGGAATAACTTTAATTCCACAATTCTTGAGTGTAACTACATTATATGCACAAGCACCAACCCACAAATAACAGTATATAATATAAGTAGTGTGTAACCACATTAGGTTTATTTCACACTATTCTATAAATGCAAAATAAGTGGGGATTGCCTACAATAGTGCCATTGTTTAACCCATCCTCTAGCCATTAACAAAAAAAAAACCTAAGCTCCCATACGAAATATTAACAAAAAAAAAACACCTAAGTGTCTGCAAGAAATATTAACAAATACCTAAATCGCCAACCCCCACATCGCAAAATAATAAAGTAATTAACCGCTTATCCGCAAATTAAACAATGCAAATAAAATAATTAAAATATTAACCCCAAACCGCCAACCCCCCACATCGCAATAAACCTAGTTAACCTATTAACCCCTAAACCGCCAACCCCTCACATAGCAATAAACCTAATTAACCTATTAACTCCTAAACTGCCAACCCCCCACAACGCAAATAACTAATTTAATTACTAAGGACCCTAAACTAACACCACCTAAATTAACCCCAAGTACATAAAATAAAAAGATACTAAATTACAATTAAAAAAACAGATTAAATTATTTAATCTCAAATTACAAAAAATAAAAGTCTAAAATTAAAGAAAAAATTAACAAAATTATCAAAAATAAAAAAAAATTAAAGCTAATCTAATACCCCTATGAAAATAAAAAGCCCCCCCCAAAATAAAAACAACCCCTAAACTAAACTACTAATAGCCCTTAAAAGGGCCTTTTGTAGGACATGGCCCTATGGTAAACAGCTCTTTTACCTAAAAAAATTACCCTAACAGTAAAACCCCCCCACCCAACCAACCCCCCAAAATAAAAAACCTAAGCTACCCATTGCCCCATAAGGGGCATTTGTATGGGCAATCAGCTCTTTATTTTTCAAACAGCTCTTTTGTGCCTATTAAAAAAAAAAAATCCCTAAAAATACAAAAACAACCTATGTCTAACCCCGAAATAGGTACTCACAGTTCCTGAAGTCCTTCGGCGAAGCTCTTCTTCCAGGTGGTGAAGGTCTTCATCCAGCGCGGGGACATCTTCTATCTTCATCTGGAGCAAAGGCGGCGCGGATGTATCACGGAGCGGAGGTGATTGCGGATCAGGACCGGCGGCCGCGGAACAGGACCAGCGTGGAGGTTACTCTTCATGCGGTGGCCGCCACACACTGAAGATTGAATGCAAGGTACCCCATTTTTATTGGGGTACTCTGCATTCCTATTGGCTGAAATTTTGAAATCAGCCAATAGGATGAGAGCTACTGAAATCCTATTGGCTGATTTTCAAAATTTCAGCCAATAGGAATGTAAGGTACCCCATGGCATTTAGGTACCTCTCATTCCTAATGGCTGAAATTTTGAAAATATTCAATATGTGGCGGCGACCACATGAAGAGGATCCTCCATGCCGGTCCTGCTCCACAACGGCCGGTCCTGGTCCACGGTCACCTCCGCGCCGCCTTTGCTCCAGATGAAGATAGATGTCCCCGCGCTGGATGAAAACCTTCACCGCCTGGAAGAAGACCTTCTCCGCCGGACTTCAGGAACTGTACCTATTTCAGGGTTAGACTTAGGTTTTTTTTGGGGGGGGGGGTTGTTTTTAGATTAGGGATTTTTTCTTTTTTTTATGGGCGCAAAAGAGCTGTTTGTAAAAGAGCTGATTGCACTTTTAAGGGCAATGCCTATACAAATGCCCCTTTAGGGGCAATGGGTAGCTTAGGTTTTTTTAAAATTAGTTTTTTTTATTTTGGGGGGTTGGTTGGGTGGGGGGTTTTACTGTTAGGGCGTAATTGGTCATTTTTTTAAGTAAAAGAGCTGTTTAACTTCTGGCAATGCCCTACAAAAGGCCCTTTTAAGGGCTATTGGTAGTTTAGTTTAGATTAGGGGGTGTTTTTATTTTTATAGGGGTATTAGATTAGGTTTATTTTTTTTATTTTTGATAAAAAAAAATCCCAGTAATTGTAAATAAAGGCTTGCCAGAAACACAGGGCATCAAGCTCCGTTTTTCTCTATTTTCTTAAATAAAATCTAAAAAGATGAAAAGCTTAAAAACTTCATATGATACAATAACCATTTATATCAACAACAGTCCCATATGGTGGTTTTTATACCAATATTCTCAAATTCACTACGTAAAAATGGTATGACCCAAATGTATTTTATATTCTACCTCACTACAATATACAGAAGGTATAAATATAAGAGTAGCAATGAACCACTGGGAGCTTGCTTAATACATATTTTAAGCCAATGAAAAGAGGCATATATATGAAGCCACGAATGACCAGCTTGCTACTAGTAGTGCACTGATGCACCTGAGCCTTCCAAGCTGCTGAATGGTGGCTGCACATATATGCTTCTTGTCACTGCCTCACCAGAGGTGTTCAGCTAGCTCCCAGTAGTGCATTGTTGCTCTTTTAACAAATTATACCAAAATAATGAAGCTCATTTGATATTAGAAGTAAACTGGAAAGTTGTTTAAAATGTATGCTCTGTCTGAATCAGAAAGTGTAATTGCCTTTAGCAGGTACAAATTATGGAATGTAGAATAACTTGGTTGTGGTTCAGACGCCAAAGGCTCTGTGATTATTTGAAAAATACTGTACAAGCATATTCATTATATACATAAATCATCAGGAGCTTTTTTCTTTTTTTTTTCTTTATTTACCTAAGCAAATTTAGTTGTTTTTTTCACTTGACTTTTTAAACTGGAAAAGAGATGTTTAGGCTTTATTACTATTTGTCTCTCCTGTATTGATACATATCACATGACACAATACCAGCAGCAATAGTCAACTGTTGCTGGGCCTGCAGGTCAAATGTATATTAAACATTATCGGCCAGATTACGAGTTTTTGTCGGTAAGGCTGTGCGGTGCTAACGCTACTTTTTTTCTTACCGCTCACTTAAGCCAACGCTGGTATTACGAGTTTTCTGCAAGCCGGTGTTAGCCTCAGAAAAGTGAGCGTTGAGAAAAATTTAGCTCCACATCTCACCTCGATACCAGCGTTGTTTATGGTAGCGGTAAGCTGGCAAAACGTGCTCGTGCACGATTTCCCCATAGGAAACAATGGGGCTGAGCTGGCTGAAAAAGAAACTAACACCTGCAAAAAAGCAGCGTTCAGCTCCTAACGCACCTAACACCCTAACATGAACCCCGAGTCTAAACAAACCTAATCTGCCGCCCCCGCTATCGCTGACACCTACATTATATTATTAACCCCTAATTTGCCGCTCTGGACACCGCCGCCACCTACATTATACTTATGAACCCCTAATCTACTGCCCCCCCAACATCGCTGAACCCTACATTATATTTATTAACCCCTAATCTGCCCCCCCCCAACGTCGCCGCAACTATATTAAATGTATTAACCCCTAATCTTCCGACCCCAACGTCGCCGCTACTATATTAAATGTATTAACCCCTAAACCTAAGTCTAACCCTAAGTCTAACCCCCCCTAACTTAAATATAATTTAAATTAAACAAAATAAATTTAACATTATATAAATAAATTAATCCTATTTTAAACTAAATACTTACTGATAAAATAAACCCTAAGCTAGCTACAATATAACTAATAGTTACATTGTAGCTAGCTTAGGATTTATATTTATTTTACAGGCAACTTTGTATTTATTTTAACTAGGTACAATAGTTATTAAATAGTTATTAACTATTTAATAACTACCTAGCTAAAATAAGTACAAAATTACCTGTAAAATAAACCCTAACCTAAGTTACAATTACACTATAATTAAACTAATTACCTAAACTACCTACAATTAATTACAATTAAATTAAATAAACTAAATTACGGAAAAAACAAACACTAAATTACAGAGAGAAAAAAAAGAATTACAAGAATTTTAAACTACTTACACCTAATATAATCCCCCTAATAAAATAAAAAAGTCCCCCAAAATAATAAAATTCCCTACCCTATACTAAAATACAAATAGCCCTTAAAAGGGCCTTTTGTGGGGCATTGCCCCAAAGTAATCAGCTCTTTCACCTGTAAAAAAAATACAATACCCCCCCAACATTAAAACCCACCACCCACTCACCCAACCCTACTCTAAAACCCACCCAATCGCCCCTTAAAAAAAAAGTTCAATCCGATTGGCTGTTTCAATCAGCCAATAGAATGCTAGGTCAATCCTATTGGCTGATTGCATCAGCCAATAGGATTTTTCCTACCTTAATTCCGATTGGCTGATAGGATTCTATCAGCCAATCGGAATTCAAGGGACGCCATCTTGGACCAGTCATTCAGTCGTCGCCCGTCGGATGAAGAGGATGCTCCGCGTCGGATGTCTTAAAGATGGACCCGCTCCGCAAGGATGAAGATAGAAGATGCCGCCTGGATGAAGCCTTCTGCCGGTCTGGATGTCCTCTTCTGGCCGGATAGGATGAAGACTTCGGACCCTCTGGAGGATTACTTGTGCCCGGCTGGGTGAAGACGGCTCAAGGTAGGGTGATCTTCAAGGGGGTAGTGTTAGGTTTTTTTAAGGGGGGATTGGGTGGGTTTTAGAGTAGGGTTGGGTGTGTGGGTGGTGGGTTTTAATGCTGGGGGGGTATCGTTTTTTTTTTTGCAGGTGAAAGAGCTGATTACTTTGGGGCAATACCCCGCAAAAGGCCCTTTTAAGGGCTATTTGTAATTTAGTATAGGGTAGGGAATTTTACTATTTTGGGGGGCTTTTTTATTTTATTAGGGGGATTAGATTAGGTGTAATTAGTTTAAAAATCTTGTAATTCTTTTTTTTTCCCTGTAATTTAGTGTTTTGTTTTTTTCGTAATTTAGTTTATTTTATTTTATTGTAATTAATTGTAGGTTGTTTAGGTAATTAGTTTAATTATAGTGTAGTGTTAGGTGTAATTGTAACTTAGGTTAGGTTTTATTTTACAGGTAATTTTGTACTTATTTTAGCTAGGTAGTTATTAAATAGTTAATAACTATTTAATAACTATTCTACCTCGTTAAAATAAATACAAAGTTGCCTGTAAAATAAATATAAATCCTAAGCTAGCTACAATGTAACTATTAGTTATATTGTAGCTAGTTTAGGGTTTATTTTATCGGTAAGTATTTAGTTTTAAATAGGATTAATTTATTTAATTATGTTAAATTTATTTTGTTTAATTTAAATTATATTTAAGCTGGGGGGGTTAGACTTAGGTTTAGGGGTTAATAAATTTAATATAGTAGCGGTGACGTTGGGGTCGGAAGATTAGGGGTTAATAAATGTAGGTAGGTGTTGGTGATGTTAGGGACGGCAGATTAGGGGTTAATAAAATGTAACTAGTGTTTGCGAGGTGGGAGTGCGGCGGTTTAGGGGTTAATATATTTATTAAAGTGGCGGTGATGTCCGGTCGGCAGATTAGGGGTTAAACATTTTATTTAAGTGTTTGCGATGTGGGGGGGCCTCGGTTTAGGGGTTAATAGGTAGTTTATGGGTGTTAGTGTACTTTTTACACATCACAGTTTTATGTTCCGGCGTTAGCCCATAAAACTCTTAACTACTGACTTTTAAATGCGGTAGGAGTCTTGCCAGGAGAGGGTCTACCGCTCACTTTTTCAGGCGATCGTAATACCGGCGTTAGGAAAATCCCATTAAAAAGATAGGATACGCAATTGACGTAAGGGAATTTGCGGTAAGCTAAAATCGCGGAAAAAAGTGAGCGGTAGACCCTTTCCTGCCCTTACCAGCGGGCGTTAAAAAGCAGCGTTAGGACCTCTTAACGCTGCTTTTTAAGGCTAACTCAAGACTCGTAATCTAGCCGTTTATGTCTTGCAACTTTGGCTACTTTTTGACAGATATTTTTATGGAAATAAAAGAATATCATTAAAAAAAGTCAGATTGCTTTCTAGCTCCCATTGTAGATTTCATGTGCCTATAAAGTCAGTGCCTTTGGAGTCCAGAAAACAGTTTCTAATGTGATAACTCATTATTTCAGGGTTACTGTTAGGGGTTAATTAAAAAAAAAGCTGATCGCTTTAGGGCAATGTCCTACAAAAGGCCCTTTTAAGGGCTTTTGGTAGTTTAGTCTTTTGCGTTGTGGGGGGATGGTGGATTAGGGGTTAATAGTTTAAAAAGGTAGATTGAGTTGTGGAGGGATGGCGGATAAGGGGTTAATTGTTTAAATTGGTACTTTGCAATGTGGGTGAATGGCGGTTTAGAGGTTAATACATTTTATTGTTAGTTGCGATGTGGGGGCATGGCGGTTTAGATGTTAAAAACTTTAATAGATACTTTGCGATAATATAAATTATGCTTATCTGATAATTTAATTTCCATTGTGGGGAGGGGAGTCCACGGCTTCATTCATTACTTTTGGGAAATAAGAACCTGGCCACCAGGAGGAGACAAAGACATCCCAGCTAAAGGCTTAAATACCTCCCCCACTTCCCTCATTCCCCAGTCATTCTGCCGAGGGAACAAGGAACAGTAGAAGAAATATCATGGTATAAATGGTGCTAAAAGAACAAAAAACTAAATTTAGGTCCGTCCACCGAAGCAACGGGCAGGAGCCGAGGACCCTCCTCCCCACGATGGAAATGAAATTATCAGGTAAGCATAACTTATATTTTTCATCTAAAGGGGAGGAGAGTCCACAGCTTCATTTATTACATTTGGGAATAAATACCCAAGCTCTAGAGGACACTGAATGAAAACGGGAGGTCAAGAGGTGGACCCTAATCTGAGGGCACCACAGGCTTTAAGACCTTTCTCCCAAAAACTGCTTCCGCCAAAGCAAAAACGTCAAATTTGTAAAATTTTGTAAAGTTATGTAAGGAGGACCAAGTAGCCGCCTTACAAATCTGCTCCATACAGTGTCAGAAAAAAGGGTACGGTTGGGGTCCGTTTGTGAACACTTAGGGTACAACTGCTGTGGTTGTACCCTCAATGGATCATAATTACACCTTAAGGAACTAATATGTACCATTTAGCGGTAAATAAGGTACAAATATGTTTCCAACTGTCAAAGGGTCCATGTCTGTACCATTTAATCCCCCCAAAAAGGTACAATCACTTGTGTGACTAAAAGGTTGAGGGGGATGGGTGCTTCAAGGCTGCTAAACCCTGCAAGTCCATATCATTTGTACAGCTCAATTATTCATATTCACATAACTGTCAGTCACCCAAAATGAATGCAACAGACATGTTGTACAGCAAAATAATTATGTTCAATTGTTGTTGGTAATATGCAAGAAGTGGGCAAAGCAAAAAAAATACTTAAAGGGACAGTCTACACCAGAATTGTTATTGTTTAAAAAGATGGATAATCCCTTTATTACCCATTTCTGCAGTTTTGCATAATAAACACAGTTCTATTAATATACTTTATATCTCTGTGATTACCTTGTATCTAATCCTCTGCAGACTGCCCCCTTATCTCAGTGATTTTGACAGGCATGCAGTTTAGCCAATCAGTGCAGACTCCTAAATAACTACATGGGAGTGAGAATATTGTTGTCTATATGACACACATGAACTAGTACTGTCTAACTGTGAAAAACGTTCAAAATGCTCTGAGCTAAGAGGCGTTTTTCAATGGTTTAGAAATCAGTTTGAGCCTAGCTAGGTTTAGATTTTCAAAAATACCACCAACGGAACAAAGCATATTTAGTGATAAAAGTCAATTGGAAAGTGTTTAAATTGTCATGCCCTATCTGAATCATGAAAGTTTAATTTTGACTAGACTGTCCCTTTAATAACCCATATATTCAATGATACTGTGCTGCTGGTTCTAAATAGCAAACAAGCACTTAACATTTTAATGTTTATATTTAGAGCATCAATATGTTAACTCTTAAACATAAAGCAAATGTATTAACTAAAAGTACAAAGAAAAAAAAAATGTTTTAAACTCTATAAAATAAACAAGAGCTGTTCAAGAACCAGTTTTTTTAAAAATAAAATAAAATTGTAACCATTCCCCAGTCACATACTTGGACATTGTGTGACATGCCATAGCGCCATCTGTTGGTTGAAAGTTCCTTGACATGTGTAACACAGCTCCATCTATTGGTAGAATGTTAATCACCAAAGTGTGTACTAGGAAAATAGACTAATTTGCATATATTTTGCATAGAGTGACAATTCAATGTATGGTGGTGAGTTTTATCGTTTATCCCTCCCCCGAATACCCCTTCTTTTCGATAGGGTTATATTTTATTATTACGTTGTTTTCTATATGTTTTCTATATATTTATGTTTTATGTGGCATGTCACCCTAAATTAAATGGGGTGTTTTTAGAGTCTAGTAAAGAGTGATAGAAAAACACATTGGGGGTAGTTATCAAGCTGTCAACCTCAAATACGCTGGAATTCCGCAGCGTATTTGTGGCGAGGCTGATTCGCCTTAGTTATCAAAGGCTAGATCACGGCAAAAGTAGAATTTTGTGACGTAAACTTCGATCCGCCGGACTCAGTCCGAAACAGTTACGTCACTCCAGATGTTCCGCACACAAGTGCGGCACAATCTGACTACTTTTGCTAGTTATCAAAAAACTAGCAGGTACGCTCAGCACTTTTACGGCCCAGCGTACCTGGTTTTCAAACCGCCACCCTGGAGGCGGCGGATCCCATAGGAATCAATGGGAGTCTGACCACAGCAAAAGTACAAGTTCGCTGCTGCCAGACATCCCATTGATTTCTATGGGAGCTGTCTGCACCTAACACCCTAACATGTACCCCGAGTCTAAACACCACTTATCTGTCCCCCCTACACCGCCGCAACTAAATAAAGTTATTACCCCCTATACCGCCGCTCCCGGAGCCCACCGCAAGCTACTCTATACATACTAACCCCTAAACCGCCGCTCCCGGAGCCCACCGCAACTATAATAAGTGTATTAACCCCTAAACCGCCGCTCCCGGAGCCCACTGCAAGCTACTCTATACCTATTAACCCCTAAACCGCCGCTCCCGGAGCCCACCGCCACCTACATGATACCTAGTAACCCCTTATCCTGCCCCCCCTATAATAAAGTTATTAACCCCTATCCTGCCGATCCCGCACCTCGCCGCAAATAAATAGTTTAACCCCTAAACCGCCGCTCCCTGACCCTGCCGCAACCTATATTAAATTTATTAACCCCTAATCTGCCCCCCCTACACCGTCACCACCTATAATACATTTATTAACCCCTATCCTGCCCCCCCTACACCGTCGCCACCTATAATACATTTATTAACCCCTATCCTGCCCCCCACTACACCGCCGCCACTGTAATAAATTTATTAACCCCTAAACCTAAGTCTAACACTAACCCTAACACCCCCCTAACTTAAATATTAATTAAATAAATCTAAATCATATTTCTATTATGAACTAAATTAATCCTATTTAAAACAAAATACTTACCTTTAAAATAAACCCTAATATAGCTACAATATAAATAATAATTATATTGTAGCTATCTTAGGATTTATTTTTATTTTACAGGTAACTTTCAATTTATTTTAACTAGGTACAATAGCTATTAAATAGTTATTAACTATTTAATAGCTACCTAGCTAAAATAAAGAGAAATTTACCTGTAAAATAAAAACTAACCTAAGTTACAATTACACCTAACACTACACTATACTTAAATAAATTATTCCTATTTAAAACTAAATACTTACCTGTAAAATAAACCCTAAGATAGCTACAATATAATTAATAATTACATTGTAGCTATCTTAGGATTTATATTTATTTTACAGGTAACTTTGTATTTATTTTAGCTAGTTAGAATAGTTATTAAATAGTTATTAACTATTTAATAACTACCTAGCTAAAAGAAATACAAAATTACCTGTAAAATAAATCCTAACCTAAGTTACAATTAAACCTAACACTACACTATCATTAAATAAATTAAATAAACTACCTACAAATAACTACAATTAAATACAATTACATAAACTAACTAAAGTACAAAAAATAAAAAAAGCTAAGTTACAAAAAATAAAAAAAATAAGTTACAAACATTTAAAAAAATATTACAACAATTTTAAGCTACTTACACCTAATCTAAGCCCCCTAATAAAATAACAAACCCCCCAAAAATAAAAAAATGCCCTACCCTATTCTACATTAAAAAAGTTCAAAGCTCTTTTACCTTACCAGCCCTTAAAAGGGCCTTTTGTGGGGGCATGCCCCAAAGAGTTCAGCTCTTTTGCCTGTAAAAGAAAAATACAACCCCCCCAACATTAAAACCCACCACCCACATACCCCTAATCTAACCCAAACCCCCCTTAAAATAACCTAACACTAATCCCCTGAAGATCATCCTACCTTTAGTCGTCTTCACTCAGCCGAGCCACCGATGGAACTGAAGAGGACATCCGGACCGGCAGAAGTGATCCTCCAAGGGGCGCTGAAGAAATCTTCCATCCGATGAAGTGATCCTCCAAGCGGCGCTGAAGAAATCTTCCATCCGGGCGTGGTCATCTTCCAAGAGGCGCTGAAGAAGTCTTCTATCCGGACGAGGTCATCTTCGAAGCCGGGTCTTGAATCTTCATCCCGACGACGCGGAACATCCTTCTTTCCCGACGGACTACCGACGAATGAAGGCTCCTTTAAGGGACGTCATCCAAGATGGCGTCCCTTCAATTCCGATTGGCTGATAGGATTCTATCAGCCAATCGGAATTAAGGTAGGAAAAATCTGATTGGCTGATGGAATCAGCCAATCAGATTCAAGTTCAATCCGATTGGCTGATCCAATCAGCCAATCAGATTGAGCTCGCATTCTATTGGCTGATCGGAATCCTATCAGCCAATCGGAATTGAAGGGACGCCATCTTGGATGACGTCCCTTAAAGGAGCCTTCATTCGTCGGTAGTCCGTCGGGAAAGAAGGATGTTCCGCGTCAGCGGGATGAAGATTCAAGACCCGGCTTGGAAGATGACATCGCCCGGATAGAAGACTTCTTCAGCGCCTCTTGGAAGATGACCTCGCCCGGATGGAAGATTTCTTCAGCGCCGCTTGGAGGATCACTTCATCGGATGGAAGATTTCTTCAGCGCCCCTTGGATGATCACTTCTGCCGGTCCGGATGTCCTCTTCAGTTCCATCGGTGGCTCGGCTGAGTGAAGACGACTAAAGGTAGGATGATCTTCAGGGGATTAGTGTTAGGTTATTTTAAGGGGGGTTTGGGTTAGATTAGGGGTATGTGGGTGGTGGGTTTTAATGTTGGGGGGGGGTTGTATTTTACAGGCAAAAGAGCTGAACTCTTTGGGGCATGCCCCCACAAAAGGCCCTTTTAAGGGCTGGTAAGGTAAAAGAGCTTTGAACTTTTTTTAATGTAGAATAGGGTAGGGCATTTTTTTTTATTTTGGGGGGGTTTGTTATTTTATTAGGGGGCTTAGATTAGGTGTAAGTAGCTTAAAATTGTTGTAATATTTTTTTAAATGTTTGTAACTTATTTTTTTTATTTTTTGTAACTTAGCTTTTTTTATTTTTTCTACTTTAGTTAGTTTATGTAATTGTATTTAATTGTAGTTATTTGTAGGTAGTTTATTTAATTAATTTAATGATAGTGTAGTGTTAGGTTTAATTGTAACTTAGGTTAGGATTTATTTTACAGGTAATTTTGTATTTCTTTTAGCTAGGTAGTTATTAAATAGTTAATAACTATTTAATAACTATTCTAACTAGCTAAAATAAATACAAAGTTACCTGTAAAATAAATATAAATCCTAAAATAGCTACAATGTAATTATTAATTACATTGTAGCTATCTTAGGGTTTATTTTACAGGTAAGTATTTAGTTTTAAATAGGAATAATTTATTTAAGTATAGTGTAGTGTTAGGTGTAATTGTAACTTAGGTTAGTTTTTATTTTACAGGTAAATTTCTCTTTATTTTAGCTAGGTAGCTATTAAATAGTTAATAACTATTTAATAGCTATTGTACCTAGTTAAAATAAATTGAAAGGTGCCTGTAAAATAAAAATAAATCTTAAGATAGCTACAATATAATTATTATTTATATTGTAGCTATATTAGGGTTTATTTTAAAGATAAGTATTTTGTTTTAAATATGATTCATTTAGTTAATAATAGAAATATTATTTAGATTTATTTAATTAATATTTAAGTTAGGGGGTGTTAGGGTTAGTGTTAGACTTAGGTTTAGGGGTTAATAATTTTATTACAATGGCGGCGGTGTAGTGGGGGGCAGGATAGGGGTTAATAAATTTATTATAGGTGGCGGCGGTGTAGTGGGGGGCAGGATAGGGGTTAATAAATTTATTATAGGTGGTGACGGTGTAGGGGGGGCAGGATAGGGGTTAATAAATTTAATATAGGTTGCGGCGGGTTCAGGGAGCGGCGGTTTAGGGGTTAAACTATTTATTTATTTGCGGCGAGGTGCGGGATCAGCAGGATAGGGGTTAATAACTTTATTATAGAGGGCGGCGGTATAGGGGGGGCAGGATAGGGGTTACTAGGTATAATGTAGGTGGCGGTGGGCTCCGGGAGCGGCGGTTTAGGGGTTAAGACATTTATTATAGTTGCGGTGGGCTCCGGGAGCGTCGGTTTAAGGGTTAAGACATTTATTATAGTTGCGGTGGGCTCCGGGAGCGGCGGTTTAGGGGTTAAGACATTTATTATAGTTGCGGCAGGGTCTAGGAGCGGCGGTTTAGGGGTTAGTAACTTTATTTAGTTGCGGGGGGCTCCGGGGGCGCCGGTATAGGGGGTAGAACAGTGCAGTTTAGTGTGAGTGCTTAGTGACAGGCTAGCAATAAAGCTGGGAAAAAGCAGAAGAGCAGCGAGATCGGATGAGTGATAACTCTCGCAGTCCGCTGCTCATCGCCCCGCGGCTTTTTGACAGCTTTATTTGATAACTTAGGCGTATTTTTTCAGGTCCGCGGCAGCGAAGGTAGGCGAGCTTAGGCGGGCGTATTGGGCCAGCGAAGGCAGAAAAGTTGACGGCTTGATAACTACCCCCCATTGAGTAGTTCTTTTTGGAACTGGTTGTTTAGCCTGGCTATTTCAGTTGGTTCTGTAGCAGTCTTTGGAATTGCTACAGTTATGTATACAAACTTTTCATTAAAACTGCAGTGTGGCTATTCTAATACTTCCTGAAAAAGTATGCATATTTGAATGTTATATGCTAAATTTAATGAAACAGTATTTGTATTATGCTGTGTTGAGTACAAATTTGCCATCATGAGGTACAAAGGGCTTGTCACTGGGGCAGTACCCTTAAAAGGCCAGATTTGCACCATTTTTTATGGGTACAATATGGTACCATAAGACTGAGGTCCAATCTAGTCACCAAAGGTACATATTTGCCTTTGAAAGGTACAATCTGCAAGGGTACCAATTTGTACCCATTTTAAAGGGTACAGCAGGTGTACCTTTGAGGGTACTGCCCCAGTGACAAGCTGTTGTGCCCCTAAAGGTACAATTTTTGCACATTTTTTCTGACAGTGTAGAGGCCTCATTCTTGAAGGCCCACGAAGAAGCCACAGCTCTAGTCGAATGAGCCGTGATCCTCTGAGGAGGCTTATGTCCCGCTGTCTCGTAGGCTAAGCGAATCATGCTCCTCAACCAAAAGGACAAAGAAGATGCAGAGGCTCTCTGCCCCCTGCGTGTCCCAGAATACACCACAAAAAGTGATGTAGTCTGTCTGAAATCCTTCGTAGCCTTGAAGGAGAAGAGGTGTTAGGACATAAAGAAGGAACAACGATTTCCTGATTGATGTTACGGTTAAAATCAACCTTGGGAAGGAATCCAAAACCAGTGCGAAGAACAGCCTTATCAGCGTGAAACACCAGATAAGGAGGCTCATATTGCAAGGCCGCCAACTCAGATACTCTGCGTGCCGATGCAATAGCTAACAGAAAAAGAACCTTCCAAGAAAGAATCTTAATGTCAACAGAGTGCATAGGTTCAAACGGAACCCTCTGCAACACCTTCAGAACCAAGTTCAAACTCCAGGGTGGAGCAGATTGTTTAAAAACAGGCCTGATTCTATACAAAGCCTGAACAAAAGACTGAATATCAGGAAGCTCAGCGAGCCTCTTGTGTAACAGAACAAACAATGCCGAAATCTGTCCCTTCAAGGAACTGGCGGCAAGCCCCTTCTCCAGTCCATCCTGGAGAAAGGACAAAATCCTGGATACCTTAACCTTGTGCCAAGGATATCCATGCTTCTCACACCAGGGCAAGTAAGTCCTCCACACCTTATGATAGATGCGACGAGTGACCGGCTTCCTGGCCTGAGCGAGAGTAACAATCACTCTCTCAGAGAACCCTCTCTTGGCCAAGACTAAGTGTTCAATCTCCACGCAGTTAGCATTGGAGAATCTAGGTTTTGATGACGAAAAGGACCCTGTACCAGCAGATCTCTGCAACAGGGTAACCTCCATAGAGGGGATGATGACATCCCCACCAAATCCACAAACCACGTCCTCCGCAGCATCGATAGAGCAATCAGAATAGCCTAAGCTTGCTCCTGTTTGATGCGGGCCACTACATGAGGTAGAAGTGGCAACGGTGGAAAATGTAAACTAGGTTGAACCCCCAAGGTACCGCCAAGGCATCTATCAGCTCTGCCTGTATCAGCTCTGCCTGGGGATCCCTGGACCCTGACCCGTATCTGGGTAGTTTGCAATTGAGTCTGGATGCCATGATATCTATCTCCGGCGTCCCCCATTCATGACAAATCTCCGCAAACACCTCGGGGTGGAGAGACCATTCCCCTGGGTGGAAGGATTGCCTGCTGAGAAAATCTGCTTCCCAGTTGTCCACACCAGGAATGTGGATTGCTTAAAGAGCAGTTGTTCTGGGACACTGCCCATTCCAATATCTCATCGCTAGGGAGCTTCTCGTCCCCCCCTGATGGTTGATGTAAGCCACCGAGGTAACCTTGTATGTCTGGAATCTGATGAAGCTGAACAACCCCAGAAGAGGCCATGCCTTCAGAGCATTGTAGATCGCTCGAAGTTGCAGAATATTGATTGGGAGGAGAGACTCCTCTCGAGACCATCTTCCCTGTGCCATCTTGGCACCTCAAACAGCTCCCCATCCTGCCAGATTCGCGTCCGTTGTCACAATCTCCCATGTTGGTCTCAGGAAGGATGTCCCTTGGGACAGTTGTTCTGGGCGGATCCACAAAGAGAGGGATTCCCTCGTCCGATCGTCCAGAGAAATCTATTGCGATAGATCTGTATGATCGCCGGTCCACTGTCTCAACATGCACAACTGAAGAGGTCTGAGCTGGAACCTAGTAAATAGAATGACATCGATGCTGGATACCATGAGTCCGATCACCTCCATACTCTAAGCCACAGAGGGACTGGAGTAGGACTGAAGGGCAAGACAGGCAGACGCAATCTTGCTGCGTCGCTGATTTGTGAGAAATATTCTCATGGATATAGAATCTATTATCGTCCCCAGTAACTCCACCCTGTTGCTGGGAATCAGGGAGCTCTTTTCTGAGTTTATCTTCCAACCGTGAGATTAAAGCAAAAACAGAAGTGCCCTCGAGTGGTCCTCTGCAAGACTGAACGACAGCGCCTGGACTAGGATTTCGTCCAGATAGGGCACCATAGCAATGCCTCTGGACCTGGCTACTGCAAGCAGTGCCCCCAGAACCTTCATGAAGACTCTCTGGGTCGTCGCCAGACCAAAAGGAAAGGCCACAAATTGGAAATGTTGGTCCAGAAACGAAAATTTCAGGAACCTGAAGTGATCCCTGTAGATTGGCACATGAAGGTAGGCATCCTTCAAGTATATTGTCATCATGAACTGACCCTCTTGAACTAGGGACAGAATAGATCTGATCGTTTCCATTTTGAACGATGGAACAGTCAGAAACTTGTTTAAACATTTTAGGTCCAGAATCAGGCGGAACGTGCCCTCCTTCTTTGGGACCACGGAAAGGTTTGAATAGTACCCTAGACCCCTTTCTGCTGGGAGTACTGGTACAATAACTCAGAGAGAAGAGAGATCCCTCACACAGTCTAGAAAGGCTTCTCTCTTTTCTGGTCTGGAAAACAGATTTGACAGGAGGAATCTGCCCCTGGGCGGATGAGTTCTGAACCCTATCCTGTTTCTTTGGGCGACTACCTCCAGAACCTAAGGGTCCTGAACGTCCTGCAACCAGGCCTCTGAGAAGAGAGATAATCTGCCCCCTACTTGATTCGGAGACAGATCGGGGGCCACCCCTTCATGTCTCAGCTGGCTTCTTGTGGTGCTTGGACTTGTTCCAAGACTGAGCTGGCTTCCAAGTACGCTTTCGCGGCGGGCTGCTGGCGTTGAGCCTTGTCCGCACAAAAGGGACGAAAAGTAGATCCCTTAGGTTTAACCTTCTTATCCTGCGGTAGGAAAGAACCCTTGCCTCCTGTCACTGTGGATATGATCGAGTCCAATCCTGGACCGAACAGGATCTTTCCCTGAAAGAGAAGGGATAACAGTCTGGACTTAGAAGTCATGTCCGCAGACCACGACTTTAGCCACAAAGCCCTGCAGGCTAGTACAGAAAACCCTGAAACCTTAGCATTCAGGCAAATAATCTGCATATTGGCATCACAAATAAAAGAATTAGCTACCTTCAAGGCCTTAATTCTCTCCTGTATTTCATTGAGGGTAGTCTCCCTCTTGGCCATATCATACAGAGATTTGCACCAATATGTCACAGCTCCAGCAACCGCCGCTACCGCCGCTGCCGGCTGAAAAACAAACCCTGTGTGTTGAAACATCTTCCTCAACATGTTCTCAAACTTTTTATCCATGGGCTCCTTGAACAACGAGCTATCCTCTAGAGGAATCATTGTTCGCTTAGCGAGTGTAGAGATAGCACCATCCACCTTAGGGACGGTCCCCCACAGCTCGAGCTGAGAGTCCGGGACGGGGAACAGTTTCTTAAAGGAAGAAGAAGGGGAAAAGGAAGAACCTAATCTCTCCCATTCATTCTTAATTATATTAGCCATCTTAACAAGAACCGGGAAGGTCTGAGGTACCACCTTGTCCTCATACACTTTCTCAAGCTTAGGACTCGAAGGTTCCTCCGGAAGTTTCGGTTCTGGAACCTTGAGAGTAGCAAGCACCTGCTTCAGCAAAAAGTGCAAATTCTCCATCCTAAACCTGAAATCAGGCTCCTCTGCAGATGGAGCTTTAGATGACATGGATTCCGACCCTGAAGGAACGTCCTCCGAAGAGTCAGAGTCGTCCTCGTCAGCGGATAACCTTTCCGAGATATACATAGGAGTATATGACTCCTGGGCCGGATTGCCATATTTTACCCTATGCTTGTGCTTAGCGAATGTGGTAAGGCACTGATCACCTTCGATACCACCGTTTGCAGTTGACCCGCACAGTCTGACGGCCCACTGATTACCCCCGAAGGAGAGATAGACATGCCCTGGGGCGCTGCATGTGTACTGGAGATGAATGTAAGGGACGCACCTCAGGGACGGGGAGCCCTCAGAGGTGGACGGCTCGGTAGTACTAGATATTCTCTTCTTTTGAGAAGCCGAGACCTTATCTAGGCAAGGGGGATATAGTTGAGCAGGTGGATCTACCGGAACCTCCTCACAATAAAAACAGATACTAGACATAGTTAAAGAGGGAGTACCCTCTAATGCGTCAGAGTCCTCCATAGCTTGCGGCTGTGATACGGACTAGTATAAATACAAATTAATAAATAAAGGCACATTTATAAACTCCAATGTCCGGGGCACTCACCACCTCCTAGGACCCGGACCAGGGATTAGTCCACACCCGGTCAGCAGGAATGTCTCGCAGGACCGCCCCTGCACTAGGGAGAAAACGTGCCAAAAACAGACACGCAAATACTCCTGGAAGGAAACTAAAGTTCACCCATTGCCAGAGACTCATCTCACACATATCGCAGCATAGACACAATAAAAGATATTATGTATAAACCCCCCATGTTCAATAATACTAGGGATGTTAACCCTTGTCTCTATAAAGATAAAAGGTATCACACTGTGACCCTGTTTTCTGTGTTGTCATTATGTGTATAAAAATGAAACGATCTTACCAGAATCTACGCAGTGGAACAGGAACACGACCTCTCAAGTGTGACAAGGTAGTAGCATCACTCCTGACATGGACTTGAGTGCAGGAAGCAGGCAGTGAAACTCGTCAACCCTGATTGTTTATGGAGCTGTTAATATGAGTCGGGATGGTTTCGCAGAAAGACTCTCCCAGCATCTCCAGACTCTAACTTTCACCCAAGCTCTCACTGAGAGGCTGACAGGACTACTTAACACTCCAGTCCCATTTCGAAGAGTACTACCCTCCATAAGAGAATACTACGAATCTTCAGACACCTCCTGTGACGAAAGGCAAAGAATAATTGGGGGATGAGGGAAGTGGAGGAGGTATTTAAGCCTTTGGCTGGGGTGTCTTTGCCTCCTCCTGGTGGCCAGGTTCTTATTTCCCAAAAGTAATGAATGAAGCAGTGGACTCTCCTCTCCTTTAGATGGAAATAGGGGTTGGCGGATTAGGGGTTAATACATTTATTATTTATTGCAGTGGGGGGGGTTGAGAGGTAGATATTAAGCATGCTTTTATTTTAACAGCGAGCGACGGGTAAAAACAGAATTTATGTTTACCTGATAAATTTCTTTCTCCTACGGTGTATCCGGTCCACGGCTTCATCCTTACTTGTGGGATATTCTCATTCCCTACAGGAAGTGGCAAAGAGAGCACACAGCAAAGCTGTCCATATAGCTCCCCCTCTGGCTCCGCCCCCCAGTCATTCGACCGACGGTTAGGAGAAAAAGGAGAACCATAGGGTGCAGTGGTGACTGTAGTGTACAAAAATAAAAATTTAAACCTGACTAAATGCCAGGGCGGGCCGTGGACCGGATACACCGTAGGAGAAAGAAATTTATCAGGTAAGCATAAATTCTGTTTTCTCCTACATTGGTGTATCCGGTCCACGGCTTCATCCTTACTTGTGGGAACCAATACCAAAGCTTTAGGACACGGATGAAGGGAGGGAACAAGTCAGGTAACCTAAACGGAAGGCACCACTGCTTGTAAAACCGAAGAAGCATAAGTATCGAATTTGTAAAATTTGGAAAATGTATGCAGAGAAGACCACGTCGCTGCCTTTCAGATCTGCTCAACAGAAGCCTCGTTCTTGAAAGCCCATGTGTAAGCCACAGCTCTAGTAGAATGAGCTGTAATCCGTTCAGGAGGCTGCCGTCCGGCAGTCTCATAAGCCAATCGGATGATGCTTTTAAGCCAGAAGGAGAGAGAGGTCGCAGTAGCTTTCTGACCTCTCCTCTTACCAGAATAGACGACAAACAAG
The DNA here is from genome assembly GCF_027579735.1 of Bombina bombina. Taxonomy (NCBI): domain Eukaryota; kingdom Metazoa; phylum Chordata; class Amphibia; order Anura; family Bombinatoridae; genus Bombina; species Bombina bombina. The sequence continues at coordinate 486,580,548 of NC_069499.1, forward strand.
GATGATGTCTGTCTGAAATCCTTTGTTGCCTCTAGATAGAATTTTAAAGCACGAACCACATCTAGATTGTGTAACAAACGTTCCTTTTTAGAAACTGGATTTGGACACAGAGAAGGAACAACTATTTCCTGGTTAATATTCCTATTGGAAACCACTTTTGGAAGAAAACCAGGCTTGGTACGTAAAACTACCTTATCCGTATGAAACACCAGATAGGGTGAATTACATTGCAAAGCCGACAATTCAGAAACTCTTCTAGCAGAAGAAATAGCAACCAAAAAAAAAACTTTCCAAGATAGTAACTTAATATCTATGGAATGTAAAGGTTCAAATGGAACCCCTTGAAGAACTGAAAGAACTAAGTTTAGACTCCATGGAGGAGTCACAGGTCTGTAGACAGGCTTGATTCTGACTAACGCCTGTACGAACGCCTGAACATCTGGCACGGCTGCCAGACGTTTGTGCAACAAGACAGACAGAGCAGATATCTGTCCTTTTAGAGAACTAGCTGACAGACCTTTCTCCAATCCCTCTTGGAGAAAGGAAAGTATCCTTGGAATCCTAATCTTACTCCATGAGTAACCCTTGGATTCGCACCAGCAAAGATATTTCCGCCATATCTTATGGTAAATTTTCCTGGTGACAGGCTTTCTAGCCTGGATCAGAGTATCTATAACTGATTCCGAAAACCCACGCTTGGCTAGAATCAAGCGTTCAATCTCCAAGCAGTCAGTTGCAGAGAAACTAGATTTGGATGTTCGAATGGACCTTGTACTAGAAGGTCCTGTCTCAAAGGTAGCTTCCATGGTGGAGCCGATGACATATTCACCAGGTCTGCATACCAAGTCCTTCTCCTGTTTGATCCTGGCTACTAGCCTGGGAAGGAGAGGAAACGGTGGAAAGACATACGCTAGATTGAACGACCAAGGCGCCACTAAGGCATCTATCAATGTCGCCTTGGGATCCCTGGACCTGGACCCGTAGCGTGGAACCTTGGAGTTCTGCCGAGACGCCATCAGATCCATATCTGGAATGCCCCATAGTCGAGTTAACTGGGCAAAAACCTCCGGATGAAGTTCCAACTCCACCGGATGGAAAGTCTGACGACTCAGATAATCCGCTTCCCAGTTGTCTACACCTGGGATGTGAATTGCTGATAGGTGGCAGGAGTGATCCTCTGCCCAATTGATGATCCTGGATACCTCCCTCATCGCCAGGGAACTCTTTGTTCCCCCCTGATGATTGATGTACGCTACAGTCGTCATGTTGTCCAACTGAAATCTTATGAATTTGGCCTCCGCTAGTTGAGGCCATGCCAGGAGCGCATTGAATATCGCTCTTAGTTCCAAAATGTTTATCGGGAGAAGAGATTCTTCCCGAGACCATAGACCCTGAGTTTTCAGGGAGTCCCAGACCGCGCCCCAGCCTAAGAGACTGGCGTCGGTCGTGACAATGATCCACTCCGGTCTGCGGAAACTCATTCCCTGAGACAGGTGATCCTGAGACAACCACCAGAGGAGCGAGCCTCTGGTTCTCTGGTCTATTTGTATCTGGGGAGACAAATCTGCATAATCCCCATTCCACTGCTTGAGCATGCACAGTTGCAGTGGTCTGAGATGAATTCTGGCAAAAGGGACTACGTCCATTGCCGCAACCATTAGACCGATTACCTCCATGCACTGAGCCACAGAAGGCTGAGGAATGGCATGAAGAACTCGACAAGCATTTGAAAGTTTTGACTTCCTGACCTTCGTCAGAAAAATTTTCATCTCTACCGAGTCTATTATTGTTCCCAGGAAGGGAACCCTTGTGACCGGGGACAGAGAACTTTTTTCTACGTTCACCTTCCACCCGTGAGACCTTAGAAAGGCTAGAACAATATCCGTATGAGCCTTTGCTTTGTGGAAGGACGACGCCTGAATTAAGATGTCGTTTAGGTAAGGTGCTACCGCAATACCCCTTGGCCTTAGCACTGCAAGAAGGGACCCTAACACCTTTGTGAAAATTCTTGGAGCAGTGGCCAATCCAAAGGGAAGAGCCACAAACTGGAAATGTTTGTCCAGGAAGGCGAACCTTAAGAACTGATGGTGAACCTTGTGGATCGGAATATGCAGGTATGCATCCTTTAGGTCCACGGTAGTCATATATCGACCCTTCTGGATCATTGGTAAAATTGTTCGAATAGTTTCCATTTTGAATGATGGAACTCTGAGGAATTTGTTTAGGATTTTTAAATCCAGAATTGGCCTGAACGTTCCCTCCTTTTTGGGAACTACAAACAGGTTTGAGTAAAAACCCAGTACTTGTTCTGCTTTCGGAACTGGGTGTATCACTCCCATCTTTAAAAGGTCTTCTACGCAATGTAAGAATGCCCGTCTCTTTGTCTGGTCTAAAGACAAGCGAGACATGTGAAACCTTCCCTTTGGAGGAAGGTCCTTGAATTCTAGGAGATACCCCTGAGAGACAATCTCTAAAGCCCAGGGGTGTGGGACATCTCTTGCCCAAGCCTGAGCAAAGAGAGAGAGTCTGCCCCCTACCAGATCCGGTCCCGGGGCTATCCTTTCATGCTGATTTGGTAGCAGCAGCAGGCTTCTTGGCCTGTTTTCCCTTGTTCCAGCCTTGCAATGGTTTCCATGCTGGTTTGGGCTGGGATGCGTTACCCTCTTGTCTAGAGGCTGTAGAGCTAGGAGCCGGTCCGTTCCTGAAATTGCGAAAGGAACGAAAATTAGACTTATTTTTTGCTTTGAAAGGTCTATCCTGTGGAAGGGCATGGCCCTTTCCCCCAGTGATGTCAGAAATAATCTCTTTCAATTCTGGCCCGAATAGGGTCTTACCCTTGAAAGGAATATTAAGCAATTTTGTTTTGGACGATACATCCACCGACCAAGATTTTAGCCAAAGCGCTCTGCGCGCCACTATTGCAAAACCTGAATTTTTCGCAGCTAATTTTGCTAATTGAAAAGCGGCATCTAAAATAAAGGAATTAGCCAACTTCAGTGCGTGAATTCTGTCCATGACCTCCTCATAAGGAGTCTCCTTCTGGAGCGAATTTTCTAGTTCATCGAAACAAAAAGACGCCGCCGTGGTGACAGGAATAATGCACGAAATTGGTTGCAGAAGGAAACTTTGCTGAACAAAAATTTTCTTAAGTAACCCTTCTAGTTTTTTATCCATAGGATCTTTGAAAGCGCAACTGTCCTCTATTGGTATAGTTGTGCGCTTAGCTAATGTTGAAACTGCCCCCTCTACCTTAGGGACTGTCTGCCATGCATCTCTTCTGGGGTCAACAATGGGGAACATTTTCTTAAATATAGGAGGGGGAACAAATGGAACACCTGGCTTTTCCCACTCCTTAGTCACTATATCCGCCACCCTCTTGGGTATCGGAAACGCATCAGAGTGCACTGGGACTAGCTAGCACCTCCTTAAGTAGGGCGCGGAGGTGTTATAGTTTAAATTTAAATGCAATGGTATCAGTCTCTGCCTGCTGAGAAACTTTTCCTGTGTCAGAAATTTCTCCCTCAGACAGGCCCTCCCTCACCGCCAACTCAGATTGATGTGAGGGTACCACAGATGAATTATCCCCTGCGTCTGCTTGCTCATCCTCTGTATTTAAAACTGAGCAATCACGCTTTCTAGGAAAAACTGGCAGTTTGGATAAAAAGGCTTCTAAAGAATTATTCATTACTGCCGCTAATTGCTGCATAGTAACAGCCATAGGCGCGTCAGATGTACTAGGTATCGCTTGCGCGGGCAAAGCTGGCGTTGACACAGAAGGAGAGGATGATGAACTATCCCCACTACCTTCATTTAAAGAATCATCTTGGGCAACATTTTTAAAAGTGACAGTACTGTCCTTTATCTGTTTGGACGCTATTGCGCACTTTACACATACATTTAATGTGGGAACCACCTTGGCTTCCATGCACACAGAACATGGGCTATCTGAAGGCACAGACATGTTAGACAGACTTAGGCAGAGTTTTAATGCAATAAAAATTATTTTATACAAAACCGTTACTGTCTCTTTAAATAATAAAAGTATACACTTTATTACTGAAACGTCAGAAAACCATCAAAGAAATATCCAATCTTTATGAAATTTTCATCACAGTGTCTTAATGCTTTGAAAGTATTGCACACCAATTTTCAGACAATTTAACCCTTAAATGCCCAAACCGGAGCTAATAACAGTAATTAACCGGTTAAAGACACTACAGTCCCATGCCACAGTCTCTACTGCGGCGTTTACCTTCCTTAGGGGTTATTCAAATAAGTAATAAGCCTCTCTGAAGTCCTTTTCCAAGCCTCTGGATACTCCACGTGAAGCTGCATGAACTGCCTAGTGAAAAGCAACTGCGCAACTGAGGCGCGAAAATGAGGCCTCCTTCCTCTGCATTCCAGAGTGAAGGGGCCTTTCTGACAAGACTAGGTGTCTAAACAACTGCCAGGCGTAAATAAAATTCCCCAAAAGTGTTTCAAGACTGAAAAACACTTAAAATGTCACATAAACATGATAAAAAGTATTCGACTTAGCCCACAATAGTGTCAACCAGCATAGAGCCCTAGTTATAAGCCTTAATTCTGTTACTGAGTCTAAGAAAATGGCTTACCTATCCCAGAAGGGATAACTGACAGTCTTCTAGCATTACTTGGTCTTGTTAGAAAAATGACTGATCAAACCTGAAGCAGATAAGCATGCAAACTGTTCCCCCCAACTGAAGTTCTGTGGTTTCAACAGTCCTGGGTGGGAACAGCAATGGATTTTAGTTACTGGTGCTAAAATCATACTCCTCTTTTAACAGAAATCTTCATCACTTTCTGTTGTAGAGTAAATAGTACAAACCGGCACTATTTTAAAATAACAAACTCTTGATAGAAGAAATAAAAACTACAACTAACACCACATACTCTTTACCACCCCCGTGGAGAAGCTACTTGTTCAGAGCGGCAAAGAGAATGACTGGGGGGCGAAGCCAGAGGGGGAGCTATATGGACAGCTTTGCTGTGTGCTCTCTTTGCCACTTCCTGTAGGGAATGAGAATATCCCACAAGTAAGGATGAAGCCGTGGACCGGATACACCAATGTAGGAGAAATATATGCGTCGCACTTGTATTCGGCGCCGTATATATGATCGAGTGTAGTGTAAAGTCGGGTTACCATAGTAACCTATTAATTTTGAAGAAATTCGTCATCAGGTGGAAGCATTAACACAACGCTGCAGGGATGTGCAATTTATATCGCCAAACGCCCAGGACATGCAGTTTTGAGCACCGGGCCGGTGGATTTTCCCTACCTTTAGCCCTGCTGGGGGCTAGCAGTGCACCGGACCCAGTCACAGACCAAGAGAGTTAACTAGGTGTGGAAACATATATGTCTAACTAGGGTAGCGTGAAGGGAACTAACCATGAGTATCAGAAAACACAGAATGTTAAATTATTTTCATAACCCAGTGCTATCCATGACATGAGGAACTGTTTAGGTTTGTGAATCTGAACTACGCATATAACCATCTGCTATTTCCATTGTGCCCTCTGCATGTTGCGGAAGTTTGTGTAGACAATCACTATGGCTAGGCTGAACCTGGTATCTACCTACTGTATTATTTAGCTGCCGGGACCAGGCCAGCGAGTCACGTACGAGAGCCTGACACCTGAGGTGCCAACTGCCCCCTCCATACAGCCCGGACAGGCAAACTGGGATATCTGGTAAATCTCCAAATGGGGGCAGAGGCATAAGGGACCATTGACTTATCCAGGGCGGCTCAGGAAGCCGTGTTAGGGCGTGCCCCAACATCGCTGCAACTATATTAAAGTTATTAACCGCTATTTCGCCGCTCTCGATATCGCCACCACATAAATAAAGCTATTAACCCTTAAACCTCTGGCCTCCGACATCGCTACCACTAAATAAACCTATTAACCCCTAAACCGTCAGCCCCCACATCGCAACAACCTAAATTAAACTATTAACCCCTAACTCTAACGTAACACTAACCCTAACACCCCCTAACTTTAACATAATTAAACTAGATCTAAATTAAACTTAGATTCAAAAAGCATATACAGCAGCACTGAGGCAAAGGAGTAGCAGGGCAATCCAATAGTTAAAAAATATAAACTTTTATTTAAACATATGTTAAAAGAATACACAGCTCCAAACTCCCTGACTAGTTTCGTGCCCTATGATTAAGTGCCTATAGGGCACGAAACTAGTCAGGGAGTTTAGAGCTGTGTATTCTTTTAACATATGTTTAAATAAAAGTTATATTTTTTAACTATTGGATTGCCCTGCTACTCCTTTGCCTCAGTGCTGCTGTATATGCTTTTTGAATCTATATTTTCGGCTACACCGGCCGCTTTTACACAGCTTAGCACCCCTGTTACCTGTTAGCTGCCTGGATCCGCCTCTGCATATGGATTGTGCCGGAACTCCCTGCCTGTAGCAGCCTGGTATTGTTTGTCTAAATTAAACTTACAATTATTACCTAAATAAATCTATTAACCCCTAAACAGCCAGCCCCCCACATCGCAAAAACCTAAATTAAAATATTAACTCCTAACCCTAACACGCCCTAACTTTAAAATAATTAAAATAAATCTAAATTACATTTACAATTATTAACTAAATAATACCTAATTAAAACTAAATACTTACCTGTAAAATAAAACCTAAGCTAGCTACAATATCACTAATAGTTACACTGTAGCTAGCTTAGGTTTTATTTTTATTTCACAGGTAAATTTGTGTTTATTTTAACTAGGTAGACTAGTTAGTAAATAGTTATTAACTATTTACTACCTACCTAGCTAAAATAAATACAAACTTACCTGTGAAATAAAACCTAACCTGCCTTACACTAAAACCTAACATTACAAAAAAATAAAAAAAACCTACCATTACAAAAAATAAAAAAACTACCATTACAAAAGAGCTCTTTTGCTCCAAAAAAATACAAACACCCCCTAACACTATACAAACCCCCACCCCCAAACTACCAAGAGCCCTTAAAAGGGTTTTTTGTAGGGCATTGCTCTGAGATAAACAGCTCTTTTGCTCCAAAAAAATACAAACACCCCCTAACACTATACAAACCCCTACCCTCCAAACTACCAAGGGCCCTTAAAAGGGCCTTTTGGGGGCCCCTTAAAAAGGCCTTTTGTAGGACATTGCCCTAAGTTAAACAGCTCTTTTGCTACAAAAAATAAAACACCCCCAAAAAATATACATTACACAAAATAAAAAATTAAATCAACCAAAATAATTAAACCTAATCTAACAGCCCTATCAAAATAAAAAAGCCCCCAAAATAAAAAAAACCCTAGCCTACAATAAACTACCAATGGCCCTTAAAAGGGCCTTTGTGGGGCATTGCCCCAAAGCTCTTTTACCTGTAAAAAAAATATACAGGTCAGCCTTTTTAATTTTTTTGGTTGGGTTTTTGGGTGGGTTTTATTTTAGATTAGGGTTTGGGCAATGTAAAAGTGCTAAATGCCCTTTTAAGGGCAATGCCCATCCAAATGCCCTTTTCAGGGCAATGGGGAGCTTAGGTTATTTTAGATAGTTTTTGTTATTTGGGGGGATTGGTCGGGTGGTGGGTTTTATTGTTGGGGGGTGTTTGTATTTTTTTTACAGGTAAAAGAGCTGATATCTTTGTGGCAATGCCCCACAAAAGGACCTTTTAAGGGCCATTGGTAGTTAATTGTTGGCTATGGGGGTTTTTTATTTTGGGGGGGCTTTTTTATTTTCATAGGGCTATTAGATTAGGTGTAATTCTTTTTTATTTTTGATAATTTGTTATTTTTCATAATTTAGTGTTTGTTTTTGTAATTTAAATTTTTTTTGTAATTAGATACTTTTTGTAATTTTTAGAGTAGTGTTAGGATTTTGTGTAGTTTAGTTTTATTTAATTGGTAGTTAGTTTAATTTTAGTTTAATAATTATAATAGTTTAATTGTAAGTTTAAAATTAGTTTTTCTCTTGTTAAGTGTATCCAGTCCACGGATCATCCATTACTTATGGAATATATTCTCCTTCCCAACAGGAAGTTGCAAGAGTCCACCCATAGCAAAGCTGCTATATAGCTCCTCCCCTAACTGCCATATTCAGTCATTCTCTTGCAAGCCTCAACATAGATAGGAGGTCGTGAGAGTCTGTGGTGATTTATACTTAGTTTATTCTTCAATCAAAAGTTTGTTATTTTTAAATGGCACCGGAGTGTGCTGTTTATCTCAGGCAGTATTTGGAAGAAGAATCTGCCTGCGTTTTTCTATGATCTTAGCAGACGTAACTGAGATCCATTTGCTGTTCTCACACATTCTGAGGAGTGAGGTACTTCAGAGGGGGAATGGCGTGCAGGTTTTCCTGCAGATAAGGTATGTGCAGTAAAATATTTTTCTAGGAATGGAATTGACTAAGAAAATACTGCTGATACCGAAGTAATGTAAGTAAAGCCTTAAATGCAGCGATAGCGACTGGTATCAGGCGTATTAATAGAGATACATACTCTTATAAAAATGTGTTTTAAAACGTTTGCTGGCATGTTTAATCGTTTTTTAACGTACATTGGTGATAACACTGTAATGTTGGTATAGCCTTAAATGCAGTAAAAGCGACTGGTATCAGGCTTATTAATAGAGATACATACTCTTGTAAAAATGTGTTTTAAAACGTTTGCTGGCATGTTTAATCGTTTTTTAACATATGTTTGGTGATAAAACTTATTGGGGCCTAAGTTTTTTTCCACATGGCTGGCTTAAATTTTGCATAGAAACAGTTAACTGAAGCTTCCCACTGTTGTAATATGAGTGGGAGGGGCCTAATTTAGCGCTTTTTTGCGCAGTTGAAATTACAAAATGAATTATCCAGATTCCCTCAGCAGTCCCATGAATACTACAGGACATTTCTAAAGGGCTAAAAAGACTTCCAAAATCGTTTTTAGGGAAGGTAATCCACAGCTCTGCTGTGGCAATTTTGTTGTGTCTGTTTTTAAAAAAACGTCTATGTCGTTTTTGTTTTTATTTAGCTGTTTTTTGCATTAAGGGGTTAATCATCCATTTGCAAGTGGGTGCGATGCTCTGTTACCTTATTACATGTACTGTAAAAATTTCGTTTGTTTTACTGCCTTTTTTCACTGTTTTTCAAATTTTGACAAAATTTGTTTCTCTTAAAGGCACAGTAACGTTTTATATATTTGCTTGTTAACTTGATTTAAAGTGTTTTCCAAGCTTATTAGTCTCATTATTAGTCTGTTCTAACATGTCTGACATAGAGGAAGCTCTGTGTTCATTATGTTTTAAGGCCATGGTGGAACCCCATCTTAGAATGTGTACCAGATGTACTGATTTCATGTTAAACAATAAAGATCATTTTTTGTCTTTAAAAACATTATCACCAGAGGATTCTGTCGTGGGGGTAGTTATGCCGACTAACTCTCCCCACGTGTCAGACCTTTTGACTCCCGCTTTAGGGACTCACGCTCAAATGGCGCCAAGTACATCAAGGGCACCCATAGCGTTTATTTTACCAGGGGATTCTGTCGAGGGGAAAGTTATGCCGATTAACTCTCCCCACGTGTCAGACCCTTCGACTCCCGCTTCAGGGACTCACGCTCAAATGGCGCCAAGTACATCAAGGGCGTCCATAGCGTTTATTTTACAAGACATGGCAAAGGTGGTGAATAATACTCTGGCAGCAGTATTAGTCAGACTACCTGAAATTAAAGGAAAGCAGATAGCTCTGGGGGTAGATACAGAGCATACAGACGCTTTAAGAACCATGTATGATACTACCTCACAATATGCTTAGTCTGTGGGTGATTTTTTTTTGACTCAGGGAAGATGATTTAACCTGATTCTGATATTTCAACATTTAAAATTTATGCTTGAGAACCTCCACTTGTTGCTCAGGGAGGCTTTGGCTGCTCTGAATGAATGTGTACAATCGCAGGGCCAGAGAAATTGTGTAGACTGGATAAATAATATGCAGTGCCGGTGTGTACTGATGTTTTTCCAATACCTAAAGAGGTTTACTAAAAAATTTTTTAATAGGGAATGGGATAGACCAGGTGTGCCGTTCTCTTCCCCTCCTATTTTTTAGAAGAATGTTTTCTAATAGTTACCACCACGGGACTTCTGGCAGACAGTTCCTAAGGTGGAGAGAAGAGTTTCTACTCTAGCTAAGCGTACCACTACCTCTGGCGAGGACAGTTGTGCTTTTTAGATCCAATGGATAAAAAATGTTTATTCAACAGGGTTTTATCCTGCAGCCCCTTGCATACATTGCTTCTGTCACTGCTGCTGCGGCGTTCTGGGTTGAGTCTCTTGATGAGGCTTTACAGTTAGCGACTCCATTGGATGAATATATTTGACAAGCTTATGCTAGCCAATTCCTTTGTTTTCTGATGCCTTTGTTCATTTGACTAGACTAACGGCTAAGAATTCTGTTTTTTACTATACTGGCGCGCAGAGCGCTATGGCTTATATCATGGTCAGCTGTCGTGACTTTTATAAATAAGCTACTTAACTTCCCTTCAAGGGGCAGACCCTATTCGGGCCTGGTTTGAAGGAGATTATTGCTTATATCACTGGAGGAAAAGGTCATGCCCTTCCTCAGGATAGGAATCAAGGGCCAAAAAAGGTCTAATTTTCGTGCCTTTTAAAACTTCAGGGCAGGTGTGGCATCCACTTCCTCTAAGGCAAAACAAGAGGGAATTTTTGCTCAGTCCAAGGCGGTCTGGAGACAATTGGACCCGGAACAAAGATAAGCAGGCCAAGGAGCCTGCTGCTGCCTCTAAGGCAGCATGAAGGAATGGACCCCTATCCGGTAACGGATCCTATAGGGGGCAGACTTTCATTCTTTGCCCGGGCGTGGGCAAGAGATGCCCAGGATCCCTAGGCATTGGAATTTATATCCCAGAGATATCTTCTGGATTTCAAAGATTCCGCCCCAAAAAAAGGGGAGATTTCGCCTTCACAATTATCTGCAAACCAGATAAAGGAGGCATTCTTACATTGTGTACGAGATCCATCCAGTTCCAAGAGAGGAACAGGGACAGAGTTTTTACTCAAATCTGTTTGTGGTTCCCAAGGTGAGGGAACCTTCAGACCTATTTTGGATCTAAAGATCTTAAACAAATTCCTCAGAATTCCATCATTTAAGATGGAAACTATTCGTACCATCTTAACTATGATCCAGGAGAGTCAATAGAGGACTACAATGGATTTGAAGGATGCTTATCCTCACATTGTGATGCATAAAGATCACCTTCGTTTTTCAGGTTTGCCTTTCTAGACAGGCATTACCAGTTTGTAGCTCTTTCCTTTGGGATATCTACAGCCCCAAGAATCTTTATGGAGGTTCTGGGGTCGCTTTGGCGGTCCTTAGGCCGCGGGGCATAGAAGTGGCCCCTTAGTTAGACGACATCCTGATACAGGCGTCAAACATCCAAATTGCCAAGTCTCATACGGACGTAGTACTGGCATTTCTGAGATCACATGGGTGGAAAGTGAACAAGGAAAGAGTTCTCTATCCCCAATCTCAAGGGTTTCCCTCCTAGGGACTCTGATAGATTCTGTAGATATGAAAATTTACCTGACGGAGTCCAGGTTGTCAAAGTTTCTAAATTTCTGCCGTGTTGTTCATCCCATCCGCGCCCTTCGGTGGCTCAGTACATGAATGAAATCGGCTTAATAGGTAGCGGCAAGGGACATAGTATCGTTTGCACGTCTACATTTCAGACCGCTGCAACTATGCATGCTCAGTCAGAGGAACGGGGATTACACAGATTTGTCCCCCTGTTGATCCTGGACCAAGAGACCAGAGATTCTCTTCTCTGGTGACTATGTCGGGTCCATCTGTCCAAGGGTATGACCTTCCGCAGGTCAGATGGGACAATTGTTGCAATGGATGCCAGCCTTTTAGGTTGGGATGCAGTCTGGAACTCCCTGAAGGCTCAGGGATAGTGGGCTTAGGAGGAGACCCTCCTTCTAATAACTATTCTGGGAGTGATATTCCATGCTCTTCAGACTTGGCTTCAGTTAGCAACTCTGAGGTACATCATACTCAGTCGGACAATATACACGACTGTGGCTTACATCAGCCATCAAGGGGGAACAGAAGTTCCCTAGTGATGTTAGAAGTCTTACAATAATTCACTGGACAGAGACTCACTCTTGTCTATCAGCTATCCATATCCCAGGTGTTGAGAACTGGGAGGTGGATTTTCTAAGTCGTCAGACTTTTCTTCTGGGGGAGTGGGATTTCCTCCTGAGGTCAAGACCAAGCAGGAGAGGGCTTTGGTGTTTTTGACAGCGCCTGCGTAGCCACGCAGGACCTGGTATGCAGATCTGGTGAACATGTCATCCTTTCCATCAAGGTCTCTGCTTCTGAGACAGGTCCCTCTAACTCAGGGTCCTTTCAACCATCTAAATAGAATCAATCTGAGATGGACTGCCTGGAGACTGAACGCTTGATGTTATCAAAGCATGGCTTCTCCGAGTCAGTCATTGATACCTTAATACAGACATGAAAGCCTGTCTCTAGGAAAATTGAACATAGATATGGTGTAAATATCTGATTGTTATGAATCCAAGGGTTACTCATGGAGTAAAGTCTGGATTCCCAGGATATTATCTTTTCTCCAAGATGTTTTTGAGAAAAGGGTTGTCAGCTAATTCCTTAGATTTTTACTCTGTCTATTTTTTTTTTTTTTTTGCACCAGCGTCTGGCAGGTATTCTAGACGTTCAGGCATTTGGTCAGGCTTTGGTTAGATCCAAGCCTGTGTTTAAAACTGTTGCTCCACCATGGAGCTTAAACCTGGTTCTTAAGGCTCTTCAAGAAGTTCCGTTTGAACCTTTTTTCTTCCATAGATATCAATCTTTATCTTGGAAAGTTCCTTTTGGGTAGCTATTTCCTCGACTCGTAGAGTCTCCAAGTTATCTGTGTTACAATGTGATTCTCCTTATCTGGTCCTTCGTACGGATAAGGTAGTCCTGCGTACCAACCTGGGTTTTTTCCTAAGGTGGTATCTAACAAGAACATCACTCAAGAGATAGTTGTTCCATGCTTGTATCCTACTCCTTCCTCAAAGAAGGAACGTCTATTACACAATATTGGACGTGGTTTGTGCTTTAAAGTTTTACTTACAAGTTACTACAGTTTTCATCAAACGTTCACCTTGTTTGTTGTCTATTCTGGACAGAGGAGAGGTCAAAAGACTTCAGCAGCCTCTCTGTCTTTTTGTTAAAAAGCATAATTCATTTAGCTTATGAGACTGCTGGACAGCAGCCTCCTGAAGGGATTGCAGCTCATTCTACTAGAGCTGTGGTTTTCACTTGGGCCTTTTTTAAATGTGGCTTCTGTTGAACAGATTTACAAGACGGAGTCTTGGTCTGCGCTTCATACTTTTTCAAATTTAACAAATTTGATACCTTGCTTCTTCGGAGGCTATTTTTGGGAGAAAGGTTTTTTTTTTACAGGCAGTGGTAACTTCCGTTTAAGTACCTGCCTTGTCCCTCCCATCATCCGTGTACTTTAGCTTTGGTATTGGTATTCCATAAGTAATGGATGATCCGTGGACTGGATACACTTAACAAGAGAAAACATAATTTATGCTTACCTGATAAATTTATTTCTCTTGTAGTGTATCCAGTCCACGGCCCGCCCTGTCACTTTAAGGCAGGTAATTTTTTCATTTGAACTACAGTCACCACTGCACCCTATGGTTTTTCCTTTCTCTGCATGTTTTCGGTCGAATGACTGAATATGGCAGTTAGGGGAGGAGCTATATAGCAGCTTTGCTGTGGGTGGACTCTTGCAACTTCCTGTTGGGAAGGAGAATATATTCCATAAGTAATGGATGATCCGTGGACTGGATACACTACAAGAGAAATAAATTTATCAGGTAAGCATAAATTATGTTTTTTTAATTTGACCGGTAAGTTTTAATTTAATTTAACATAGGGAAATTATAATTTTAATATAAAGTTAGGGGGTCGTTAGGTTTAGGGGATAATAGTTTATTTTAGTATATTCCGTTGTGGGGGGCTTTCGGTTTAGGGGTTAATAGTTTATTTTAGTTTACTTCGTTGTGAGGGGCTTGCGGCTTAGGGGTTAATAGGTTTATTATAGCGGCAGGGTGGGCAGACGGCAGATTAGGGGTTAATAATATTTAAATAGTGTTTGCGATGCAGGAGGGCAGCGGTTTAGGGGTTACTAAGTTTATTATAGTGGCGACGATTTCGGGGAGAGGAGGAATAGGGGATAATACATTTTATTAGTATTTATTAGAAAGCCTGTCTCTAGGAAAATTGAACATAGATATGGTGTAAATATCTGATTGTTATGAATCCAAGGGTTACTCATGGAGTAAAGCCTGGATTCCCAGGATATTATCTTTTCTCCAAGATGTTTTTGAGAAAAGGGTTGTCAGCTAATTCCTTAGATTTTTACTCTGTCTATTTTTTTTTTTTTTTTTGCACCAGCGTCTGGCAGGTATTCTAGACGTTCAGGCATTTGGTCAGGCTTTGGTTAGATCCAAGCCTGTGTTTAAAACTGTTGCTCCACCATGGAGCTTAAACCTGGTTCTTAAGGCTCTTCAAGAAGTTCCGTTTGAACCTTTTTTCTTCCATAGATATCAATCTTTATCTTGGAAAGTTCCTTTTGGGTAGCTATTTCCTCGACTCGTAGAGTCTCCAAGTTATCTGTGTTACAATGTGATTCTCCTTATCTGGTCCTTCGTACGGATAAGGTAGTCCTGCGTACCAACCTGGGTTTTTTCCTAAGGTGGTATCTAACAAGAACATCACTCAAGAGATAGTTGTTCCATGCTTGTATCCTACTCCTTCCTCAAAGAAGGAACGTCTATTACACAATATTGGACGTGGTTTGTGCTTTAAAGTTTTACTTACAAGTTACTACAGTTTTCATCAAACGTTCACCTTGTTTGTTGTCTATTCTGGACAGAGGAGAGGTCAAAAGACTTCAGCAGCCTCTCTGTCTTTTTGTTAAAAAGCATAATTCATTTAGCTTATGAGACTGCTGGACAGCAGCCTCCTGAAGGGATTGCAGCTCATTCTACTAGAGCTGTGGTTTTCACTTGGGCCTTTTTTAAATGTGGCTTCTGTTGAACAGATTTACAAGACGGAGTCTTGGTCTGCGCTTCATACTTTTTCAAATTTAACAAATTTGATACCTTGCTTCTTCGGAGGCTATTTTTGGGAGAAAGGGTTTTTTTTACAGGCAGTGGTAACTTCCGTTTAAGTACCTGCCTTGTCCCTCCCATCATCCGTGTACTTTAGCTTTGGTATTGGTATTCCATAAGTAATGGATGATCCGTGGACTGGATACACTTAACAAGAGAAAACATAATTTATGCTTACCTGATAAATTTATTTCTCTTGTAGTGTATCCAGTCCACGGCCCGCCCTGTCACTTTAAGGCAGGTAATTTTTTCATTTGAACTACAGTCACCACTGCACCCTATGGTTTTTCCTTTCTCTGCATGTTTTCGGTCGAATGACTGAATATGGCAGTTAGGGGAGGAGCTATATAGCAGCTTTGCTGTGGGTGGACTCTTGCAACTTCCTGTTGGGAAGGAGAATATATTCCATAAGTAATGGATGATCCGTGGACTGGATACACTACAAGAGAAATAAATTTATCAGGTAAGCATAAATTATGTTTTTTTAATTTGACCGGTAAGTTTTAATTTAATTTAACATAGGGAAATTATAATTTTAATATAAAGTTAGGGGGTCGTTAGGTTTAGGGGATAATAGTTTATTTTAGTATATTCCGTTGTGGGGGGCTTTCGGTTTAGGGGTTAATAGTTTATTTTAGTTTACTTCGTTGTGAGGGGCTTGCGGCTTAGGGGTTAATAGGTTTATTATAGCGGCAGGGTGGGCAGACGGCAGATTAGGGGTTAATAATATTTAAATAGTGTTTGCGATGCAGGAGGGCAGCGGTTTAGGGGTTACTAAGTTTATTATAGTGGCGACGATTTCGGGGAGAGGAGGAATAGGGGATAATACATTTTATTAGTGGCGGCAATGTCGGGAGTGGCAGATAGGGGTTAATAAATTTATTATAGTGTTTGCGATGCGGGAGGGCCTCGGTTTAGGGGTTAATAGGTAGTTTATGGGTGTTAGTGTACTATGTAACAGTTTAGTTATGAGTTTTATGTTACAGCTTTGTAGCGTAACACTCATAAGTACTGACTTTAGATGGCAGTACAGATCTTATTGTTTTAGGCTGTAACGCTCGCTTTTTAGCCTCACCGCAAAACTCATAATACCGGTGCTATGAGAATCCGATGAAAAAACATAATTTTTATGAGTACGGTACTGACGTTGCCTTACAGGCTAAAAGGTTTGCAGTACACCTATGCCAACAACACTTGTAATAGCTGCGGTGCTGTTTTAACGCTGAAAATTTCATATTTTCAGCGTTTCAAGCCGCAACGCAAAACTTGTAATCTAGGTGAGTGTGAGTGAGTGCAGCATGTACTGACTCACATCACTGAGAGCCAGCCAGAATGTGCTATTCATATGGTCTGCACCAGACAGAGGTGCAGACCAAAAGCTCCCCCACTAGGGAGGGAATACTTTTTATTTAATATATTGCAGGTTCTGCAATATATTAAATAAAATGTGAACTGCAAATGGCCAATAAATTAAAATCAAAGGGTTTTTTTTCCTTAAAAAAAAAACACCCTTCGCTACCACTACACTGGACCCCCAGGGATATATATATATATATATATATATATATATATATATATATACACAGATATATATATATATATATATATATATATATATATATATATATATATATATATATATATAATCTAATTTTTGCTATGTGCTTTATTTATAAGTGTTTTAATCTGAATCTGTGTATGAATTTGATTATATATGTTTGAATCTGTGAGTGTATGAATTTGTGGGTATCTGGGACTGTATGTGGTTTAACTGTGAATGTGTGTATGAATCTGTGTTTGTGAGTGAATCCGTAAATTTGTGAGAAACACTGTTCATACTGACATTACACACAGAAAAAAGAGAAATCACATTTACTTATATTGCGCTCACACACAAACACTAATATTACACATACAGTGACATTAACAAACACTAACATCACACACAAAAATACATACGGACAATGCAAACAAAAATAATTTTATTGTTATTACTATAAAAATTAACCCCTTATCGTGATTATCTGCAGATAAGCTGCAGATCTGTTTTGCACCGTAAGGGGTTAGTTTTTTGTTTAACCTCCTCATGACAGTGATTTACAAAATATACAACTGTCACTAAGTGTCTCATTCACTGCAGACGCACATTGTATGCCGTCTGTCTAACCTGAGGACCCCCTTTAGCTTTTTGTTTTAAAAAAATTAGAGTTTACAGTAAGTATTAGGGCCCACAATTCCTCAAAAATATTGAAATCCTAGGCATATGTGTTCCCCAGATCAGGACAAATTAATTCATGTATTCAGTATTTATCTTTAGGTGCCCTAGTTGTTTAAAAATAAGTAAAATTATTTTGTGTATCAGGACTAGTAGATTGTCATGAGGGGCAAGTAGATTGGGCTCCCACTTTAGTCCGTTGGACAAGCAGATTAGTTTTTAAATGTCTACACCCCTGTGCTAACTTACACCTACACGCAATGCGCTAAATAATTCTATGGAAACCTGGTACTAAAATGGAGCTTATAGCTCCCGGCAACTTTGGTAGCTTAAGGCTCCATTTTTAACGGTTCAATGGAAACGAGCCCCATGTGTGTGTAGGAGATAAACACAAAGTGTAGATCACAATGTTTTGTATACATTATATTATAAATGTGATAGTGAAAGACAGCACCTATTTACCTTCTGGGGCACAGGAAAAGGGTTAGCCAGACCCCAATGTGTATCCAAAAGAAGTATTTTTCCAGCCACCAGTTAAACTTTAAAAAGACCTTTATTCATTTCTTACAGGGTCCATCATATCAACAACGTTTCAAACCTATGCCAGGTTCTTAATCATGTCTGCTGAATAGTATACAGGTGTGTCTTTTATACCTGTCCAACTTTTATCAGATTGCACAACAGTGCCATCTTGTGGTCAAAATTTAAAATTACATGTGATAAACTGTTGAAAGGGATTTGTTATAAATTCTTATATTTTAAGTTAGTTTCTTCATTGCTTATGTGTGTTTATCACATGAAAATTTAAAACCAAATTTATATACATACAATTAAAACCTATACACATTATAGTATCAGAATCAAATATGCTACTACAGGTACATGCTATCATATAAAATCAGAAAAATAATGACCATTCAAAATCTTTATTTAAGCCTTCAGGTATCATTGTGTTTAATTTATTTATCCAAAACATCTCCCTTCTTTTAAGCATCTGGTCCCTGTCACCTCCCCTCCTGGGTCTGTCAACTTGTTCAATGACTTGAAACCTAAGTTGACTGATGTTATGACCCATGGAGAGGAAGTGACAGGAAACAGGAGCTTCCATGTTTTTGTTTCTAATGTTAGATTTGTGTTCAGTGATTCTTGTTCTTACTTCCCTACTTGTTTCTCCTATATAAATCCTGGCACACGGACATTTGATGAGATATATAGCGTATGTGCTTCTACATGTTAGATATTTCTTTATAGGGTATTTGGTTCCCTTAATGGGATGAAAAAAATCTTTCCCTTTTATTATTGAACTGCAGTGACTGCAATGAAGGCAAGGATAGCAACCTCTATTATCAGATCCCATTGTTGTTTGTAAAGTCTTCCTATTGCTACCTATATCTGCCCTTACTAATTCATCTCTCAAATTTTTTTATTTTTTTTTAAGCTACCATAGGAATATTTTTAAAGTCCTCCACTTGGGGATTACAGTCTCTCAGTATGTGC
Source organism: Bombina bombina (assembly GCF_027579735.1). Lineage (NCBI taxonomy): Eukaryota > Metazoa > Chordata > Amphibia > Anura > Bombinatoridae > Bombina > Bombina bombina. The sequence goes on from NC_069499.1 coordinate 486,599,464, forward strand.
CAGTGTTTATTTATGATGTGTGATATTTTTGTTCCTAGAGAGTTATATTGAGTAACAAATATCATTCTGTTTTCTTTTGTTTTGTTTTTGATGCTATTAGTTTCCTTATTTTTGAAGTATTCTAATTGTTTTGTAATTAATTCTTCTGGATACCCTCTTCTTTTGAATTTATCTGCCATTTCATTTAGTCTTATGTCACATCTCCTTTCATCAGTCACTATTCATTTCACTCTTTTAAATTGGCCTTGGGGTATTGCTTCTATTGTCTTTTTTGAATGAAAGCTGTCATAATGTAATACTTTATTTTTATCTGTGGGTTTCACATACAAGTCGGTTTTCAAGAAACCTTGTTCTTTATATACAAAGGTGTCTAAAAAGGCTACTCCTGTTTCCTCCATGTTAAGTGTAAATTTGAGACCAGCTACAGATGTATTTAAGTGTTGAACAAATTGCAATAGGCTACCAGTGTCTCCCCACCATATGCCAAATATGTCATCCACAAATCTCCACCATGCTGCACCATATTGTAAAAATAATGGATGTGAATATACGAATTTCTCTTCTATATGGGACATGAAAATATTGGCATATGTTGGGGCTACACTGGAGCCCATTGCAGTGCCTTGCTTTTGCAGAAAAAAAGTGTCTTGAAATAAAAAATAATTGTGGTATAATATAATGGATAACAAATCTATTAGGAATTGTATTTCTTCTTCATTGTATTTGTTGTTAATTTTCAATGTGTTAGTTACCGCTTCAATGCCACTGGTATGTTTGATTGATGTATATAAGCTGGTGACATCTAATGTATACAGTATGCATTTATCTCCAATCTGTCCAATATCGTTTAATTTAGCAAGAAAATCATTAGTGTCTTTCAAATATGAAGATGTATCTAATAAATAGGGCTGTAATACTTTGTCTAAAAATATTGCAATTTTTGAAAAAATAGAGTTTACTCCTGCCACTATTGGGCGTCCTGGTGGTTGATATTTATCTTTATGTATTTTGGGTGAGATGTATATAACTGGTCTTACTGGGTTTTTTTCAATTAGGCATTCTTTAAATTCATTTGTAATGATGCCATTTTTAATTGCTACATTGGTGATATGTTCTATTTCTTTCCCTATTTGAATTGTGGGATCTCTAATCAAGGCTTCATATACTGTGGTGTCATTAAGTTGTTTTTGTATCTCTTTCACATAATCAATTTTATTTAATAACACCACTGCTCCGCCCTTATCCGCTTCCTTTATTATAATTTCATTGTTATTTTTTAACTTGTTAATGGTTTCTTGTTGTTTCCTATCAATTTGTACTAGTTCTCTCTTTTTGTTTCTCTTTAAAAGATTTTTTACTTCTTTTTGGACTAATTTTGCAAATGTGGCTACACTATGTTGTGTAGGTGGGTTGAATTTACTTTTACCTTTAATACCAAATGTTTTAGGATCATTGAATTTTATATCCTTTTTCTTAGCATTAGTCTTACTTGCTACAGGTGTCTCTGTCATACTTTTTATTGTAGAGAAATGAACTTTGAGTTTCAGTTTCCTAAAAAATCTCTCTAAGTCTTGTTCTATGATAAATTCATCATGTATGTTAGGTAGGCAGTATGATAAACCTTTATTCAAAATTGTGTATTCTGTTTCTGATAAGGTATAATTGGAGATGTTGTGGACTAAGTCATCCTCTATATTTTCTGTGTTACAATGCAATTCAGTATTGTTACTTTCAAAGGTCAAATTAGTAGTGTTTTCCTTATTTAAAGTGCTAGTGTGATTGGCTAAAGTGCTATTCGTTTCTAAAGTGCATGTGTTTGCTACAGCATTTCTTTTCAAAGTGTCTTCGTTAATCATCGTGGTATCTAATTCTAAAGTGCATGTGTGCCCAACATTTAAAGTGCTTCCATTTACAATATTAGTTCTATCATTAACCAAAGTGTTATTTAGTTCTAAAGTGCATGTGTTTTCTACAACATTACTTTCCAAAGTGCTATGATTTGCAATGCTTATTTCATTATTGACATTCAAAAAGGAATTTTGTATATTAGTGCTCTTATTGCCATTATTAGTTTTTAAAACTGTACAATACTGTGAGTCTTTAATTACATTGTTCATTTCACTATTTTGTCCGTCATTTCTCTGGTGAATTGTACCTTTTGAAAGTCTATGCACAGTCTGTTTAAGTACATTTACTTTACCCAGATTTGCTGCCTTGTTGTGCAATCTGATAAAAGTTGGACAGGTATAAAAGACACACCTGTATACTATTCAGCAGACATGATTAAGAACCTGGCATAGGTTTGAAACGTTGTTGATATGATGGACCCTGTAAGAAATGAATAAAGGTCTTTTTAAAGTTTAACTGGTGGCTGGAAAAATACTTCTTTTGTATACATTATAAGCATCATTTTAATTTTGCACATTTATGTCCCTTACACCTTTGGCTATCAAATAGGATAGCAAGCCTTTTCTTATAGCCAAAAGGGTTAAAACAGTATTTGTTTATTCTTGAAATTTGTAAAAAAAAAAAAATTGTTTCATATTTTTCTTGAAGATTATCGAACCCCTTTCTCTAAACTCTTTATCATCATTGTAGTTAAAGGGACAATTTTTTTCTTGATTTAGATAAAGCATGCAATTTTAAACAACTTTATAATATACAGTACTTCTATTATCAATTTTTTCTTTGTTCTCTTGGTATCTTTTCTTGAAAAGCAGGGACATACGCTCAAAAGCGTACACGTCAGGAGCACTATATGGCAGCTATTTTGCAGAAATGTTATCAATTTCCAAAAGCACTAGATGGCAGCACTATTTGCTACCATGTAGTGCTCCAGACACGTACCTAGGTATCTTATTAACAAAGAATATCATGGGAAGGAAGTGTCAGGGTATCTGTGAAGTAACCCTAAATAAACTACAGATGTATCATGGAATCTAATATTTCATTTTTTTTTTCTTTTTATAATCTAATTTGACATGAATTGTGTGGGCTGTAGCCATGGCAGACCAAACCCCACTTCTTCTTGGTTACATAGGATGCATCACAAGCCTTTGTTTTAAATTCATCAAAAGAATTGTTTTCATAGTTATATTAGAAAGAACAAAAGGTTTAGACCTTTGTATAAAATAAGGCCAATGGGCCACTTCAAGGTAAATATTAGCAGTTTGGAGACAAAAGTCTGTGAATAAATCAGATAAACATCACTAAAGCCAGGAATATAGTAATTAGCACAGACCTGTTAATTGCCCCTGAACCAACTAAATACACATAGGACATCTGAACTCAAGTTACCTACAGACATGGGAAACTAGATCTCAGATAAAGAAATTATGCCTAATTTTCATATAGCTTAAGATTCTCAAATGAATATATATATATATATATATATATATATATTAAAGAAAGAACAAGGAGTGGCTCGCTGCACAGCGCTAATCAGATGTTCCAAAATAAAGAGTAAAAGACCTAAGATGTGATAGTACCGTGATATAACCTTTTACAATTACACACAGTAATTAATCTGACCGTTCTAAACTAGTAAGCGGTCACTACTGTAATAGAGCAATCCATTGTAGGTTTGTACATAAAACGGAAAAAATCAAGTTTCTGGGGTTAATATATTATGTAGTACCTTTTCAATATTAAATGCTCATACTGGTGCAAACAAAAGAAGGTACTGCTTATATGGGTTAAAGGGCTTGTCTGATTCTATAAAGAATTATGTTGTTTATAAAAATGTATGTTTGTAAAATGTGCTTACATCGATTAATTTGAACAGTATTGGCAGTATCAATTGAGTTAAAGAACTGCTATAAATGGACACAATGTAAAGTAAGTAACAACATAAAACAGAAATGAAACCAAAGGTATACGAATAAAATTGTAGCAATGTGGCTAAAGGTCTTCTTAGCACTGAGTTCAAAGGCTACTATAATACAATAATACAGTCTTGTACAGGGTCTGCAGTACAGATATTTAGTCCAGACTTGTAATACTTCTAGACAGTGAACGACAATCCTTGTAGGGGCTCACAGCCTACTTACTTTCGTAGACCTCAATCACATGAGGTAAGATACAGGTATAGTCGACGGTAGTCTGCTCCACCGTTCCCTAGATGGTTTGCTTCAATTCCCGTGTGAAATCCCAAAAGGTTGTGGCTTTCTATGGGTTTGCGAGGCTCCGTGGGATGTTCGTGACCTGTTCGCCTCCCCAGACTTATCTCCCTTCACCGGGAGAGATGGTGACCTTCCTCTTAAGGTTCCGGTGTCAATATGCAGGGGAAACAAATACAGGACATAGCATAATACTGTTTGTGATTTAAAAAACAGTTTTATTTTAGGCACAATTGAAATCGTACTCACAAACAAAACCTCAATTTATATGAGGTATCAATATAACGTGAAATGAATCTCTTTCTCTGTGCTGTTAGCCCAATGTGGACGAATAATTTCACTAGGCACAGGAAATACTGCTGAGACGGATTTTCCAACACGTACAGTACAATGTTAAAAATATGAATAAAGTGGACAAAGGTCTAAAAGACCGCTATGTCAAAATAATATATAGTTAAAATGAAGCAAGTAGCCAGATTCAACACCCAGCCTGACGCGTTTCAAAGTATAAAACTTCTTCCTCAGAGGCTCTGTTGAATCTGGACTGTTTGGGTTAATTTAAAACTCCCGCTTAGCGTGGAGGGTGGGTGTGTGAGCTGGCTGCTTGCTGATAGGTTAGTTTCTTTAGTGCACGGGTGTTTGTAAAATTAGCAATGCGATTTAATTTAAAAACCAAAGTTGATGTAAATGTAATTGCATATTAAAAATACTACGTTGTCTCATAAAACATGTTTGAAAATATCACTTTCTCTAAAAACTAGAATAATGTGCTGATTATTTATATTGAGTGCATAATATTTTGTTTCTGGTTAGATATTCAACCATTGCATTTTTATCTAACATATACGGTCCCATTATGCTAGTTCTTTAATCTTAGATATCAATATCAGAATGGATCAGTATGAAATTCTAATTTTTATATGGTATCCATTATTACTTACAAACTAAATTAATAAAGCTAACTTAAATCAACTAATGTTTGTTTTTTTGTATGTTTAGTATAAGGTACATTTAAGATGAGGAATCTGTTTTCTGTGATATACACAATATACCTTCTATAGGTATGTGCTTTATAGAAAAGGGTCCCTCATAATTAAGTAAATATATGAGCATACTGTTTGTGCTAGTTATTTGATACAGTATATTTGGACATCTTATAAAAAAGCTACAATGTCTATATCTTTATTCAACCCTCCTGGATACAATGTGTTAAAAGCATGTATCCAGTAGGTCTCTCTTCGTCTAAGTTTAGACGAAGAGAGACCTACTGGATACATGCTTTTAACACATTGTATCCAGGAGGGTTGAATAAAGATATAGACATTGTAGCTTTTTTATAAGATGTCCAAATATACTGTATCAAATAACTAGCACAAACAGTATGCTCATATATTTACTTAATTATGAGGGACCCTTTTCTATAAAGCACATACCTATAGAAGGTATATTGTGTATATCACAGAAAACAGATTCCTCATCTTAAATGTACCTTATACTAAACATACAAAAAAACAAACATTAGTTGATTTAAGTTAGCTTTATTAATTTAGTTTGTAAGTAATAATGGATACCATATAAAAATTAGAATTTCATACTGATCCATTCTGATATTGATATCTAAGATTAAAGAACTAGCATAATGGGACCGTATATGTTAGATAAAAATGCAATGGTTGAATATCTAACCAGAAACAAAATATTATGCACTCAATATAAATAATCAGCACATTATTCTAGTTTTTAGAGAAAGTGATATTTTCAAACATGTTTTATGAGACAACGTAGTATTTTTAATATGCAATTACATTTACATCAACTTTGGTTTTTAAATTAAATCGCATTGCTAATTTTACAAACACCCGTGCACTAAAGAAACTAACCTATCAGCAAGCAGCCAGCTCACACACCCACCCTCCACGCTAAGCGGGAGTTTTAAATTAACCCAAACAGTCCAGATTCAACAGAGCCTCTGAGGAAGAAGTTTTATACTTTGAAACGCGTCAGGCTGGGTGTTGAATCTGGCTACTTGCTTCATTTTAACTATATATTATTTTGACATAGCGGTCTTTTAGACCTTTGTCCACTTTATTCATATTTTTAACATTGTACTGTACGTGTTGGAAAATCCGTCTCAGCAGTATTTCCTGTGCCTAGTGAAATTATTCGTCCACATTGGGCTAACAGCACAGAGAAAGAGATTCATTTCACGTTATATTGATACCTCATATAAATTGAGGTTTTGTTTGTGAGTACGATTTCAATTGTGCCTAAAATAAAACTGTTTTTTAAATCACAAACAGTATTATGCTATGTCCTGTATTTGTTTCCCCTGCATATTGACACCGGAACCTTAAGAGGAAGGTCACCATCTCTCCCGGTGAAGGGAGATAAGTCTGGGGAGGCGAACAGGTCACGAACATCCCACGGAGCCTCGCAAACCCATAGAAAGCCACAACCTTTTGGGATTTCACACGGGAATTGAAGCAAACCATCTAGGGAACGGTGGAGCAGACTACCGTCGACTATACCTGTATCTTACCTCATGTGATTGAGGTCTACGAAAGTAAGTAGGCTGTGAGCCCCTACAAGGATTGTCGTTCACTGTCTAGAAGTATTACAAGTCTGGACTAAATATCTGTACTGCAGACCCTGTACAAGACTGTATTATTGTATTATAGTAGCCTTTGAACTCAGTGCTAAGAAGACCTTTAGCCACATTGCTACAATTTTATTCGTATACCTTTGGTTTCATTTCTGTTTTATGTTGTTACTTACTTTACATTGTGTCCATTTATAGCAGTTCTTTAACTCAATTGATACTGCCAATACTGTTCAAATTAATCGATGTAAGCACATTTTACAAACATACATTTTTATAAACAACATAATTCTTTATAGAATCAGACAAGCCCTTTAACCCATATAAGCAGTACCTTCTTTTGTTTGCACCAGTATGAGCATTTAATATTGAAAAGGTACTACATAATATATTAACCCCAGAAACTTGATTTTTTCCGTTTTATGTACAAACCTACAATGGATTGCTCTATTACAGTAGTGACCGCTTACTAGTTTAGAACGGTCAGATTAATTACTGTGTGTAATTGTAAAAGGTTATATCACGGTACTATCACATCTTAGGTCTTTTACTCTTTATTTTGGAACATCTGATTAGCGCTGTGCAGCGAGCCACTCCTTGTTCTTTCTTTAATTAATTCAGTGTGATTACACGTAAGGGTAGTGTGAACACACCTATAGGCCCACTCCAGCAGCTTTTCATCTACAAGTGTTTGCTTTAGCGCCTCCAGTGTGACCTAAACCTAGGTTTAGTTCACATCAAAGAAAATCCTTTTTTTACACAAACATCTCGTATATATATATATATATATATTCAAACAACATATTAAATATGAACACATGAATCTGGGAGATTGTCTATGCCTAAGAAGGGTAATATTGGAAGCTGAAAACCTAAGAATCCAGATTTCAACATGTCTTAACCTATGTATTTTTGAAAACATAGAATTCCTAAGGATCTGAAGTTTGGACAAATCATATATATCAAATCATATATATCAAATCATATATATCGTTTTCAAACATTAAATATGTGCCTCAGACTATTAAATAATAGGTACGAATAAATTGATATGAAATTGTCTGTTCGTATAATATTAAATGTAAATGTCTGCTAAATGAAAAATATAAATAACCTATTCTTTTTTATTTTTCAGGCATCTGACAAATACACGTGTGGTTGTCCCATAAATTGTGTCATATGTTTTATGCACTCAGAAAGAGGTGTACTGAATGTGAAATATGCTGTGTTTTTATATGAATACAAGAAAATAATCAAATGCAACTTTAAATGTATTTTAAGATAATAATAGTATGATGTTAGAAATAATACTGATGTTCCATATTAAAATAATCAGGAAAAATGGCACAATATGATCTATGTATATTAAACATATGACTTATTAATACAAGAAGTGGTGAATAAATATAAAATTGAATGATATAGTTTACTGTAGCAGTGTTAAAAAAAGAAACTGTTTGTCTTTTCTGCCCCCGATGGCCTAAATCCAGTATTACAGCCAAAAGGCATTTGGCTGTTGAAAATCAAATTTCGCAGTAGCCAATCAGGGAGGAGTCTCCCAAATAACCAATCAGTGACAAGCTTCCGAAGGGCCTATCATACTGTTTCACCAATGATTAGAATAATAAAGGGAGGGGATTATAACGTGATATAACCTCATGCATGAGGATAGAAGGGGGCTGGCCGACTGTTTGCTGAATTTTTGACTGATAAATTGCTGCCTTGGAACACAGCCACTATAAGCAAAATTGGGCTACCTTTTATTATCCATACGGCAATACCTTTATTCATATGAGGTGAAACAAGAAATTCTGGAAACTGAATTATCGATTTGGTTATTTTTGCTAAAGTATACACGATTGATAAATATATACAGGTAGCCCTCAGTTTACGCCGGGGTTAGGTTCCAGAAGGAATGGTTGTAAATCGAAACCGTTGTAAATTGAAACCCAGTTTATAATGTAAGTCAATGGGAAGTGAAGGAGTTAGGTTCCAAACCCTCTCAAAATTGTCATAAGTAACACCTAATACATTATTTTTATAGCTTTGAAATGAAGACTTTAAATGCTAAACAGCATTATAAACCTAATAAAATAATCACACAACACAGAATATATAATTAAACTAAGTTAAATGAACAAAATGTGTTTGCTAAACAGCATTATAAACCTAATAAAATAATCACACAACACAGACTTCACTTGCATTTTTCTGCAAACAGTTCTTTCTATGCATTCAAATCTGGACTGATTTATAGACAGGAAGATCTTGTTCCTTTGAAATCTGCTCTATAGCTCAGGTCTGGTTAAACTGATTAATTTCAGCTTGCTTGGCTTTGCTGCTACACAAGCGGAGAGCTCCACCTACTGGCTATTTTAATAAATGCACTGCTTCTCAATGCTTTTCAATAGCAGTCACATGACTGGAAAAAAAGGTTGCTATTCTGAAACGGTGTAAATTGAACCATTGTAAAACGAGGGCCACCTGTATATATATATATATATATATATATATACAATATTTAAATCAAAGGTATTTGGTAACTATAACTAGATTGCAGTTAGTAATTTTAACAGGGCAATTTGTATTTTAAGTTATATCCATAGTCCTGTGTAGTCTTAACTAGTCGTTATTGCTAAATAATTGAACTAGAGTTATTGGTTAATAACAGAAGATTCTGGTATTTTATTGTGGTATTTTAATGTGCTCACTGTGAATAAGGTAATTTGTAAAGGTATATTTTTATTATCTTTGTATAGAATATTATAACAGCATAAGTGTGGATCATTTGAGTTATAATCTGGTTTTCTATAAATATAATTCAATGTGTTTATAACTTTAACTAATAAAAAGAATGTAGGAATTTATATTAATTTTGATTGTTTAGTATATACATTTTAATTGGGGTTTTATTTTAAAGAATAATAATAAATAAATTGTATTATAACACGACCATATAATGACAGAAGCAAATTTGAAAATAGAAGTAAATTGGAAACTTTTTTTTTATTTTTTTTTATTATTTTTATTGAGGTACTCAAAATAGGCATACAAACAGTATAGGTATACAAAGAAAAATGGCGTACAGTGAGTTGTCATATAATATCAAAGGAAAAATATGCTGAATCACGTGATATAACCTCATGCATGAGGATAGAAGGGGGCTGGCTGGCTGTTTGCTGAATTTTTGACTGATAACTTGCTGCCTTGGAACACAATCACTATAAGCAAAATTAGGCTACATTTTATTATCCATACTGCAATACCTTTATTCATATGAGGTGAAACAAGAAATTCTGGAAACTGAATTATCGATTTGGTTATTTTTGGTAAAGAATACACGATTGATAAATATATATACTAGACAGGGTTTTATACTCCAGATTTATAAGTCAGTTATTATAGTGAACTCTTTCAGAACTGTACATAAACTGGTTATTGCGATTATATCCCTGGTAGATATTATTTAAGCATAGTAAGTTGGTAATCCATATTGAGCATTGAACTAGAGTTATTGGTTAAGAACAGAAGATTCTGGTATTTTATTGTGGTATTTTAATGTGCTCACTGTGAATAAGGTAATTGTAAAGGTATATTTTTATGATGTGAACAAGTGTGTGTGCGACACACGAAACATGTCTGCTGGTGCTGCACTGATACCCCTTACTGTCAGTGTATAGAGCTACGGCTCTTTTTTGCTTTTATATGTGCACACAATAAAGCTATTTTTATACATTCTACTGACCCTGCCTTGATGTTTGGATGTTTGGATGCAGTAGGTTGTTAGCCCTGTAACCGAAATTCGTGGGGACTTTTGTACATATTATTACGCTCTGGACAGAGGTGTGTCGGCTGGCCTCACTGATTCCGGATTTGAAATCATCAGCTGCTGCAAACAACGGATCCTACATCACACGCTGAAGCAACGCTACTCAAGCTGCCAGACACGCTCCCTGAAGGACCGGTAAGCGCCACACTTGTGTATCTTCTTCCATATTTTTATGATCTTTGTATAGAATATTATAACAGCATAAGTGTGGATCATTTGATTCATAATCTGGTTTTCTATAAATATAATTCAATGTGTTTATAACTTTAACTAATAAAAAGAATATAGAAATTTATATTAATTTTCATTGTTTAGTATATACATTTTAATTGGGGTTTTATTTAAAGAATAATAATAAATAAATTGTATTATAACCCGACCATATACTGACAGAAGCAAATTTGATAATAGAAGTAAATTGGAAACTTTTTTTTTTTATTATTATTTTTATTGAGGTACTCAAAATAGGCATACAAACAGTATAGGTATACAAAGAAAAATGTTGTACAGTGAGTTGTCATATAATATCAAAGGAAAAATATGCTGCCCAGCTTAGTTTATCAACAATGTATTGAACCTACTACATAACTCACCAGCAAGATAATGCACAGTTAAAAACAGCAATGTTGATATATAGTGCGTATACATAAAGGAACCTTCCCTACTCAACGCTAAAGGCCACTATTGGACCTAAAATAAAGAAACCTATCTGAAAGTAAGGGTAGGTAAAATGGAATAGAGAGACCACTCTTGGATCTCATATTTATGACCTCTAATTTTTTAGTTTATAGATTATTTTTCTGTAATGCTAACCTTTGAGATAACAACCACAGCCAGGCACTATATATTTTAATAACAGGCTCTTATTTGGGGACCCAGTGAACCTGAACTACCCAGAGGGACAAAAACAAATGTTGGTCACTCCAAAGTTCTTAACTATTTACAGAAATTTTTATAGTGAGTGGACAGCTTCAAAAATAACAATAACAAGGAGACATGATGCATTAGTATCTATTGTGGACCTAGAAATCTATGTTATGAGGAAGTAGAAACATTACAATAGGTAAGGCTAGTTTTGATGGAAGTAAGTTAGTTACTTGTTACTAGGGCTAATTCGAAATCATTCCCAAATTTATAGGGGCTAAGTCAGTTTATTTTAAAGGGTAGATTAAGAAACCTATTGTGTCCTTATTAAATGGGGACCATGTATATGTTTAATTTTGTAAGGGAGCAATGCAATACAGAAAAGGCTCTGCAAAGGTAAAACCAGTGTCAATATAGCAAGTAAGATGTATTGTCTGCTATGTAGAGATATCATATTAATCCCCCCAATATTAAAGTAGTAAAGAAGGTGAACATGCTTTTGCTGTCTCGGCCGCTGACAGCTCAGCATTAGTAGTATAATGCATAGGGGTAAGAGTTACAGACATAAGAGAAATGTAAGCCCCTAGGATCCAAGTTTATAAAAAGATATCCAGTAAAATATGTATAGAAAAAGTTTTGACTGGCCTCTATTTTTCTAGAGCAGGGTACCTAACTTAGTGCGGACATGTATATATAGGTGTATTATCAATCATGCAGTTAACCTTTATAACATTCAACAGTAGAAATTAGTTAAAACATCATAAGCCTATTATGCCTATACACTAAATACAAATGTTGATCAATACCCTAGTTGCAAACATTAAAGATGGAGAGTTATACACACAGTTCTCAAGTTAGGATAGAAGACATGCAGCAGTGCCCAAACATGTATCATCTCTCAGACAGCAGGCTCTGATGCCGCCATAAGGATTCCTGGGTGTGTAAGCTGAGGCAGGTATATCAAACTTAGCTGCAAGATAAAGTTCCCATAACAGAGAAAGCAATAAAAAATAACAGTTCCCATAGTTGTCCGGCTAGAGATATATTAATGTACAGACTTCGCTCTCACTGATTCCTATACCTCCGCCACTTGTACAATATTTAGTCCTCATCCAATTCCGGAACGCCATGCCACAACAAACGCAGTTGGAATATGTCCCAAAGACACAGCAAAACACTGTCTCAGCATGGTAGCCAGAATCTCTACGTAGTCGATCTCCAAGCTATCGGCAGTCCTGCCGCCTTGTGTCAAGTAGAGTGGAGGTAAATTAGAAAGCTCCGTCTTTGGTGTATTAAAGGTGATAGTGTGATAATTGGTATCACGAGGGTCTGTAGTGTGATTTGAGAATGCAATGTTCTCCGGGTAGAGCTCGCTAGGGATGTCATCGTCACTGGATGTTTCGGACGGCTCCAGTTTCTGGCAATCCGATACAGGCGATTGTAGATGGCATAGAGTAACTGCACAGGTGTCTTGCTGGGATTGAAGTCCTCCATTAGTTTCCTCTACAGCAACGGTAGAATTGTAAGTAGACATCTTTGTGACGTCTAAACACCGATCCACAGTAGAATGTAGCCTGAGGAAATGCTCCTCTAGAAGTAAGCCAATCGCTTCCTGAAGTTGTTGAATGTTTGCCCCCATGGTTAATAGATAGAACCTGGCTGTAGTTTAGCACTTGTTTAGTGCCGCTTAACGACAGGGAGAGGTTTACCCTGCCGGCGGGGTATGAAGAGGCCAAGGCCTCGAAGTAGCTCCGGGCACTGATGCTAACAGCAATCCTGTTGATATCAAGCTTATTAGATGCACTGCATATAGTAGAAATTGAATCTGCTTAGTATTTGTATGAATGATGCGTTTGCAAGATGATACCATGAAAATATTTCTGAAAAGCTGGAGCAGCATGCAGATGTGCGACTGAACATGGCCGCTGCCTGGAAGTCCCCCGGAAACTTTTTTTTAAACTGTATGTCTGAATCGCAAAATACATTTTTGGGGTTTCATATCTCTTTAGTTCCTAACTTCATTATTCAGTTTGCATTCATAAATATTTACTTTTATTTATCTGCTTTATTTCCTCACCTTTTCATTTTGTAAAGTGCTTGACAACTACTGCTGCATAAGTAGAATGTACATATAGTATTAACAATTCAAAGCAAGTCCTGGAAGACAAAAAAGAGAGGCGCCCTTGGTGCAGCAAGTTCTAAACAGTGTATAACAAATTCCAGCAGATAGTGATTCAATACTCACAAATGGAGTTGCACATCCAGTGCAATAATAGGCGAGCCAAAACTTTAGAGCCGTTCGGCTGACTCCCCAATAGCGGGTCAGCTGTGCAGAGAAGCAGAAATCCGCCGGCGTCACGATTTCCAATAGAGCTTACAAACTCTGGGTGCCAGCTACGTTCCAATCGTAGTAAAGTCCACAAACAGTATTTAATAAAATCCAATTTACCGGAGCAAGGTGGATAAGTAAGACACTTTTATTAAAAACACAATAAAAAGTTGCTTTGCAATGCGTTTCTCGGCTAAATATGCCGTTTCATCAGGCTACATAATTGTTACAATCTACCTTGCTACCTTTTAAAAACTGAGTGAACCAATCCAATGCTGTGTATTACACACGCCCATGAAAAGTTGCATCGGTGCTCATTATGTCCGGTTGGTAAGTTCCCGGGTGTGTGAAAGACACAGACTTGAAATCTATTAACAACGAAGCGTATACAAGATAACCACAGCGTATTTTAGTTATTCTGAGTATATATATATATATATATGTACACACAACAGCTCAAATTAAAATGTACATATGTTTGAATATAAGCAGTGTGATCATACCTACCCGACTATATAATACAATTAGTTCTTAAAGTAAAGGATCAATCTTTTTCACTGAACATTTGTTAATAAAAGTAAAAACATTGCTACATATAAAAAACAGCTAAGAGGTTAATCTTGATGACAATAAGAATATATACAATAGGTGTATATAATGCGAACAGACTTGTTCCATAACCAAGGCTTAGTTGAATAATAAATAACGCTTCTCAAAATAGCATTACCAGTACATTAAATATATATGCTAAGAACATGCTATTGATAACTAGAATATACTCTTGGATGTTTTATTAATTGTTTTGATTTAATGACCTTATTTGTGCTAAGCGCTCATGAGCTCCTTAATGTCACATGTGCTTAATATATATTTAGGTAAATAACGTTGATATATAATATCAAAATATTAACAATACTGGGGGGCGGAGCCAGCTATCATGGAGACCAGACGTGTTTTCTTGCAGCTCCTGGCTTGGGACTAAAAACGCATGCATAAACTAGCTAATATAAGTCCTAACATTTATTTATTTTCTTTGTGAACCTACTAAAGACCCTGTAGACATGCTTGACATTTCACAAGAAATAGAAACTCCTCAACTCTGAAGATGGACGGATAACATATAATCTTTTGTGAAGCCATGTGGGGTAAAACACCATTATAAGCCAGTATAATCAGCCAAATCTCGTCAACACTAATACCCCGTCATGGAGGATTTCTTTAGTGAACTAGGAGCTCTCTTAGAGGACTTTGACCATCGGATGACAAGTCAATTCAATAACCTGAGATTTATCATCCGGAGTAGCTATGGGCATGGGGAGGTGTCCGCCACGGTAGCAGCCGATCGAGTGGAGCTTCAGGCTCAAATACAGGTACCTCCAAATCCCATTACTGCGCAGCACGATGCGGTAGCAACACCACTAACCCAGACACAAAGCATCTCCACTTATTTAGCATCTCCTAACTCAGAAGCTAAGGATCGCTCAGGGGAGAGCATAGGTCATCAGCTAACTAGCACGAAGTTATCCGCTCATGAAAGAAACCCATCTACAGGAACCCCAGCTTTATCGGGTACTGAGCTGAATGTAGAATCTAATGGGAGCCTTAGCGACTACAGTTACATCCCCAGCCTTCCATGGTATTCCTGGTATACAGCCGGGCCCCTGCCTGTGATTGAGAGCCAGGAGGAGAATCTACACACATTTGGGTCACTGACGGTCACCGGACCTGTCTTACTGATTCTGAAAGCTCATTATCGATGTTACAATACAGTATATTGGCAGATCTCCCTAACACCCAGTGTACCGATGAAACTTAGATCTGGAGTGGGGTAAATTTGAGTTTGTAGCCCTGATATCGTAAGCACCCAACTTTTACTCATTTGTAGCAAGACATGCTATTACTAGTTGGAAACTTGCGAGACTCATGATATTTGTATATGTGGGGCTTTTTCTCTTTTCTCTTTTTATTATTCAGCTGCTGTTTTAGATTATATGTCTGCCCGCAATGCTGCTTTTGACGTTTCTCTACGGCCATTTTGTGTAATGCATAGCTCCTAGACAGATAAGAAGGATTGGACACCATCTGGCATATGTATGCAGAGAGTAGGAGCGATCTAGAGAGTTAAATCCTTACATCTGCAAATGGCCACTTCAGCTTCCCTTACAAAGAGAGACTGTTACTGCTGTTTTTTTTGTTTTTTTTTATTTGTTTTTTTTTTGTTGAACAGCTGCAAGCCTTGTTATATGCACCTTTATGCTAGGCTGAGATCTTACTTATGTTTGGCAAATTTGTTTCTCCCTGGTATACTTTAGTTGAGCCCATAGATGAGGGATTTTTACATGTTACCTTATAATCTAGAATATTATATGAATCAAGATTTGTGCCCTTAGGAAACTCTGTACTATACTGGTCATTCTCTCCAGTGCGTTGTCACACTGCAAAAGGAACCTTATAAATTGTATGCTCATTCTGCTAACGTTCACAACAGAAATAAGCTTCTGGGACAGCAACTCTATCATATATGCTTACAATATCCTTTTTCTCGTGGGCATGTGTTAGGTAACCTGTAGACTATTGCTCCAGTTTATGGCAGATCCATTACTGTTCTCATGTTATTGTCATGTATACTGGTATCAATGATTATTTGACTCAGCCTTAGACACATATACTATTATAGATCCATATGGTATAACTAGTCAGTTTAGCACAACCTCGGTTTGCAGACCAACTGTTACTTATACTACAAGCTATCTGTTGAGTTACAGGAGTTTTGCTAGTAAATTGATCATCAGGGTACACTGACATCTAGGCTATATATTATTTTTGCCCGTGTAAGAGGAACCTATCTTTGTGAGCTATTTACATTGTGGTTTCTAGATATAAATTATAATATGCATAATAGCACTTTTAAACTCTAATATGATTTTATCAAGCTATTGGTTGTAGGGGGTCTTAAATGTTAACCTCTTTGAGAAATTACTATATTTAAAGGGTCATTGGATGTTCATATATGTTTCCCCTGGGTTCCTGTTATGAGGATATTAACTTAATATAAAACATGTTACCCTAGTGATAATTGCATATCCTAAGAGCAATATTAAAATACCCTCTGCTAGGACTTCCACTGAGTTAGGCGAACTCCCCACTGCTACATCTTTATACATATTATGTCGCAGTCCTCAGCTATACGCTATTAATATCTATCAGACCCCCACATACTCATAATTAGGGAGCCTTCTGACTTAGTTTCCTTATTGAGACCATGTATTTTGAGCTTGTCAGAACACCATACGGGTCCACTTTTCTACATGAGCTTCTTGCGCCTTGCTCCACTTAGTTTCTTATTTGCAGACAATCTTGTATTGTTATATTATTTTTCCTCCTTTCATTTTATAAGCCATAAAATGTTTCAAGTTATCTGTTCAAAATTATAAGTTAGATTGAATATATACTACAGCTTTATGACAATAGTAGATTGAGCTCTCCCATATTCTACTACATACTCTAGTACATTTTGATACTAGAGATACTAGAAGAAAATGATACTAATCTGCAATCTTATTATATTTTTCTTAGGCTGTTTAAGCTGTTTTTGTTGCACTTAGAAATGTTAGGAATCTCTAATAGGTAGCTCCCTAGTGGAATAACTATAATGTTTCAGTACAGGTTATTATCCCCATCCTACGCTCTACAACATAACTTTACTTAGGGGGTACATAGAATGTTCTGCTCTCCCCCCCTCCCCAGCTTCCAATGATATATGTACCCTCGCCCCATAGATACACATAGCACATAAGATGCCTCTCATAGTTCCCTATCTTAGCCATTATCTTGTACATATATGGCATACATAGATTTATAAACAAACCCATACTGCAGCCTTACCAAAGTAGGCTCCGCCCCCCTGCTTTCTCCTTCCCCTTCCCTCCCCCTCCCACAACTCGAGTGGCTCTTGCCCACTGTAATCCCTCTTCCTTCCAGTGCTCTACAACCTCCTTATGGTCATCCCCAAAGCTAACTCCCCACATCATCGCAGAAATTCTCATTTTATTCATCCCAGAGATGTGGAGACCAGATTACAATTATTAAAATATAAAATGAAGTTTCATTTCAGTTTGCCCAGTCATGTATCGGACACCTCCCTAGACACAACATAGGTTTTTACATGTTAAGGCTGGCCTTATTGTAGCGTTACTGTTATGTTTATTTCTGTGAGCCCTAAAAATGTATGACTTAACTTTACATATAGTTCAGTTACTCCTCTACTGGCCTATCAGATATGATGGGTGTCACAATTCTTGTGTTGTACTCTAATGTTAATTTATGATGGGGCAAATGTTGTATTTTGTATGCTTTGTGCTTTTTGAAACTTCAATAAAAACTCTTTAAAAAAAAAAAAAAAAAATATTAACAATACTGTTTTCCTCCAATTCTCCAAAAATATCATTAAACGCATTTTCTGAATTATTTTAATATCTACTACCTTTGGTATTGTACCAGATTCAAGTTAGTATTTTGTTATACTCAAATGTATTACTTTTAAAGTATCAAACATGCTGGTTTAGGATATGAAAGAATGAACTGATATGACTTGAGAAATTGTTGGTTGCAGTATTCAACTTGATTCACAACTTGAAAGAATTTGGCATTAATTATCATGTTTGATTAGCAACTTTTATGGGTGCAAGCAAATCAAGCAAGACCGAATTAGACTGTGAAAACATAATTTATGCTTACCTGATAAATTCCTTTCTTCTGTAGTGTGATCAGTCCACGGGTCATCATTACTTCTGGGATATTAACTCCTCCCCAACAGGAAGTGCAAGAGGATTCACCCAGCAGAGCTGCATATAGCTCCTCCCCTCTACGTCACTCCCAGTCATTCGACCAAGGACCAACGAGAAAGGAAAAGCCAAGGGTGAAGTGGTGACTGGAGTATAAATTAAAAAATATTTACCTGCCTTAAAACAGGGCGGGCCGTGGACTGATCACACTACAGAAGAAAGGAATTTATCAGGTAAGCATAAATTATGTTTTCTTCTGTTAAGTGTGATCAGTCCACGGGTCATCATTACTTCTGGGATACCAATACCAAAGCAAAAGTACACGGATGACGGGAGGGATAGGCAGGCTCTTTATACAGAAGGAACCACTGCCTGAAGAACCTTTCTCCCAAAAATAGCCTCCGATGAAGCAAAAGTGTCAAATTTGTAAAATTTGGAAAAAGTATGAAGCGAAGACCAAGTTGCAGCCTTGCAAATCTGTTCAACAGAGGCCTCATTCTTAAAGGCCCAAGTAGAAGCCACAGCTCTAGTGGAATGAGCTGTAATCCTTTCAGGAGGCTGCTGTCCAGCAGTCTCATAAGCTAAACGAATTATGCTACGAAGCCAAAAAGAAAGAGAGGTAGCAGAAGCTTTTTGACCTCTCCTCTGCCCAGAGTAAACGACAAACAGAGAAGACGTTTGTCGAAATTCCTTAGTTGCCTGTAAGTAAAATTTTAGAGCACGGACTACATCCAGGTTGTGCAGTAGACGTTCCTTCTTCGAAGAAGGATTTGGGCATAAAGAAGGAACAACAATCTCTTGATTGATATTCCTGTTAGTAACTACCTTAGGTAAGAACCCAGGTTTAGTACGCAGAACTACCTTATCCGAATGAAAAATCAAATAAGGAGAATCACAATGTAAGGCTGATAACTCAGAGACTCTTCGAGCCGAGGAAATAGCCATTAAAAATAGAACTTTCCAAGATAACAACTTTATATCAATGGAATGAAGGGGTTCAAACGGAACGCCCTGTAAAACATTAAGAACAAGGTTTAAACTCCATGGTGGAGCAACCGTTTTAAACACAGGCTTAATCCTGGCCAAAGCCTGACAAAAAGCCTGGACGTCAGGAACTTCTGACAGACGTTTGTGTAACAGAATGGACAGAGCTGAGATCTGTCCCTTTAATGAACTAGCGGATAAACCCTTTTCTAAACCTTCTTGTAGAAAAGACAATATCCTAGGAATCCTAACCTTACTCCAAGAGTAACCTTTGGATTCACACCAATATAGGTATTTACGCCATATCTTATGGTAAATCTTTCTGGTAACAGGTTTCCTAGCCTGTATTAAGGTATCAATAACTGACTCAGAAAACCCACGTCTTGATAAAATCAAGCGTTCAATTTCCAAGCAGTCAGCTTCAGAGAAGTTAGACTTTGATGTTTGAAGGGACCCTGTATCAGAAGGTCCTGTTTCAGAGGTAGAGACCAAGGTGGACAGGATGACATGTCCACCAGATCTGCATACCAAGTCCTGCGTGGCCACGCAGGTGCTATTAGAATCACTGATGCTCTCTCTTGTTTGATTCTGGCAATCAATCGAGGAAGCATCGGGAAGGGTGGAAACACGTAAGCCATCCTGAAATCCCAAGGTGCTGTCAGGGCATCTATCAGGACTGCTTCTGGATCCCTGGATCTGGACCCATAACGAGGAAGCTTGGCGTTCTGTCGAGACGCCATGAGATCTATCTCTGGTTTGCCCCAACGTCGAAGTATTTGGGCAAAGACCTCCGGATGAAGTTCCCACTCCCCCGGATGAAAAGTCTGACGACTTAAGAAATCCGCCTCCCAGTTCTCCACTCCCGGGATGTGGATTGCTGACAGGTGGCAAGAGTGAGACTCTGCCCAGCGAATTATCTTTGATACTTCCATCATAGCTAGGGAGCTTCGTGTCCCTCCCTGATGGTTGATGTAAGCTACAGTCGTGATGTTGTCCGACTGAAACCTGATGAAACTCCGCGTTGTCAACTGGGGCCAAGCCAGGAGGGCATTGAGAACTGCTCTCAATTCCAGAATGTTTATTGGCAGGAGACTCTCCTCCTGACTCCATTGTCCCTGAGCCTTCAGAGAATTCCAGACGGCACCCCAACCTAGAAGGCTGGCGTCTGTTGTTACAATTGTCCAGTCTGGTCTGCTGAATGGCATCCCCCTGGACAGATGTGGCCGAGAAAGCCACCAAAGAAGAGAATTTCTGGTCTCTTGATCCAGATTCAGAGAAGGGGATAAGTCTGAGTAATCCCCATTCCACTGACTTAGCATGCACAGTTGCAGTGGTCTGAGGTGTAGGCGTGCAAAGGGTACTATGTCCATTGCCGCTACCATTAAGCCGATTACCTCCATGCATTGAGCCACTGACGGGTGTTGAATGGAATGAAGGGTGCGGCAAGCACTTTGAAGTCTTGTTAACCTGTCCTCTGTCAGGTAAATCTTAATTTTTACAGAATCTATAAGAGTCCCCAGGAAGGGAACTCTTGTGAGTGGAACGAGTGAACTTTTCTTTTCGTTCACCTTCCATCCATGTGACCTTAGAAATGCCAGTACTAACTCTGTATGAGACTTGGCAGTTTGAAAGCTTGAAGCTTGAATCAGAATGTCGTCTAGGTATGGAGCTACCGAGATTCCCCGCGGTCTTAGTACCGCCAGAAGAGCACCCAGAACCTTTGTGAAGATTCTTGGAGCTGTAGCCAATCCGAATGGAAGAGCTACAAACTGGTAATGCCTGTCTAGGAAGGCAAACCTTAGGTACCGGTAATGATCTTTGTGAATCGGTATGTGAAGGTAAGCATCCTTTAAATCTACAGTGGTCATGTACTGACCCTCTTGGATCATAGGTAAAATTGTCCGAATAGTCTCCATCTTGAACGATGGAACTCTTAGGAACTTGTTTAGGATCTTTAAGTCCAGGATTGGTCTGAAAGTTCCCTCTTTTTTGGGAACCACAAACAGATTTGAGTAAAACCCCTGTCCCTGTTCCGATCGTGGAACTGGGTGGATTACTCCCATTAACAAGAGCTCTTGTACGCAGCGTAGAAACGCCTCTTTCTTTGTCTGGATTGTTGACAACCTTGACAGATGAAATCTCTCTCTTGGAGGAGAGTATTTGAAGTCCAGAAGGTATCCCTGAGATATTATTTCTAGCGCCCAGGGATCCTGGACATCTCTTGCCCAAGCCTGGGCGAAGAGAGAAAGCCTGCCCCCCACTAGATCCGATCCCGGATCGGGGGCCCTCAATTCATGCCGTTTTAGGGGCAGCAGTAGGTTTCCTGGTCTGCTTGCCCTTGTTCCAGGACTGGTTAGGTTTCCAGCCTTGTCTGTAGCGAGCAACAGCTCCTTCCTGTTTTGGTGCAGAGGAAGTTGATGCTGCTCCTGCTTTGAAATTACGAAAGGAACGAAAATTAGACTGTCTAGTCTTAGTTTTGGCTTTGTCCTGAGGCAGGGCATGGCCTTTACCTCCTGTAATGTCAGCGATAATCTCTTTCAACCCGGGCCCGAATAAGGTCTGCCCTTTGAAAGGTATATTAAGCAATTTAGACTTAGAAGTAACATCAGCTGACCAGGATTTTAGCCACAGCGCCCTGCGTGCCTGAATGGCGAATCCTGAATTCTTCGCCGTAAGTTTAGTTAGATGTACTACGGCCTCCGAAATGAATGAATTAGCTAGTTTAAGGACTCTAAGCCTGTCCGTAATGTCGTCCAGAGTAGCTGAACTAATGTTCTCTTCCAGAGACTCAATCCAGAACGCCGCTGCAGCCGTGATCGGCGCAATGCATGCAAGGGGTTGCAATATAAAACCTTGTTGAACAAACATTTTCTTAAGGTAACCCTCTAATTTTTTATCCATTGGATCTGAAAAAGCACAGCTATCCTCCACCGGGATAGTGGTACGCTTAGCTAAAGTAGAAACTGCTCCCTCTACCTTAGGGACCGCTTGCCATAAGTCCCGTGTGGTGGCGTCTATTGGAAACATTTTTCTAAATATCGGAGGGGGTGAGAACGGCACACCGGGTCTATCCCACTCCTTAGAAACAATTTCAGTAATTCTCTTAGGTATAGGAAAAACCTCAGTACTCGTCGGTACCGCAAAATATTTATTCAACCTACACATTTTCTCTGGTATTGCAACTGTGTTACAATCATTCAGAGCCGCTAACACCTCCCCTAGTAATACACGGAGGTTTTCCAGTTTAAATTTAAAATTTCAAATATCTGAATCCAGTCTGTTTGGATCAGAACCGTCACCCACAGGATGAAGTTCTCCGTCCTCATGTTCTGCAACCTGTGACGCAGTATCTGACATGGCCCTAATATTATCAGCGCACTCTGTTCTCACCCCAGAGTGATCACGCTTACCTCTTAGTTCTGGTAATTTAGCCAAAACTTCAGTCATAACAGAAGCCATATCCTGTAATGTGATTTGTAATGGCCGGCCAGATGTACTCGGCGCTACAATATCACGCACCTCCCGAGCGGGAGATGCAGGTACTGGCACGTGAGGCGAGTTAGTCGGCATAACTCTCCCCTCGTTGTTTGGTGAAATTTGTTCAATTTGTACAGATTGACTTTTATTTAAAGTAGCATCAATACAGTTAGTACATAAATTTCTATTGGGCTCCACTTTGGCATTGCAACAAATGACACAGGTATCTTCCTCTGAATCAGACATGTTTAACACACTAGCAAATAAACTTGCAACTTAGAATACAATTCAATTAGAATAATATTAAAAACGTACTGTGCCTTTAAGAAGCACAGAAAATCTATGACAGTTGAAAAACAGAATTTATGTTTACCTGATAAATTTCTTTCTCCAACGGTGTGTCCGGTCCACGGCGTCATCCTTACTTGTGGGATATTCTCTTCCCCAACAGGAAATGGCAAAGAGCCCAGCAAAGCTGGTCACATGATCCCTCCTAGGCTCCGCCTACCCCAGTCATTCGACCGACGTTAAGGAGGAATAATAGCATAGGAGAAACCACATGGTACCGTGGTGACTGTAGTTAAAGAAAATAAATTATCAGACCTGATTTAAAAACCAGGGCGGGCCGTGGACCGGACACACCGTTGGAGAAAGAAATTTATCAGGTAAACATAAATTCTGTTTTCTCCAACATAGGTGTGTCCGGTCCACGGCGTCATCCTTACTTGTGGGAACCAATACCAAAGCTTTAGGACACGGATGAAGGGAGGGAGCAAATCAGGTCACCTAAATGGAAGGCACCACGGCTTGCAAAACCTTTCTCCCAAAAATAGCCTCAGAAGAAGCAAAAGTATCAAACTTGTAAAATTTGGTAAAAGTGTGCAGTGAAGACCAAGTCGCTGCCCTACATATCTGATCAACAGAAGCCTCGTTCTTGAAGGCCCATGTGGAAGCCACAGCCCTAGTGGAATGAGCCGTGATTCTTTCGGGAGGCTGCCGTCCGGCAGTCTCGTAAGCCAATCTGATGATGCTTTTAATCCAAAAAGAGAGAGAGGTAGAAGTTGCTTTTTGACCTCTCCTTTTACCTGAATAAACAACAAACAGGGAAGATGTTTGTCTAAAATCCTTTGTAGCATCTAAATAGAATTTTAGAGCGCGAACAACATCCAAATTGTGCAACAAGCGTTCCTTCTTTGAAACTGGTTTCGGACACAGAGAAGGTACGATAATCTCCTGGTTAATGTTTTTGTTAGAAACAACTTTCGGAAGAAAACCAGGTTTAGTACGTAAAACCACCTTATCTGCATGGAACACCAGATAAGGAGGAGAACACTGCAGAGCAGATAATTCTGAAACTCTTCTAGCAGAAGAAATTGCAACTAAAAACAAAACTTTCCAAGATAATAACTTAATATCAACGGAATGTAAGGGTTCAAACGGAACCCCCTGAAGAACTGAAAGAACTAAATTGAGACTCCAAGGAGGAGTCAAAGGTTTGTAAACAGGCTTGATTCTAACCAGAGCCTGAACAAAGGCTTGAACATCTGGCACAGCTGCCAGTTTTTTGTGAAGTAACACCGACAAGGCAGAAATCTGTCCCTTCAGGGAACTTGCCGATAATCCTTTTTCCAATCCTTCTTGAAGGAAGGATAGAATCCTAGGAATCTTAACCTTGTCCCAAGGGAATCCTTTAGATTCACACCAACAGATATATTTTTTCCAAATTTTGTGGTAAATCTTTCTAGTTACAGGCTTTCTGGCCTGAACAAGAGTATCGATAACAGAATCTGAGAAACCTCGCTTCGATAAAATCAAGCGTTCAATCTCCAAGCAGTCAGCTGGAGTGAAACCAGATTCGGATGTTCGAACGGACCCTGAACAAGAAGGTCTCGTCTCAAAGGTAGCTTCCAAGGTGGAGCCGATGACATATTCACCAGATCTGCATACCAAGTCCTGCGTGGCCACGCAGGAGCTATCAAGATCACCGACGCCCTCTCCTGATTGATCCGGGCTACCAGCCTGGGGATGAGAGGAAACGGCGGGAACACATAAGCTAGTTTGAAGGTCCAAGGTGCTACTAGTGCATCCACTAGAGCCGCCTTGGGATCCCTGGATCTGGACCCGTAGCAAGGAACTTTGAAGTTCTGACGAGAGGCCATCAGATCCATGTCTGGAATGCCCCAAAGTTGAGTGACTTGGGCAAAGATTTCCGGATGGAGTTCCCACTCCCCCGGATGCAATGTCTGACGACTCAGAAAATCCGCTTCCCAATTTTCCACTCCCGGGATGTGGATAGCAGACAGGTGGCAGGAGTGAGACTCCGCCCATAGAATAATCTTGGTCACTTCTTCCATCGCTAGGGAACTCCTTGTTCCCCCCTGATGGTTGATGTACGCAACAGTCGTCATGTTGTCTGATTGAAACCGTATGAACTTGGTCCTCGCTAGCTGAGGCCAAGCCTTGAGAGCATTGAATATCGCTCTCAGTTCCAGAATATTTATCGGTAGAAGAGATTCTTCCCGAGACCAAAGACCCTGAGCTTTCAGGGATCCCCAGACCGCGCCCCAGCCCATCAGACTGGCGTCGGTCGTGACAATGACCCACTCTGGTCTGTGGAATGTCATCCCTCGTGACAGGTTGTCCAGGGACAGCCACCAACGGAGTGAGTCTCTGGTCCTCTGATTTACTTGTATCTTTGGAGACAAGTCTGTATAGTCCCCATTCCACTGACTGAGCATGCACAGTTGTAATGGTCTTAGATGAATGCGCGCAAAAGGAACTATGTCCATTGCCGCTACCATCAACCCGATCACTTCCATGCACTGAGCTACGGAAGGAAGAGGAACGGAATGAAGTATTCGACAAGAGTCCAGAAGCTTTGTCTTTCTGGCCTCTGTTAGAAAAATCCTCATTTCTGAGGAGTCTATAATTGTTCCCAAGAAGGGAACCCTTGTTGACGGGGATAGAGAACTCTTTTCCACGTTCACTTTCCAGCCGTGCGATCTGAGAAAGGCCAGGACGATGTCCGTGTGAGCCTTTGCTCGAGGGAGGGACGACGCTTGAATCAGAATGTCGTCCAGGTAAGGTACTACTGCAATGCCCCTTGGTCTTAGCACAGCTAGAAGGGACCCTAGTACCTTTGTGAAAATCCTTGGAGCAGTGGCTAATCCGAAAGGAAGCGCCACGAACTGGTAATGTTTGTCCAGGAATGCAAACCTTAGGAACCGATGATGTTCCTTGTGGATAGGAATATGTAGATACGCATCCTTTAAATCCACCGTGGTCATGAATTGACCTTCCTGGATGGAAGGAAGGATAGTTCGAATGGTTTCCATCTTGAAAGATGGGACCTTGAGAAATTTGTTTAAGATCTTGAGATCTAGGATTGGTCTGAATGTTCCCTCTTTTTTGGGAACTATGAACAGATTGGAGTAGAACCCCATCCCTTGTTCTCTCAATGGAACAGGATGAATCACTCCCATTTTTAACAGGTCTTCTACACAATGTAAGAACGCCTGTCTTTTTATGTGGTCTGAAGACAACTGAGACCTGTGGAACCTTCCCCTTGGGGGAGGTCCCTTGAATTCCAGAAGATAACCCTGGGAGACTATTTCTAGCGCCCAAGGATCCAGAACATCTCTTGCCCAAGCCTGAGCGAAGAGAGAGAGTCTGCCCCCCACCAGATCCGGTCCCGGATCGGGGGCCGATATTTCATGCTGTCTTGGTAGCAGTGGCAGGTTTCTTTGCCTGCTTTCCCTTGTTCCAGCCTTGCATTGGTCTCCAAGCTGGCTTGGCCTGAGAAGTATTACCCTCTTGCTTAGAGGACGCAGCACCTTGGGCTGGTCCGTTTTTACGAAAGGGACGAAAATTAGGTCTATTTTTTGCCTTGAAAGGCCGATCCTGAGGAAGGGCATGGCCCTTGCCCCCAGTGATATCAGAGATAATCTCTTTCAAGTCAGGACCAAACAGCGTTTTCCCCTTGAAAGGAATGTTTAGTAGCTTGTTCTTGGAAGACGCATCAGCCGACCAAGATTTCAACCAAAGCGCTCTGCGCGCCACAATAGCAAACCCAGAATTCTTAGCCGCTAACTTAGCCAATTGCAAAGAGGCGTCTAGAGTGAAAGAATTAGCCAATTTGAGAGCATTGACTCTGTCCATAATCTCCTCATAAGGAGGAGAGTCACTATCGAGCACCTTAATCAGTTCATCAAACCAGAAATATGCGGCTGTAGTGACAGGGACAATGCATGAAATGGGTTGTAGAAGGTAACCCTGCTGAACAAACATCTTTTTAAGCAAACCTTCTAATTTTTTATCCATAGGATCTTTGAAAGCACAACTATCCTCTATGGGAATAGTGGTGCGTTTGTTTAAAGTAGAAACCGCTCCCTCGACCTTGGGGACTGACTGCCATAAGTCCTTTCTGGGGTCGACCATAGGAAACAATTTTTTAAATATGGGGGGAGGGACGAAAGGAATACCGGGCCTTTCCCATTCTTTATTAACAATGTCCGCCACCCGCTTGGGTATAGGAAAAGCTTCTGGGAGCCCCGGCACCTCTAGGAACTTGTCCATTTTACATAGTTTCTCTGGGATGACCAAATTTTCACAATCATCCAGAGTGGATAATACCTCCTTAAGCAAAATGCGGAGATGTTCCAATTTAAATTTAAAAGTAATCACATCAGATTCAGCCTGCTGAGAAATGTTCCCTAAATCAGTAATTTCTCCCTCAGACAAAACCTCCCTGGCCCCCTCAGATTGGGTTAGGGGCCCTTCAGAGATATTAATATCAGCGTCGTCATGCTCTTCAGTAACTAAAAC
Organism: Bombina bombina; assembly: GCF_027579735.1. Lineage (NCBI taxonomy): Eukaryota > Metazoa > Chordata > Amphibia > Anura > Bombinatoridae > Bombina > Bombina bombina. Next base: position 486,627,272 of record NC_069499.1, read on the forward strand.
AGAGCATCCACGCTTACGCTGGCAAGGGTTCATTTTGGCTAAAATGTTTTTGACAGAATTATCCATTACAGCCGTTAATTGTTGCATAGTAAGGAGTATTGGCGCGCTAGATGTACTAGGGGCCTCCTGAGTGGGCAAGACTCGTGTAGACGAAGGAGGGAATGATGCAGTACCATGCTTACTCCCCTCACTTGAGGAATCATCTTGGGCATCATTGTCATTATCACATAAATCACATTTATTTAAATGAATAGGAATTCTGGCTTCCCCACATTCAGAACACAGTCTATCTGGTAGTTCAGACATGTTAAACAGGCATAAACTTGATAAGAAAGTACAAAAAACGTTTTGAAATAAAACCGTTACTGTCACTTTAAATTTTAAACTGAACACACTTTATTACTGCAATTGCGAAAAAACATGAAGGAATTGTTCAAAATTCACCAAACTTTCACCACAGTGTCTTAAAGCCTTGAAAATATTGCACACCAATTTTGGAAGCTTTAACCCTTAAAATAACGGAACCGGAGCCGTTTTAAGCTTTAACCCCTTTACAGTCCCTGGTATCTGCTTTGCTGAGACCCAACCAAACCCAAGGGGAATACGATACCAAATGATGCCTTCAGAAGTCTTTTATAAGTATCAGAGCTCCTCTCACATGCGACTGCATGCCATGCCTCTCAAAAACAAGTGCGCAACACCGGCGCGAAAATGAGACTCTGCCTATGCTTTGGGAAAGCCCCTAAAGAATAAGGTGTCTAAAACAGTGCCTGCCGATATTATTATATCAAAATACCCAGAATAAATGATTCCTCAAGGCTAAATAAGTGTTAATATCAATCGATTTAGCCCAAAAAATGTCTACAGTCTAAATAAGCCCTTGTGAAGCCCTTATTTACAATCGTAATAAACATGGCTTACCGGATCCCATAGGGAAAATGACAGCTTCCAGCATTACATCGTCTTGTTAGAATGTGTCATACCTCAAGCAGCAAAGGACTGCAAACTGTTCCCCCAACTGAAGTTAATGCTCTCAACAGTCCTGTGTGGAACAGCCATGGATTTTAGTTACGGTTGCTAAAATCATTTTCCTCATACAAACAGAATTCTTCATCTCTTTTCTGTTTCTGAGTAAATAGTACGTACCAGCACTATTTGAAAATAACAAACTCTTGATTGAATAATGAAAAACTACAGTTAAACACTAAAAAACTCTAAGCCATCTCCGTGGAGATGTTGCCTGTACAACGGCAAAGAGAATGACTGGGGTAGGCGGAGCCTAGGAGGGATCATGTGACCAGCTTTGCTGGGCTCTTTGCCATTTCCTGTTGGGGAAGAGAATATCCCACAAGTAAGGATGACGCCGTGGACCGGACACACCTATGTTGGAGAAATTAATAAATTGAAACAGTTATAGCCTCAATCCTTGTAAACAACACAACTTTAGCAAAGGTTTAATCCCAATAGCAAAGATAACAAATTCTGAAAGCAGGAAACAATTACAGAATAAACGTTTTTTATCACAGTCAACTATAATTCTCACAGCTCTGCTGAGAGAAATTACCTCCCTCAAAATAAGTTTGAAGACCCCTGAGTTCTGTAGAGATGAACCGGATCATGCAGGAAATACAATGAGTTGCTGACTGAAATAACTGATGCATAGAAAAGGCGCCAAAAAACGGCCCTTCCCCCTCACACACAGCAGTGAGAGAGAACAGAAACTGTCAGAAAAAGATTAAGCAACTGCCAAGTGGGAAAATGGTGCCCAAACATTTATTCACTCAGTACCTCAGCAAATGAAAACGATTTTACATTCCAGCAAAAACGTTAAACATAATTTCTAGTTATTAAACAGCTTAATGTACTTCTTACAGTGTAATTCTAGTGAAGTACCATTCCCCAGAATACTGAAGTGTAAAGTATACATACATGACATTATATCGGTATGGCAGGATTTTCTCATCAATTCCATTGTCAGAAAATAAAAGCTGCTACATACCTCTATGCAGATTCATCTGCCCGCTGTCCCCTGATCTGAAGTTTACCTCTCCTCAGATGGCCGAGAAACAGCAATATGATCTTAACTACTCCGGCTAAAATCATAGCAAAAACTCTGGTAGATTCTTCGTCAAACTCTGCCAGAGAGGTAATAACACACTCCGGTGCTATTTTAAAATAACAAACTTTTGATTGAAGATATAAAACTAAGTATAATCACCATAGCCCTCTCACACCTCCTATCTAGTCGTTGGGTGCAAGAGAATGACTGGGAGTGACGTAGAGGGGAGGAGCTATATGCAGCTCTGCTGGGTGAATCCTCTTGCACTTCCTGTTGGGGAGGAGTTAATATCCCAGAAGTAATGATGACCCGTGGACTGATCACACTTAACAGAAGAAACACAGTTTATCTTCATAGCTTATGTGCAGTACTGTGCAAAAAGTTTTAAGCAGGTGTGAAAAAGGGCTGTAAGAATGATTTCAAAAATATAAATGTTAATAGATTATTTTTATCACCTAACAAAATACAAAGCGAGTGAACAAAACAAAATTCTAAATCAAATCAATATTTGGTGTGACCACTCTTTGCCTTCAAAACAGCATCAATTCTTTTAGGTACACTTGCACACAGGTTTTCAAGGAACTTGGTAGGTAGGTTGTTCCAAACATCTTGGAGAACTAACCACAGTACTGTGGATTTAGGCCGCTTCAGTTGCTTCTATCTCGTTATGCAATCCCAGACAGACTTGATAATGTTGAGATCAAGGGGGATATCTATCAAGCCGTCAACGCAAATACGCCGGAATTCTGCAGCGTAATTGTTGCGAGATTAATCAGATCTAGTTATCAAAGCCTACTGTCAGGGTTTTTTCCCTGCTTTGTTTGCCATGTGCTGCTGGCAGCCATTTTACTCACCTCTTACTGAATCTGGTGCAGAGTGTTTGCTCATTTCCTGCACGCCCTCTTATGGCTGGACTGGTTTACATCATCCGTGTGAGACAGGTTGCAGTCTCAGTATTGTGATGTCACCCTTTATTATTTAAAGGGCCTCTGTTCAGTATGCTTTGCCCTTGCGTTGTATCAGGCCTGTTTGTGAGTTCCTGTGTTCCAGTTCCTGTGTATTACCTGGCTGTCTGACGTCCCTACTGGTTCCTGATCTCTGGCTTGTTCCTGACTCTGCTGTTCTCCTTGTTCCTGATTCCGGCTCGTCTGACTTGTCGCTTTGGCTCCTGACTCGGCTCATATGACTACCACCTCTGGCTTAGACTCCTGGCTTGATGTTTGACTTGTGGACTTTTTATTATTTTTGTTATTAATAAAAGTGTGATTATTTTTGCACTTCTCGTCTCAGTCTGATTCCTGACACATGGACTTTACGCAAGGGCCATGAATCCTGATGGTGCTAATAATCCGTCTTTACCTACCATCATTTCCAGGATGGATAAACATGATCATCGCTTGGATCAATTTGCACTAGCCCTGCAAACCCTGCTGACTACAATTGGCATTCATATAGTTTAGCAGTAGTGTGGAGGGAAACTGATTGCAACAAGTTCCTATGGAACCCACAATAGTACAACCCCGTTTTAAAACCCAGGATACCTGTCAATATATTCAAAAGGGATCCAAAGTGATGTCGAGAAAGCCTGGGGAAATATTAAAAATTGCTGACATTACTATTTAAAGGCAGCATCGCTGAGGACGATCCAAAGTCAAGTTACGTGGGTAGAAACTGTGGAGTTAGAGTTAGGATTTATTTGGGGTGGGGTTTTTTTTCCTAAGTTTCTTTAGGTTAGGATTTTTTAAAAATGTTTCTTTATTTTTATGGGCAAAAGAGCTATATTCACTTTAGGGCACTGCCCTACCAAATGCTCTTCTAAGGGCAATGCCTAACCAAATGCCCTTAGAAGGTTAATAGGTTAGGGGGTGTTTGCCATGGAGGTTGTGGCGGTTAAGGAGTTAAAAGGGTAGGGGTTGGTTAGGTTAATAGGTTATGGTAAATTAGGGGTTAATAGTGTAATGGAGTTAGGTTGCACCGGGGGTGAGGGGGTATAAGGGGAAAATAGTTAAGAGAAGTATATGTATACACAATGTTTAAATTATATGCATTTTCATGTATAATGCATATTAATTTAAGTATTGTATAGATTTTACTCTCTAAACTCTAAACTCTAAACAATACTTTAACTAACATGCATTATACAGGAAAATGCATATAGCTGCTAGAGAGAGAGAACCTCCAGAGTTATTTCTGACTTGGAGAGAAACGTTGCTAAAAAGTGGGCGGTACTTGGCTGTTCGGAGCCTTACTGAACTACCTGAATTGCCGGCTGCCTATTGGAGGTCACTGGGTGACGTACATCAGTCGAGGTGTGTCTGTCGGGCAACCCAGAACAGTCCCGATCTGCGCTTAGAGGCACGCCATCTGTGCCGCTTTGTTTGTGAGTATATGGTACTACGGGGTGAAGCTTTATCGTGTGGGAATTTTATCCTGTTCGACCAACAATACTGTTTTATGTTTTTGGCGCCTCTCTTCTTTCTCTCCCTTCTACCATAGCCAGAAATCCATCCGCATTACTATCGGGAGTGCTGCCATCAAGTTCGGTGTCTCATCACTACAATCAACATCCAAGCACTAGCGCACCCTCTGAGGACTGTCAATCCTTTTTTCTTATATTTTGTCTGCATTTTACAGCCGTTGTCGGATTCTGCGACCCATCGGAATAAGCGACCAGACGATCTGCGCATGCGCACAGTTGCGTCATTGCATTCCATCGGTTGCAAATTCCTACAGAACAGCTCCCATTGGATTTTGCAACCGCGAAGTGCGCATGTGACATAGGTCACTGGCAAAATCTGACACAAAACACCAGTCATCAGATTCTGTGACTGAGGAGGAGTGCACATGCGTGTGATGGGGAGTAGGAGCTAAGTGCAGTTTACTAAAAGAATATAGGAAAATTGTGTACTTTCTAGTTCTCTGCCTACAAAAACTATGTTTTCTTTGGGGTAGAATAATCCATGTCTGACATGAAGGAAGCTTAATTTGCTGTTGCTGCTCCCCTCTCTAGTCCATATCACATGACAGCTAAATTATTGGTATACAAAACAGTATTGAGGAGCTAAGTGCAGTTTACTAAATGACGGTTTCCTTTGTCTACTTTCAGTCACAAATAGCAGCTATTTTTTTTTTTACAACTAAAGTAATATTTTCAGTGTGAAGTTAGTAAGTCTAATGTGAAAGTGGCAGCAGCATTGTTAACTAGATGGAGGGGTGTAACTAGTACTCCTGCTTTATCATAAAAACACCATTGAGATTAAAAAAGTGCTTAGGAATTACTAAATGCAGCTGTTCAGCACAGCTAGAATGGCACATTAGCCCTTCACATGACTAAAGAGGGAAGCCGCAACTGCAAACTGAGCTTTACTTTCAGAAGGTGCAACCATGCCATATGTGCATGCACACATTTTTTGTACACACTTCAGCGGTTGCAAAATCTGACAACACACACGTACATCGGATTTTGCAATCGCTAAATGTGCATGCGTGAGGTTAGGGCTCTCAGAATCCGATGGAACTGTGAAGAAGTTTTGACAATCAGATCGTTAGGGCTCTTTTTCACTACCGCTGGTATTACGAGTCTTGCAGGTTTAGCTGCACTGCACACTTTTTTGGCCGTAATGCAACGCAACTACCGCAGCTTTCCAAAAGTCTTTTTTCAATGGGACTTCCTTTACGCCGGTATTACGAGTTTGCCAAAAAGTGAGAGGTACAGCCAATACCGTCAAGATCCGGCTGATTGGAACAGCCAATAGAATGCAAGCTCAATCCTATTGGATGACGTCACTTAAAGGAACCTTCATTCGAGAATTGCTGTCGTCAGAAGAGGATGCTCCGTGCCGGATGTCTTGAAGATGGAGCTGCTCCGCGCCAGTTGGATGAAGACAGAAGATGCCGTCTGGATGAAGACTTCTGCCGACTTGGATGAAGACTTCTGCCAGCTTCGCTGAGGACTTCTGCTGCTTCGTTGAGGATGGATGTCGGGTCTTCAAAAACTGTAAGTGGATCTTTGGGGGTAAGTGTTAGGTTTTTTTAAGGTTTTATTGGGTGGGTTTTATTTTTAGCTTAGGGTTTGGGCGGAAAAAGAGCTAAATGCCCTTTTAAGGGCAATGCCCATACAAATGCCCTTTTCGGGGCAATGGGGAGCTTAGGTTTTTTTAATTAGGATTTTATTTGGGGGGGTGGTTGTGTGGGTGGTGGGTTTTACTGTTGAGGGGTTGTTTGTATTTTTTTACCGGTAAAAGAGCTGATTTCTTTGGGGCAATGCCCCGCAAAAGGCTCTTTTAAAGGCCATTGGCAGTTTAGTTTAGGCTAGGGTTTTTTTTTATTTTGGGGGGACTTTTTTATTTTCATAGGGCTATTAGATTAGGTGTAATTAGTTTAAATATTTGATAATTTCTTTTTTTATTTTGTGTAATTTAGTTAATTGTATTTAATAAATGTAATTTATTTAATTGTAGTGTAAGGTTAGGTGTTAGTGTAACTCAGGTTAGGTTTTATTTTACAGGTAAATTTGTATTTATTTTAGCTAGGTAGTTAGTAAATAGTTAATAACTATTTACTAACTAGTCTACCTAATTAAAATAAATACAAACTTACCTGTGATATAAAAATAAAACCTAAGATAGATACAATGTAACTATTAGTTATAATGTAGCTAGCTTAGGGTTTATTTTATAGGTAAGTATTTAGATTTAAATAGGAATTATTTAGTTATTAATAGTAGGTTTTATTTAGATTTATTTTAATTACAATAAAGTTAGTGGGTGTTAGGGTTAGACTTAGGGTTAGGGGTTAATAACTTTAGTATTGTGGCTGCGACGTTGGTGGCAGCAGATTAGGGGTTAATAAATGTAGGTAGGTAACAGCGATGTTAGGGGCGGCAGATTAGGGGTTAATAAATGTAATGTAGGTGGCGGCGACATTGGGGCGGCAGATTAGGGGTTAAGTAGTGTAATGTAGGTGGTGGGGCGACATTGGGGCGGCAGATTAGGGGTTAATAAGTGTAGGTGGGTGTCGGCGACAATGAGGGCGGCAGATTAGGGGTTAATAAGTATAATGTAGGTGGCGGCGACATTGGGGGCGGCAGATTAGGAGTTAATAAGTGTAGGTGGGTGGCGGCGACATTGGGGGCGGCAGATTAGGGGTTAATAAGTATAATGTAGGTGGCAGCAATGTCGGGGGTGGCAGATTAGGGGGTTAATAAGTGTAATGTAGGGGGTGGCAGATTAGGGGTTAATATGTGTAATGTAGGTGTCGGCGTTTCGGGGGTGGCATATTAGGGGTGTTTAGACTCGGGGTTTAAACATAGGAATCAATGGGGCTGCGTTACGGAGCTTTACGCTCCTTTATTGCAGGTGTTAGGCTTTTTTTCAGCCGGCTCACCCCATTGATGTCTATGGGGAAATCGTGCACGAGCATGTAAAACCAGCTCAAAGCAACGCTGGTATTAGAGTGCGGTATGGAGCTCAATTTTGCTCTACGCTCACTTATTGCCTGCTAACGCCGGGTTTTTGTAAACCTGTAATAGCAGCGCTATAGGGAGGTGAGCGATGACAATAACTTGCAAGTTAGCACCGAGCAGCTCTTACCGGAAAACTCGTAACAGCTCTTACCGCAAAACTCGTAATCTAGCCGATAGTTTTTTTAGGCAGACAAGAACCAGAAAGCGCACAAAGTTTTCCTATATTTATTTAGTAAACTAAACTTAGCTCCTACTCCCCATCGCACGCATGCGCACTCCTCCGTGGTCGCAAAATCCGACAACAGCTGTTTTGTGTCAGATTTTGCAAACAGTGACTTATGTTGAATGCGCACTTCACGGTTGAAAAATCCGATGGGAGCTGTTCTGTAGGATTTTGCATCTGATGGAAAGGGGATGGAATGCTATGACGTAACTGCGCGCATGCGCAGAATGTCTGGTTGCACATTCCTACACATAGAGACCTGCTCGCTGGTGAACAAACACTGAGGAATCTGCACAATCTCAAGAACTCCCCGTCTCCATTCTTCAAATTCCTCTAATTTTTCTCACAGGAATCGTCAAGTCGCAACATTGTAAGCTCATTTAAGTTCCCTAGTTTTTTCTTTAACTATCGATTGCAATTTCTGGCCTCCCCCCTGTTTTTTAGTTTTCCTCAGTACTTTTTGCTGCATTTCTCTTACAGCTCATTACATTAATACTGCAATATTTACAAACCATATATATTTACTCATTACACAATTATGTCTCAATCTGACAATCTTTCAGAGGATTCTGTAAGTTCCCTAAATGATAAACTTTCATCTTTCATTTCGAAAATAGATGATAAAATGAATTCATTAATGGCGGTCATAAACTCTGAGCATAATGCTCCTAAGAAGTGCAAAGCTAAAACTAGACATTTAATTCCCGTTTCCCCTCTGATTTTTTCTTGCACCAGAACCCCTGATTTGTTACAATAATCAGAATTCAGGGCATATTTTTTCAGAAAATGGTAATAATAATAATAATAAACTCTCTCTAAGAAAATCCAACTCATATTTTCTTATAATAAAATTTCCCCTTCAGGTGAGGAATATTTTTCGGATGATTTTATTGATATTGATTTTTCATCTGATTTTGATGATTTTCTCAAATACAAAAGACGTAAAAAATCTCATTCTTTAAAATCTCATGTTGATAACATTTTCCTTGACTCTTTAGGAAAACCTTTTACCAAACCTTATGAATTACAACACCCCCATTATTCCGAATGGTTCCCTTCATGGGAAATAGCTGAGTTTATGGACCATTATTTAAGGAACTCCCTTAAAAAATCAGCCAGATCAAAACTGAGAGCTGAATGTCCACGTCCCTCCCTTCTCTGTAATTCTACCATTACCCCTGAAATAGATTAAGATATTTTAACATCTTTAGGTTCCCAAGGAGCTAATCTAAAAAAGTGTTCAGATAGGCTTCTCAGGGCTTGCCAAGACAAGCTCCTAGATACTTCGGGCCCTATTGCAAAAAATGTTGATTTCTCTGAAGAAGCTATCGCTTCCAACTCTTCCCTAGACCCTTTCATTATCATAGAGTGGATTCTTAGATCGATTGCCTTTTTAGGCAACGCCAATGAAGCCATAGTTGCAGAAAGAAGACGTAATATTATTCGTAGACTTGATCCCAAATAATCAAATTTTGCTTCTATCCAGAGATCTTCCGACCCTAATGGCCTTCTTTTTGGTGATTCCTAACTTTTAGAACGAATAATTATGCTAAAACCTTTATTACCCTATCCAAAACAAAATCCACTATTAAGAAAACAATTTACACACAATCCAGTGTTTTTGACAGGGCAGGGAGAAGCAGGGGCCGTTTTCCCTGACGCTCCTCAAACAACTCATTCAACACTAGGTCTCAATATTACTATTCCAATCAGTACCAAACACAAAACCTTACCTTTTTTCCGTCTGGAAGCCACCCTTGGTCCTCAAGGTCATTCCGTACAAGAGGATGCTCCAGAAACCCTCATGGTAACTTCCTTTCTCTCTCACTTTCACCTTTTTTTCCCTCAAAAAATAGGTGTCAGACTTGCATGCTTCATAACAAATTGGCATCTAATCACCTCAGACCCCTGGATTCTCCAAACAGTCTCAGGGGTGCTTATAGATTTCAAATATTCCCATTCCCAATTGTTTCCTCCCAGACTTGCATGCTTCAGTTCTCAAAGAAAGAGAAGATCGCTATCGACTCAGAGATTTCTTCTCTAGCCTCAAAACAGGCTATAGAACTCGTCTTTCTGGACGGAGACAGTTACTTAAAGGGACAGTCAACACCAGAATTTTTGTTGTTTAAAAAGATAGATAATCCCTTAATTACCTATTCCCCAGTTTTGCAAAACCAACACTGTTATATTAATACACTTTTTACTTCTGTGACTAACTGTAACTATCTAAGCATCTTCTGACCGCCCCTAATCACATGACTTTTAGTTATTATCTGTTAGTAGGGTTTGTAGAGAGGAGCGCCAATTAAGTCAAGGTCTAGTGTGTGTGTGTGAGTGATGTGTTCACACTGGAACAGAAGAAATCCCTTATGATGGGGGTTATTTCTAATGTTAATTATAATTGCTGATATAGTAAAAAATGGATATGAAATGTATAGTTTTACACAATTTATTACAAATACAAAATATGATTCATAGACATGGATCCATGGTACAAAAAGACGTATGTTAAAAATATAAAAATATATAAAGGTGATAAAATGAGTTAAAAAATTAAATAGTCAATAACTGATTGGTGGATTGGTGTCCACTAAATTTAAGACTGGTTTGGGGCAAGATAAAAAAATGTCCTATATAAACATAATCTTATACATATATATGCAGAACTAAACTCTAAACAATGTGTCGATGAGGGTCATATGTGAAAAATAGTATGCAGTGAAATATATGAAAAATAAAAAATTATAAACAAAAATACAAAAGTTGAAAAATAGTGTTGAAAAGCAAACTAGTGTGTACACATCTAGAAAACTGTGATATCCAAAAACAATGTGATATCAAAATATGATTAAAGTGATTTTAATCTCAAAAATATATAAAAAATAGAAAAATAGAAAATTTAAAAATGGAAAAATTAAAAATTAAAAATCCAGGTGAGTGAGAATATGTGTCAACAAAAATGTGACAATATGTGTCAACAAAAATGTGAAACAATACACACTAAATCGACAATAATAGCTAAAATACGGCAGTTAACAATGTTTTAGCATAGATAATGAACAGATATATGGATAAACAGATAAATATGCAATCAAAAATTATACAGAATGTTCTACAAAATCATAACAGTGTGGTATATGTCCTAGTAACTGTATGTCCTAAAAAGTCCTTATGAAATGTCTCTTTTCTTCCAATGCGTCCTATTTATCTAATGTTAGGGTGTAAAAAATATATTTCAGATGCCTCAATTCCTGGGCATTAGAGATAAAAAATGGCTTTTGCAAATAGAGATGTATAAAAATATAAAAACGTAACGATAAAGATAGCAATGAAAGGGCTGGGATATCCTCAAAGCCTAAAAATAAAGAAAAATAACATAGTATAATACTGTTAAAATGTAAATAAATCAAGAAATATAGCTCACCATATAGATGTCAACGCGTTTCGGCCCACTGCTTGGGCCTTTCTCAAGACTAGTATATGGTATGGTATGGGTGAGCATGGTCTTTTATAGTGATGTATGGCCAATGGGAACTCTCTTGGAATTGCGCCAAAAAAATTGCGCCAAAATTAATTGCCTCACTGACACCGGAAGTAGTTAACCGGAAGTGACTGATTGTTGTCAAACCTGTGTTCGTTATATGTTATGCTAGCTTATAACTTATTTGTATCTTCTAATATGGCCAACTTATTATTGGTCTTGGTAAGACTTCTCTGATATCTTTTTGTCAGAACCTGTTAGTCTGTTTGTTACTGACCGAAATTTTGCTCCACCGGATGTTCGTTTCAAAACCGGAAGTTGATTTGTTTGAAACCGGAAGTTCTAGTTTTACTGTTTCCAGTTCCGGTTTTTTACGTCGTACCGGAAGTTGAGAGGTGTTAGAGCAAAAGTCTAAGTTTTGTTAAGTCCTTACTTCAGGATCTCATCTTTTTAGTTGAGTTGGCATATGTGAATCCTTACTTAAGGAATCTCATCTTTTTAGTTGAATTGGCATATATGAATGTTTCTGACTCTGAAATGTCTCATGCGATCGTACCATGAAAATTTTTTTTTAGATGATATCTAAATAACGAAATCATATATGTTTAAAAACAAATGTATTAAAAATATATTTGTATCGTAGATTGGTTATTTCTATGTTGTGTATCAGGTGTTCGAGTGAGCTTGTCACTTTCATGTATGTGTAATTTCAAAAACTTATTCTGTTGGATGTACGTGGATGATACATGTTCTATTTACACATTATGACTATTTCTTGGGATTTGGGGAAATGGGTTTGGACATATCCAATATGGGAAGAAATAAACCTGGTAGTTTGGGGTAAAGTGTTCGTATGACTAACTTGGTCAATATTGTTTTTTTCTTGGATTTTTCTTATGATCCCTTTACTTTGGTGTATAAGACGGAGTTCTATCGTTCTGACTGTACATTCCTAGATCTTTTTAAGAGAGGTCAGGTGTCCTTTTGTATAATGTGTACCTTCTAATTAGTTGTTTTAGTAATGAGTATTCTCTCATTCAGTAGACTGCGTTGTTTCTTGGGTTATGGTTATCCTCACTTGTACTCTCATTGGGCCCTCAACTACTTGTTTAGGTGGAGTATCCAGAAGTAGTATCTTCCCCTTGTTGACTTAGGGTTGGAAGGATCCTTCAAAGTAATTATTTCAGAGTTAATAAGTGAGAGAGATCCTCCTTGTTATTTAAACCTCTAGGGAACAAGCAGTCTAGTTCAAAGATCCATCTTGACTCTGATATCAGTAATTGTCTTTCGTAGTCTCCTCCTCTCCAGTTGGGTTTCACTTTTTGGATCCCATAGAAACTAAGATCTTTCATGTTGCCTTTGTGTTGTACCGTAAAGTGCCTGTATAGTGCAGTTTCTGTGCTTCCGTGCTCGATTTGTAGTAGGTGCTCCCGAATTCTGTCTTTAAGGCATCTTGAAGTCTGGCCGACATACTGGAGACCGCAGCTGCATTGCACTATGTAGATAATTCCTTTATTGTTACACCTGATCAGATCTTTGATGGTATGTTTCTTTGTCGAATAATGGGAATAAAAGTGTTTCGTCTTCAAGCCTCTTTTGCACGCCTTGCAACTGGGGCAAGGAAAAAAACCTTGTATATGTTTGCCTGATATGTCTCTTTCTTTTGTTGTTCCTAGGCGAGGAATACTTGGGGCCAAGATGGTCTTTAGGTTGTTGGATTTTCTATAGATAAATCTTGGTTTATCCATAAGAGTTTCTCCTATTATGTCATCATTTTTGAGTATGTGCCAATGGTTCTTTATAATTTTTTCTACGGTTCTCCTATTTTCACTATACTGAGTGATGAAAGCGACATCTATTAAATTCGAGTTGTTTTCGGTCTTGTTATCCTTGTTCTTATACTGAAGTAGTTCACGGCGGTCTCGTCTCCTCACTTCTTCTATGTCTTTATTCAGTTTGTCTTCTCCATATCCCCTTTCCATGAATCTTCACTTGAGTTTTTCTGCTTGTATTTCCCATAGGTCTTGGTCGGAACAGTTCTTCTTTAGTCTCAGTAGTTGTCCTTTTGGTATATTTTCTTTCCAACTTGCGTGATGGCAGCTTTCACTGTGGATGTAATTATTACAATCCACAGGTTTAAAGTACGTGGATGTTTTCAGTTTCCCATCCTCTATTGTTATTTTGAGATCCAGAAAGGTAATTTCAGTACTGCTGATCTCATAGGTGAATTTTAAGTTGCAAATATTGCTATTCATGACATTGATGGTATGTCCTTCTAGCGCTGTGAGTACAACATATATCTTTTAGTTATTATCTATTGGCTTGCATTTTAGCCAATTAGTGCAGTGTCTGCCACTAGCCATGAGCTTTCTCTCCCCTGCTGTGAAAAGTAAATAAAATAGAGGCGGCCTTCAAGGGCTTAGAAATTATCATATGAGCCTTCCTAGGTTTGCTTTCAACTAGAATACCAAGAGAACAAAGCAAAATTGTTGATAAAAGTAAATTGGAAAGTTGTTTAAAATTACATGCCCTATTTGAAAAATGAAAGTTTTTTTGGACTTGACTGTCCCTTTAAGCAACATTTTCCTAGTAAAAAAGAAAAATGGGCAATTTCGTCCCGTTATAAATCTCAGGACTCTAAATGCCTTCATTCTTTATCAACATTTCAAGATCTAGGGCATTCATCTTCTCAGAGATTGTCTCCTAGACCGATTCTGGTTGGTTCGTCTCGATCTCACAGATGCTTACTTAACTGTTCCCATCCATCCATCTCAGAGAAAATTCTTCTTTTTTAATTCAAACAACATCCTATGGCAGTTCACTTGCCTTCCTTTCGGACTGTCTTCTGCTCCTTGGATTTTCACCAAAATACTGAAACCTGTCGTTGCCTGTCTCAGATTCAGGTGTGTTCGTCTAATAATTTACTTAGACGATATTCTGATTATGAATCAGGATCGATTTACTCTGTCTTCACGCCTCAATTTAACTATTTCCCTTTTGGAGAATCTTGAATTTCTTGTAAACAAAGAGAAATCCATCCTTACTCCTACTCAGAATATAATTTTCCTCAGTCTTCCCCTAGAGAAAATCTCTGCAATAATAAAGGAGATCTTATCTCTCTTAAAAAAGACTTCTGCTCGCATCATTGGCCTCCTCTCCTCCTCCATCCAAGCTATCTTCACAGCTCCCCTCCACTACCGGGCTCTTCAATGCCTCAAAATTTCTTTTCTTCACAAAGGTGTCTCATATGCTCACCCCATTTCTCTCTCTCTGGAAGCTCGTCAAGAATTACTCTGGTGGTTAATCCACGTGGATGCCTGAAACAGTAGAGCAATCTTCAGCAATTCCCCAGATCTAGTTTATAGAAGCGATGCAATCAATTCTGGATGGGGTGCCCGATGTAGTTCCCTCATCACCGGTGGAAAATGGACAAATGTGGAAAGACTTCTTCACATGAATTGCAAGGAACTTCTTGCAGGTTCCTTTGCAATCAAGAGCTTCATAAAGAATGTAGCTCTGATTTTTGCGATCCTTCGCATGGACAACATTTCTGCCGTGAGATATTTAAACAAAACTGGAAGGTACCAAATCCAAGGCTCTTTCAGAGATTACCAAGGATTTTGTTCATCGTTGTTTACAAAACAATATTTCCATTCAAGCCGAATACATTCCAGGTCTCTCTAATTCGTCAGCGGATTGAGGATCTCGTTACCTTCAGGATTCCAGCGATTGGAAATTACTGCCCAATATCTTCCTTTTCCTTGCCTCCTTGAGAGGTCCCTTCACTATAGATCTTTTTGCATCCAGATCCAATTATCAGATGAAACCCTTTTTCAGTTGGCGTCTAGATCCAGAAGCCGCAGCTGTAGATGCCTTTCTTCAACCTTGGCCTCCTTAAAACGCTTATGCTTTTCCCCCCTTTTCCATGATTCCCAGGACCCTTGCACACCTTCGCAGAGCTCAAATTTCTCTCCTCCTCATAACTCTCCTTTGGCCAACTCAGTCCTGCTACCCCTCTCTCCTAGAACTGTCTTTTCTCCCTCCTCTCCTAATTCCATCCCTTCCCAATCTCCTCCTGGATCCTTCCGGGAACTCTCACCCTCTCCTCCTGGACGGATCCCTCATGCTGGTGGCATGGGCAATTTCAGGGGTCCTTGGAACCTCGAGGGACTTTCAGAAAGGTCTCAATCTCTCCTTCAGGAGTCCTGGGCTCCAGGTACCAAAAAGCATATCTCTCAGCTTGGTTCAAATGGTCTAGCTGGTGTTCACGAAAACACCTGGATCCCATTTCAGCCCTCTCTCCGAAAACAGAATTTATGCTTACCTGATAAATTACTTTCTCCAACGGTGTGTCCGGTCCACGGCGTCATCCTTACTTGTGGGATATTCTCCTCCCCAACAGGAAATGGCAAAGAGCCCAGCAAAGCTCGCCATATAGTCCCTCCTAGGCTCCGCCTACCCCAGTCATTCGACCGACGGACAGGAGGAAATATATATAGGAGAAACCATATGGTAACGTGGTGACTGTAGTTAGAGAAAATAATTCATCAGACCTGATTAAAAAACCAGGGCGGGCCGTGGACCGGACACACCGTTGGAGAAAGTAATTTATCAGGTAAGCATAAATTCTGTTTTCTCCAACATAGGTGTGTCCGGTCCACGGCGTCATCCTTACTTGTGGGAACCAATACCAAAGCTTTAGGACACGGATGAAGGGAGGGAGCAAATCAGGTCACCCAAACGGAAGGCACCACGGCTTGCAAAACCTTTCTCCCAAAAATAGCCTCAGAAGAAGCAAAAGTATATAATTCAAAAAATTTGGTCAACAGGAACCTCATTCTTGAAGGCCCATGTGGAAGCCACAGCCCTAGTGGAGTGAGCTGTGATACTTTCAGGAGGCTGCCGTCCGGCAGTCTCAAAAGCCAATCTGATGATGCTTTTAAACCAAAAGGAAAGAGAGGTAGAAGTTGCTTTTTTACCTCTCCTTTAACCAGAATAAACAACAAACAAAGAAGATGTTTGTCTAAAATCTTCAGTAGCCTCTAAATAGAATTTTAGAGCACGGACAACGTCCAAATTGTGTAACAAACGTTCCTTCTATGAAACTGGATTCGGACACAAAGAAGGTACAACTATCTCCTGGTTAATATTTTTGTTGGAAACAACCTTCGGAAGAAAACCAGGCTCAGTACGTAAAACCACCTTATCTGCATGGACCAGATAGGGCGGAGAACACTGCAGAGCAGATAACTCAGAAACTCTTCTAGCGGAAGAAATTGCAACCTAAAACAAAACTTTCCAAGATAATAACTTAATATCTACGGAATGTAAGGGTTCAAACGGAACCCCTTGAAGAACTGAAAGAACTAGATTAAGACTCCAGGGAAGAGTCAAAGGTCTGTAAACAGGCTTGATTCTAACCAGAGCCTGAACAAACGCTTAAACGTCTGGCACAGCTGCCAGCCTTTTGTGAAGTAAAACAGATAAAGCAGAGATCTGTCCCTTCAGAGAACTCGCAGAAAATCCTTTCTCCAAACCTTCTTGTAGAAAGGAAAGAATCTTAGGAATTTTTATCTTGTTCCATGGGAATCCTTTAGATTCACACCAACAGATATATTTTTTCCATATATTATGGTAAATTTTTCTAGTTACAGGCTTTCTAGCCTGAATAAGAGTATCTATTACAGAATCTGAAAACCCACGCTTTGATAAAATCAAGCGTTCAAACTCCAAGCAATCAGTTGGAGGAAAACCAGATTCGGATGTTCGAATGGACCCTGAATAAGAAGGTCCTGTCTCAAAGGTAGCTTCCATGGTGGAGCCGATGACACATTCACCAGGTCTGCATACCAAGTCCTGCGTGGCCACACAGGAACTATCAAGATCACCGAAGCCCTCTCCAGATTGATCCTGGCTACCAGCCTGGGAATGAGAGGAAACGGTGGAAATACATAAGCTAGGTTGAAGATCCAAGGTGCTACTATTGTATCTAATAGAGTCGCCTTGGGATCCCTGGATTTGGACCCGTAACAAGGGACCATGAAGTTCTGACGAGAGGCCATCAGAACCATGTCTGGAATGCCCCATAATTGAGTTATTTGGGCAAAGATTTCCAGATGGAGTTCCCACTCCCCCGGATGCTCCTCCATCGCCAGGGAACTCCTTGTTACCCCCTGATGGTTGATATATGTAACAGTCGTCATGATGTCTGATTGAAACCTTATGAATTTGGCCTTTGCTAGTCGAGGCCAAGCCTTGAGAGCATTGAATATCGCTCTCAGTTCCATTATGTTTATCGGGAGAAGAGAGTCTTCCCGAAACCATAGACCCTGAGCTTTCAGGGGTTCCCGGACCGAGCCCCAGCCCACCAGACTGGCATCGGTCGTGACAATGACCTACTCTGGTCTGCGGAAGCTCATTCCCTGTGACAGGTTGTCCAGGGTCAGCCACCAACGGAGTGAATCTCTGGTTATTTGATCTACTTGTATCGTCGGAGACAAGTCTGTATAATCCCCATTCCACTGTCTGAGCATGCACAGGTGTAATGGTCTTAGATGAATTCGTGCAAAAGGAACTATGTCCATTGCCTCAACCATCAAACCTATTACTTCCATGCACTGCGCTATGGAAGGAAGAAGAACAGAATGAAGTACCTGACAAGAGCTTAGAAGTTTTGATTTTCTGGCCTCTGTCAGAAAAACCTTCATTTCTAAGGAAACTATTATTGTTCCCAAGAAGGGAACTCTTGTTGACGGGGACAGAGAACTTTTTTCTATGTTCACTTTCCACCTGTGAGATCTGAGAAAGGCTAGGACAATGTCCGTATGAGCCCTTGCTTTTGACAGAGACGACACTTGAATCAGGATGTCGTCCAAGTAAGGTACTACTGCAATGCCCCTTGGTCTTAGCACCGCTAGAAGGGACCCTAGTACCCTTGTGAAAATCCTTGGAGCAGTGGCTAATCCGAATGGAAGTGCCACAAACTGGTAATGCTTGTCCAGAAAGGCGAACCTTAGGAACCGAAAATGTTCCTTGTGGATAGGAATACGTAGGTACGCATCCTTTAAGTCCACCATGGTCATGAATTGACCTTCCTGGATGGTAGGAAGGATTGTTCGAATGGTTTCCATTTTGAACGATGAAACCCTTAGAAACTTGTTTAGAATCTTGAGATCTAAAATAGGTCTGAATGTTCCCTCTTTTTTGGGAATTATGAACAGGTTGGAGTAAAAACCCATCCCTTGTTCTCCTAATGGAACAGGATGAATCACTCCCATGCTTAACAGGTCTTCTACACAGTGTAAGAATGCCTGTTCGAAGATAATTGAGACCCGTGGAACCTTCCCCTTGGGGGTAGTTCCCTGAATTCCAGGAGATAACCTTGAGAAACTATTTCTAGCGCCCAAGGATCCTGAACATCTCATGCCCCAGCCTGAGCAAAGAGAGAAAGTCTGCCCCCCACCAGATCCTTCCCAGATCGGGGGCTAACACTTCATGCTGTTTTGGTAGCAGTGGCAGGTGACTTGGCCTGCTTACCCTTGTTCCAGCCTTGCATCGGCCTCCAGGCTGGCTTGGTTTGAGAAGTATTACCCTCTTGCTTAGAGGGTGTAGAATTTGAGGCTGGTCCGTTACTGCGAATGGGACGAAAATTTGGCTTATTTTTAGCCTTAAAAGACCTATCCAGAGGAAGGGCGTGGCCCTTTCCCCCAGTGATGTCTGAAATAATCTCTTTCAAGTCAGGGCCAAACAGTGTTTTACCCTTGAAAGGGATGTTAAGCAAAAGCGCTCTGCGCGCCACGATAGCAAACCCTGAATTATTCGCTGCTAATCTAGCTAATTGCAAAGCGGAATCTAAAATAAAAGAGTTAGCCAATTTAAGAGCTTGAACTCTGTCCAAAACCTCCTCGTACGAAGATTCTTTATTGAGCGACTTTTCTAGTTCTTCGAACCAGAAACACGCAGCTGTAGTGACAGGAACAATGCATGAAATTGGTTGTAGAAGGTAACCTTGCTGAACAAACATCTTTTTAAGCAAACCCTCTAACCTTTAATCCATAGGATCTTGAAAGCACAACTATCTTCTATAGGAATAGAAGTGCGTTTGTTTAGAGTAGAAACCGCCCCCTCGACCTTGGGGACTGTATGCTATAAGTCCTTTCTGGGGTCGACTATAGGAAATAATTTCTTAAATATAGGGGGAGGACAAAAGGTATGCCGGGCCTTTCCCACTCCTTATTTACTATGTCCGCCACCCGCTTGGGTATAGGAAAAACATCGGGGGGCACCGGTACCTCTAGGAACTAGTCCATCTTACCTAATTTCTCTGGAATGACCAAATTGTCACAATCATCCAGAGTAGATAATACCTCCTTAAGAAGTGCGTGGAGATGTTGTAATTTAAATTTAAAAGTTACAATATCAGGTTCTGCTTGTTGAGAAATTTTCCCTGAATCTGAAATTTCTCCCTCAGACAAAACCTCCCTCCTGGCCCCTTCAGATAGGTGTGAGGGTATGTCAGAACAGATATCATCAGCGTCCTTTGCTCTTCAGTGTTTAAAACAGAGCAATCACGCTTTCTCTGATAAGTAGGCATTTTGGAAAAAAATGCATGCAATAGAATTATCCATTACAGCCATTAATTGTTGTATGGTAATAAGTATTGGCGCACTAGATGTACTAGGGGCCTCTTGTGTGGGCAAAACTGGTGTAGACACAGAAGGGGATGATGCAGTACCATGCTTACTCCCCTCATTAGAGGAATCATCTTGGGCAATATCATATCTATGGCATTATTATCCCTACTTTGTGTGGACATTATGACACAAATATATCACATATATTTAAATGGGGAGACACATTGGCTTTCATACATATAGAACATCGTTATCTGATGGTTCAGACATGTTAAACAGGCTTAAACTTGTCAACAAAGCACAAAAAACGTTTTACAATAAAACCGTTACTGTCCCTTTAAATTTTAAACTGAACACACTTTATTACTGAATATGTGAAAAAGTATGAAGGAATTGTTCAAAATTCTCCAAAATTTCACCACAGTAACTTAAAGCCTTAAAAGTATTGCACACCAAATTTGAAAGCTTTAACCCTTAAAATAACGGAACCGGAGCCGTTTTTACATTTAACCCCTATACAGTCCCAGGTATCTGCTTTGCTGAGACCCAACCAAGCCCAGAGGGGAATACGATACCAAATGATGCCTTCTATAAGCTTTTTCAGTGGTTCTTAGCTCCTCACACATGCATCTGCATGCCATGCTTTCCAAAAACAACTGCGCATTAGAGGCGCGAAAATGAGGCTCTGTCTATGACTAGAAAAGGCCCCCAGTGAAAAAGGTGTCCAATACAGTGCCTGCCGTTTTTATTAAAACAATCCCCAAGATTTAACAACTATTAAAAGTAATAATCTGCCAAATATACTTAGTAAAGTAATCGTTTTAGCCCAGAAAAATGTCTACCAGTTTTTTAAGCCCTAATGAAGCCCTTTATTCTTTTACTTAAACTAAGAAAAAGGCTTACCGGTTCCCATAGGGAAAATGACAGCTTCCAGCATTACCGAGTCTTGTTAGAAATGTGTCATACCTCAAGCAGCAAAGTCTGCCCACTGTTTCCCCCAACTGAAGTTACTTCATCTCAACAGTCCTGTGTGGAAACAGCTATCGATTTTAGTAACGGTTGCTAAAATCATTTTCCTCTTACAAACAGAAATCTTCATCTCTTTTCTGTTTCAGAGTAAATAGTACATACCAGCACTATTTTAAAATAACAAACTCTTGATTGAAGAGCAAAAACTACATTTAAACCCAAAAAACTCTAAGCCATCTCCGTGGAGATGTTGCCTGTGCAACGGCAAAGAGAATGACTGGGGTAGGCGGAGCCTAGGAGGGACTATATGGCCAGCTTTGCTGGGCTCTTTGCCATTTCCTGTTGGGGAGGAGAATATCCCACAAGTAAGGATGACGCCGTGGACCGGACACACCTATGTTGGAGAAATAATGAATTATCTTTCTTCACTTTTTGATAACAGTTTCGCTTATAGATCCATCAATTTGGCCCGTTCTGCTATTTCCGCTTCTCAAGATTTTTTCAATGATATTCCCATTGGTCATCATCCTCATGTTTGTCGCTTGTTAAAGGCAATCGGATTAAAGAATCCCCCGGCTTCTAGATACTCCTTTTTCTGGGATGTAGATCTTGTCATTTCTTTACTTAATAACTGGCCCTCTAACTCTAATCTCTCTCTCAAACAACTCTCTGCTAAATTAGCCACTCTTCTCTGTTTTCTGTCCTTTTGCAGAGTTTCAGACATAAAGGCTATTGATATTAATTCCAAAATGTTCTCTCCTTTTGGTGTCACCTTTTTACTTTCACGCAGAACCAAATGTCTCTCTAAATCTATATTTTATCATTTTTTTTCCTGACCATCCCAATCTACGTGTAGCATCCTGTCTTAAAGAATATGAATCTCAAACTTCTTCATTAAGATCTTGTTCCTCTCCTCAACTCTTAATTTCTTTCGTTTCTCCTCACAAACCTGTCTCTTCCACTTCCATTGCCAAATGGGTTAAATTGATTCTTCTTTTATCTGGCGTTGAGAATTCTTTCACTGCTTATTCTGTTCGTGTAGCTTCTGCTTTTTAAGCATACTTAAAATCTTCTTCTCTTCAGGATATCCTCAATGCAGCCGATTGGTCGTCTGACTCTACCTTTAAACAATTCTATTTCAAACCTATTTCCCATGCTGCCTCTTCTTTAATTATTTAATCTATTTAGCTTTAAACTAGCAAAATAGGAGTCTCTGTGCTTGTAATCAAATTCCGATTATCCTAGCTTTGTGAAGGAATAATCTAGATTTTATTAAAGACACGGAGACAAGTATTTTCCCTCCCTCTCTTGTTGGTATATTGTTTTCTTTCATATCCTAAAATATATATATTATTATTATACTTCATCTCTCCACTCTGATTTTTTCCAGGATTTCAAAACATGCAACATCCCATTTAAGAACCCCTTTTCTGGGTTATGGATCTTCTACTAAGCATTGATCTTCATTTCAAGTTTTTTCTTCAAGTTGTTGCCCAAATGTTCATCTCTGTTTTACAAAATGTTTCTTTGCCTTTTCTATGGTTTGTCCAGTTTCTTCATCGGTGGATCCTTCATCCTGATGTTTCCTTTCCTGTTGGATCTTCTTCCAGTTCGCATCAACGAAGAAAGAGGAGGATTAGGGACTATTTGGACAGTATATGGACACTATGACACTTCTCATTGGTAAATTTCATCTGCTCATTTGAATAACTGTTTTTCATTTGTTGTTTTCTTATTCATTGTTTTTGTTGTTACCTGTTTTTAATTCATCATTATGTCTGTGAAAAGCTGTATAAGTAGTAAGAGAAGGAAAGCAAAATACTTGTCTCTGTGTGTTTAATAAAAAATAGATTATTCCTTCACAAAGCAAGGATAATAAGAATTACCTGCCGTTTATTTGTTGCACACTTCAATATAAATAAATCACATTGTTTTAACTAACATAAACATTATTTTCTCAGTACTTTAAAGAGACACTAACGCATTTTGAAAAGTTACAGTAAAGTCAAATTTAAACTTAAATGGATCGGAGAGACGATGCAGCTTTAAACAACTTTCCAATTTATTTCTATTATCAACTGTGCTTAGTTCTCTTGGTATCCATTGTTAAAGAGTAATCCTAGGTGAACTCAGGAGCGTGCTCGTGTCTATAGCCACCTGGCAGCAGTGTTTACAACAATGTTTGCAACAATGTTATACAATACTTATATGTTATATAATACTGCCCTAGATTGTTAAGATACATGCACACTCCTAAGCTTATCAGCCTGATTAAGGTTTATAGTAATGTTATGCATAAACAATGCTGCCAAATGGCTAAAGGCACATGCATGCTCCTGAGCTCACCTAGGATTACTCTTAATAAAGCATACAAAAAGTGAAAAGAACATATACTGGGCGCTACAAAATAAATGGAAACTTATAAAGGTACTACTTGTACTGTATATATAGATAAATAGAAACTTATAAAAGTACTACTTGTACTGTATATATAGATAAATAGAAACTTATAAAAGAACTACTTGTACTGTATATATAGATAAATAGAAACTTATAAAAGTACTACTTGTACTGTATATATAGATAAAAAACAACTATATCTCTCCTTCTACATGTACCAAACACTATACCATTAATAGATACTATATATAATACATGTTCTTACAATTAGATTGAATTCCCCTTGTGTAACAACAATGAAATTTTCTAACATATAAAACTACACTGAAGTTTTATTTGTCCATAAGGAGGAAAGCAAAAAGTTCCAATAATGATCCGATTAAAATTCAAAAGGCTGCTCCCATCATGAATGAGTCCCATCACAAACTCTGCGTAGAAAACTGTAAAAGAGAAAACAGGAGCGCACAAATGCATCTAAGTGCAGATTGTAATTACAACTTTAATATAAATAAACCCTAATAAAGAATCGCACTCACACTTTAAAAGTACTGTAATAAAAAGGCACTGTAACATATGAATATGAATGAAGACTGCAAACCCGCTCCGACGCTTCTTTTATAGATGTTCGAGGATCCGGTTAAGCGTGTCTACAAGTTAGTGAAAGGTGTGTATCCAACCTGGCCAATCCGGTGTCCCAATGCCCTCTGCAAGTCCTCTAATTGGCTTAGGGATGGGGTGTGTAGAAACACCGGCTTCATCTGTGTAAATGCCACACTGAGAATATCCCACAGAGTCTCTTAATCGCCTGATCAAATCTACACGGATGCAGGTTTTAAAACAACCTTAGGCAAGGCTCTGTAATATAGCCTATAACAAATGGCCCTAAGCATGTATAGTGATTGCAATATAAAACAAGCACTATCGTCGCTTCACTGGGACCGTTTGAATTCTTTTTACTTAACGCACATTTCGTTCCCAACTGGAACTTTTTCAAAGAGTAATTTCAAGCACTTCCTTCCTGTCTTTTAAAGGAAGGGGGAAGGTGCTTGTCCAATCAGTTTTTAGATATAATTGTAATACAAATAGAACATATTATAAACCTATTTGATTAATACATTCATATGACTTATTAAAAACATATTAGTGTTACATTGTTAGAAACAATAAAACCAGTTATTAAACATATATTAAAATGTATATAAAAGACAACACTGTCATTCTTAATATAACTGATGTCGCACCCATTACATACTGTAAAATGTAAAAATATGCTAACGCATCATACAAATAAATACGTGGTTATATAAACTCCTACACCTTTTATATACAAAAACATAATTTATGCTTACCTGATAAATTCCTTTCTTCTGTTGTGTGATCAGTCCACGGGTCATCATTACTTCTGGGATATAACTCCTCCCCAACAGGAAATGCAAGAGGATTCACCCAGCAGAGCTGCATATAGCTCCTCCCCTCTACGTCAGTCCCAGTCATTCGACCAAGAATCAACGAGAAAGGAGTAACCAAGGGTGAAGTGGTGACTGGAGTATAATTTAAAAAAAAAATATTTACCTGCCTTAAAAACAGGGCGGGCCGTGGACTGATCACACAACAGAAGAAAGGAATTTATCAGGTAAGCATAAATTATGTTTTCTTCTGTTATGTGTGATCAGTCCACGGGTCATCATTACTTCTGGGATACCAATACCAAAGCAAAAGTACACGGATGACGGGAGGGATAGGCAGGCTCATTATACAGAAGGAACCACTGCCTGAAGAACCTTTCTCCCAAAAATAGCCTCCGAAGAAGCAAAAGTATCAAATTTGTAAAATTTGGAAAAAGTATGAAGCGAAGACCAAGTTGCAGCCTTGCAAATCTGTTCAACAGAGGCCTCATTCTTAAAGGCCCAAGTGGAAGCCACAGCTCTAGTGGAGTGGGCTGTAATTCTTTCAGGAGGCTGCTGTCCAGCAGTCTCATAGGCTAAACGTATTATGCTACGAAGCCAAAAAGAGAGAGAGGTAGCAGAAGCTTTTTGACCTCTCCTCTGTCCAGAATAAACGACAAACAGGGAAGAAGTTTGACGAAAATCTTTAGTTGCCTGCAAGTAGAACTTGAGGGCACGAACTACATCCAGATTGTGTAGAAGACGTTCCTTCTTTGAAGAAGGATTTGGACACAAGGATGGAACAACAATCTCTTGATTGATATTCCTGTTAGTAACTACCTTAGGTAAGAACCCAGGTTTAGTACGCAGAACTACCTTGTCTGAATGAAAAATCAGATAAGGAGAATCACAATGTAATGCTGATAACTCAGAGACTCTTCGAGCCGAGGAAATAGCCATTAAAAACAGAACTTTCCAAGATAACAATTTTATATCAATGGAATGAAGGGGTTCAAACGGAACACCCTGTAAAACGTTAAGAACTAAGTTTAAACTCCATGGTGGAGCAACAGCTTTAAACACAGGCTTGATCCTAGCTAAAGCCTGACAAAAGGCCTGGACGTCTGGACTTTCTGACAGACGCCTGTGTAACAAGATGGACAGAGCTGAAATCTGTCCCTTTAATGAACTAGCCGATAAACCCTTTTCTAAGCCTTCTTGTAGAAAGGACAAGATCCTAGAGGTCCTAACCTTACTCCAGGAGTAACGTTTGGATTCACACCAGTATAGGTATTTACGCCATATTTTATGGTAAATCTTTCTGGTAACAGGCTTCCTAGCCTGTATCAGGGTATCAATAACCGACTCAGAAAAACCACGTTTTGATAAAATCAAGCGTTCAATTTCCAAGCAGTCAGCTTCAGAGAAGTTAGATTTTGATGTTTGAACGGACCCTGTATCAGAAGGTCCTGTCTTAGAGGTAGAGACCAAGGCGGACAGGATGACATGTCCACTAGATCTGCATACCAAGTCCTGCGTGGCCATGCAGGTGCTATTAGAATCACTGATGCTCTCTCCTGTTTGATTTTGGCAATCAATCGAGGAAGCAGCGGGAAGGGTGGAAACACATAAGCCATCCCGAAGTTCCAAGGTGCTGTCAAAGCATCTATCAGAACCGCTCCCGGATCCCTGGATCTGGACCCGTAGTGAGGAAGCTTGGCGTTCTGGCGAGACGCCATGAGATCTATCTGTGGTTTGCCCCAACGTCGAAGTATTTGGGCAAAGACCTCCGGATGAAGTTCCCACTCCCCCGGATGAAAAGTCTGGCGACTCAAGAAATCCGCCTCCCAGTTCTCCACTCCCGGGATGTGGATTGCTGACAGGTGGCAAGAGTGAGACTCTGCCCATCGAATTATCTTTGATACTTCCATCATTGCTAGGGAGCTTCTTGTCCCTCCTTGATGGTTGATGTAAGCTACAGTCGTGATATTGTCCGACTGAAACCTGATGAACCCCCGAGTTGTTAATTGGGGCCAAGCCAGAAGGGCATTGAGAACTGCTCTCAATTCCAGAATGTTTATTGGAAGGAGACTCTCCTCCTGATTCCATAATCCCTGAGCCTTCAGAGAATTCCAGACAGCGCCCCAACCTAGTAGGCTGGCGTCTGTTGTTACAATTGTCCAGTCTGGCCTGCTGAATGACATTCCCCTGGACAGGTGTGGCCGATGAAGCCACCATAGAAGAGAATTTCTGGTCTCTTGATTCAGATTCAGAGTAGGGGACAAATCTGAGTAATCCCCATTCCACTGACTTAGCATGCATAATTGCAGCGGTCTGAGGTGTAGGCGTGCAAAAGGTACTATGTCCATTGCCGCTACCATTAAGCCGATCACCTCCATGCATTGAGCTACTGACGGGTGTTGAATGGAATGAAGGACACGGCATGCATCTTGAAGCTTTGTTAACCTGTCCTCTGTCAGGTAAATCTTCATTTCTACAGAATCTATAAGAGTCCCCAAGAATGGAACTCTTGTGCGAGGAAAAAGAGAACTCTTCTTTTCGTTCACTTTCCATCCATGCGACCTTAGAAATGCCAGAACTAACTCTGTATGAGACTTGGCAGTTTGAAAGCTTGAAGCTTGTATTAGAATGTCGTCTAGGTACGGAGCTACCGAAATCCCTCGCGGTCTTAGTACCGCCAGGTCTAGGAAGGCAAACCGTAGATACCGGTGATGATCTTTGTGGATCGGTATGTGAAGGTAAGCATCTTTTAAATCCACTGTGGTCATGTACTGACCCTTTTGGATCATGGGCAAGATTGTCCGAATAGTTTCCATTTTGAACGATGGAACTCTTAGGAATTTGTTTAGAATCTTTAAATCTAAGATTGGTCTGAAAGTTCCCTCTTTTTTGGGAACCACAAACAGGTTTGAGTAGAACCCTTGTCCTTGTTCCGACCGCGGAACCGGATGGATCACTCCCATTAATAACAGATCTTGTACACAGCGTAGAAACGCTTCTTTCTTTATCTGGTTTGTTGACAATCTTGACAGATGAA
Organism: Bombina bombina; assembly: GCF_027579735.1. Classification (NCBI taxonomy): domain Eukaryota; kingdom Metazoa; phylum Chordata; class Amphibia; order Anura; family Bombinatoridae; genus Bombina; species Bombina bombina. Next base: position 486,654,944 of record NC_069499.1, read on the forward strand.
ATCTCCCTCTTGGGGGAGATAATTTGAAGTCTAGAAGGTATCCCTGAGATATGATCTCTAGCGCCCAGGGATCCTGAACATCTCTTGCCCAGGCCTGGGCGAAGAGAGAAAGTCTGCCCCCCACTAGATCCGGTCCCGGATCGGGGGCTCTCGGTTCATGCTGTCTTTGGGGCAGCAGCAGGTTTCCTTGCAGTGGAGGTTGATGCTGCTCCTGTTTTGAAATTCCGAAAGGGACGAAAATTAGACTGTCTAGCCTTAGCTTTGGCTTTGTCTTGAGGTAGGGCGTGGCCCTTACCTCCTGTAATGTCAGCGATAATTTCTTTCAAACCGGGCCCAAATAAGGACTGCCCCTTGAAAGGTATATTAAGTAATTTGGACTTAGAAGTAACATCAGCTGACCAGGATTTTAGCCACAGTGCCCTACGTGCCTGTATGGCGAATCCTGAGTTCTTAGCCGTAAGTTTGGTTAAATGTACTACGGCCTTAGATGAACTAAGGTTCTCTTCCAGAGACTCAATCCAAAATGCTGCCGCAGCCGTAATCGGCGCGATACATGCAAGGGGTTGCAAAATAAAACCTTGTTGAACAAACATTTTCTTAAGGTAACCCTCTAATTTTTTATCCATTGGATCTGAAAAAGCACAGCTATCCTCCACCGGGATAGTGGTACGCTTAGCTAGAGTAGAAACTGCTCCCTCCACCTTAGGGACCGTTTGCCATAAGTCCCGAGTGGTGGCGTCTATTGGAAACATCTTTCTAAATATTGGAGGGGGTGAGAACGGCACACCGGGTCTATCCCACTCCTTAGTAACAATTTCAGTTAATCTCTTAGGTATAGGAAAAACGTCAGTACTCGCCGGTACCGCAAAGTATTTATCCAACCTACATAGTTTCTCTGGTATTGCAACGGTGTTACAATCATTGAGAGCTGCTAAGACCTCCCCTAGTAATACACGGAGGTTCTCCAATTTAAATTTAAAATTTGAAATATCTGAATCCAATCTGTTTGGATCAGAACCGTCACCCACAGAATGAAGCTCTCCGTCCTCATGCTCTGCAAGCTGTGACGCAGTATCAGACATGGCCCTAGTATTGTCAGCGCACTCTGTTCTCACCCCAGAGTGATCACGCTTGCCTCTTAGTTCTGGTAATTTAGACAAAACTTCAGTCATAACAGTAGCCATATCTTGTAATGTTATCTGTAATGGCCGCCCAGATGTACTAGGCGCCATAATATCACGCACCTCCCGGGCGGGAGATGCAGGTACTGCCGCGTGAGGCGAGTTAGTCGGCATAACTCTCCCCTCGCTGTTTGGTGAAATTTGTTCACATTGTACAGATTGACCTTTATTTAAAGTAGCATCAATACAGTTAGTACATAAATTTCTATTGGGCTCCACCTTGGCATTGGAACAAATGACACAGATATCTTCCTCTGAGTCAGACATGTTTAACACACTAGCAATAACTTGCAACCTGGTTATAATCTTTTTTAGCAAAAACGTACTGTGCCTCAAAGAGGTACTTAAACGATTAAATGACAGTTGAGATAATGAACTGAGAAACAGTTATAGCATCAACTTTAAAACAACACAACTTTTAGCAAAGGTTTTGTTCCCATTAGTAAGATAACATAACTAAATTTGACATAAAAATTATTGAGTAACGTCTTTATCCACAGTCAATATAAAAGATTCTCACAGCTCTGCTGAGAGAATGTACCTCCCTTCAAGAAGTTTGAAGACCCCTGAGATCTGTCAGAGATGAACCGGATCATGCAGGAAAAATAATAATAGCTGACTGGAAATTGTTGATGCGTAGCAAAGAGCGCCAAAAACGGCCCCTCCCTCTCACACACAGCAGTGAAGAGAAACGAAACTGTCACAATTCAAAGCAAACTACTGCCAAGTGGAAAATAAAGCCCAAACATTTATTTACTCAGTACCTCAGCAATGTAAACGATTCTACATTCCAGCAAAAACGTTTAACATGATATAATACTTATTAAAAAGATTAGTGACCTTTAACAGAGTAGTTCCGGTGAAGTACCATTCCCAGAATACTGAAGTGTATACATACATGTCATTATAACGGTATAGCAGGATTTTCTCATCAATTCCATTCAGAAAATAAAAACTGCTACATACCTCAATGCAGATTCATCTGCCCCTGTCCCCTGATCTGAAGCTTTTACCTCCCTCAGATGGCCGAGAACAGCAATATGATCTTAACTACTCCGGTTAAAATCATAGTAAAAACTCTGGTAGATTCTTCCTCAAAGTCTGCCAGAGAAGTAATAACACGCTCCGGTGCTATTATAAAATAACAAACTTTTGATTGAAGTCATAAAAACTAAGTATAATCACCATAGTCCTCTCACACATCCTATCTAGTCGTTGGGTGCAAGAGAATGACTGGGACTGACGTAGAGGGGAGGAGCTATATGCAGCTCTGCTGGGTGAATCCTCTTGCATTTCCTGTTGGGGAGGAGTTATATCCCAGAAGTAATGATGACCCGTGGACTGATCACACATAACAGAAGAAAAGTATAGTCCCATAATGTTTAAATCCTATATTCTTTGAGCATCGGCAGCGTGAGCCACATCAAAAAGACTGGATGTCTAATTCAACATTCATCCCATTAGGGTAAAGACAATCCAGTTTTTTTATCCAATAAGTCTCTCGCTGTCGTAGTTTTAATAACCTATTAGTATCCCAAACATTTGGAGCAATCCATTCTATGATTTTAATCTCCAAATCTTTAGGATCCTTATTGTGAATTAGTTTAAAATGTTTGGAGACACTATCGCCTAGATTTAAAGTTTTGTCGGTAAAGACCCGCGTAGCTAACGCTGCTTTTGTTTCCAGCACACCCTTCCAACAATGCTGGTTTTTTTAGAGTTGTCTGAGGGTCTGCGTTAGGCTCAAAAAAGGGTGCGTTGAGCCTAACTTAGCTCCACTTCAACCCTCAATACCAGCGTTGCTTACGGTAGCGGTAAGCTGGTAAAACGTGCTCGTGCACGATATCCCCATTGGAAACAATGGGGCAGTTTGGGCTGGAAAAAAACCTAACACCTGCAAAAAAGCAACGTTCAGCTCCTAACGCAGCCCCATTGTTTCCTATGGGGAAACACTCTCTAAGTCTGCACCTAACACCCTAACATGAACCCTGAGTCTAAACACCCCTAACCTTACACTTATTAACCCCTAATCTGCCGCCCCGCTATTGCTGACACCTGCATTATACTATTAACCCCTAATCTGCCGCTCCGGACACCGCCGCAACCTACATTATCCCTATGAACCCATAATCTGCTGCCCCTAACACCGCCGACACCTATATTATATTTATTAACCCCTAATCTGCCCCCCCAACGCCGCCGCTACCTTACCTACATTTATTAACCCCTAATCTGCCGACCGGACCTCACCACCACTATAATAAATGTATTAACCCCTAAACCGCCGCACTCCCGCCTCGCAAACACTAGAATAAATTGTATTAACCCCTAATCTACCCTCCCTAACATCGCCGCCACCTACATACAATTATTAACCCCTAATCTGCCGCCCGCACCGTCGCCACTACTATAATAAATTTATTAACCCCTAAACCTAACTCTAACCCTAACCCTAACACCCCCCTAACATAAATATAATTTAAATTAAACTAAATAATATTCCTAAAATTAACTAAATTATTCCTATTTAAAACTAAATACTTACCTACAGGGATAGGAACAGACAAAGGATGTGGTGGACATTTTCCAAAGTACAGACCTTAGTGAAGGACACCAAGGTAAATTTGAAATTAAAAACATTATTTTATAGTGCTTGGTGTTATTATACTGATACAGATACCACTGATCCTATAACCAGCCCTCATCTGGCTATACCCATGAGCCAGTGTCACTACTGTGTCTTTGTATAGTGCTTGGTGTTATTATACTGATGCAGATACCACTGCTTCTATAACCAGCCCTCCTCTGGCTATACCCATGTGCCAGTGTCACTACTGTGTCATTATATAGTGCTTGGTGTTATACTGATGCAGATACCACTGATCCTATTACCAGTCCTCCTCTGGCTATACCCATGTGCCAGTGTCACTACTGTGTCATTATATAGTGCTGGATGTTATTATACTGATGCAGATACCACTGATCTTATAACCAGCCCTTCTCCCTTCTCTGTCTATACCCATGTGCCAGTTTCACTACTGTGTCATATAGTGCTGGGGGTTATTATGCTGATGCAGATACCACTGATTCTATAACAAGCTCTCCTCTGGCTATACTCATGTGCCAGTGTCACTACTGTGTCATTATATAGCGCTGGGTGTTATTATGCAGATGCAGATACCACTGACTCTATAACCAGCCCTTATCTGGCTATACGCATGTGCCAGTGTCACTACTGCGTCTTTGTATAGAGCTAGGTTATTATACATATGCAGATACACATCCAGTATTTCACTCAGGCTTTATTTATTCCATAACTTATCACCCAATATCGCTAGCAGTCTCTTGACAAACCACTAACTTTATTCACACTACATATTTTTTTTTATTCCTATTATTTAATCAGAAAGAAAAGATATACTAAGGTTGTGGCAGACACTGCAAGGGCTAGTCACGGACACCAGTGTCCGTGTACGGACACTTTGCCTATCCCTGCTTACCTATAAAATAAACCCTAATATAGCTGCAATATAACTAATAGTTACATTGTAGCTATTTTAGGATTTATATTTATTTTACAGGCAAATTTGTATTTATTTTAACTAGGTACAATAGCTATTAAATAGTTAATAACTATTTAATAGCTACCTAGTTAAAATAACTACAAAATTACCTGTAAAATAAATCCTAACCTAAGTTACAATTAAACCTAACACTACACTATCATTACATTAATTAAATAAATTACCTACAATTACATAACATAAAATACAATAAAATAAACTATTCTATAATACAAAAAAACACTAAATTACAAAAAAAAAAAAAAAAAAATTACAAGCAGTTTAAACTAATTACACCTAATCTAAGGCCCCTAACAAAATAAAAAATTCCCTACACTATTCTAAAATACAAAAGTAATCAGCTCTTTTACCAGCCCTTAAAAGGGCTTTTTGTGGGGCCTTGTCCCAAAGTAATCAGCTCTTTTGCATGAAAATAAAAATAAAATACCCCCCAACATTACAACCCACCACCCACATACCCCTACTCTAACCCACCCAAACCCCCCTTAAAAAAAACTATCGCTAACCCCCTGAAGATCTCCCTACCTTGAGTCGTCTTCACTCAGCCGAGCCAAATTCTTCATACAAGGTGCGCAGAGGAGGTCCATCATCCGGTAGAAGTCTTCATCCATGCGGGGCAAGAAGAGGTCCTCCATCCGGTAGAAGTGTTCATCCAGGTGGCGTCTTCAATCTTCATCCATCCGGAGCGGAGCCATCTTAAAAGGAGCCGACGTGGAGCCAGCCTCTTCTACCGACGGACTAACGACGAATGAAGGTTCCTTTAAGGGACGTCATCCAAGATGGCGTCCCTTCAATTCCGATTGGCTGATAGGGATACATAGGTAGTTTATGGGTGTTAGTGTACTTTAGAGAACAGTAGTTAAGAGCTTTATATTCACGCCTTAGCCCATAAAGCCCTTAACTACTGACTTTTTTTGTCGTTAGGAGTCTTGTCGGTAGAGGCTCTACCGCTCACTTCTCCCAAGACTCCAAATACCAGCGTTAGGCAGATCCCATTGAAAAGATAGGATACGCAATTGGCGTAAGGGGATCTGCGGTAGCCTGGAATCGCTGTAGGGAAGTGAGCGGTAGACCTGTACCTGCCTGACTCTAAATACCAGCGGGCGGCCAAAAGCAGCGTTAGGAGCCCTTAACGCTGCTTTTGACGGCTAACGCAGAACTCTAAATCTAGGTGTATACGTTTCTAGACCCTTATCGATGTTGTTAAGGTGTTCCCTGAATCGGTATTTAATTTCTCTCTTGGTTCTCCCAACGTAGATAAAATTACATTTGCATTTCAAGAGGTAAACCACATAGGTGCTCATGCACATGCACCTACTTGTATTCTTGAAACACCTAGTGCCATTCAAATTCTCAATACTATTGTGATTTGTTGCTATATAAGGGCACATTAAGCATTCCTTGGTTTTGCATTTGTATGTCCCGGTTGAACCTCCCCAGTCTATCCTCATTGGTGGTTTATTTCTCAACTTACTGGGTGCTAAAAAATTCTTAAGGTCCTTATTCTTCCTAAATAGGATTTCTGGTTTATCACCTATCGGCTTTTTAAGGATGGGGTCCAGTTGTAACACTTTCCAATGTCTATTAATTATACTTTTAATCTTATGGTGTTCGTTATTATATTTAGTAAATAATTTGGGATTTTAATTTTCACTTATATTTCTTTTATTATTCTTTGTTTTTTTGTAATAGGGAATTTCTATCTATCAGATCTACCCTCTCCTTCATTTTTACTAGATGTTGTTTACTATAGCCCTTGCCCTCAAACTTACTGGTGAGGATCTCGGCTTATTGATTGTAATCTTGAATGCTTGTACAATTTCGCATAATGCGCTGGTATTGACCAAAAGGAATATTGTTCTTCCATTGCTTAAGATGGCCACTACGTGCATTTAATAAGCCGTTTCTGTCTGTATCCTTTCTATAGTTTTTTACCAATACTTTATTTGCATTAATAAACAAAGTTAAATCTAAAAAAAATCAATTTTGTGAATATGAGAAGGTGGATTTCAAGTTAAAATCATTCATATTCATATGATTCACTAGTTTCTTTATATTGTGTGGCTCCCCTCGCCAAATCATAATAATATCATCTATATAGCGAAAATACATATGAATATTACAGGAATATGGGTTATTGTTCCATATATAATAGTCCTCATAATTAGACATATATAAGTTCGCATATGATGGGGCAAATGTCGTCCCCACCGCTGTTCCCTGTATTTGTTTATAGAACTTCTTTTCGAATAAGAAATAGTTATGCAACAAAATGAACTGTATGGATTCAGATAAAAACGTATGTACAGGTGAGATGTTCAAGGTGAGATGTTTCCTTTCAAGTATTCTTCCCCAATTACTGACACCCCTTTGGTATGAGGAATACTAGTATAAAGGACAGAAACATCGCAGGTGACCCAAAAATAATTGGGTCCCCAACTTCGATGTTTCTGCCCTTTATACTAGTATTCCTCATACCAAAGGGGTGTCAGTAATTGGGGAAGAATGCTTGAAAGGAAACATCTCACCTTGACATACAACGTTTTTGGGGACGACATTTGTCCCATCATATGCAAACTTATATATGTCTAATTATGAGGACCATTATATATGGAACAATAACCCATATTCCTCTAATATTCATATGTATTTTCGCTATATAGATGATATTATTATGATTTGGCGAGGGGAGCCACACAATATAAAGGAACTAGTGAATCATATGAATATGAATGATTTTAACTTGAAATTCACCTTCTAATATTCACAAACATTAATTTTTTTAGATATAACTTTTCTTATTAATGCAAATAAAGTATTGGTAAAAAACTATAGAAAGGATACAGACAGAAACGGCTTATTAAATGCACGTAGTGGCCATCTTAAGCAATGGAAGAACAATATTCCTTTCGGTCAATACCAGCGCATTAAGCGAAATTGTACAAGCATTCAAGATTACAATCAAAAAGCCGAGATCCTCACCAGTAAGTTTGAGGACAATAGCTATAGTAAACAACATCTAGTAAAAATGAAGGAGAGGGTAGATCTGATAGATAGAAATTCCCTATTACAAAAAACAAAGAATAATAAAAGAAATATAAGTGAAAATTAAAATCCCAAATTAATTACTAAATATAATAACCAACACCATAAGATAAAAAGTATAATTAATAGACATTGGAAAGTGTTACAACTGGATCCCATCCTTAAAAAATCGATAGGTGCTAAACCAGAAATCCTATTTAGGAAGAATAAGGACCTTAAGAATTTTTTAGCACCCAGTAAGTTGAGAAATAAACCACCAATGAGGATGTTAGACTGGGGAGGTTCACCCAGGACATACAAATGCAAAACCAAGGAATGCTTAATGTGCCCTTATATAGCAACAAATCACAATAGTATTGAGAATTTTAATGGCACTAGGTGTTTCAGGAATACAAGTAGGTGCATGTGCATGAGCACCTACGTGATTTACCATTTGAAATGCAAATGTAATTTTATCTATGTTGGGAGAACCAAGAGAAAAATTAAATACTGATTCAGGGAACACCTTAACAACATCGATAAGGGTCTAGAAACTCATACGGCTAGATTTAGAGTTTTGTCGGTAACAACCCGAAAAACTAACGCCGGCTTTTTTCTGGCCGCACCATAAAAATAACTCTGGTATTGAGAGTCCACATAAAGGCTGCGTTAGGCTCAAAAAAGGAGCGTAGAGCATATTTAACGCAGCTTCAACTCTCAATACCAGAGTTGCTTACGCAAGCGGCCAGCCTCAAAAACGTGCTCGTGCACGATTCCCCCATAGAAAACAATGGGGCTTTTTGAGCTGAAAAAAAACCTAACACCTGCAAAAAAGCCGCGTTCAGCTCCTAACGCAGCCCCATTGTTTGCTATGGGGAAACACTTCCTACGTCTGCACCTAACACTTTAACATGTACCCCGAGTCTAAACACCCCTAACCTTACACTTATTAACCCCTAATCTGCCGCCCCCGCTATCGCTGACCCCTGCATATTATTATTAACCCCTAATCTGCCGCTCCGTAAACCGCCGCTACTTACATTATCCCTATGTACCCCTAATCTGCTGCCCTAACATCGCCGACCCCTATATTATATTTATTAACCCCTAATCTGCCCCCCACAACGTCGCCTCCACCTGCCTACACTTATTAACCCCTAATCTGCCGACCGGACCGCACCGCTATTATTATAAAGTTATTAACCCCTAATCCGCCTCACTAACCCTATAATAAATAGTATTAACCCCTAATCTGCCCTCCCTAACATCACCGACACCTAACTTCAATTATTAACCCCTAATCTGCCGACTTGAGCTCACCGCTATTCTAATAAATGTATTAACCCCTAAAGCTAAGTCTAACCCTAACACTAACACCCCCCTAAATTAAATATAATTTTAATCTAACTAAATAAATTAACTCTTATTAAATAAATTATTCCTATTTAAAGCTAAATACTTACCTGTAAAATAAATCCTAATATAGCTACAATATAAATTATTATTATATTATAGCTATTTTAGGATTAATATTTATTTTACAGGTAACTTTGTAATTATTTTAACCAGGTACAATAGCTATTAAATAGTTAAGAACTATTTAATAGCTAAAATAGTTAAAATAATTACAAATTTACCGGTAAAATAAATCCTAACCTAAGTTACAATTAAACCTAACACTACACTATCAATAAATTAATTAAATAAAATACCTACAATTACCTACAATTAAACCTAACACTACACTATCAATAAATTAATTAAATACAATACCTACAAATAACTACAATGAAATAAACTAACTAAAGTACAAAAAATAAAAAAGAACTAAGTTACAAAAAATAAAAAAATATTTACAAACATTAGAAAAATATTACAACAATTTTAAACTAATTACACCTACTCTAAGCCCCCTAATAAAATAACAAAGACCCCCAAAATAAAAAAATGCCCTACCCTATTCTAAAATTAAAATAGAAAAGCTCTTTTACCTTACCAGCCCTGAAAAGGGCCCTTTGCGGGGCATGCCCCAAAGAATTCAGCTCTTTTGCCTGTAAAAAAAAACATACAATACTCCCCCCAACATTACAACCCACCACCCACATACCCCTAATCTAACCCAAACCCCCCTTAAATAAACCTAACACTAAGCCCCTGAATATCTCCCTACCTTGTCTTCACCTCACCGGGTTCAGCGATCGGTCCAGAAGAGGGTCCGAAGTCTTGATCCAAGCGGAGCAAGAAGAGGTCCTCCATCCGGTAGAAGTCTTCATCCAAGCGGGGCAGAAGAGGTCTTCCATCCGATTGAAGTCTTCATCCAAGCGGGATCTTCTATGGTCATCCATCCGGAGCGGAGCGGCAGGATCCTGAAGACCTCCGACGCGGAACATCCATCCTGGCCGACGACTGAACGACGAATGACGGTTCCTTTAAATGACGTCATCCAAGATGGCATCCCTCGAATTCCGATTGGCTGATAGGATTCTATCAGCCAATCGGAATTAAGGTAGGAATATTCTTATTGGCTGATGGAATCAGCCAATCAGAATCAAGTTCAATCCGATTGGCTGATTGGATCAGCCAATCGGATTGAACTTGATTCTGATTGGCTGATTCCATCAGCCAATCAGAATATTCCTAGCTTAATTCCGATTGGCTGATAGAATCCTATCAGCCAATCGGAATTCGAGGGACGCCATCTTGGATGACGTCATTTAAAGGAACCGTCATTCGTCGTTCAGTCGTCGGCCAGGATGGATGTTCCGCGTCGGAGGTCTTCAGGATCCTGCCGCTCCGCTCCGGATGGATGACCATAGAAGATTGCGCTTGGATGAAGACTTCAATCGGATGGAAGACCTCTTCTGCCCCGCTTGGATGAAGACTTCAGCCGGATCATGGACCTCTTCAGCCCCCCGCTTGGGTTTGGATCAGGACATCGGAGGAGCTCTTCTGGATCGATCGGTGAACCTGGTATGGTGAAGATAAGGTAGGAAGATCTTCAGGGGCTTAGTGTTAGGTTTATTTAAGGGGGGTTTGGGTTAGATTAGGGGTATGTGAGTGGTGGGTTGTAATGTTGGGGGGGGTATTGTATGTTTTTTTTTACAGGCAAAAGAGCTGAACTTCTTGGGGCATGCCCCGCAAAGGGCCCTGTTCAGGGCTGGTAAGGTAAAAGAGCTTTGAACTTTAGTAATTTAGAATAGGGTAGGGCATTTTTTTATTTTGGGGGGCTTTGTTATTTTATTAGGGGGCTTAGAGTAGGTGTAATTAGTTTAAAATTGTTGTAATATTTTTCTTATGTTTGTAAATATTTTTTTATTTTTTGTAACTTAGTTCTTTTTTATATTTTGTACTTTAGATAGTTTATTTCATTGTAGTTATTTGTAGGTATTGTATTTAATTTATTTATTGATAGTGTAGTGTTAGGTTTAATTGTAGATAATTATAGGTATTTTATTTAATTAATTTATTGATAGTGTAGTGTTAGTTTTAATTGTAACTTAGGTTAGGATTTATTTTACAGGTAATTTTGTAATTATTTTAACTATTTTAGCTATTAAATAGTTCTTAACTATTTAATAGCTATTGTACCTGGTTAAAATAAATACAAAGTTACCTGTAAAATAAATATTAATCCTAAAATAGTTATAATATAATTATAATTTATATTGTAGCTATATTAGGATTTATTTTACAGGTAAGTATTTAGCTTTAAATAGGAATAATTTATTTAATAAGAGTTAATTAATTTCGTTAGATTAAAATTATATTTAATTTAGGGGGGTGTTAGTGTTAGGGTTAGACTTAGCTTTAGGGGTTAATACATTTATTAGAATAGCGGTGAGCTCCAGTCGGCAGATTAGGGGTTAATAATTGAAGTTAGGTGTCGGCGATGTTAGGGAGGGCAGATTAGGGGTTAATACTATTTATTATAGGGTTAGTGAGGCGGATTAGGGGTTAATAACTTTATAATAATAGCGGTGCGGTCCGCTCGGCAGATTAGGGGTTAATAAATATAATATAGGGGTCGGCGGTGTTAGGGGCAGCAGATTAGGGGTACATAAGTATAACGTAGGTGGCGGCGCTTTGCGGTCGGCAGATTAGGGGTTAAATATTGTAGGTAGCTGGCTGCGACGTTGTGGGGGGCAGGTTAGGGGTTAATAAATATAATATAGGGGTCGGCGGTGTTAGGGGCAGCAGATTAGGGGTACATAAGTATAACGTAGGTGGCGGTCGGCAGATTAGGGGTTAAAAAAATGTAATCGAGTGGCGGCGATGTGGGGGGACCTCGGTTTAGGGGTACATAGGTAGTTTATGGGTGTTAGTGTACTTTAGAGTACAGTAGTTAAGAGCTTTATGAACCGGCGTTAGCCCAGAAAGCTCTTAACTACTGACTTTTTTCCTGCGGCTGGAGTTTTGTCGTTAGATGTCTAACGCTCACTTCAGACACGACTCTAAATACCGGAGTTAGAAAAATCCCATTGAAAAGATAGGATACGCAATTTACGTAAGGGGATCTGCGGTATGGAAAAGTCGCGGCTGAAAAGTGAGCGTTAGACCCTATTTTGAGTGACTCCAAATACCGGAGGTAGCCTAAAACCAGCGTTAGGAGCCTCTAACGCTGGTTTTCACGGCTACCGCCAAACTCCAAATCTAGGCCATAGTGTCTCCAAACATTTTAAACTAATTCACAATAAGGATCCTAAAGATTTGGAGATTAAAATCATAGAATGGATTGCTCCAAATGTTTGGGATACTAATAGGTTATTAAAACTACGACAGCGAGAGACTTATTGGATAAAAAAACTGTATTGTCTTTACCCTAATGGGATGAATGTTGAATTAGACATCCAGTCTTTTTGATGTGACTCACGCTGCCGATGCTCAAAGAATATAGGATTTAAACATTATGGGACTATACTTTTTGTATATAAAAGGTGTAGGAGTTTATATAACCACATATTTATTTATATGATGTGTTAGCATATTTTCACATTTTACAGTATGTTATGGGAGCGACATCAGTTATATTAAGAATGACAGTGTTGTCTTTTATATACATTTTAATATATGTTTAATAACTGGTTTTATTGTTTCTAACAATGTAACACTAATATGTTTTTAATAAGTCATATGAATGTATTAATCAAATAGGTTTATAATAAGTTCTATTTGTATTACAATTATATCTAAAAACTGATTGGACAAGCACCTTCCCCCTTCCTTTAAAAGACAGGAAGGAAGTGCTTGAAATTACTCTTGAAAAAGTTCCAGTTGGGAACGAAACGTGCGTTGAGTAAAAAGAATTCAAACGGTCCCAGTGAAGCGACGATAGTACTTGTTTTATATTGCAATCACTATACATGCTTAGGGCCATTTGTTATAGGCTATATTACAGAGCCTTGCCTAAGGTTGTTTTAAAACCTGCATCCGTATAGATTTGATCAGACGATTAAGAGACTCTGTGGGATATTCTCAGTGTGGCATTTACACAGACGAAGCCGGTGTTTCTACACACCCCATCCCTTAGCCAATCAGAGGACATTGGGACACTGGATTGGCCAGGTTGGATACACACCTTCTTTCACCAACTTGTAGACACGCTGAACCGGATCCTCGAACATCTATAAAAGAAACGACGGAGCAGGTTTGCAGTCTATTATATTGATGTTACAGTGCCTTTTTATTACTTTTAAAGTGTGAGTGCGATTCTTTATTAGGGTTTATTTATATTAAAGTTGTAATTACAATCTGCACTTAGATCAGTTTGTGCGCTCCTTTTTTCTCTTTTACTACACTTTAATAAAGCATACCAAGAAAACAAAACAAATTTGATAATACAAGTAAATTGGAAAATTGTTTAAAATAGCATGCTCTCTCTGAAAAATGAACATTTAATTTCTACTTTACTGTCCATTAAAGGGACAGTATACACTCATTTTCATAAAACTACATGTAATAGACACTACTATAAAGAAAAAGATGCACAGATACTGATATAAAAATCCAGTATAAAGCTGTTTAAAAACTTACTTAGAAGCTCTCAGTTTAGCTCTGTTGAAAAGGTAGCTGGAAAGCCCACTGCAAGTGGGAAATAAGACACTCCCCCTCCCCCTTCTTTTGCATATGAAAAGACCCTTTACACAAACAGGAGCAAGCTGAAGTAGGCATCTGACGGTATTCTCATAAAACTTTGGGGCTTGGTTAGGAGTCTGAAAATCAGAGCAATGTTATTTAAAAATAAGCAAAACTATACATTTTTTTAAAAAAAAAACTTTATCGGCTATATAAATAGATCATCTACAAAACATTTATGCAATGAAAAAATGAGTGTATAATGTCCCTTTAAGCTGAGGGAAAAAATATGTCTACGACCCATACAAAGGAAAAACATTTCTGAATGGATGTGCCCCAAGTCATTTTAGGACCCAAAAATGTTCAAATCTAGTTCAGACCTAGAACATCCCTAAACTTTAAAGACAAAGAGGATTTTCAAAGCAAAGTTTTTGATACATTTTAATCAAAACCAAAGCAAATAAAAAAAATTGACACTCAACTTTAAAGGGATAGGAAAGTCAAAAATATAACGTGCATGATTCAGACAGAGCACGTCATTTTAAGACACTTTTAAATTCACGTATATATTTTCAAATGATCTTCGTTCTCTGGGTATCCATTGTTAAGAAAGAATATGTTTATCTCTTGTGATTGGCTAAATAGATGTGTTTTTCTAGCTGCCAGTAGTGCAATACTGTTTCTTCAGCAAAGGATAAGAGAATGAAGCAAATTTGATAACAGAGGTAAAATGGAAAGTTGGTTAAAACTGTATGTTCTATCCAAATCATGAAATAGATTGTTGGGGATTCCTGTCCCTTTAAATGCAAAATGTTTGATACTTATATAGGCAAAAATGTTATTTAAATTATTTTCTTTCATGTAATTGGCAAGAGTCCATGAGCTAGTGACGTATGGGATATACAATCCTACCAGGAGGGGCAAAGTTTCCCAAACCTCAAAATTCCTATAAATACACCCCTCACCACACCCACAATTCAGTTTTACAAACTTTGCCTCCTATGGAGATGGTGAAGTAAGTTTGTGCTAAGATTTCTACGTTGATATGCGCTTCTCAGCATTTTGAAGCCTGATTCCTTTCAGAGTACAGTGAATGTCAGAGGGTTGTGAAGTTAGTATCACCTATTGAATGCAATGGTTTACCTCGCGAGAGATCTATTTCATAGGTTCTCTGTTATTGGATTCATCTCCTACCTCCCTTATTCAGATCGACGATATACTCTCATATACCATTACCTCTACTGATAATTGTTTCAGTACTGGTTTGGCTATCTGCTATATGTGGATGGGTGTCTTTGGTAAGTATGTTTTCATTACTTAAGACACTCTCAGCTATGGTTTGGCACTTTATGCATTAATATAAAGTTCTAAATATATGTATTGTACTTATATTTGCCATGAGTCAGGTTTATGTATATTTCCTTTTGCAGACTATCAGCTTCATATTTGGGAGAAAAACATATTTAGGAAAATATTTTTCTTATCTGGGGTTTAGTCTTTTTTCAATTGACTGTTTTCATTAAAATTTTGCGGGCAAAATTAGGCTCGCAAGGGCGCAAAATGCCAAAGTTTATTGCATCATTCTTGGCGCAAGAATTTTTTGGCGCGAAGGTACGTTCGATGACGGAAAATCGCCATGATCGGCGTCTTAGTTGACACCGAGTTCCTTGCACAAGGTTGCGTCTTCAATGACGTGAGTGTCATTTGCGGATGTTGTTAGCGCCAAAAAAAAAATTCATTTTGCATTGTACGTCATACTTGTCGCCAAATAATTTCATTATTTAAAACCCCATTTCTATATGAGAGGGCTATGCTGTTTGCATTTTTTTCCCATTCCTGAAACTGCCATATAAAGAAATTGATCATTTTGCTTTATATGTTGTTTTTTCTCTTACATTTGCAAGATGTATCAATCTGATCCTGTCTCAGAAACCACTGTCCCTGATAACAGTTCTACCAAAGCTAAGTGCATTTGTTGTAAATTTGTGGAGATTATATCTCCAGCTGTGGTATGTAATAGTTGTCATGATAAGCTTTTACATGCAGAGAATGTGTCCATCAGTAATAGTACAATGCCTGTTGTTCCTTCAACATCTAATGTACATAATATACCTGTGAATATAAAAGATTTTATTGCTGATGCGATTCAGAAGGCTTTGTCTGCCATCCTACCTTCTAATAAACGTAAAAGGTATTTTAAAACTTCTCATAAGGTTGATGAAATTTCAAATGACCGACAACATACTGAATTATCCTCCTCTGATGAGGATCTATCTGATTCAGAAGATCCTTCCTCAGATACTGACACTGACAAATCTACTTATTTATTTAAAATGGAGTATATTCGTTCCTTGTTAAAAGAGGTGTTGATTACATTGGATACTGAGGAAACTAGTCCTCTTGATATTAATTACTCCAGAGGTTTTTCCAGTCCCTAATGCTATTTCTGATATGATTTCTAAGGAATGGAATAGGCCTGGTACTTCTTGTATTCCTTCTTCAAGGTTTAAAAAATCGTATCCTTTGCCAGCAGTTAGATTGGAGTTTTGGGAAAAGACCCCCAAAGTTGATGGGGCTATTTCTACTCTTGCTAAACGTACTACTATTCCTATGGAAGATAGTACTTCTTTTAAAGATCCTTTAGATAGGACACTTGAATCCTATCTAAGGAAAGCTTATTTATATTCTGGCCATCTTCTTAGGCCTGCCATTTCTATGGCTGATGTTGCAGCTGCATCAACTTTTTGGTTGGAAAGTTTAGCGCAACAGGAAATGGATCCTGATTTGTCTAGCATTGTTTGCTTGCTTCAACATGCTAATCATTTTATCTGTGATGCCATTTTTGATATCATCAAAAATGATGTTATGTCTTTAGCTATTTTAGCTAGAAGAGCTTTGTGGCTAGATGACTATCTCTTTCTTTCCAAGGTAATAATTTATTTGGTTCTCAGATGGATTTGATTATTTCAACTGTCACTGGGGGGAAGGGAGTTTTTTTTGCCTCAGGATAAAAGACCTAAGGGTAAATCTAAAGCTTCTAACCATTTTCGTTCCTTTCGACAAAGTAAGGAACAGAAACCTAATCCTTCCCCCAAAGAATCTGGTTCCAATTGGAAACCTTCTTCAAGTTGGAGTAAATCCAAGCCGATTAAGAAACCAAAGCCAGCCAGCCCCCAAGTCTGCATGAAGGTGCGGCCATCATTCCAGCTCAGCTGGTAAGGGTCAGATTAAGATTCTTCCAAAACATTTGGGCAGATTCTGTCCAAAATCAATGGATTCAGAGTATTGTCTCTCAAGGGTACCGAATAGGATTAAGAGTAAGACCTCCTGTAAGAAGATTTTTTTCTCTCACGCATCCCAGCAAATCCAGTAAAGGCTCAGGCTTTTCTGAAATGTGTTTCAGACCTGTAGCTTTCAGGGGTAATCATACCAGTTCAGTTTCAGGAACAGGGTCTGGGGTTTTATTCAATTCTATTCATTGTCCCAAAGAAAGAAAACAAATTCAGGCCGGTTCTGGATCTGAAAATTTGGAATCGTTATGTAAGAGTGCCAACTTTAAAAATGGTGACTATAAGGCCAATTCTGCCATTTGTTCAGCAAGGGCAATATATGTCCACAATAGACTTACAGGAGGCATATCTTCATATTCTGATTTATCCAGACCAGTGTTTTTCAACCAGTGTGCCGTGGCACACTAGTGTGCCGTGAGAGATCCTCAGGTGTGCCGCGGCAGACTGACAACAGTGTGACATATTTTTTAAATTTTGCTTGTTTTTTATTTTGGGACATTTTTTTTATTTTGAGTGAGATGATGACTGAGGGTAACTGCGCAGCGGCAGCTCGCATCCCCGACCCGTGTTCACACTTGGAAGGAACCCCCACCCACCACGACACATGTCTAGTGCCAGCTCTACACGCAGCAACACCCGACACTTCAATCCCCCATGCATGCTGGCGCAGCTTTGCTCCTCCTCCAGAACAGTTCCAGCCAGGTCACGTCACTCACGTTCCTTCTCAGCACAAGGAACATGACCGGAGGACTAGAGACTCACTGGAGAGGAAGAGAGAGGAGCCAGCCAGCCAGTGCTGTGTGGACTCAGAGTGCAGAACTAGCGTGGTGAAAGGAGCAGCACTGGCTGTTACAGTCTGGCAGTGGCAGAGAAAGAACGTCCGTGTGACGAAGTCAGAAGATAGAGAAGGTCTGAATCTGGGTAGTGGGGTTTCAGGAGTGTCAGTGTGTAATAAGGTAAAAATAAAAAAAAAATCCCTAAATTTACTGACTGTTACTGAAATTTACTGTACCAACATTATATCATGTTGTTTGTAATTTGTGTGTGCAGTCCAAGTTGACTGCAGGTCAAATCATATCCTGAAGAAAACATAACCAAGCACCTCCATTATGATTCACTGTTCAGGAGTGTAACGTTAAAAAAAAGTCTTCAAATTTACTGTTACCACCATTATATCTTCTTTCTTGGTAATTTGGGTGTGCAAGTTAACTGCTGCTCAAATATCACTAAAAAAGCATAACCAAGCTAACACCTCCATATTTTTACTAGAGTTCAGGAGGGAAACAATTTTCAAAAGAAGGAAAAATAGAGGGGTTTTTTTTTACTAGAGTTCAGGAGGGAAACGTTTTTAAGATACCAAGAGAAGAAATAGGTCAATAGAATTAAGTAAATTAGTTTATATATAAAATTTATATAGTTTATATCTAAATTGTTTTGTTGTCATGTATGTGTGTGCGTATGTATGTATGTGTGCATGTATGTATGTGTGTGTGTGTGTGTGTTTGTGTGTATATGTATGTGTATATGTATGCGTGTGTGTATGTGAGTATATGCATGTGTGTATGCTTGTGTGTATATATATGTGTGTGTGTGTATATATATATATATATATATATATATGTATGTGTATATACACATATATATACATATATACACATATATATATATATATATATATATATATATATATATATATATATATATATATATATAGTACAAAGAAGAAGTTGCGCTCAATGTAACTGGAACAAAGTGTAGATAAAAGTATTCCAGGCAGGGAATGTATATAAAAACAACATTTATTTCAAAAGAATAAAAAAGGACAAAAGACAGACGGCTAAATATAGAGTTTGGCGATAGCCGTCAAAACCAGCGTTAGAGACTCCTAACGCTGGTTTTGGGCTACCGCTGGTATTTAGAGTCAGTCAGGAAAGGGTCTAACGCTCACTTTGCAGCCGCGACTTTTCCATACCGCAGATCCCCTTACGTCAATTGCGTATCCTATCTTTTCAATGGGATCTTTCTAACGCTGGTATTTAGAGTCGTGGCTGAAGTGAGCGTTAGAAATCTAGCGACAAAACTCCAGCCGCAGAAAAAAGTCAGTAGTTAAGAGCTATCTGGGCTAACGCCGGTTTATAAAGCTCTTAACTACTGTGCTCTAAAGTACACTAACACCCATAAACTACCTATGTACCCCTAAACCGAGGTCCCCCCACATCGCCGCCACTCTATTAAAAATTTTTAACCCCTAATCTGCCGCTCCGTACACCGCTGCCACCTACGTTATCCCTATGTACCCCTAATCTGCTGCCCCTAATACCGCCGACACCTACATAATATTTATTAACCCCTAATCTGCCGCCCCCGCTATCGCTGACACCTGCATATATTTTTTTAACCCCTAATCTGCCGCTTCGTACACCGCCGCAACCTACATTATACCTATGAACCCCTAATCTGCTGCCCCTAACACAGCCGACCCCTATATTATATTTATTAACCCCTAATCTGCCGCCCCCAACGTCGCCTCCACCTACCTACAATTATTAACCCCTAATCTGCCGACCGGACCACACCGCTACTATAATAAATGTATTAACCCCTAAAGCTAAGTCTAACCCTAACACCCCCCTAACTTAAATATAATTTAAATCTAACGAAATAAATTAACTATTATTAAATAAATTATTCCTATTTAAAGCTAAATACTTACCTGTAAAATAAATCCTAATATAGCTACAATATAAATTATAATTATATTGTAGCTATTTTAGGATTAATATTTATTTTACAGGCAACTTTGTAATTATTTTAACCAGGTACAATAGCTATTAAATAGTTAATAACTATTTAATAGCTACCTAGTTAAAATAATTACAAAATTACCTGTAAAATAAATCCTAACCTAAGTTACAATTAAACCTAACACTACACTATCAATAAATAAATTAAATAAAATACCTACAATTATCTACAATTAAACCTAACACTACACTATCAATAAATAAATTAAATACAATACCTACAAATAAATACAATGAAATAAACTAACTAAAGTACAAAAAATAAAAAAGAACTGTTACAAAAAATAAAAAAATATTTACAAACATTAGAAAAATATTACAACAATTTTAAACTAATTACACCTACTCTAAGCCCCCTAATAAAATAACAAAGACCCCCAAAATAAAAAAATGCCCTACCCTATTCTAAAATTAAAATAGAAAAGCTCTTTTACCTTACCAGCCCTGAAAAGGGCCCTTTGCGGGGCATGCCCCAAAGAATTCAGCTCTTTTGCCTGTAAAAAAAAATATACAATAACCCCCCCAACATTACAACCCACCACCCACATACCCCTAATCTAACCCAAACCCCCCTTAAATAAACCTAACACTAAGCCCCTGAAGATCTCCCACCTTGTCTTCACCACACCGGGTCCCGATCTGTCCAGAAGAGCCTCCAAAATCTTCATCCAAGCCCAAGCGGGGGCTGAAGAGTGACGTCCATCCTCCGGCTGAAGTCTTGATCCAAGCGGGCAGAAGAGGACATCCGGACCGGCAAACATCTGCATCCAAGCCGCATCTTCTATGTTCTTCCATCCGATGACGACCGGCTGATCTTCAAGACCTCCACCGCGGATCCATCCTCTTCTTCCGACGACTAGACGAATGAAGGTTCCTTTAAGGGACGTCATCCAAGATGGCGTCCCTCGAATTCCGATTTAAGTTTCAAGTTCAATCCGATTGGCTGATCCGATCAGCCAATCAGATTGAGATCGCATTCTATTGGCTGTTCCGATCAGCCAATAGAATGCGAGCTCAATCTGATTGGCTGATCGGATCAGCCAATCGGATTGAACTTGAATCTGATTGGCTGATTCCATCAGCCAATCAGAATTTTCCTACCTTAATTCCGATTGGCTGATAGAATCCTATCAGCCAATCGGAATTCGAGGGACGCCATCTTGGATGACGTCCCTTAAAGGAACCTTCATTCGTCGTCTAGTCGTCGGAAGAAGAGGATGGATCCGCGGTGGAGGTCTTGAAGATCAGCCGGTCGTCATCGGATGGAAGAACATAGAAGATGCGGCTTGGATGCAGATGTTTGCCGGTCCGGATGTCCTCTTCTGCCCGCTTGGATCAAGACTTCAGCCGGAGGATGGATGTCTTCAGCCCCCCGCTTGGGCTTGGATCAAGACATCGGAGCCAGGACGGATCGGTGTGATACCCGGTGTGGTGAAGATAAGGTAGGAAGATCTTCAGGGGCTTAGTGTTAGGTTTATTTAAGGGGGGTTTGGGTTAGATTAGGGGTATGTGGGTGGTGGGTTGTAATGTTGGGGGGGGGGGTATTGTATGTTTTTTTTCTCCAGGCAAAAGAGCTGAATTCTTTGGGGCATGCCCCGCAAATGGCCCTTTTAATGGCTGGTAAGGTAAAAGAGCTTTTCTATTTTAATTTTATAATAGGGTAGGGCATTTTTTTATTTTGGGGGGCTTTGTTATTTTATTAGGGGGCTTAGAGTAGGTGTAATTAGTTTAAAATTGTTGTAATATTTTTCAAATGTTTGTAAATATTTTTTTATTTTTTGTAACTTAGTTCTTTTTTATTTTTTGTACTTTAGTTAGTTTATTTAATTGTATTTATTTGTAGGTATTTTATTTAATTTATTTATTGATAGTGTAGTGTTAGGTTTAATTGTAGATAATTGTAGGTAGTTTATTTAATTTATTTATTGATAGTGTAGTGTTAGGTTTAATTGTAACTTAGGTTAGGATTTATTTTACAGGTAATTTTGTAATTATTTTAACTAGGTAGCTATTAAATAGTTATTAACTATTTAATAGCTATTGTACCTAGTTAAAATAATTACAAAGTTGCCTGTAAAATAAATATTAATCCTAAAATAGCTACAATATAATTATAATTTATATTGTAGCTATATTAGGGTTTATTTTATAGGTAAGTATTTAGCTTTAAATAGGATGAATTTATTTAATAAGAGTTAATTTATTTTGTTAGATTTAAATTATATTTAACTTAGGGGGGTGTTAGTGTTAGGGTTAGACTTAGCTTTAGGGGTTAATACATTTATTAGAGTAGCAGCGAACTCTGGTCAGCAGATTAGGGGTTAATAAGTGTAGGTAGGTGGAGGCGACGTTGGGGGCGGCAGATTAGGGGTTAATAAATATAATATAGGGGTCGGCGGTGTTAGGGGCAGCAGATTAGGTGTACATAGGTATAATGTAGGTTGCGGCGGTGTACGGAGCAGCAGATTAGGGGTTAATAATAATATGCAGGGGTCAGCGATAGCGGGGGCGGCAGATTAGGGGTTAATAAGTGTAAGGCTAGGGGTGTTTAGACTCGGGGTACATGTTAGGGTGTTAGGTGCAGACTTAGGAAGTGTTTCCCCATAGGATACAATGGGGCTGCGTTAGGAGCTTAACGCTGCTTTTTTGCAGGTGTTAGGGTTTTTTTCAGCTCAAACAGCCCCATTGTTTCCTATTGGGGAATCGTGCACGAGCACGTTTTTTAAGCTGGCCGCGTCCGTAAGCACCGCTGGTATCGAGAGTTGAAGTGGTGGTAAATATGCTCTACGCTCCCTTTTTTGGAGCCTAACGCAGCCCTTCTGTGAACTCTAAATACCAGCGGTATTTAAAAGGTGCGGGAGAAAAAAAGCACACGTAGCTAACGCACCCCTTTGGCCGCAGAACTCTAAATCTAGCCGACAGTGTCCTAAAAAAGCCAAAAAGTCAGCAGTGACTCAATCAATCAGGTTGGTGAGCTGATCCTCATGCAGACATGTTTTGTGCGTTTGCGCACTTGTTCCATATATATATATATATATGTATATATATACGTTAGCAAAGATGTGCACTCTCACTCAATTGCAACTGCCAGGGTGCTAGTAGAATTGGGTATACAATAACAAAAAGAACTTGCACTCACTGGACTTTTCAACAAAACTTTACTTGGCAAAGAAATAGTGACGTTTCGGGGACAGTGTATCCCCTTCCTCAGACAGTGATTGCATCAAACATTAGTGAATTTATACAGTCAAACAAACAAACCCCTCCCCCCAATTAGCAAAAAAAACGCCAAACATGTTGCTAGGGTGACCATACGTCACAAAGTAAACATAGTGTTAATCTGATACTTAAAATGCAATATGAGCCATCACAGCTCTTACACAAATTGTGACTGTGCAAATGCTCGTATTAAAAAACCTATAGCAATACTGGGCATTGATGAGAAACATATATTCCACAGCTATAACAATTCATCCATTACACTTGGTAAACCAACTAGTGCTCATAGCCTCATGAATTTCACAACAAGCGTATCAGATGCAGAATGAATATAAGATGGAGATAGCAGAGACTGCTGACAACCTACCAAACACAAACTTGAAGACAATACAGGCACCGATCGCTATGCATCGCACCATAGCACCCGCACACAACGCTGAGAAGGGAAACAAAACCCGGAACTGCATCAGCCGCTCACGTGGGTGGCGATGCGCCAATCAACAGGGTTGTGGTTGCCATGGTGATGAGTCACAATGATCGCAATCTGTAGCGGAGGGGGCACCAACATAATGGGAAGCGGTATTAAAAGTTGTCTCTGAGACATAACATACCTGATTACATAGCACTACATTGTCAAAACTCAATCAATGGAAATCTGTGTTATATCATAAATACACCTTCACTCATAGTCAGCGCCACTATATTAGCTACAACAGTGCTACGCTTACGAGTCATGTGCCACTCCCCCATATCGTCTAAAACACAACAGAACTCGATAGGTGACCATGTATAATCACACATCACTGTAAAGTGCCATTCTATACCTTTGCACATTTGCAGTGTCACTAACCTACCAGTACTATCGCCATAGCCTGGTGGTGATTTACAAATAACAAGTAATGTATAGATCACATATAGTATAGCGCATTCTGTTAGCAAAGTAGTGTCTCAGTTATAGACTAGAGTCCCAACCACCAAGTAACGTTATGAAGAAAGAAAAGAAGTACAAGAGAACCTCAGACATAGATAAAGAATAGAAAATAGATCAAAAGAACCCAGAGAGAATGAACTAAAGAAACCCCATATGTGCATAAGAAAAAGAATGAAACAAAAATAACAAAGAATAAACAAGCATAGAATGGAGTGTGGACTCTCCAAATAGGTAACCTAAATGGCGTGGACTCTCATACTATGGTATAAATCTGACAGTCAGGCATCAACAGGGGCTGGATCCATACTACAGAAAACAGTGCCAGTCAAACATAGTATTGAGTCCATGAGGTTGCAAGGTGTTTAAACGAAAAATCCATTTGGCCTCAATATGTAGGAGGAGTGTATCCCTATCACCCCCCCCCCCCGCCTCAATGGGGGGACATGATCGATTAGGGTGAATCTCAGGTCCTGAAGTCCATGACCTTTCTCCACAAAATGCCTGGCCACAGGTTGGTCACTAGAGCCCTTTTTCAGAGCAGTTCTGATAGATGACCTGTGATTAGCAAACCGGGTTCTGGCATCATCAGTGGTTTTCCCCACATAAAACCGCCCGCAGCTACAATTCAGTAGGTACACCACATGAGAAGTGGTGCACGTCATCACATGTCTGATCTTGAACCGTTGGTTTCGATGGGGATGTCCAAAGGTGGGCCCTGGAATCATAGCGTTGCAGGTGGTACATCCCAAACATCTGTAGCATCCTGGTTTCTTTCTTTGTGTCAACCATGTCTCAGGGTTGTAGCAATGGGTGGGATCAGTGAGCATCAGAAGATCTTTCAGATTCTTGTCGCGTTTAAATCCCACTCTAGGGGGTTGCCAACCATTGAACGGGAGAGAGGGATCACCTTGTACAATATGCCAGTGTTCCCTTAATGATATACCCAAGGCTCTCTTTGAGGGACTATAAACCGTAGTGAAGGTCATTCTCTGCTCCTCTTTTGGATCAATTCGAGAAGACATCAAGGTATCATTTTCCACTACCATTCTGCTCTGTTTGATAAGGTGCGGATTGTAACCTCGTTGTGTGAACCGTTGTTGCATCTCATTGAGTTGTTGGTGTCTTTTGATCTCATCACTATTGTTCCTTACGGCCCGCTGCAGTTGGGCTTTCGGAATTGCCTTGAGGAGTGCTGTCGGATGGTTGCTCGTGGCGTGTAGAATAGAGTTTGTGGGTTTCCTAAATAAAGAGGTACCCAAATTACCACTCTCTGTTTTAAAGATATTTAAGTCCAAGAACTCAATACTTTCCGAATCATGTTTGAGTTTAAATTTCACTGGGTTTGTGAGTGAATTCAAATACTCAAACCATCCTTCCAACTCCATAACTGTACCACTCCAAATAATTAACAAATCGTCTATATACCGTTTATAGTATAGTATTTCAGGTTTCTGGTATATCCCCATCACGAACAGTTCATAATGCTCCATATATATATATATATATATATATATATATATGTTAGCCAGTGAGGGGGCCACGTTTGATCCCATGGCCGTACCTGATATTTGTTGGTGGTACTTGCCCTCAAACCTGAAATAATTAAGACGTAAGCTCAAGTCAAGCAATTTGATCAGGAAGTCTCTAGGGGGACCTACATAGGGATGTTTATCCAAGGCATCAGATACATATTGTTTCCCTGTCTCGTGCGGAATAATTGTGTATAAACTGTTAACATCTGCTGTAACTAGAATATATGGCTCATCAAACTTAATGGTTTTAAGTTCTGCAATCAGCTGTGATGAATCCCTTAGGTATGACCTCATATTCCTCACAAGAGGTTGTAGAAAATGGTCCACGAAGATTGCTAGCCTAGAGGTGATGGAGTTATGAGCAGAAACGATTGGCCTCCCCGGAGGCTTCTCCAGATCCTTGTGAATTTTGGGAAGCGTGTACAGTATGGGACAGACTGGATGTGCAATCTTCAAGAAACCAGCTATGTCTTCATCGATCCACCCTTCTTTCAGTCCCTCTTGAACCACCTGATGTATCAAGGTTTGAAAGTTTTTGGTGGGATCCCTGGGAAGTGGCTGATACGTCTCATTATCACTAAGTTGCTGATTAATCTAGTCAGGGTCCTTAGACAATGTTGTGATGGCTGCTTTCTCTTCTGAAGTTAGGTTGGTATGGTATTTATTAGACTCATATCCTCTCAGATCCTGAGAGACCAATCTCATAAAAGTCTTGATACTGGCATTGTTGCTTGAAGGGTCAAACGAACTTTTGTTCTTAAACTTATGTATGTCACCATCTACGGAGTGGTCTTTAAAAAATTCTTTTAGTCTCAAGGACCGCTGGAATTTTTGGCAATCAATGTAATTGGCGAACTCGTCACCCTTGCCAGAAGGGACAAAACTCAAGCCTCTATTTAACACACTTCTCTCTGCCATGGATAAAACTCTGTCACTGATGTTCACCACTAGGTCCTCAACAGGACCAGTGGTGGTTATTTTCTGGTAGGTAGTGGCGGTTTTCTCTCTCCAGCCCCCCCTCCGTGCGTGTGGCCTCTTCCTCGTCCTCGCTGGCCGGCACTGTTGTAGCTAATATAGTGGCGCTGACTATGAGTGAAGGTGTATTTATGATATAACACAGATTTCCATTGATTGAGTTTTGACAATGTAGTGCTATGTAATCAGGTATGTTATGTCTCAGAGACAACTTTTAATACCGCTTCCCATTATGTTGGTGCCCCCTCCGCTACAGATTGCGATCATTGTGACTCATCACCATGGCAACCACAACCCTGTTGATTGGCGCATCGCCACCCACGTGAGCGGCTGATGCAGTTCCGGGTTTTGTTTCCCTTCTCAGCGTTGTGTGCGGGTGCTATGGTGCGATGCATAGCGATCGGTGCCTGTATTGTCTTCAAGTTTGTGTTTTGTAGGTTGTCAGCAGTCTCTGCTATCTCCATCTTATATTCATTCTGCATCTGATACGCTTGTTGTGAAATTCATGAGGCTATGAGCACTAGTTGGCTTACCAAGTGTAATGGATGAATTGTTATAGCTGTGGAATATATGTTTCTCATCAATGCCCAGTATTGCTATAGGTTTTTTTAATACGAGCATTTGCACAGTCACAATTTGTGTAAGAGCTGTGATGGCTCATATTGCATTTTAAGTATCAGATTAACACTATGTTTACTTTGTGACGTATGGTCACCCTAGCAACATGTTTGGCGTTTTTTTTTGCTAATTGGGGGGAGGGGTTTGTTTGTTTGACTGTATAAATTCACTAATGTTTGATGCAATCACTGTCTGAGGAAGGGGATACACTGTCCCCGAAACGTCACTATTTCTTTGCCAAGTAAAGTTTTGTTGAAAAGTCCAGTGAGTGCAAGTTCTTTTTGTTATTGTATATATATATATATATGTGTGTGTATGTATATATATATATATATATATATATATATCTCATGCTCCACATATAATCTTGTTCTCCACAGTTAACATTTTCAAATTTTGAAATATTGGGAGGCATGTGACAGGCTCATCAGGCATCATTTACAACCATGACATATTGACATTCATTTACAGACAATCATTATGATTGTTTGTGAATGAATGTCAATATGTCATATATAGTTTGTATATATATATATGCTGTATTAGGCTGCTACAATGTATGATTTTGTAAAATTTTGGGATGTGGTGTGCCACAGGATTTTTTTATGTAAAAAAGTGTGCTACGGCAAAAAAAAAGGTTGAAAATCACTGCCCTAATCTCTGTAATCAGAGAACGGGGTATTACAGTGTTTCCTTATTTGGACGATATCTTGGTACTAGCTCAGTCTTTACATTCTGCAGAATCTCACACAAATCAACTAGTGTTGTTTCTTTAAAGACATGGTTGGAGGATCAATTCCTGGACCCTATCTTCCCGAGGGTCCCGGTGTTCTACTTCCTTCCTAAAATTCACAAAAATTTAGAGCGACCTCCAGGGAGACCAATTATCTCCGGGATTGGATCTCTGTCATCCAACCTTTCACATTATGTAGACATCTACCTACAGAAATTTGTTAAGAAATTAGATTCCTATTTAAAGGACTCGACTGAGGTTCTGAATATTTTAAGGGATACAGTTTGGGAAGAAAATCTGATTTTAGTCACTGGGGATATAACATCACTCTATACGGTGATAGATCATGCAAAGGGAATAAAAGCAATCAGTAAATATTTAGATACTGACCCTGATATGATGAGTGAACAAAAGAAATTTCTACTCACAAGTATACAGTTTATACTAAAAAACAATTATTTTATGCATGATAAGCAATTTTACTTACAAATCGAGGGTACGACTATGGGCACAAGGTTTGCACCCAGTTATGCCAATCTCTTTGTTGGAAATTGGGAGGAATCCTTTTTCCAGATGCATGACTGTGGTGCAGACCTCGTGCTCTATAGACGGTACATCGATGATGTCCTATTGCTATGGAGAGGGACAGAAGACAAATTACTTAGCCTCTTTAAAGACATGAATACTAATGACAGTGGCCTGAATTTTACTTTTAATTATAGTAGGGAAAAAGTTGTCTTTCTAGATTTAGAAATCATGGTCATTAATAATTCTATACAAACAAAAACGCATTTTAAAGAAGTGGACTCTAATAGCTTTGTTCACGCTAACAGCTGTCATTTGCAACAGTGGAAAGATAATATCCCTGTTGGACAAAGTTTAAGGATAAGGAAAAACTGTTCTAGAATGTGTGACTTTGAGAATCAAATTGAGGTACTAATAGAAAAGTTTAAAGACAGGGGTTATAATGAAGATACTGTAAATAAAGCTGTACAAAGAGCTAAAGAAACAGAAAGAGATTCCTTACTCATCTATAAACAAAAATATACTAAAGAGAATAAGGAAATAATTAATGTTCCGTTTATTACAGATTTTAGTGCAGACCATGGTCTCATGAGAAAAATCCTCAATAAACATTGGGCAATACTTAGAGCAGATCCTATAATAGGAGCTTCCCTCCCACCCAAACCTAAAATGATTTTTAAAAAAACAAAGAACTTCAAGTCTATTCTGGCACCTAGTATACCAAACACAAAAAAACGTGGTTTCATACAAAAAGACCTACAGGGAGAAAAAATATCAGTTTTTTTTCCGTGCTATTCTTGTAAGGCCTGCAAACATAGTGATAAAAGAAGCACACTAAAGGTCTCAAAATCAGGAGAAGAAATTAAAATTAAAGAATGCATTAGATGCCCTACTAAGGGAGTTATATATGCCCTTAAATGTACATGTGATTTGGTTTACTTTGGGGAGACAAAAAGAAT
Source organism: Bombina bombina (assembly GCF_027579735.1). NCBI lineage: Eukaryota > Metazoa > Chordata > Amphibia > Anura > Bombinatoridae > Bombina > Bombina bombina. The sequence continues at coordinate 486,684,391 of NC_069499.1, forward strand.
GGTCAAAGATAGAATAAGGGAGCACCTCTTATGTATCGAAAAAGGAATTGATGATACTAATTTGTATAAACATTTTAAACTAAAACATAAAAGGTAGAACATCAGATCTTAAATATTGGGGAATATTACATGTTAAACAAAATTGGAGAGGTGGAAATATAGAAAAATTCCTTAAATTGAAAGAAGCAGAGTTCATTTACAAATATGAGACACTATTCCCTACTGGACTGAACTCAGAGCTTGATATTTCACCATTTTTATTGGACTAACCCCATTTTAGATTTTTATTAGTTTTTAATATAAATGCCCAACTATCCTCCCACTTTTGTATTAAACTAATGTATTTCTATGTATGAACTAATGTCCTGAGTAACACCTATATGATTTTAAACCTATGGATTTATATCTATATATTTCATATATATTACTAATACCATTTTATTTATATGTATGAATTAATGTTCTGAGTAATAAATATATGATTTTACACCTACGGACTCTATATTTATATCCTATATTTAAATTATTATAGTATAGGAATATCCTACATTTAATATATCCTTTTAGATATCTATGGACTTTCTTTTAATTATTTCTATAGTATAGGCTTCAATTAATATACTTCTAAGTTTTAAATTTTTACATTTTAAACTCGTATATATGCAATATGTATTTGCACACAAACTATAAGTATGGTTGCCAAAATAGAGGTTTGCCAATACCACCTTATGAAATTGTTTCAACCACCTTAACTAATTTCACTGAACCAATGAAAAATTAGGAACACCTTTAAAAAGGTGCAACTGTCGGCAACACTTTCATCTTGAAAAAGCCCTGTATAGGGAGAAACGCATTGATGTTCGTTGCTTATGAACTTTGTTGCTATATTTGCATTTTGAATTGAAATTCTGCTTAAGAATCCTTTTTTATTTTGTCAAAATTGCCTGGGTTAATAACTGGTTACAACAATCCGTGGAATAGCACCAGCACTTTCCATACAGGCACCAGCACTTTCGAAATAGAAGAATCTACATCTCCTGCACATTTGGATGATTATGTGCACTAGACCAGCTTTATTCTAAAATAAGGTGAGACTGTAGTTCCTATACACCCCTGGACTATTTGTCCCCTTACAACGGATGGTTTAAATTAGTATCCTGCGTGCTAGTTGGCACTTAAGAGCGGATACTTCATTCAAAAGATCACGGCAGTGAGAAATCCGATACTGCCCTCCTAAGGATCAATCAGACTGCGCTCTGTGGACAGCCCCTACAAATAGTGACGTCACTCCGCTACGGCGGTAATTTTTCTATCTACGGGACTGACCGCTGAACTGTTTGGGGGTAAGTCAGGAAATTCCCCCTCTAACTGACTTTTGAACTGGTTACGGGTAAGATAAGATTTCCCGTTTACAATAAGAACTGTTAATTTGGTTATCCGGAACTCTCTCCTTTCAATCATCATTTTTTATCGATATGTGGTGGCAACCTTAATTCTAATTTAAAATTTTATACGGAGACGTCCGTTTTTATAAATATTTAGATTTGTGTGCATTTGTTTACATTTGATTTAATTTTAGGCAGAGCCTTACTTTTAACATTTTGTGCATTATTACCATCACTACTACACCTATTTCTAGTGTTTTGATACATTTTATTTATTATAGATAATCTGTGTTCTCAACCCTTTTCCCACCATTTAGTATTTTAAATTGTATTTATAGATTAACAATTTATAGTTTATAATTTAATAACAAACGAAGAAACTGTTTTCCCTCACCTGTTTTTAGCTATAGCGCTCTTGTAACACTACACACTATCTGTAAATTACAGCTCCGTAAATTACAGCTCTGGTTCTTATAGACATTTAGTCAGAGGACCATTTTTTTCACCCTATATTCTTAGATGTATAGTAATCTATATAGGCATATGTTAATATAGACGTATACCTGTCTGGATCTATTTCCACACTTGTGCACTTTATAATAAGTTTTCAGATAAATTAGGACTATTTATGTACCATTTAGGTATTATTAAGTCAGTTATACCTGTTTTGAAAGTATTTTTAATTTTTTGAATTTCTGTTGCTTGTAGATGCACTTTATTAATATTTTTTGCAATTAATTTTTTGCACATACACTTGGCACTTTATTAATATTATTAATATTAATAGGCAATCGCTTTTAGCTTTTTAGTGCTCCTGATTAATTAAACTATTTATGGAGGATCAATTTACCAAAAAGTTATTTGATTCCTCAGACAAGGGTCACCTTTTTAGGTTTCCAGATAGATTCAGTGTCCATGACTTTGTCTCTAACAGACAAAAGACGATTAAAATTGTGCATGGAAGTTTTAGGTCTCATGACTGCAGCATTGGACGCGATCCCCTTTGCTCGTTTTCATATGAGACCTCTCCAGCTTTGTATGCTGAACCAATGGTGCAGGGATTATACAAAGATATCACAATTAATATCCTTAAATCCCAATGTTCGACTCTCTCTGACTTGGTGGTTAGATCACCATCGTATAGTTCAAGGAGCCTCTTTTGTTCGTCCAACCTGGACTGTGATCACAACAGATGCAAGTCTTTCAGGTTGGGGAGCTGTCTGGGGATCTCTGACAGCACAAGGGGTTTGGAAATCTCAAGAGGCGAAGTTACAAATCAATATTTTAGAACTCTGTGCTATTTTCAGGGCTTTTCAGGTTTGGCCTCTGTTGAAGAGAGAACCGTTCATTTGTTTTCAGACAGACTGTGGAATATGTCAATCATCAGGGTGGGACACACAGTCCCCAAGCTATGAAATAAGTATCTTGGATACTTGCTTGGGCGGAATCCAGTTCATGTCTAATTTCTGCGGTTCATATCCCAGGTATAGACAATTGGGAAGAGGATTATCTCAGCCGTCAGACTTTACATCCGAGGGAGTGGTCGTCCATCCAGATGTGTTTTCTCAGATTGTTCAGATGTGGGGTCTTCCAGAAATAGATCTGATGGCTTCCCATCTAAACAAGAAACTACCCAGGTACCTGTCCAGGGATCCTCAGGCGGAAGCGGTGGATGCGTTAGCAGTTCCTTGGTGTTACCAACCTGCTTATATCTTCCCGCCTCTGGTTCTTCTTCCAAGAGTGATTTCCAAGATCATTATGGAACAATCGTTTGTGTTGCTGGTAGCTCCAGCACGGCCTCACAGGTTTTGGTATGCGGATCTTGTTTGGATGTCCAGTTGCCAACCTTGGCCACTTCCATTAAGGCCAGACCTTCTGTCTCAAGGTCCGTTTTTCCATCAGGATCTCAAATCATTAAATTTGAAGGTATGGAAATTGAATACCTAGTGCTTAGTCATAGAGGTTTCTCTGACTCAGTGATTAATACTATGTTACAGGCTCGTAAATCTGTTTCTAGAAAGATTATCTTAAAATGTATTTATATAAATTTTCCTGGCATTCTTTTAGAATTCCTACAATTTTACAGATTCTTCAGGATGGTATGGATAAGGGTTTATCTGCAAGTTCCTTAAAGGGACAAATCTCTGCTCTTTCTATTTTATTTCACAGAAAGATTGCTAAGCTTCCTGATATTCACTGTTTTGTACAGACTTTGGTCAGTATAAAGCCTGTTATTAAATCAATTTCTCTTCCTTGGAGTCTTAATTTGGTTTTGAAGGCTTTACAGGCTCCTCCGTTTGAGCCTATGCATTCTTTGGACATTAAACTACTTTCTTGGAAAGTGTTGTTCCTTTTGGCCATCTCTTCTGCTAGAAGAGTTTAGGAATTATCAGCTCTTTATTGTGAATCTCCTTTTCCAATTTCCATCAGGATAAGGCAGTTATGCAGACTTCATTTAAATTTCTAGCTAAGATTGCGAATTCTAACATTAATAGAGAAATTGTTGTTCCTTCTTTGTGTCCTAATCCTAAGAATTTTTTGGAGAGATCCTTACATTCTTTGGATGTGGTAAGAGCTTTGAAATATTATGTTGAAGCTACTAAAGATTTCAGGAAGACTTCTAGTCTATTTGTTATCTTTTCTGGTTCTAGGAAAGGTCAGAAGGCTTCTGCAATTTCCTTGGCATCTTGGTTAAAGCTTTTGATTAATCAGGCTTATGTGGAGTCGGGTCAGGCCCCGCCTCAAAGAATTACAGCTCATTCTACTAGATCAGTCTCCACTTTGTGGGCTTTTAAGAATGAAGCTTCAGTTGATCAGATTTGCAAAGCAGCAACTTGGCCTTCTTTGCATACATTTACTAAATTCTACAGTTTTGATGTATTTGCTTCTTCGGAAGCAGTTTTTGGTAGAAAAGTTTTCAGGCAGATGTTTCAGTTTGATTCCTCTGCTTATGTTTGAGTTTTATCTTTTCATTATGAGAATAAACTTATATTTTGGGTTGTGGATTATTTTTTTTAGCAGAAAATGGCTGTTATTATTTTATCCCTCCCTCTCTAGTGACTCTTCTGTGGAGTTCCACATCTTGGGTATTACTATCCCATACGTCACTAGCTCATGGACTATTGCCAATTACATGAAAGAAAACATAATTTATGTAAGAACTTACCTGATAAATTCATTTCTTTCATATTGGCAAGAGTCCATGAGACCCACCCTTTTTATGGTGGTTATGATTTTTTGTATAAAGCACAATTATATCCAAATTCCTTTGTTGATGCTTTTTACTCCTTTCTTTATCACCCCACTACTTGGCTATTCGTTAAACTGAATTGTGGATGTGGTGAGGGGTGTATTTATAGGCATTTTGAGGTTCGGGAAACTTTGCCCCTCCTGGTAGGATTGTATATCCCATACGTCACTAGCTCATGGACTCTTGTCAATATGAAAGAAATGAATTTATCAGGTAAGTTCTTACATAAATTATGTTTTTATTTTTCAAACTAGGCGATAAGCCTGCCCAGAGGGAAGTCTATTAAAAAAAAAAAAAAAAATACAAACCCCAAAGCTAAAATTACACACACAAAAAATGTAAAATTACAGAAAAAAATAAACAAAGCTATCCAAACTAAAAAATTTAAACCTAAACTTATACCCCTATAAAAAAAATTCAAAAATAAAAACACCCCCTAATCTAATACTAAACTACCAATAGCTAACCTAACACTAAAACAAAAAACTACCCATTGCCCCTAAAGGGGCATTTGTATGGGCATTGCCCTTAAAATGCCATTCAACTCTTTTACTGCCCTTAAGAGGGCAATCAGCTCTTTTCCAGCCCAAAAAACCCTAATCTAAAAAATAAAAGCCACCCCAAAAAATAAAAAAAAAGTCTAAGACTAAGCCTCTGAACTCCGGCAGAGAAGGTCTTCTTTCAGGCGGCTCCATCATCTTCTATCTTCATCCAGAATGAAGGCGGCGCGGATCAGAGGTGTGGAGCTGTCTTCTCCAATGTGTGGATCCTCAGCGGCGTTCCTCAGCGGCATGGAGGCTCCTCTTCATCCGATGTCCGTCGTACACTGACGATTGAATGCAAAGTACTGCAATCAATTTTGAAATCAGCAAATAGGATTAGAGCTACTGAAATCCTATTGGCTGTTCAAAAATTTCAGCCAAGAGGAATGCAAGGTTCCCCAATAAATATGGGATACCTTGCATTCAATCTTCAGTGTGCGACGGACGATCGCATGAAGGGAAGCCTCCACGACGCTGAGGCCCGCCGCCTCCAAGGACCACCACCGTTGAGGACCGCAGCTGAGGATACACGCATCGGGAAAGCCAGCTCCACACCTCCGTTATACGCCGCCTTCGCTCCAGATGAAGATAGAAGATGATGGAGCCGTCTGGAAGAAAACCTTCTCCGCCGGACTTTAGGAACGGTGAGTGCCTATTTGGAGCTTAGTGTCCTTTTAAGGTCTATTGGTAGTTTAGTTTAGGCTGTGTTTTTATTTGAGGGCGGGGGGCTTTTATATTTTCATAGGGATTAGATTTAATTTTTTTTTTTTTTTTTATAATTTTAGATTATTTTTTTTTGTAATTTAATGTTAGGTTTTATTTAAGTGTAACTTAGTATTGGGGTTAACTTAGGGGGTGGTAGGTTAGGGGGCTTAGTAATTAAATTAGTTATTTGCGTTGTGGGGGTTGGCGTTTTAGGAGTTAATAGGTAAATTAGGTTTATTGCGATGTGGGGGTTTAGGGGTTAATAGGTTAATAGGTTAATTAGGTTTATTGTGATGTGGGGGGTTGGCGGTTTAGGGGTTAATTAGGTTTATTGCGGTGTGGGGGTTGGTGGTTAAGGGGTTAATATTTTAATTATGTTATTTGCAGATAAGGGGTTAATTACTTTATTATTTTGCGATGTGGGGGTTTGCAGTGTTTGTCAATACTTTGTGAGGGAGATTAGGTTTTTTTTGTTATACTTCGTGCGGACGGTTACGTGTTTTTTATTTATTTCTTGGAGGCGGTTACTTGTTTTTTCGTTATTTTGTGTGGGCGGTTGCGTGTTTTGTTTTTTTAAGGCTTCAGGTTTGCCTACGCTGCATCCAAGTGGATTCCGAAAATGGCAGGGTGGTGAAAGATTCAAGCTGTGGTGGATTCTTTCACCACCCTGCCATTTTCCGGATCCACCTGGATGCAGTAAGCTGCATCCAGGTGGATTCTTTTGGCTGCGCAGCCAACATTCTTTTAGCTGCCTCGCGCAGCCAAAATTCCTTTGAGGATGCGTGCGCAACTGGCGACACTGACGGACGCATTACAAACGCTAGTATAGTATAGATATTTCACTTTGCTTTCTCACTACAGAGTCCCATTAAGAAAATATAAATTATGCTTACCTGATAATTTAATTTTCATCGTGGGGAGGAGAGTCCACGGCTTCATTCATTACTTGTGGGAAATAAGAATCTGGTCACCAGCAGGAGGCAAAGACACCCCAGCCAAAGGCTTAAATACCTCACCCACTTCCCACATTCCCCAGTCATTCTGCCGAGGGAACAAGGAACAGTAGGAGAAATATCAGGGTATAAATGGCGCCAGAAGAACAAAAAACGAAATTTAGGTCCGCCCACCGGAGCAACGGGCAGGAGCTGTGAACTCTCCTTCCCACAATGGAAATGAAATTATCAGGTAAGCATAATTGATATTTTCCATCTAAATGGAATGGGGAGGAGAGTCCACGGCTTCATTCATTACTTGTGGGAACAAATCCCAAAGCTCTAGAGGACACTGAATGAAAATGGGAGGGCAAGAGGCAGACCCTAATCTGAGGGCACCACAGCCTGTAAAACCTCTCTCTCAAAAACTGCTTCCGCCAAAGCAAGAACATCAAACTTATAAAAGGAGGACCAACAAATCTGCTACATAGAGGCCTCATTCTTGAAGGCCAATGAAGAAGCCACAGCTCTAGTCGAATGAGTCGTGATCCTCTGAGGAGACTTATGTCCGGCTGTCTCGCAGGCTAAGCGAAACATGCTCCTCAACCAAAAGAACAAAGAAGTTGCAGAGGCTTTCTGCCCCCTGCGCTTCCCTGAATACACCACAAAAAGAGATGTCTGAAATCCTTCGTAGCCTGAAGATAGAACGTCAAAGCTCGAACCACATCCAAATTATGAAGTAACCTCTCCTTAGGAGAAGTGGGGTTAGGACACAAAGAAGGAACAACGATTTCCTGATTTATGTTACGGTTAGACACAACCTTAAGAAGGAATCCCAAACCAGTACGAAGAACAGCCTTATCAGCGTGAAACACCAGATAAGGAGGCTCACGTTGCAAGGCCGCAAACTCAGATACTCTGCATACTGATGCAATAGCTAACAGAAATAGAACCTTCCAAGAAAGAATCTTAATGTCAACAGAGTGCATAGGTTCAAACGGAACCCTCTGCAACACCTTCAGAACCAAGTTCAAACTCCAAGGCAGAGCGGATTGTCTAAAAACAGGACTGATTCTAGACAAAGCCTGAACAAAGGGTTATATATCAGGAAGCTCAGCGAGCTTCTTGTGTAACAGGACAATGCCGAAATCTGTCCCTTCAAGGAACTGGCGGCAAGCCCCTTCTACAGTCCATCCTGGAAAAAGGACAAAATCCTGGATAGCTTAACCTTGTGCCTAGGATATCCATGCTTCTCACACCAGGACAAGTAAGTCCTCCACACCTTATGACAGATGACCGGCTTCCTGCCCTGAACGAGAGTATCAATCACTCTCTCAAAGTACCCACTCTTGGCCAAGACTAAGCGTTCATTCTCCACGCAGTCAGTCTCAGAGAATCAAGATTTTGATGATGAAAAGGACCCTGTACCAGCAGATCCCAGCGACAGGGTAACCTCCATGGAGGAGACAATGACATCCCCACAGATCCCCAAACCATGTCCTCCACGGCCACGACGGAGCAATCAAAATAGCCGAAGCTTGCTCCTGCTTGATGCGGGCCACTACACAAGGTAGAAGTCCTTCAAGTATATTTTGTCGACATGAACTGACCCTCTTGAACTAGGGGCAGAATAGATCTGATCATTTCCATTTTGAATGATGGAACGTGCCCTCCTTCTTTGGGACCACGAAAAGGTTTGAATAGTACCCTAGACCCCTTTCTGCTGGCGGTACTGGTACAATAACTCAGAGAGAAGAGATATCCCTTACACAGTCTAGAAAGGTGTCTCTCTTTCCTGGTCTGGAAGACAGATTTGACAGGAGGAATCTGCCCCGGGCGGATGAGTTCTGAACCCTATTCTGTATCCTTGGGCTACAACCTCCAGAACCCAAAGGTCTTGAACATCCTGCAACCAGGCCTCTGAAAAGAGAGATAATCTTTTTATCCATGGGCTCTTTGAACGACGAACTATCCTTAAGAGGAATCAGCGTAAATATAGCACTATCCACCTTAGGGACGGTCCCCCACAGCTCGAGCTGAGAGATTATTAAAGGAAGAAGAAGGGGAAAGGAAGAACCTAATTTCTCCCATTCATTCTTAATAATATTAGCCATCTTCAAAGGACTGGGAAGGTCTGAGGTACCACCCTGTCCTCATACACTTTATCAAGCTTAGGAATCGAAGTTTCCTCCGGTAGTTTCAGATCCGGAACCTCGAGAGTAGCAAGCACCTGCTTCAGCAAAAAGCGCAAATTTTCCATCCTAAGCCTAAAGCCAGGCTCCCCTGCAGACGGAGCTTTAGATGACATGGATTCCGACCCAGAAGGATTGTCCTCCAAAGAGTCAGAGTCGTCCTCGTCAGCGAATAATCTTCCCGTGATATCTATAGGAGCATATGACTCCTGGGCCAGATCGCCATATTTTACCCTACGCTTGCGCTTAGCAGAACGTGGTAAGGCACTAATCACCTTTGAGACCGCCGTTTGCAGTTGATCCGCAAAGTCTGACGGCCACGGATTTCCCCCGAAGGAGAGATAGTCATGTCCTGGGGTGCTGCATGTGTACTCAGAGATGAATGTAGGGGACGCACTTCACGGGACGGGGAGCCCTCAGAGGTGGACGTCTCAGTAGTACTAGACATTTTCTTCTTTCGAGAAGCAGAGACCTTATCAAGGCAAGGGGAACATAGTTGAGCAGGCGGATCTACCGGAACCTCCTCACAATAAAACACAGGTACTAGACTTAGTTAAAGAGGGAGTACCCTCTAACGCGTCAGAGTCCTCCATAGCTTGTGGCTTTGTTACAGACTAGTATAAAATATAAACAATGGCACCTTTATAACCTCCAATGGCCGGGGCACTCACCACCTACTAGGACCCGGACCACAGAAACCGTTACGTCTCCTGCACCGTCTGTCCAGCAAGGAAGTAGATTAGGCCACACCTGGTCAGCAGGAATGCCTTGCAGGACCGCCCCTGCACTAGGGAGAACGTGCCAAAAACAGCCGCACAATACTCCCGGAAGGAAACTAAAGTTCACCCATTGCCAGAGCCTCATCTCACACATATCGCAGCAATGACACAATAAACAATATTATGTATAACCCCCCCTGTTCAAAAATCCCCTTACTAGGGATGTTAACCCATGATTCTATAAAGATAAAATGCATCACACTGTGACCCTGTCTTCTGCGTTGTCATTATGTGTATAAAAATGAAACAATCTTACCAGAATCAACGCCGTGGAACAGGAACATGGCCTCTCAAGTGTGACAGTGTAGTAGCATCACTTAAACGTAGGAAGCAGGCAGCGAAACTCGTCAATGCTGATTGCTTATGGAGCTGTTAATATGAGTCGGGATGGTTTTGCAGAATCTGGTCACCAGCAGGAGGCAAAGACACCCCAGCCAAAGGCTTAAATACCTCACCCACTTCCCACATTCCCCAGTCATTCTGCCGAGGGAACAAGGAACAGTAGGAGAAATATCAGGGTATAAATGGCGCCAGAAGAACAAAAAACGAAATTTAGGTCCGCCCACCGGAGCAACGGGCAGGAGCTGTGAACTCTCCTTCCCACAATGGAAATGAAATTATCAGGTAAGCATAATTGATATTTTCCATCTAAATGGAATGGGGAGGAGAGTCCACGGCTTCATTCATTACTTGTGGGAACAAATCCCAAAGCTCTAGAGGACACTGAATGAAAATGGGAGGGCAAGAGGCAGACCCTAATCTGAGGGCACCACAGCCTGTAAAACCTCTCTCTCAAAAACTGCTTCCGCCAAAGCAAGAACATCAAACTTATAAAAGGAGGACCAACAAATCTGCTACATAGAGGCCTCATTCTTGAAGGCCAATGAAGAAGCCACAGCTCTAGTCGAATGAGTCGTGATCCTCTGAGGAGACTTATGTCCGGCTGTCTCGCAGGCTAAGCGAAACATGCTCCTCAACCAAAAGAACAAAGAAGTTGCAGAGGCTTTCTGCCCCCTGCGCTTCCCTGAATACACCACAAAAAGAGATGTCTGAAATCCTTCGTAGCCTGAAGATAGAACGTCAAAGCTCGAACCACATCCAAATTATGAAGTAACCTCTCCTTAGGAGAAGTGGGGTTAGGACACAAAGAAGGAACAACGATTTCCTGATTTATGTTACGGTTAGACACAACCTTAAGAAGGAATCCCAAACCAGTACGAAGAACAGCCTTATCAGCGTGAAACACCAGATAAGGAGGCTCACGTTGCAAGGCCGCAAACTCAGATACTCTGCATACTGATGCAATAGCTAACAGAAATAGAACCTTCCAAGAAAGAATCTTAATGTCAACAGAGTGCATAGGTTCAAACGGAACCCTCTGCAACACCTTCAGAACCAAGTTCAAACTCCAAGGCAGAGCGGATTGTCTAAAAACAGGACTGATTCTAGACAAAGCCTGAACAAAGGGTTATATATCAGGAAGCTCAGCGAGCTTCTTGTGTAACAGGACAATGCCGAAATCTGTCCCTTCAAGGAACTGGCGGCAAGCCCCTTCTACAGTCCATCCTGGAAAAAGGACAAAATCCTGGATAGCTTAACCTTGTGCCTAGGATATCCATGCTTCTCACACCAGGACAAGTAAGTCCTCCACACCTTATGACAGATGACCGGCTTCCTGCCCTGAACGAGAGTATCAATCACTCTCTCAAAGTACCCACTCTTGGCCAAGACTAAGCGTTCATTCTCCACGCAGTCAGTCTCAGAGAATCAAGATTTTGATGATGAAAAGGACCCTGTACCAGCAGATCCCAGCGACAGGGTAACCTCCATGGAGGAGACAATGACATCCCCACAGATCCCCAAACCATGTCCTCCACGGCCACGACGGAGCAATCAAAATAGCCGAAGCTTGCTCCTGCTTGATGCGGGCCACTACACAAGGTAGAAGTCCTTCAAGTATATTTTGTCGACATGAACTGACCCTCTTGAACTAGGGGCAGAATAGATCTGATCATTTCCATTTTGAATGATGGAACGTGCCCTCCTTCTTTGGGACCACGAAAAGGTTTGAATAGTACCCTAGACCCCTTTCTGCTGGCGGTACTGGTACAATAACTCAGAGAGAAGAGATATCCCTTACACAGTCTAGAAAGGTGTCTCTCTTTCCTGGTCTGGAAGACAGATTTGACAGGAGGAATCTGCCCCGGGCGGATGAGTTCTGAACCCTATTCTGTATCCTTGGGCTACAACCTCCAGAACCCAAAGGTCTTGAACATCCTGCAACCAGGCCTCTGAAAAGAGAGATAATCTTTTTATCCATGGGCTCTTTGAACGACGAACTATCCTTAAGAGGAATCAGCGTAAATATAGCACTATCCACCTTAGGGACGGTCCCCCACAGCTCGAGCTGAGAGATTATTAAAGGAAGAAGAAGGGGAAAGGAAGAACCTAATTTCTCCCATTCATTCTTAATAATATTAGCCATCTTCAAAGGACTGGGAAGGTCTGAGGTACCACCCTGTCCTCATACACTTT